>NC_134176.1:25677484-26306859 GCF_964188355.1 Buteo buteo | reverse complement strand
GAGTTTGTAGGGAGTTTTCTGGGGCTGGATGGCACAAGCTGATTTTTATCCCAACTACCAGATATAGCACATGAAGTGTATTTGTTCTGTGATCTCGATCCTGGCCCATGAGTGGGTCTTCCAAAATGAGTTCATCAGCACCCCAGAGACATGGAGATGTGACAGAGGAGGCATGTGGAAAGCACAAGGAGTTTTTGCTAGAAGGCAGCCCAGGCAACGTGTCTTGAGCTCATGCCTGGGTTACAGGCTCCTGGGTCGTTCTGCTCTGTATGCTGTCATGCTTGGATGTGGTTTATGAGCAGCATAGTCCTTGCCTTTCTTAGTCCTTGCTTTCCATACTTATAGACTCTTTCTAGGGACTATGAAGACATTGAGCACTGCAGAATCCTTCTGTAGGGCAGCGGTTGGCTAGTGGTGCTGTCTTCCTGCTGTTCATTCATCACTGAGGCATAAAACACTATCCTCTCCAGCCCATGGTGATGCTAATTGATTCCTATTGATCCATTGTTTCCTATAAGGAAACAGTAAATGCAACGGGCTTAATTTGACTGTATCCTCATCTCCATGTTTTGCATACTCCTGCCTCTTACTGTGATGAGAGCAGTGGCTCTATAGAGGCTGTATTGGTGTAGCATAAATAACCACTGGGGGTGGGATTTTTTTTATGCTGCTAGTCTGTATTGGTTCAGCTAGCACTGTTCTGGTACTGTTAGCACTTTTTTGTCTCCAGGCAAATGGTAAATGCCTGCAAAAGAGATTGGAAATCTGTTTCAAGCAAGGATGAGAATGGCTGCATGGCCACCTGGCATGTCTCTTTCTTGGGTGCTTTCTCACTCCTTCCACCTACTGGAGGCTCTTGTGTGTGCCTTGTCACTGTCCACAACAGCAAACACAGGCTTAAATCAGGAAATAGCAAAAATGAGGGTGTTGCTAAACAAAACATTGCTTTTGCCCCAAATGGGTGGGTGTGCAGAACCTTGAGAGCAAGCAAGAGGTGAGCTTGAGCATGGCTCTTTTTCTGATGTCTGAGAGGGCTGCAGGTACTGGGAAGGGCCAGGGGAACAGGTAAACACACAGTGCTTGGGAACCAAACGGTGATTGAAATGCAGCCACAAACAGTGAAACACAAAAGGGGGGAAAAGTGGCTTTCATAGGCTCCTCTTGTGTTTAGAGTGCTCATGAGTGTGCTGAGTGCACTTTGGTTCCCACTTTATGAAAAGAAGAGTGTGCTCCTAAGCACCAAAGCAGTTATTTCTTCCCTTCTCTCTCCCATTTGAGGGTGGCACTGAAGGTCTGTGCCACTGTCAGTCCCACTTACCAGTTTGGCAAAGCCTGTGCTGCTACAGCTCCTTGTTGCTGTCCTGGAGAAATAGCTGTGGAGTTAAAAGCCCTAATATCCTCACTAAAATATGTGCTGCCACTGCAGGAGCTCCTCAGCTGGACATGTGGGGCTCTTGGCACAGTAGAGGCCAGCGATGCAGGGGTTTCTTCTTGCAGCTCTTCATAGCCAAGCATTTTATCCAGGGGCAGTTGTCAAGCCCCATCACACAACCTCAATGTTTAGGATATGTGCTGTCAGCACTTCCTCCACTCTCAACCTTGATGTTTTTCTAGGTTCTCCTAGCAGTCATAGGGTGAGCCTTGTCTTGGGAGGGGGCTCAATAGGAAACAGTGTCATAAAGTGGCTGAGCCAGATTAATATCTCGCTCATCAGGAGTGGGCAGGTTTCTGTCTCGGCCCTTGTGCTTGTCTGGCTGGAAAATAAATTGGTTCAACTCATTAACCCAGTAAAGAATTGTGGTGGGTTTTGACAGTTTGTTTTCTGCCATTTTTAATGAGCAAGATTCGATTACCAGGTGATCAGGCCAGCACCAGAGCAGGTGCAACATGAGGAGTGGGATGTGTGCGCGGACAGGAACATATATGCATGGGGGAGGACAAGGGAAGCAAGACCTCCACTTAGATGGAGGCAGGTGTTTATTCTGCTCAATTCTATTGTAACACCTTGCCTTGAATATCCTAATAGTTGTGAGTGCAATGGGGGGACCTCTCTTATAGTCTAATTGCAATGGGTACCTGGCTTTTATCTCTTAATTGTTGGGTGGTAAAGAAGATTTTCACCTTGGTTGTGAAATTGGATTAGGGTCAGTTAGCCCTTACTGGGCATCAGGGGGCTTAGCTGTGGGGTGGTGGCAGTGTTGGGGTTCCATGTCACACCTCTGTGTGTTCCCTCTCTCTCCTGCTTTAGCTCGGCATTGCTGTGGGCTTTCTGGTCCCTCCAGTTCTGGTTCCCAATGTGGAGGATGTGGAGAAGCTGGCCTACCATATCAGCATCATGTTCTTCGCAACTGCAGGCGTGGCAACAGCCCTATTCATCCTGGTTGTCATAGGTAAGGAGGTGGGAGTGTACATAGGTGGGACTGAGAAGATCAGCCTCTGTCTGTGAGGGGCCTGTGTGCTAGGAAATGGGCCGGGGAGGTTATTTGGGGATGTGTCCTAGCACACAGCTGACAGGGTCATGCAATATCATATTGTGCTGCTTCAAGCCCTTGATGAACAGCACGTGTAGAGGGGTGTACAAGAGGTTGTGAGTGAGCCTGCCAAATTGTTCATTTCATTCTTTGATCGCCTGCGTAATAAAACCCTGGCATGAGTAAGTCCTTTAAAAGCCAACAGAAATCTTCTAAGGTTCACAGTCATCTTACCTGCAAACAGGGTGCTGGGCCTTGGATTATGTCTTGGACCTGACTATCTCTTAAGGGTAGGGAGAAAGAGGCAGGTTATATGGCATCACAGGAACAAGGTGTTCCCAGGAAAAAAAAAGGTAACCAGTTATGAGTGGAGAGAAGGAAGCATTAAGGACAGTAGCAGGACACCAGAGGTGCAATTCGCCTGCTTAACATGTGAAGTGGAAGCCAGATCTTTAGCATGAAAGATTGGCAGGCTCACTGGAGAGCAGAGCTTGTCTGCTGAACTCCATGTAATTTCTCTTTTTTTTTATAGGCTCCTCTTGCCAGCTTGTTCATGTTGCCTGGTGGCTGAATCACATGTAGACTTTAAAGAATCTGGGGCAGGGAATAGACAAGGTACAAAAATGGCTGTCTAGCACCTGGTACAGCAGTATCACTTGCGACCAGGATTTCTGGATGCTACTTTAATGCTAGTTAGGGACAGCAGATGGCTTGGCCAGCCTAAGAAGTGCTGGGACTGAAATAAAACCTGGCATAGGTCATTGCTTTCTAGGCACTGGGCACTGCAGGGCTCCAGGCCACCTTTGCCAGCTGGCTTTTCCCATTCCACTTTTGCATTTGTAACTCCATGCAACACTTTCACAGCTGGCTGGCCACCCTCCTGGAGACAAAGCCATTATTAGTTCTGAGAACTCTTTTGTTGCTGCCAGACACCGCCTACACAAAAAGCTAATTGACAAAAAGCTAACTGACGGCAAGGTGTTTCCCCAGTGGCAGGCGTTATTGTTGGAGAAACCCTCTTCATTGCTGGTCCTGGATAAGTTCATGCATGGAGATCAAAGCATAAGGACGATGGTGTGTTTTGTACACTTGTTTTTACTAGCCCCTCTGCCGTCCCTCAAATGGCTCTACCCACAGTGCGTGCTCAAGCTCCCTGATTGCACCATTTACAAACAGGTGTATTTTGTATCTGGTTTCAGTCTTTAAGGAGAAGCCCCCATACCCTCCGAGCCGAGCTCAGGCCTTGATCCGGTCAAGACCAACAGAGGAGTATTCCTACATGCAATCAATCCTCTGTCTGCTCCGCAATGGCAACTTTTTGCTGCTTATGGTCACTTACGGTAAGGTCTGGCCTTTCCTCTCTGCAGTTATCACTGCTAGACATGCTTAGCTCCTCCTTCCCTCTCCGTGCTCTGCTGGGGCAGTAACTGGCCTGAGTTTTTCTAGGAGAGCATAAGGATAGCTGTGCTGCCACAGACCAGGAGTCCTTCTAGCCCAGTAATCTCCAGCAGTGGTTACAAGCAAATGCCTAGGGAAGAACAAAAGCAAGGGAAGCACACAGAGGACAATATGCCTCCACTACTGTTCTCCCAGTCTTGGACTGTTTTCTGTTCAGGGGATTTCCTTATCCTGTTGTCTTTTTTTCTAGTCAGTTAGTTACCTGCAATGAACTAATCTAAGTGCTTACCTAAGAAATACTTGGAGCTGTGTCTGAGTGCAAGTCGCAGCACTGAGTGAAAGTAATTTCCCAAGCAAGGGTATGGCTGCCAGTGGAGGTCATGTGGAGCATGTAGATATACAGGCTGTGTCACTTCCTTGGCAGTCCCTATGAAGCAAACGGAAGGAAGGATTGGAGAACATCTTATTTTGCCATCTGTCCTTGCACACTGGGTTTGCTGCTTGCTTCTCTTTAGCAGTCTTGGTCTGTTTCTCTGAGGGCAGTGTGATGTGTTGAATCTGTTCCTGATGCTGAATTGTCATATGGAAAAGTATTTTCCTCTTTAGCAGAAAGGCCATTGCAGTCTATGCCTGGCTGCATAATAGGATATACTGTAGCCAGCTAGTCGGCAGGGAGTTCTGTCCTCACTTCCTACCAGCTTGCTGTGGAAGCTCCTCAAGGGGGAAAGTTGAATAGTGCTGGAAGTTCTGCAGTTCTGCCAGCAGCTGTGCCTAAAGGGATGAGTAGCCAGGTTGGAGAGAGTGAGATGGTGGCTTTGTACCTGCTGAGGGTGCTAATAGTCTTTGGAGTTGTTGAAATCTCTTCTCCCTTCTCAGTCCAGTAGTCTTCTAGAAATGCCCCTCTTGGATCGCCCTTAAGCTCTGCTGGTTTGCATTGCAGCTGCTAGTTTTTTTTTTTATGGTACATGATGTTCTCTCAGAAAGTGGAGACAGAAAAAACTGTCAGGCAGACTGTGTCTAAAAGTTGGATTATGTTATCTGCTCAGTTTGCACTTACCCTTCCGGGAAAAGAAAGTGGAAAGCATTTGTTCTAATAGGCGTGAACAAGTTGTAGAGGAGAGAGGAGGGCTCTCAGTATGAAGAGCATGTTTAGAATCTGACCTGCCTAGGATAATTCCCTTCTGGCAGTCAGAAACAATGTGGAAAGGCTGTTCAGAGGCTCATAATTATGTCTTTCTTCCTACTGGTCTGTGCATTTATTCTGTTCCTCTTTGTGTCAGCCTCATGTCAATCTCCAGCTTGACTTGAGATGGTGACTGTTACTCAGAGAGGGAACTATGCAGTGAAACTTCTTTTTTTTTTAACTAGTCTGGCTTTAAAATAGGGACACTTTTTCCTATTCAAGTCAAAAGTTATGTTGGCCAAGATTTAAGACATCTGCAGCCACATGAGTGCAACACAGTCATCCTCCTTAGCTAACACAAAGATAACCTGCAGTCTCTCTTAGCTTTTTTATTAGCATAGTGTGTGTCAGGGGAGAGAGGGGGAAACCTGCTGCTTGTTCATCTCCCCTGGCTGTAGAAAGAATGGGGGCCCTTACATGATGCCAGGTCAGAACAGGTCTGCAGACCTCTAAGATCTTGATATTACTAGCAACTGCCAACTCTTTTCCTGTGCTAAGACTTGCAGTGCTGCAAACATTGGTGGCACTGTGGCTATGGTTTTCAGGAAAACCCTCAGACAGCCTTTTCTCAAAGGCTGCTGACATTGCTTCTGTAAAGCTGAGGCATAACATGGAGTGGGCATTAAGAAACTCTTGAGTTTATTGGGTTGGGCTCTGCACTGGCAAGCATGTTGCTACTGGGAGGCAGTAGGCAGGAAAAGGGCAGGAAAGCCTGGGAAAGGCTGGGAGTGATGAGACAACCCCAAAGAATCAGCATTTGCAAAGGTGATGGGCCAGTGCGATCTGCATAAGGAACCATTGGCCTGGAGGATGACAAGGGTGAAGAAGAGGGAGACCAATAGTCTGGCATGTAGGCAATAGGCTGCTTAGCTATAGAAGACTTCAGTTCTAGTCTGAGGCTTAAGAAGGGCTCCTTTTAGAGCTGTAGGCAATAAACTTCCCCTTTCTGGCCTCTGTAAAATAGATGAGACATGGTGACATCTCAAAGGTGTTCTTCTACAGTATGTTACAAGCAAACCATGGTAACTAGCTAATGAATCAGGTGGGGCTGGACCTTCAGATGTCCTGCTCCCAGCTACTAGTTCTGTTTTTCCTTATCTGTGTGGGCAAATGGGCACTGCCCCATTGGAAACAGCCCTTGCCTGTTTTATTGGCATTCAAACAGCTGTAGTTCACGGAGAAACTTTGCTGAGCAACTGTGACATGTGAAATGCCTACAACTTTTGCCAGCCCTCACAAATGCAAATTCAGCACATTGTCTTGATTCTTAGAATATTTTGCCTGACTCTGGTGCCAAGTGTTGCTGCCAACTCTGCATTGCTTTCTGCCCAGCTTGGGTGCAGGGGCCCTTCTCTCTCTTGGAAATCACATGCATCGCAGAGCTGCTGTGAAGCTGGTCTAGTGACAGCATCAGCTACCAGAGCAGCATCTGGCTGTCCCCGCAAGGCTGCTGTCCTCTTGGCTGGGTGAGAAGTAGGGGTACACAGATGACTGGTCTATGTTTATGCCCAGCTTTGAAGTGAAGCAGTAGTGGGCAGATCTGCTACACTCCCCCATGTCCTGGCACTGCAGTTTGTGTTGTCTCCTAGTGAGCAGGGTGCTCCAGAGGTGGAGATAGGATGAAGCTGAATGAGGCTCTTGTGGGCTGTTCTGCCATAGCCAAGTGTTGCAAAAAGATGGCTTTCAAGGGCGCCTCCTTGCTGTGGGATCCTCAATTGTTCTCCCCCTGCTCTGGCTGCTGGTCCTGCTGGAGTTTCCAGCCTTTCCGAGTAACTCTTCGAAAGGATTGGGTGGATTCCTCCTGCCTAAAGAGCAAGTCACTCAGCTTACTAGCCTCTACTGTAACCTTTTGACACGTGCTTTTGGAGCAGGGAGTGTTGTCACAGGCAATTGGCTTATTTGGGATCACCTGCATAAGATTCTTCCATCTGTTCTCTGTGCCATGAAGCTGTGGAGTGAGCTCTTGTTAATGTTGTCAGAGATGGCATGTGAAGCAAGTGTGATGTCCCCTCTAGCTGCTGATATTGTGGCTCCTCAGAGTGCTTCCCGAGCTGTGTAGGGCAACGGGTGTCCAGTGTCCGAGTGGAGGAGTGGGCTAGGCGCAGGATCACCGAGGACTTCAGGGTTAGGGGAGCTCAGGGTTTTGTTCCCTTTGTCAAAGCTCTTCCTGCTAGACTGCACTTCTGTATCATGTATTGTGATGTTTCTGCTTTTAGCTGAAAGAGGAAAAGTAGGAAGTAGGAACTTGACATGTATCTGTTCTGTCAGGATTTCAGGCATCTGTGCCAATTTTTAAACCTGTGCCTCCTTATGAAGCCTATAGATGTGTGAGCTGCAGTGGTGAAATCTGTGTCTCCATCCCTCCCCCCATCAGGATCACCGAAGCCTTGAAGAGAAACTAACTGCAAATGTAAATGACTTTCTGAGAAGAAAGTTGTGCTGACTGTTACAGACCTCATCCACCTGGGGGAGGTTTCTCAGTATCACCCAAGGTGAGAGTGTAGCCGTTGCGGTACTGCTGGTCCAGCGCCCATCTGGATGTTCTTGTCTACTATAAGCAAAGCTCTTGGTTTTTGTGCCCTTTGGGAAGGCGTTTAATTCAACCAGAGCTGCCTGTAAGCTGGAGCAGTGTCTGAATGGGGCTTGACCAGTATCACCCCAACGGTTTCCATTCTCACCTTGGGTGATACTGAGAAACCTTCACCAGGTGGCTGATGCCTCTAACAGTTAATCTAACTTCCCTTTCAGAAAGACAATTACTTTCACAGTTGGGTTGGTTTTTTTTTTCAGGCTTCAGTGATATCTTTTAAAATGCAAGACTTCTCCCATGCAGACACACACACCAGGTGCCTGGGGGAAGTGCTGTCTGTGCTTCACCACTGGCTCTGCTCCTACTTGCCTTCTGGTATTTCTTGGCTTGGAGAGGGTGTTTTTTACTGGCTCTCAGCAGGGAGGGTGCTATCAGGCTCTTCTCTAGAAGGAAACCACACAGGTCAATGGCACTGGTGTTAATTGAATCCCAGGTCCTTGTTAAAGGTGTGATGCTGAGGCAGGTGCTTTTCTAGTATTTTACCTTGGCTGGGGGGAGGGGAAAACTGCAATGCTAAAGATGGATCTGGCTGTGAGGGAGGGCTGAGACCCTATGAAGGACTTGCAAGACCTTTCAGTACGAGAAATGTGCACAGCCCTTCCTTTAGCTGCTCAGGTAAGAACCATCCTGAAACTGCAGGGTGAGGGAAAGCACTGCATGCTGAGATCTGGCTGTCCTTCGTCTGCATTTCTTTTAGTAACCTATGTCTAGCCAGTCTGGCTGGCTCTCCTGAGACTGGCAGCCTTGTTATGGATCGCTGCTCCCAAAGATCTCTCTCTCTCTTTCTGTATTTCTACTCTTTCACTACCCAGCAGGAGAGTAGCAGTCTCTGAATGTGCTGCATTTTTATCCCCCTCTCAGGTCTGAATACAGGTTGCTTCTACGCCCTGTCCACTCTGCTGAACCGCATGGTGATCCATCACTACCCAGTAAGTGCATCCAACCGTCATGGCCCTCTGATGCTTGCTGTTCTCCAGAGCTGGCTGCCAAAGGAGAGTCTGTAAGAAATGCAATGCCACAGCACTTTTGGCTGGCTCTGGCACGAGGTGGCTGGCTGGCAGGAGAGCAATGGTTCTTTTAGTTCTTTACACCACCTTGTGCAAAAGCTGGCGAGCTCTAGCAAAGACAGCTCCTTTACACCCTAAATGGCAGCATTTTCTTCTGAGAAATTCTTCCAGCAATAGCCTCCACCCTGTTCCTGACAGTGATTTCTACTGAGACATCTGTACTAGGAGGCTGCCCACACTCATGCTCTAGTGGCAGAAGGGTGGGGTGCCTCAGTAGCTGAGCTACTGTAGAGCTTACTGCTGGGGCTGCGTGCCAGAGGGCTCCCTTCCGTGCTGCCTTATAGTGGGTCCCAATATTTGCTGGTCGATCTGGCCCAAATCCTAATACCAGACAGCAGGCTTCACAGGGTTTATGCTGACTCCTCTGAACGTGTCTGTTCACGCTCTCAGTGCTCACCTTTTTCTCTAGTCTGGCTCAGAGAGAAGTGCCAAACCACTTTTCTTCATGGGCCAGAATAGGGCACTGCATTGGCTCATAGGGGGCCCAAAAGTGTTCTTGCAAAGGCTAGTTCTGGTTAGTGTGTTACCAGCAGAAGACATGTATGGGACACTAACTTTGGTGTCTCTTCCCCTCTGCGTTCTCTGCACTTTGCTTCTTGTTGGGTATGATTTGGCTCCTGCATTTGTGTGAGAGTGTGTGTGTGTCTCGCCACAGGGGGAGGAGGTGAATGCTGGCAGGATTGGACTCACCATTATACTGTCGGGGATGGTCGGGGCTCTGATCTCCGGCATCTGGTTGGACAGAACCAAAACCTACAAGTAAGTCACTTGTTTGCCTCTGCACCCCTAGTGACTGTGCTCTTCCCCCATACTGTGCAAGGAGCAACCCTGAGCAGTGGGAACTTGGCAGTCCAGGGACTCAATCATTGGGAAGGTTTGTAGGAAAAAAAAAAATGGTTCTTTAAAATCCAGATAGTCTAAAGTGAAGTTTGGAGCTGTGTGTTAGTCTGCATTGGGCCCATACAAGGTCTGGTTCTAGTGGTCCCTAGGGAGGCACAGGGAGAGGATGAGATGGCCCAGCAGCTGCTTTGTCAGGGATGAGAGAGTTCTTGGCACACAGAGAATCAAGACTGTACCAAACCATTTCTCAGCCCTTACAAACCAGCGTCTGTGAATCTTTGTCAGGCTTAATGAAAGGCGCATTGAATCCAGTGCCCAGAGGCATTGTGTGAGGGTGGGTTGCTGTATTTAAGGCAGACATAAGGGGTATTGGGATTGCGGGTAGACGATTTTGGGTTTGCTCCCTGGTGGTTGGGAAGGCAGATCTGGCCAGCATACCCTGCCGTCTGCAAAGGGACAGCTAAGAGTCTTCAGGTGTCCTGCAGCTCCCAGTCCTCAGGAGCGCAGATCTCCCTGACAGACCTCTGTAGGGTGTCCTGGGGGATGGAGAGTGCCTCTCCTGTTTTATGTTGGGGTCTGTGTAATCAACTTTTAAGTTTCCCTGCTGGCTTTGAGAACTGTGCTACAACCTGTTGTCTGAGCAGGTTGGGTGAGAGGGGGCTTTACTGGTGATGTGCTCGTGATGAGCTGAAGGTAACTTTGGAGTTCTTTTCCTTGCAGCAGCTTTTCAGCAGGGGGAGTCCCACTGCCATTATCCTACCTAGTATCTTGGGCCAGAAAAGCACATTGTCATTGTGGGCAGCTTAGATGAATCTGGCTAGCTGTGGGCTTGCATCTTCTGAAGTGGCCTCTGGCCCTAGCTGTCAAGTACAGGGATCAAAAATGGAGAGGAAATGGGCTTCTCTAGTAAGAAAGAATGGTAGCTGAGGTCTCCTGGGATGCTGGGAAAGAGGGGCAGATGTCTAATACAGAGACTGGCAGGTTGCTTGTTGCTGTTTCTAGATCATTGTGTGCCACTGAGTACTCATTTGGCAGCCCTGGGAAATAGCAACATAGCTGTTATGAACTGTACTAGCTAACTCTGCAATGTAACTTGTGTCTCTTTCCAGCCCCAGGCTCCTGGTAAGGTAGCCTCAACTCGCACTGCTAGGGCCAATGGTCTTTCCGATTCTTCCTCAGTGGAGCAAGGTTGCAGTACAAAGGCTTTGTGGCTCACCAGGCAGAGCTGGGACTTGAAATTTGGCAGAATGGGAGAGGGGGGAAAAAAAATAATTCCTGGATTTGTTTCACTGCCCCTGCTTGCTTGGAGTGACCACTGAGGTGAGCAGAGCTGGCTGAGAGTGCAGAAAAATAGGGCTATACCACCCATGGAATTTATCCTACAGATCCCAGGGACTATCTGGGGATAGATTTAGCCTTTGGTGAGGGAAAGCACTGCTAAGAATTTGTTCTCCATTGCAGCTCACAAAGTGGATTTCTGTGGAACTAGCAAAATTTTTGAGTGCTACAGAGTCTTTACTTAGCCCCATTTAAAAGTCTATTTAAGAAAACTGTCAAGATGCCAGATGTTCTAGGTAGCTACCCTCCCCCTTCCCTCCGCTGCTCAAATAGTGTCAGGAACGAAATGGTAAGCACATGAAAATCAGGAAGGAAAGATGTCAAGTCCTTTTTTTAGTCAGCTTGGAGAGAGAGAGGGAAGCAAATGAATGGGATCCAGCTGTGATTGAGGGGAGTAGGGGGAAGTTAATAAGAGAAGGAATTGCAGAGCTCTACACGCGTGTTTGATCTTTACTGTCCCATCAGCAGTTCCTTGAAAGGATGAGGCTGTGCTAAGTCAGGCTTTCCCCATCTGTCATACTCAGGCCTTGCTTTTATTTGGCAGGCAAGTCCCTGCAGCAGCCCCTGCACTGTTCTTATTTCTGGAATTAGCAGGCGCACATTTGTCCCATACAAATATGTGAGTTACATTGTGACAAGCAAGGGGTCCCAGAACTGGAGCTGCCTCAGTGGGTGGGATGGCTTGCTGAGGACAGCCTACCTTTTTGAAAGAACACGTTTTGACATCAAGTTAAGTGGGGCTGCGTGTACACCCTTCAGGTTCCTGGCTCAGAGGAGAGATGGGGTTGTGACATCTGGAGATTGCTGGGTGTATTGGGATTTGTAGGGGAGTCTGGCTCAGAATCAGGGGTTTGGAGTCTGGATTAATCAGCACTTCTCTTTGGCCATGCTCTGCTTTTAAGGGCAGTGATCACATAGCCTCAGGTCCAGCTGGTTCCAGATAGCGCTCTCTGCTGTCGTTGCTGCATCTCGGTAAGGCAAGATTTCAGAAATATCCATCTCTCTCTATTGACTAGGCAGAGGACCCCAAGTGGTGTTTTAAACTTGGGTCTGTACAGGCCCAAAGTATGTTAACATTTGGGGGAGGGAGGAAAGACTTGGATATTGGAGAATGGGGCACTTGGGTCTCTTCCACTGAAAGGTGATGCTCTCTCAGCCTAGCCTGGCCTGCAGTTTGGGTCTTCTTGTTGTAGCCCTTTTCAAGGTTAGTCCTTGTGGAGTGGATACGTCTTCACCTTGTCTTGCCATATGTCTTATATAAATAATTTACCAAGGCTGTCCTTTTTTGTGACCTTCATACAGGAAGAAAGTGGCATAAAACTGAGTGCTGAAGGATGAAGGGGTGGTGAAAACCAAACCAGCCCTCTCCAGTTCTTCGCTTCTCTAGCATCTCACACCTCAGTGTCTTCAGCAGTGAGATCGTTCTGGGAGTATAGGGATGAGGCCTTTGTTCAGGGTCTTGTGCAGCCTGGAATGTGCCATCCTCATGGCAAAGCCTTTGGAGGCCATCTGTCATCCCAGTCCATACAGCAGAGCGCTCTGGAGCTGCACACAACATCCTAGTGAGCAGCTAAAGCTGTGGCATGTGGCTGTGGCCTCCCTCCCCACCCCTTGTTCATTTGTTGCTTCAGATGTTGCTTGACTCCAGTGTTTTTGCAGCTCCAGTCCCCTGTGAGTCTGGTCCTGTCTCTTTGGCTTTCCTCATCCAAGTGACCTTGTGAGACATGGCTGGGCTGGGCCATGTGTTCCTTACTCCTCCTCTGGAGTTGGCTGAACAGCAGGACTTGTGTTCTCTGTTTCAGTCCTGTTCCCTGCTGGTGCTGGCCCTGGCTGGCTTTTTTCACCAAGGTCTCTTTTTTTCTCACAGTCCCTTGTGTGAGCTCTTTAATCTGCCTCTTCAGAAGGGTAGGGAATGTGGCTGGGAGGGCAGATGAATGTCAGGGCAGCTTAGGTTCACCTAAGTGACAAGCATGTCAGCTCCTTCACAGATCTCCCTCTGGCTCTGCCGCAGAGACTTGGCAGCTGGTGCCTTTGTAGCACTGCTTCCATATCAGTGCACTGGGCTTCCTTCCCACACCTCGGAACACAGAGGTAGGTTAGCCCCAGTTGTCCTAAGGTGATGTAGCAGAATGTGTAACTTCCAGCCTGCACTCACTGCACTAGTCAGCCTGTTAAGGAGACTGGTGGCACCTGTTCCAGACAATGATAATCATCAGTCCCTGTAGGGCCATCATGGGAACAGGTTGCTAAAAACACCAGAAATGCTGTGCAAATGTCCTCTGTGAATCTGCTTCTCCTCCTTTGTGTTTTTATCTCTCCCATAAGATATTTATGGCTATGATAAGAGGCTTATCAAGTAAATCTGGGCATTATTCCATGCCCTGGTGCCCCTGTGGCCACGGAGCATTCTTTTTGTCCTCTAGTGAACATGGTGACAAAGGCTGCTTCCTGAGAAACACCCTGCCTTGGTGTCTTTCCCCAGGGGTTTCTTTGCTTCCCTATGCACCAGTGTCTACTTGTGTCTCAATTAAACCCCTTTCAAAATTTGGGGTCTGTCCTGGACTGCTGGGCACTACATCTGCTTTTTTGTCATCACTGGTATGCTCTGGGCAGCAGGGTCTTGCTAAAGTCTGGTTTAGCACAAGTCGGCCTGTGTGCTTGAGGCTGTTTCCTATATCAGGAGTTGCATTCAGGGCTGTCTGTTCAAGTCCCAGTTAGGGACTGTGGCGAGCAGGCAGCCGCTCAGTGCATGGCTTCAGGGCACTTCCTGGTGTGTGATTTTTCACAGCACTCAAGCCTGCGGTCTTGTTTGTTCACAAGGGTCTGTTGATTTGTTTTGCCCTGCTGGAGTCTAATGATTCAGGGAGGTCAGTGAGGAAAGCTCGAAGTCTCCTAGAGCCAGCTAATGTGTGGTAGATGAGAGACCCATGGCAAGATCAAACAGTTTTCTCCATTTTGTCCCCCAGTTAGTTCTGCAGTTCCAATGGAGAACACCTTCAAGAGCTGCCGGCTTCTATAAGCCTGCCTGCTCTATTTCTCAGCGGGGGGCTGCATGTTCTGGGAACTTCTTTCTTGCAGCTTGACTAATGACATAGCATGGATGTGAAACAAAGTCCTGACCACATCTGGTCACTAACTCATTCATCACCTTTGCCTGGAGATGAGGGGGAAAGCGCAACTGTTGGCAACTGACAGAGTGAATCAGATACAAACTACTTAGAATACTTGAACCATAAGCCTAGGGAACTGGGTGAGATTTTGTGGGCCTATCCTAAAAGCTCTGCACTGGGACCAAAACTGGCTGTGGGGAGAAATAAATAATAAAACCCGCATGTGCCAAGTGTCCCTGCTGGCAGAGACTAAGCTTCTTAGGGCCACAGCCACCTCTTGGAGGCCTGCACTATATTTTAGCACTGACTGCCGTGCACTTTGGAGACTCCTGTTTATGGAAGAAGCACCCAGTTCAAGCTTGGTCTGTGCAGCCCAGGGAACTGTAATTCTAGCCTTGAATCCCTTTCCTAATTAGCACTTTTCCTCCCTGGCTGCTTGTCAGGGGATGGGAAGGATAAGAACTCATGGGAGATATCTGAGGAAACTGCATTGAGCAGAAAAAGTCTTTCACCTGCTTCTCTTTCACTTTCTGGGGCTGCTCTCTAACTCCTCTGTCAGTCTTTTGGGTCTTCTTCTCCTGCAGCCTCCAGGCTGTGTGCTGGCCACGTAGCAGCTCTCTATAGTGGGTTATAGCAGAAGTAAGCAGCCCCTTTATGCTGCCTTCACAGACAACTTTTTTTCTCCATGACAGCATTGGGAAGAACATATTCTAGAAATGATACAGCGTTGGAGGTTAAGGGATTTGCCTACTCCTTTGATGCAAAACAGAATTACTTGTCACAGCAAAATGTCATTCAGCCTTTCAATACATTAAATGTGTCTGGTGAACCTTTGTAAGCATGGATTGATAGTTGAAGTCTGAAATTAGTTTCTCAAGCCTGTATTTGGGTACAAATTGACGTATGAGCATGAGCCCCACGGACTTCAGCCATTGCAGCAGTGAGGGAGAACAGAACCTTAGCTGGAACATTCTGGTTTTATCTGTAGTAGTTCAGTGTACTGCAAACATTTTATTACACAATATAATACTGGCTGCCTGTTTGGGTTGGATTTTTGATGGTGGTCATTTGCATTAAAAAGGAAAAAAAAAGTGAAAATAGTTTGAGGTTTAGTTTCTTTAGTAGAGTTCTAGAAACTGATACCAAACACATTCTTTAATGGATTAAGACTAAAATTTGGTAGAAAGTACACAATTAGCTTGTGGTTATACATTTAACTTCTTCCTAAAAGACAATAGCCAAAAAGTTTTGTCAGCTGTGGTAACTGTTCTGCTTTAAAGATCCTGGTGGAATTTCAGTCAAGTAAAGGATTTATCATTCTTTCCTTCCCAAAACTATGTACTGTGAAGGGCTACTTGCTAGGTCCTGTACTAGAAAAAGCCTTGGGTTTTGGATGTGGGAAGGATTTCCTTGGTGTCTAGGCAGGGATGACAACTGCTAACGTTTCAGTTCTGGTAAAGCTGGCCTGGGCTGCTACATGTGTTTTGCAGTACCAAGCCCACTGACGTTCCTCAGTGTGGCCAGGCTGCAGGTCTGGCTATTCCCAGGATCTGCCTGGTGTGCTTCCAGGGCACGGGGTCTCTTTGTCCCCTCTACCCAGAAAAGAGTGCTGGTGGCTCAGCTGCCCTTGGCCCTGGAACTGGCACTAGCCCTGCTAAACGCTCCTGTGGCTTGAGGGTGAGGCTGTGAGGGCAACCTGGCTTGCACATCACCTCTCCAAGTACAGTAGGCAGTTTAAACACAGAAAGGAGCAGCAATGAAGGTGTTTTGGATAGCACTGAAAAATACGGGCCCGTAACACTGTAGCAGTGTTGTCACCTCTTCCCATTACTTTCCTGCTTGGGAGTGCTCAATCGCCTCAGCTCCTGCTTATAAGTAAGCGTGTCCAACTGGTTATAGTACAGAGGGTGCCCAAGAAAGACTAATGATCTCTTTATTTGGCTCTTGCTCTTCCCCTCAAGAGGCATGTACAGTAGATGACCAGGGACTTGTCAACCCATGGTAGGATCTGAGCTTCTTGGCTGCCTCATAGGTGCCTCCTTATAGGTGTGATGCCCTGACCCCACAGGGAGCAAAGTCCCCGGTCATGAGGTAGAGATGTGAAAACTCCTAGGTGCTGTTCTTGCTTCTCCTCCTGCTCTGCTGTGTGTACAGGCGCTTTCGTGCTCTGTCAGTCCAGTTCTTCTGTCTGGGGTAAGGGTGTCAGAGAGCTGTGCAACTTTTTTTTTTTAACCATGGGCTGCAAACTATACCAAGATCTGTGGGCGAAAAGGAGGAGTGGATTAAATAATACCCTGACTCTGTTTTTTCTTGTAGACAGACAACACTAGTCGTCTATATCATGTCTCTGGTGGGAATGATAGCCTACACCTTCACTCTGAGCCTAGGCCACCTCTGGGTGGTCTTTGTGACTGCAGGCATGCTGGGGTAAGTTCATGTGCAGGCTGCTTTCCTCTACATGCGAGCTGCTAGTGGATGAGCAGGGAGGCAGAGCTTATGGTGGAGGAGGGATTGGGGAGAGCTATAGCCTGTGTGTGGCTCCTGCATGGTTTAAGGACAAAATGATCTGCTTTTCCTATCTCTCTCTTGTATGTATTTCATTAGGGTCAGGGACATTAGTGTGGTCCTGCGCAGCTGCAGCTGCCTTAAATGTTCCAAGTAATTAAGTGAAAGTATTTGGGAAGCAAGTGGTACCACAGCCCCATAGATGACGAATGGGCAGGAATGTAAAGCATATGGGCCTGGGTGGCTGTTTGACCATGCTGGGGACGATGCCCCTTAGAGTCACTTGTGGGAGACGCTCCTTTTAATGTCTCATTCTCGTAGCAACCAGCAGCTCCCTGCTGGCCTGGCTCTGTGCCTTGAGGCTGTGGGCAAAGGTATTTCTGGGTATGAGGAAGACCTGTGCCATGGTGAGGGAGTCAGACAGCTGCCTGAGCTGTGACAGTGCTAGAGGAAACATCCTGTGCAGTCAGTGAAGCATCCCCAAAGGGGTATGGGCTACACTGTGCCTCTTCAGTCTTCCTTCTGGCAGTTGCCGAGTCTTCCTTTCTGTGTGTTTCTGTACAGGTTTTTCATGACAGGATACCTTCCCCTGGGCTTTGAGTTTGCTGCAGAGTTGACATACCCAGAATCAGAAGGAACATCATCAGGGCTCCTTAATGTCTCAGCACAGGTAGGTGTGTTGTTTTCCCTTTGCTTGCCTCTTTACAGGCAGAGAGATTAAATTGTAGTTCCCAGCCTTGACTCCTATTTCTTGTCCATGATTATTGTAACATGCTGCAGATCTAAGCACCCCAGGACCTGGCTTTTTGAATGATGCTCCTCATGGCATTTCTCTAGTGGCATCCATTCTGTTTCTGCTTAGGAAAATCCATCAGGATGCCAGCCATCCTTGCCTTTTCCAACATTGCTCCTAACAGCCTAGGACCTAGCTCTTCTCCAGTGAGAGGTGGGATTCCAGCCTTAACGGTCACCCATCTTCCCATCAGCTGCATGGAGGTGCCTCTGGGTGTGTTTATAACCAAACTTCAGCCTCGCTAGGCCAACAGCTTGGCTGGCCTGTATGCTCTGATACTTCAGTAAAGCTGGGAAGCTGTTTGGGTTGCTTTATAATAATAGTACATCTTGACACTGCCTTTGTTTGTAGATTTTTGGTATTGCCTTCACCATCAGCCAAGGGCAAATCATGGATTGCTTTGGGACAAAGGCAGGAAACCTCCTTCTTTGTTCCTTCCTGTTCCTGGGGACTGTTATGACAGGTAATTAAATTTTTCAGTGTTCCTCTGCTGTGGCTGTTCCCCTTGGGCTTGGCATAAGAACTGAAGGGCTTTTGTGTGTAGTGGTGCCTGCCGGAAAGGGCAAGACCCACACAGCAGTCCCATAGCGATGCTGCTGTGCTTCTTTAAGCATCTGGTCTGTGTTACAAAAGAGATCCAAGGCTTCTTGCCCTGGCTGCTGGCTGGGGTCTCAAAGATGCATCTTCTATGTGCTGCAATAAGGAGTCTCTATCCTGCCTGTTTCGGAAGCGCTCTCTGCCTTATCCAGGAGAATGGTTTCCCTTGCTCACCATAACACATTCCCGTCTCCTCTGGGGCCTCTGCTGCCCCTTTGAGTCCTGGGGAAATTGATTTGGGCTCTGCATGGTAACTTAACTGCCTTCACATCTCTCTTCCTCCCTCTGTCCCAGCATTCGTTAAGGCTGATCTCCGAAGACAGCAGGCCAATTTGGATAATGAACAGACAGTGAGTAAACCTCCCTTCAGTCCCTGCTGTGCCCCTGCTTTTAGGTCAGGACAACACCCAACCTCTCCCCTTTCTAGGAATGGGGCTGGCCCTTCCTGAGTTATGATTGCAGCTGCGATTCTCTTCTCTTATCCCACCACTTGCCCAGCCTGTGGGGAAGCTCCTTGTTGGCATTTTCAGACAGGTGGCTGTAATCTCAGCTCTGGCAGCTGCTGGGGCCTCTATTTTCTTACTGTTAATGTCACGGAGAATCTGTAAGCTCTGGTCCTCTGGGAGTCTGCAGGGCTTCACACATCTTTGTATAAGCTAGGGACAGATGTAAAGCAGCAATGAGCTCACTTCTCTCCCCTGGCAATGCACTGAGCCCTCCAGTGTTTTGCTGTTGTTTAGAGCTGGGTAAATATTATTCCAGGCCCCTAGGGAGGCAGGTAATTCCTCTTATTCCTTGTCCTCAGCTGCCAAGTGGGGTTCAGTGTATGGGACTGGAGGAAGATAGGTGGCAAAGCCCAAAGGAGAGCTTGAGCAGCCTGGCTCACTGTGCAGTGCTGCAGACAAGGCTGCTAGTTCATATGTGTGCACCAGAGCTTGGGGTATGATGTCCTTGTGGCATGCCGTGCAATAAATGCAGCTGTTTGCATGTGGGAGAGGGGCTCTGGTGAACTAATTGCGGTAGATACTTGTTAGAAGCTCTCCCTGCAGGGAAAGGGAAGAGACTGGTGGTTGTTTGAGGCTCTTTTCCTTTTTTCTCTGGGCTCCCCTTCTAGGACGTTAGCAGAGACGTCCACTCAACGTTCATGAAGCCATCAGCGATGATGACTAGCAAAGTGCATAAGCTCAGTTTTCTGCTGGGTCAAGTCAGGTCTTTTCAGAAGACAGTGCTGCCTTCCTCCAGATAATCTAACCAGTCTGATCTGGAGAGAGACCAGAAGGTCCAAGAAGCAGCTCTGCTCCGACCGGCTGCTCAGGAAGGTGGATTTTCAATTACAAAATATATGCTTTTTTAAATTTTTATTTTATTTTTTATTTATTTTTACTGAACTATCTGAGCACAAATGCAGAGGGTAGGATAAGTAAAGGGAATTGATGCTGTCTTGAGTAGTTCTTGCACATACAATTCTAGACTAGAGGGCGGGGGAAAGGCTGTACAATGTTATCTAGTTTGGGTAAAGGAGTCCTGTGTGTGTGTGCGTCGCCCCGCCCCCCCCCCCGCACTTGTCATAACTTAAAAAGAATTCCTGCTTTTTTTCTGCTCTGAGGCTTACAACTTTGGCTGATTTTAGCAGTGGCAAGCATCATGGTGTATGGGACCAAGATAGAAGACAACTGCTCTCCCAAAATCCTAGTGTGAATGGGGCTAACTGGAACACACTTAGCTAAGCTGAGCTGGGGTAAAGACCAGTCTGTTTTGATATACACCAAACTGCTTGTATCCCTCAGTTAACAGTGCTGAAGTCAAAGGCAGAAGATGAACTCTAAGGCCAATCCATCCTCTGCAAGCCCTGAGGCAGCAGGGTTATAACGAGAGGTGCTGGTGGCACTGTGAGTTAATTTGTAACACACGTGTAAAAGGCCCAGGAAATATCAAGGTCCTTTGGCAGTGAACATGATGCCTGGTAGCAGTAAGGTCCTTTCCCTTTGTCAGACACTTCTTTCACCAGATGAATTGTACACTTCTGCTTAAGCTGTTTTTAGTATAAATACAATTGTAAGAGCTTGCTGCTGGAGGGCGGAGGGTGTTGAGACCAGAGTAAAGGTGGTACAGGTGTCATTTCTATAATGCTAAAAGTCTCCAGAACTGACTGCAGAAAGAACCAGAGGTATGTGTGTGAGGTAACAAACAGGTCTCAGTCAAAAACTTCACTGGCAGCTCCTTACCTCTGAGGAGTTGTGCTTGGAAGAAGTCATGACAGACACCCCACTACACGCCCAAATGTGGCCTCCACATGGCTGAGCTCACCTGGGTACTTCTCAAGCTTAACAAACAACCCCAGGTGCTCAAGCAGCTGAAGGTGGGCTGAACCTGGTGTTCTGCGCTAACATGGATGCCTCAGTCAGGGGAGCAGCCAGCTGGGCTTTGGCATTTTGTGCTGCCTTTATGGAGAGCTCTGATGGAGTCAGGTACTGGAGCTTTTCTACGTGGCACAGCTGCCTTACACATGCTTGGGCGATTTTACTGTTTTTTTCCTTTTTCTGTTCCTCTTTTTTTTTTTTTTATTTCCCTCACCTTTCATTTCCCTCCCTACTTGCCTCCATCTTTTCTGGGATGGTGACTTGTGGCTGTTGTTACAGAGACTCCAAGGCAGCAATCAGATCACGGATTACGGGACTGTACCTTGTAATTCTAACCCCATCAATTCCTATTCCTGCTCACTAGTTCATACACAAAGGTAGGAGAATCGCACTAATCTGCTTTCTCTGAACACTAATGGGTGGCACAGGCACCAAGCCAATGGCACTTCTGGAGTGACAGCAATGGCCGTAGCATACCAAGAATCTTTCTGGCCTTCTTGGGTCAGAAAGGAGAGGGAAAAGTCTGAGAGGAAAGATAAGACAGCTTTCAAGAACAGAGTGGAGATCCCACTAGACTCATGTCAGATAGGGGCACAGGGATTCAACTAGGTGCAGCAAGGCAAAGTCTGGTGCTGAAGCAGATGGAGAAATGAATTGTCAGTAAGTTATTGGGGAGAGGAGGTGCAGGCATTTGGAGACTCTTCTCTGATGTTACTTTTACAGTCCAGATTCTTGGCTGGAAGTGATACGAGAAGCCCTGTAGAAGAGTTGACTTTGATCACAGCCAGGGCACATGGCCAACTTCAAGAAGAAAGTTTAAAAACATCTAGCAATAACAGAGTCATTGGGTTGGTGCCTTTTGGTATAAGAATGCCTGAAAATTGTAAAGCTCTGTGCTTGCTGATCTGTGAATCTCAATGGCACTTGGCATTTTCTCAGCTGTTGCTCGGGGTGTAATGCTTTATTATAACTCACTGTCCTCTGCTTCATACTGACTGGCTGATCTGCCAAGTTAACCACGCTACCCTTTGCTTTTCAAGGTGTTCATCAAGTGTGTGTACCACTTAGTGCCACAGCCAACAGGACTAACGTGCAAAAGCAGAGTGAGTCTGTTGGGAAAAACAGCCTTAATCCTGCTAAGATTAGAGTGTGTGCTACAGGGAGTGTGAAGCTGCCATGCTTTGATGCAAGTGTGGGGAAGAGTCCCATGGGCAGGGAAAGATTTGACTTCAGGCTGAGTGCTTCTGAAGCTGTCTCCATGCTGCAGTCTGTGGCAATTTTAGCAAGGTACATGTGTGGTGTTGGTTTGGGACCAAGTAGTTGAGAAGCTGTAGCTGCATGAGCTGGGCAAGCCTACTTGGGGTATACTGATACGTTTTTGATGGCTGAAGTTTATGTCATCACCTTTGTTGGCAGACCTAGCTTGGTACAATTGCCAGTGTTACCACTGACATCCCAGTTGCAAAATAGACAATGTTAGGCTCAGGCATGTTGCTGTATATGCCCTGTGTCAAAACTGCTTCCATAAAGAAAAAAAAGACATGTCATTGTCATAGGAGACTCCCTTCTGAAGGGAACAGAAGGCCCAATATGCAGACTGGACCCACTTAGGAAAGTCTGCTGCCTGCCTGGGGCCCTGGCTAAAGATGTGAAGAGAAAGCTTCCTACCCCGGTGTGGCCCTCAGATTATTATCCATTATTGATTTTTCAGGTAGGCAGCGATGAAGTTGCAACAAGCCAGCAGATCAATTCCTGGCTCCAAGCCTGGTGTCACTGGCAAAATTTGGGGTTTTTGATCGTGAGTGGTTTAGATGACACCAGGCCTGCCGGTAACAGATTGGGTACCCCTGTCTCAAAGGGGGAAAAGGATCTTTGCACAGGAGTTAGCAGGGCTCATTGAAAGAGCTTTAAACTAGATTTGAAGAGGGAAAGGGATAAAACCAGGATCGCTAGAGATAAGCCTGGGGGTGACACGCCAGTGTTTGAGAGACAGTGTGTTAGCGAGGTCCTTTGCTCAGCTCAGTGGAGGTAGGGGATGGAGATCCATGTGGCAGCAAAGACACAAGGGTTATGGATGTGTTAGAAACCACGCAAGCACCTGAGAATGGTCACGTAGGAATTGGGGCTTCTCATCCTCAAAAGGTGGCAGGATCAATAGCCCAACTGAAGTGTGTCTACACCAATGCACACAGCATGGGCAACAAACAGGAGGATCTGGAAGCCATTGTGCAGCAGGAAATCTGTGATATAGTTGCCATCACAGAAACATGGTGGGATGACTTGCACAGCTGGTGTGCTGCAATAGATGGCTATAAACTCTTCAGAAGGGATAGGCAAGGAAGGAGAGGCAGTGGGTAGCCCTGTATGTTAGGGAGTGTTTTGACTGTCTAGAGCTTAATGATGGTGACGATAGGGTTGAGTGTTTATGGGTAAGAATCAGGGGGAAGGCCAACAAGGCAGGTATCATGGTGTGAGTCTGTTATAGACCATGCAACCAGGACGAAGAGGCAGACAAGATATTCTACAAGCAGCTTGGAGAAGTCTCACAATCGCTAGCCCTTGTTCTTGTGGGGGACTTAAATTACTAGATGTCTGCTGGAAATACAATACAGCAGAGAGGAAACAGTCTAGGAGGTTCCTGACGTGTGTTGAAGATAACTTCCTGACACAGCTGGTGAGTGAGCCAACTAGGGAAGGCACCCCGCTGGACCTGTTGTTCACTAACAGAGAAGGACTTGTGGTTAATGTGATGGTTGGGGCTGTCTTGGGCATAGCGATCACGAAATGAGAGTTTTCGATTCTTGGAGAAGTAAGGAGGGGGATCAGCAGAACTGCCAGCTTGGACTTCTGGACGTTGGCCTGTTTAGGAAACTGGTTGACAGAGTCCCTTGGGAGGCAGTCCTGAAGGGCAAAGGAGTCCAGGAAGGCTGAACATTCTTCAGGAAGGAAATCTTAAAGATGCAGGAGCAGGCCATCCCCATGTGCTGAAAGATGAGCCGGTGGGGAAGAAGGCTCGCCTGACTGAACAGAGAGCTTTGGCTGGAACTCGGGGAAAAAAACCCCAAAAACGGAGAGTTTATCACCTTTGGAAGAAGAGGCAGGCAACTCAAGAGGACTACAAGTATGTTGTGAAGTTATACAGGGAGAAAATTAGAAGGGCCAAAGCCCAACTAGAACTTAGTCTGGCTACTGCTGTAAAAGACAACAAAAAATGTTTCTGTAAATATATCAGCAACAAAAGGAGGGCTAAGGAGAATATTCATCCTTGATTGGATGTGGGGGGAAACAGTGATAAAGGATAAGGAGAAGGCTGAGGTACTTAATGCTGCCTTTGCCTCAATCTTTAACAGTAAGACAAGTTGTTCTCTGGGAACCCAGCCGCCTGAGCTGGAAGACAGGGATGGGGAGCAGAATGAAGGCCCCATAACGCAAGGGAAAGCGGTTAGCGACCTGCTACACTGTTCAGGCACACACAGGTCTATGGGGCTGGATGGGATCCACCCAAGGGTACTGAGGAGATTGGCAGAAGTGCTCACCAAGCCACTTTCCATCGTTTATCAGCAGTCCTGGCTAGCCGGTGAGGTCCCAGTTGACTGGAGGTTAGCAAATGTGACGCCCACCTACAAGAAGGGCTGGAAGGAGGATCCAGGGAACTACAGGCCTGTCAGCCTGACCTTGGTGCCGGGGAAGGTTATGGAGCAGATTGTCTTGAGTGCCATCACACGGCACATACAGGACAACCAGGTTATCAGGCCCAGCCAGCATTGGTTTATGGAAGGCAGGTCCTGCTTGACTAACCTGATCTTCTATGACAAGGTAATCTGCTTAGTGGATGAGGGAAAGGCTGTGCATGCTATCTACCCAGACTTTAGTAAAGCCTTTGACACCATCTTCCACAGCATTCTCCTGGAGAAGTTGGATCCTCATGGCTTGGTTGGGTGTACTCTTCGCTGGGTAAAAAACTGCCTGGATGGCTGGGCCCAAAGAGTTGTGGTGAATGGAGTTAAATCCAGTTGGTGGCTGGTCAAAAGTGGTGTTCCCCAGGGCTCAATATTGGGGCCAGTTCTGCTTAATATCTTTATCAGTGATCTGAACGAGGGGATTGAGTGCACCCTCAGTAAGTTTGCAGATGACACCAAGTTGGGTGGGAGCGTTGGTCTGCTCGAGGGTAGGAAGGCTCTACAGAGGGATCTGGACAGGCTGGATTGATGGGCTGAGGCCAATTGTATGAGGTTCAACAAGGCCAAGTGCTGGGTCCTGCACTTGGGTCACAACAACCCCATGCAACACTACAGGCTTGGGGAAGAGTGGCTGGAAAGCTGCCCAACGGAAAAAGACCTGGGGATGTTGGTTGACAGCCGGCTGAATGTGAGCCAGCAGTGTGACCAGGTGGCAAGAAGGCCAACGGCATCCTGGCCTGTATCAGCAATACTGTGGCCAGTGGGAGCAGGGAGGTGATCGTCCCCCTGTACTCAGCACTGGTGAGTCTGCACCTCAAATACTGTGTTCAGTTTTGGGCCCCTCACTACAAGAAAGACATTGAGGTTCTGGAGTGTGTCCAAAGAAGAGCAACAGAGCTGGTGAAGGGTCTAGAGCACAAGTCGTATGAGGAGCGGCTGAGGGAACTGGGGCTGTTTAGTCTGGAGAAAAGGAGGCTGAGGGGAGACCTTATGACTCTCTACAACTACCTGAAAGGAGGTTGTAGCAAGGTGGGTGTTGGTCTCTTCCCAAGTAGCAAGGATAGGATGAGAGGAAATGGCTTCAAGTTGCACCAGGGGAGGATTAGTTTGGGTATTAGGAAAAATTTCTTCACTGAAAGGGTTGTCAAGCATTGGAACAGGCTGGCCAGGGAAGTGGTTGAGTCACCATCCCTGGAGGTATTTAAAGGATGTGTAGATGTGGTGCTTAGGGACATGGTTTAGTGGTGGACTTGGCAGTGCTAGGTTAACAGTTGGACTCAATGATCTTAAAGGTCTTTTCCAACCTAAACGATTCTATGATTCTATGGCTGTTGCATGGAGAAGACTGACACTGAGTCACATGTGAGCTTCCAGAGGATGCAGAGCTGTGGAGTTGTGCAGGCCTCACACTTCCCACTGAAACCCTATTGGCTGTATAGCCCTTTTGATGACAGTGGGTCGTCCCCTGTCTTGACCCAATCGAGGTGCAGTCCCATGGTGGAGGTAGGCAGCTGGCCTACTGTTTTCTCTGGGGGCCCATCATCCAGAGTATTGGCCTAATAAGGTGTGATTCTTCCTGGTGAAGAAATAGAGGTGATCTGATGGAAAACTGTCAAAACTTTTAGCAGGATGTTCAGCTGTTGAGTGGCTTTGGTGCAGAGTAGAACTGTGGAACAGCCCAATTTCCCAGTGTATTAAGGAACACTCATGGGAAAAACCTACATGCTGATTTTCACAGGGAAAGATTTTCCATTTTCACCTGGTAGTGGCTTCTGGTGATGAAATGGAAAGCCTAGAATCTGGCTGAGCTGTCGACTTTTTAGGAAGAAGAGCAATGTCTAAAGCCATAGTTTCAGTGACGAGAGTCAGCATTTATCAGCCTTGACTCTCTGCCCAGGAATCACAGCCTCTCAACAGCCACCTGTTGGAGCTTTTGGCCACTGTGTCCACACTGCAGGATGTTTTCCCTTCTTCCTGCAGGACCTGCCTTGTGTTCAGAAGCAGTTTGTCTTCTGTCAGTGCCCTTATCTGCTTATGGTTATAATTAAACAGATGTTGCAATTAGTAGAACTTGTAGTGGGAACTAAATTAGCCTAATGGCATTGTGGACACCTTGTCCTGTATTAATAAAGCTGTGGTGTGGTTCCAACAATCCTCCCACTTCTGTCTGCCTCAGTTCCCAGAGTGCCAGCAGGGTTAGCTTTCTGTACCTCAGGATGCTTGGATCAAATGCCCTTTTTACATGATAATGAGTCTCTTTGTGGGCTGCCTTTGTTGTAAGTGCATCTGAAGCCATTCCAACATTGTGCCTTAAGGTTTCATAGTAGTGTCAGTTGATTCAGCATACACATTATACTCATGTATATGCTGTGTACAGCCTGTGCTCATTGCTCCTGGTTTCCAGCATCCATGCAAACCTTCCTATATTGTTTCTTTGCATTATGAAATAAGCATCTTTGCTGGTTTCCATGGTTTGTTTTGACTCAGGAGTGAATTGCTCAAGAAAAGTCTTAGGCAACATTTCTTTGGAAATACTTTTAAGCTTGTAGGGGTTTTTAAGAAAGCAGCTATCATATAGAGTGCAGGATTCCAAAATGGCAGGACTGTCTTTGTTCAAAATGGGCTTTGCTGGCCCTCTTTGAAACTTGCAAGTTTGATTAAAGTGTGTTCAGGGTGCTTGAGACTACTTTGTGTCAGTCTTATGTAGTGGTAGATAAATTTAGGTTTTTTGTGTGTGTGTGTGTGAAGAACCCATTCTTGATAGCAGAGAGTAGGGAGTAAAGTGTTTTCAGACTTTGTCCTGGTTTTGGAATTGTAATAAAATTAAAAACTTTTGTCTGGAGTGTTATGCTACCAGCAGGGCTGAGCACTGACGAGTGCATGATTTTGGATGACCAGTGACCTGCTCTAGCCACAGCCAGGGATTTATTTAAAACAGGACTGAAGTTCTGCTGTGTCCTCAAACCGTGTCGTGGATAAGTCAGGACTCGATCAGGGCCAAGTACCTTTTTTCACTGGTTGTATGTTTGCCTGGATGCAAAGATGCATCTGATGGATCTCAGTGGAATACCCAAAAGCATGTTGCTTTTTCCTCCTAAGGCCAGTGTTGATTCAGAGGCTGGCTTAAGGCATTAGGGCAAGCATCCACCCTTGGTAGCTTACTGGAGTCCTTGCAAGCTGTAGCATGCTTACTCTCCAGTGAAATACTGCCAATAAAAAAAAAACCTGCTGGAATTTTGCGTAGTAGGTACAAATGGTGTGTGCCCCATCCCCTGCTTTCCAAACTTCCCAGCTCCATTTCTGTGCTTACTGTGTGGCAAGCAGCCTTCTCCTATCCCAAAGCTATGGGCAGGCCATCTGTGTGCCCTTTTCCAGTACTGTCACTCCCAGCTGTGAGAGCAGCTGTCCTTTCCCAAGGTGGTGGAGCCCTGCAGGCTGGCTGATCTCCTAAACCTCTGTTCCTGTAGCTCCACAGCAGATGAGTGGTGTTCAGACCCCAGCGGTGCTTGGGGAGCCTGTTCAGAGTTGCCAGAGTGTGGGTGGGGTTTTCCAAGCCTAAATGCAGCTTTCCCCTTACGCCTCCTGCCTCTGGCACTAACATCATGCATCCCCCTACCTCTCCTGCTGGTAGCAGTTCCCTCTGCACTTCCTGGCTTTTGTTTCCAGGCATGTCTTTGAAGCTTTCCTGATCTCACTCCTCTGCTTTGGGGTATTGCTGCTGACCTCCATAAAACCTGTTCACCTGCAGTTTGTGTTAAGAGGTTACTCAAAATGAAACTGTTTCGTATCTCTTGCTTCCATGCTGCCTGGACTCCTCTTGAACTGCACTGGGAATGTGAACCTCTTTCCTGTGCACCTCTGACTCCTGCCTCAGATGTCAGTCTTGCCCCACAGTGAGTTAACTCAGAGCCCAGACTGTGGGAGACTCCACATTTACCTTTACAAGTCTGCATGGTGCTTTCTGAATCAGTGACAGCGGGGGTGTCTCACTGTAAGCAGTCAGAACTTGAAGAGAGGTATCTGAAATCCCCTGGAAGAAGTTGTCATCTCCGGTTTAATCCTAACACACCCCAGAAACGCTCAGCAGAGGAGCTCATCAAGCTCCACGCAGGAAGGCCGAACTGGAATTGCAAAAGTTTGTCTGTTTCATGCAGCCCAGGATGGGGTGGTAATTGGGCAGCAGTCTTGCTTGTCCTTGCTTTTCCTCTGGGAAATTACTCTACAGGTCCCCCCACCTTAAGGGATGAAATTGTAGGGAGGGTTCAAGTAATTGGAATTCCTCTGTAGGATTTATGCAGAAAAAAAATTATGTATGTTTGCCTCTTATTTCTTATGGCTTTTTAAGATAGGAGTAATGAACGTTGAAGAAAGCCTTATCTGTACCACTTTGTAGAATTATCCCAGCCATAAGTCCAAGCTGGCGATGGGGAAGAAGTGGGGTAGAGGGTGCCAGCCCTGAATGGGGGGTGGGGATGAAAAGACTTCATGATGAGCAGAACCAGCAATCTGTCTGGGAGTTGAAGAGGCCCTAAGACATGCCAGAGTAAGGACAGAGAGGAGCTAGTTGCTGTGCTGAACCTCCCGAGGGTGCACAGGATGCAGGTTCTCTCTGGTGCTTGCACAGACACTATGCTGCCCCACGGCATGAAGGAGGAGATCCCAGTTCCTTCCCTTGCCCATGGAACTGGCCCTGCAGCTTCACTGCTTTGAGGCTGATCTTGTGTCACAGTGAAATGTCTTCAGTGACCTGGCTGTGGGGCTGATACCTGGGTCTGTACAGCTTCTGTGAAGTAACTGTGGTCTGAGGACTACAGCAAGTAGCTTAAGGGAAGTGGGACCCTTACTCTGCCCTGGTGCCCCTTGTCTGGGCAGTAGAAGGGTCTGGAGAAGGAGGAGAGAACCAAGTGCACTCTGAGGATGGTGATTCTTCTTTGGGCATTTCTGCATACTAGCAGGGAGCTGCGAATTAGCCAGCCTCTGGCCAGCTGGTCTCTCTGAAGCGTGGGTCTAGCCACCCAGGAACCTAACCATATTGTTTTTCTCTGTCTGACTTGCAGAAAGCAATGCCAGAAGCCTGCACCGATCCCATAGTTGCGGAATCAAAGCTGTGAAATGGAGGGCTGGCAGAGCTGGGAGATGCAGCCCCCCTCATTCCCATCTTTGCTACCTACATCGTCCTCCTGTAACATGCACACCATGGCAGGGGGGGCAGCCTCAGGACAGGAGCCCAGTGAACTACTTGTGGAGAGTGTGAAACAGGAAAACAAGGAGTTGCTGTCTTCAGTTGTACCTCTGCATCTTGCTGTTTTGGAGACTGTGCTGCTTGGGAGGAAAAGTTGGGAAAACCCACTTCTTCCCCCCCATCCCACCATGTATGCTTGGAAAAGAAAAAGCACACGTGCTGAGAAAAGCCATAGTTCCAGGCTAGCCCTGAGCACATGAGGGTGGCACCCTGCATGTGGCTGTGTCTTCTCTTACAGACAAGGTGTGACATGAAATGCAGAAGCTGGACCACACTTACTCTGTGAGCAGCCCTGGAAGAGCTTTCAGGTGGCCCTCAGCCTGTGATGCTCTGTGTTGGACAGGTGATGGTAGGGCCCCCAGCATATCACCAGCAAATGCAAAGCAGTGCATCTGTCGCTGCCAGCTCTGGTTTTATTATGTGGCTGTCCCAGATGAAGCACTCAGTCTGTGGATAAACCTCTGCTCAAAATTCACTGAGGTTGCCCTCATGTTCCTATATACTAGGAGTAAATGAGAGATACCAGTATGCCTCCTTCTACCTGCAGGCAAGGACTAGTTCTGCAGCTTATGTTGAAGCTACAGGCTAAGCCCAGCTCATCACTACACTAGCAACAGGAGTCAAACCACAAGCTCCTTGGGCTGAGGACTGTGTCTTCCTCCTTAATGATTATAAAGTGCCTTTTGCATGTTTCAACACTACAAATTTTTTTTTTTTGTAAAGTGTTATATTAAGATAACCGGCCAAGGCTGTGTTGTTCTTCACAGCCACAGAGAGGGGTTTGACTATGATGGGAATCCAGATTTGCTCCAGTGTGGAAGCTTCCCAGTTTATAATAGAGAACAGGAGAAGAATCCTTCTTAATAGCATTTGTGTCTTATAGACATTGCCCCTCTGTATGCTGCTGCTTATCTTCTAAATGCACATGTAGATCCTTACATCCCTTCTCCTTCCTTTCTAGCATCCCTCCACTGGTGGAGACATCAAGTGTCCTTATACTCCTTAGATCATGCAGTTATGCATGTATCATTTGGGGGGGGGGGGGGGATAAAAAACACAACCAGGTGGAATGGATAAAAATAGCCCTCTCTAACATACCATTTTTGACAAAACATTTTTTGGGTGAAATTATACAGTATTTTGACACATTAAAAAACTGAAGTCCTATCTTTAATAGTTTGGGATTGAAAAGCCATTTTAGATCCTCATCTTCAATATAAGTTTTTGTATAAAATAAAAACATTTGAAGTGTAAAATGAAACCTGACACGTTCATATTAAATGGTTGAAACAGTCTACATCTGGCTCTTTTAACAGCCTGAAATGTTTTGCAGAATGGAAAAATCATCTTTCTGCCCAGTGCTACTGTTGTGCTCTTTTTTTCCCTTCTGTGTTTTTCCTCCCTTTCTTCTGCACATATACCGTCTTCCCAGCTAGGAGATTCTGCTGGTTGCTTCATGCCTTCTGTGCACTGCCCATCTGCTTTGGGCATTATTTCATCTAGGTCTAAGCAACCTGTTCCTGTTTTCTCCATCTTCTGTAGTTATAGCTCACAGCAAAGTAGCTCATTCCTTGCTCACAGATGCATGCAGCTTGCTGTCACCAGTATGCTGTGGAAGCAAGAACTGAAACAACTCTTTGTGCGTGTGTGCGTGTGTGTGTGATGTGAGCAGACCCGGAACTTTGTGGGAAGGAGTCAGGGAAAGGTGGCTTTGCTGTAAAGAGAGATGATTTACCCTGCAACATACAGTAGAACCTGCTGTTTGCTCTGAGGTTGTACATCCTCTACCTGCTGCTGTGTAGCAGAAAGACAGACATAGCACCATGCAGTTTTCTGTCATTTATTAGAAATGGCCCCTGAGGAACACATGCATGCAAGTTACACAGCAGTGCCAGAGGCAGCACATGTTCTGTGTTTCTGGTCCAAAGTGTTTAGTGGATCCTGGGTAGCTCTACACCTCCTCCCCACAGGTACACTGGGAGAGAAGTCCTTAGTGCAGTGGGCACACCTGGGACATTGCCTGCTATGCTCCAGGGAGGCAATCACCAACTGCCCCCTGCAAGCTTTGACACAAACTCCTCTGGGACTTGGTCTTGGACATCAGTCAGTTGAAATGTTGCCTGGACAAGAAAAAACACTTGGTAGTGAAGAATGATTCTGAGTCCAACATTGATCCACCAGTAGGACTAGCGTCCTGGAGAAGTTCAGCTGAGCTTTCGTGGAAGTTTGGCAGTGAAGATAGGAGACACCACTGACCTACACAGGGCTCAGCTTCAGTTTTTCTTCTTGTTTTGCGACAGTGCTTCTACCTCTAGGTACTGCAGCCCAATCAACATTCCCAAGATGGAGAAACCTGTGATGGAGATACAGGATGAGTTGTGTAGCAAATGCTGAACAGGAGATGAGACATTCCCTCCCACCGTCCTCTCCCTGCCCTTAGCTCATAGCCCCATGGAGAGTTTTTCTGGGGGGTCATACCTCCAAGGAGAGTTTGTGGGGGGAGGATGCAGAGCTCTACTTACTTGCTACCATGAGGGGTGCCATAACTCCAATTGTCAAGGCTGCAGTGTGGTAAATGAAGACCTCGGAGAGGAAGTGAACAAGGGCCAAAAAGAAGGTGAAGAGCGTGATGTAATAGAGGCTGTTGGAGAGCAGAAAGAAGCAGGTTATCATATAGGCCATAGTATGGGCACAAGCATGGCTGAATAGAAGAGGCAAAGCTGCATGCTGCCCTGTCTGTCCTCACTCTGGCAGCACAGAGGACACTTGGTCCCTTGCCTAGTGACATGCAAAAGCTCCCTGGGCAACAGCTGAGAGGATGGGGCAGTGTTCAATGACGCATTGAAAGTCACGGGCATTATCTGGCCTGAAGGCAGGTGAAGAGGGGAGAGCAGGGGTAAGGCACCAGTGAAGTGAGAAGCATGTACACACACAAAAAGAGGGTGAGAACTCGATGAGCCAAGAGCTAGGGCGACAGGACTTAGCTGATTCCAGGCTACATCACCTGACACATCTTCCCACCTGTGCTCTGCTACCCTCTAGAGGCCACAGCTGTGGAAAGTGAGCAGGTCCAAGAGATGCAAGAAAAAATTCCTTCTAAGAAAAAACTGGCTTCATGGTAATTAGCACTGCCACCACCCCTTAAAAACAGATAATTGAGTCCCTGTGCCTCCCTACCACAGATAAGCCTAGGCAATCCAAGGACATGCTACCAGGTGAACAGTGACTTCTGCTGCGGGGCTGGGGGAGGTCGTGACAAAAGAGTGAGTTCTAGCAACCTCCAATGGATGCTTTGTCTAGCACTGAGCCAGTCAGCCTGCTTAGAAATCCCTCAGAAATACTTCTGTTACCACAGGGAGAAACGGCCTGCCTCCCACCACAGCATCAGGCTGCACCTCAGGCCTTGTCCTCCGCCCCAGGTAAGAGTGTATGGAAAAAGGCAGCAGGTTAAGACAACTGCAAGGGGCCTCTCAACCTGCCACAGTCTTTAGCTGAGCTGCCACAGGCAAAGAAGTACCGAGGATCAGTTGGACCACAGCATTAGCAATTGCTTAATGTCAACAGAGCAGCAACGCCATCAGAAGATGCTTTCCAACCTGAAGCTCAGAAATTTGTGACGTGAGAAGTTCTCAGAACTACGAATTTCTGCCTGAGCTAAGAAACAGAACACAAATGCGCAGGCTCTCCCCACAGAGGCAGAAGGGAGAGGGAGCAGCAGTTAACACACAAATCTCACACTGCTATTTAAGCTTTTTCGGGAGAATGCTTTCAACCCTATAGAAAGCTCAGAAACGGCTTTTGACTCCCCACCTCCTCCGCGCTGCCCTCTAAGCTCAGGTTGTGACTAGCAAGCAAACCGAAGGATTTCTCCGGTGCTCCTTTACATACGTCCTATTGCGGATGTCGATGGCGCAGAGACAGCGGATCACTGATGACAGCAGGGTCCAGACGCCAAAGGTCCGAGCCTGGAGCCCGTTCACTGCGCAAAGAAGGGGGGAGCACATGGAGACCACGCACAGCCCCGCTTGCCACCCCCCCATCCCCGCCGGGGAGGTGCACGCCGGGGCAGCGGGCGGCTCCTGGGCCCGAGAGCCGCCGCTGAGGCGCGGGCCCGAGGAGGCCCCAAGGCCAACGGCTGGAAGGCCACCTCCAGGCCTCGGGGCGGCCGGCGCGGCCCTTACCGAGGCCGGGGCTGGCGGTGTACAGCTTCTCTGAGAGGAAGCTGTGGTCGCGGAAGCTCTGCAGGGTGTTCCCGGCGGCGATGACCGACACCATCACCAGCCAGCTGCGCAGCACGTTCAGGAACCGGCTCATCCTCCCGGCCGGCACGAAACCTGCCCGCAAGGACCGGGCCGCGCGCACCGCCCGGCGTCGCCCGTTACCGGTCGCGCCCTCTCACTAGCGCCCCTCCCGCGCCCGGCCCCCTCCCGCTCCCACACTCCGATTGGCCGCGAGCGTGCCGCTCCATCCACACGCCACGCTGACGTGAGGGCCTCCACCGCCAATCGAATCCCTCACCGCCTGGGAGGCGGTCCCGCCCCCCTTGGCCCCGCCCACCATGCGGGAGGAGGTGGGAGGGGCGGCGGTGGGCGGAGAAAAGACCGGGCGAGCGGCCGGACCGTTGCGCCTGTGCACTGGGGCGGGCGGAGGGCGCCTGCGCATTGGGGACGGGGCGGGGCCATCGCCCGTCGGTTGTTGTAGTAACGGGGAAGCGGCGGGAGGGGCCGCGGCTGCCGGGCCGCTGTGTCCGCCCGCCTCTGCCCGCTCCGGCGATGCGGGAGCAGGTATGGGGAGCAGAGGGCTGAGGGGGCGGTTGGCTGGCGGCCCCGGGGCGGCAGTCGCGGCCCCTCTGGCGCTCCCCGCCGTTTTTGCCTTTCCTGGGGCTGCCGCAGGCCGCCGGGCCCGGTCGCCGCGGGGTAGGCCGGGCCCTAGCGGCCCCTCCGCTCGCCGCCGGGCCGGAGGGCTGTTCCCGGGCTGGCGGAGGTGTTACAGTGTCCGGCTGACCCCGGGCGGCGGGGGACTCTCGGCGCCGGGCAGAAGCAGGCGTTTCCCGCTGGGCCGGGCCTGGCCAGCCTGGTGCGGTTCCGCGGCCGGAGGCGAGGCAGGGCAGGGCAGGGACGCGCTTCAGCGGTAAGCGCCTGAATGACTCTCACGGGCAGGTGGGGAATAATCTGCTGGAAGGTGATGCTTCTTCCTACACTGCCCTGGCTAGGAGGTGATTTACAGTCTGTAACAAGCTTGTTGATAGTCCTGTGAGAAATATGTATTGACAGGAGGTGGGAGTTGAGTTACTTCATCTCTCTTGCTGTCCTCAGCTATGCGTTCATGCTTTTAATCCTTATTGCAGGTAACTGCTCTTGCAAGATTCCTTGAATCTGCAGGAAGGAGTCTCAGAGGCTGCTGAGACTTGGGCTATATGAAAACTCCCAGAGGAAATGCCAGTTGGGATGGCTCGAGATCTGGAGGAAACTGGCTCATCCTCAGAGGAGGAGGAGGAAGAAGATGTTGGGCTGGAGTAAGTAGGAAAAACTGTCTTAACTCTTTCTATCTCCCTGTGCTTCCTGCAGTATTTGTAGTAATCTGAAAAGACAGTTGCATTCCTTACCTCCTCCTACCTATAAAGTGGAAGATGATTGGTTTGGGCCTCAAGCCTGTGGGCAGGCTGCCTACATTTGTAGCCTAAAAGACTACCATATTCATCAGAGTTGGAGGTGCAGCTCTTCATTGGCTACTCTAAAGTCCATAATTTCATTAATCTCTTCCTGTCATGTTCCTAAGGTGGGAACTTTCTTAATGATGATTAAGGAAATGAATGTCCTTTTTTGTTTGTTCATTTGGTTTTTTGTTTTAGTTTTTACTTTGCTGCAGAGAATGGAAATCTACTGTACAGTAGACTGATATGCAATGTTTTATGTCCTTTCTAAAAACTGCCTTGTAAGAACTCAACTTCTAGAGTTTCTATTACCTATTAGTGTATGTTTGTTCCATCTTTTTTTAGTAACTTCTTTTATCTTTGCTTGTGAAGGAGTTACTCCCTTATTCTTTCCCAGAGTGGAATCCGTTTTCTGTTTCAGCTGGACTTACTTTAACATGTCCTGTCTGTTTTATTTTGGGTGCATATTGTGACTGAGTGCCCAGTTGCAAACTGCAGTGGCTTTAAGGCATTTAGAGGAATGTTACTTCATACCAAGTAGTTGGCTCAGACTTGCCAGACCACCATGGATGGAAAGGTCCAGAACTGCCTTCACCTCGAATGTAATTGTAATAGTGTGTTGGCACCAAGTGACCAAGGGTCATGCCAGGAATGAATGACTGTCACCTGGAGGATTGAACCTTACTGCAAATCCTCAGGACAGGCTTAACATAAACTCCCTTCCTGTTGCCTCAGCTCATTTCCCACTTATATAAGGCTCTGGCCTGTAGTATAAATTCTGGAAGCTTCTCGGGTTCCTTCCAGCTAATTACACCCTAGTAGTTGATTTTCTTTTTTTTAAATTTTTTTTTTTATCTTTAGAGGTGGTGGAAGCAGATGGGAGTGCTGTGAAGTTAATTTGTCTGGGTGATAATGGTAATAAGTTGGTTAAGAGGACCAAGGCTACACTTAAGAGTACTTGCTTGTTCTAGCATCAGAAAAGTGCCCTTTTATCTCTGTTCCTGTGTTGTAAGTGTAGGAGGTGTTTGTCTTCTGTAGTTTCTCCAAACCTTTGGCAGACAATCATCTTGCCTATAGACATTCTATAGACAAATGCTTCTGTGTATCTCTGCCAGTCTTCATATTTCTTCTCGTTTGTGTAGAGATGTGCCTCTCTAACCCCTCAGTCTCTGTTTTCTGTTAACTTTTTTGTGGTTCCATTTCCTTGCACAGTGAGTAATAAGTAGTCTGGGTTTTATTTGCTTAGAGAGGTTGGCAGGTTTTCCTTCTGTGATCTTAGGATTTTTTATAACGGATCTTAATTTTTTTTGTGTGTGTGTGTCCTTAATTCCTCTGAGGAGATGATAGTTCCCAATGTAGTTTTGTTGTTCTGGACAGAACTGATCACTGCATCTCGGAACCTGTTGCTTGAGTAGCTGGCTGGGGGCATCGTTGTTGAATTCTGGGCTTGCATTCCACTGCATCTGGCAGAAATTAAAGAGGAGGAACACACAAGTTCATCTGTTGTGTTGAGCCAAGCCTGTTCTAGTCTCTCAAACTTTGTATGAGTGCCTTTTTGTGCACTTTGGAGTCCATGATTACAACCAGGCAGTATGCACTGATTTGCAGTTCTTAAATTGGAGACTGGAACATGCATTGTAAGGTCTAGTTGTGTGGATACCAGCAATTACAGTTTATCCTGAATTATAGATCCCATTTTCAGGCTATAAATACAGAGAACTGTAGCTGTGAAAATTCATGGGGTTTCTCCCAAATTACACTCAGTAAAATAAATACAAATTAAGCAGAACTCTGACTTAGACTGGCAAGACCAAATCAAAAAGATGATGATCTGGAAGATTCCCTTTATGGCCGAGTACCAAGGCTGCCTAGCCTGTGTGTGTGAGTCAGCACAGGCAGGGAGCAGGAACAACCACAAAACCATGGCTGAAATGCAAAGAGTAAATTTATTTTCCTTACCTCACCAACCAGGGCATCCCTGAAACAGCCCTGGGGCATCAGCACACAAGCAGAGACGCAGGCACTGTGGAGCTCGATCCTTGCTAGAGGATCGCTGAACCTGCTGTTTGTGCCTGTTCTTCAGGGATTTGCCTGGTGTAGTTTACCACTGTTCTCTGATCTTTCCCGCAGCAGGACAGGAGTCTCGAGCATGTTCGATAGGGTGCCTCTAAGTCTATCACAGGCCTATGTTATCTCAATACAGATGTTCCACTTGTCAAACACACAAGGATAGACAACAATTAGAATGATACATGTATTTTTCTACACCCCAGCTGCAAGTCACTCGAGTATGTTTATAATCCTCCTGGCCAGTCTTCTGTTATTTTCCCACAGTGTGTTTGCCTGTGTCCTGTCTAGGTGGGCAAGCATGGACAAGTATGGAGAATTACTGTGTGTATGAGGCTCAGCAGTTGCTTATACTGACTGTCTTGCCATTTCAGGGATCATCCATGTATCAAGTGGACTGGTGGTGGCTGCAGGCGGATCCCCGTCTTGGTGTTTCATGCTGAAGCCATTCTGACCAACGACAGCTACCTCCGCCTAATTGGAGGTGGGTGCAACTATGTGCAAGCTTTTGGCCTGAAGGCATGAGGTGGAAGTCTCTTACCTGGATGTTCCCTTCTCTTTGTGGTGGGGAAGAGGACATGGTAGGAAGGAAATTGCAATCTTCTCTTGTGTCTGAGTACTGAGATGTTTAGCAACGCTTGATCAGTTGGTGAATGTTTATCGCATCTTTGGGTTGTGACAAGTGTCTGTATTTGTCCCTCCATTGGGTCCTGATGTGTTTTGAGTTGGAACTGTCTGCTTGCAAATTCAACTTGGAGATCATGCTGGAACTTATGACCAGAATATAAATTCATTGCTCTGTAGCTAAGAACTTAAAATCAATCATTGCCGTGAGTTTTGACAGGGTTTCACTGGGAAATAAAGCAGCCAACCCCACAGCGGTAAGAACAGTAGCAAGCTGTAGTAACAAATCTCTGTGTCTACAGCCTCACAGCTGTGAGTAAGGCCATAAGCAAAATGATTGCTGCTCTGGCAGTGCTTGAGTTGGGAGACCAAACCTGTCTAGTGTCGAATAAGGGAAAGCCTCTAAATAAGAGGCAGAGTTGTTATAAACAGTCACTATGGATTGCGAGAGTACTTGCAGGTGCGTGTGGCTGGGAGCTCATTCTGGATATGCTGAGTTGGAGAAAAGCTAAAATCTACTCAGCTTCTTTTTGTGAAGATGCTGACACTTCTTTCTTCTCTTGCTTCTCCCTTTCTTAGGTAATTGGTGCCCTCATTTCTAATATCCTATCCAAGCAGAAATGCTTCTGGCTTATTGGGGTAAGGGGTAGAGAACGTGATTTGTGTGTGGAAACTCCTGATCCTTTTCATGTGAGTTAAAAACGTACTTGAATGATGGCAGAAGCTGACAGTAATTGTATCCTAACTGGATATCCTCTTCTGCATTTTCTCAGGAGGTGGAGGCTTTTCGTGGTTTAACAAGTCTACTGCTGAATAGTGCAACTTGTTGAATTTCCTTGAGCTTTGTCTGGTCCCAGATTATGATACCTCTTACTCTTTTCTTTAGTCTTATTTTTATTGGTAGAACATATTTCCTGAGGTTTAATCTAATCTTCATCTTTCTATTCTTAGTTTGAACCAATTTGTAAAGTGCCTTTTCCAAGTGATTCTGTATGCTAGCATTGCAATTTCTGCCTCTACATCTTTAAACTCTTTTATGGATTGCCACATCCTTTTGTATGACAAATGGCCTCTAGTCTTGGTACTTGCTTTCTGTTTATCTTATACTTTTAGTGCTGCTTACTGCTTTTGTTTTTATGACTTTCTACTTGGATAGTGATTGTCTCTTTTTTTTTTTCATTTTTTTTTTTCCTTTGTCCTATTTACTTTATTTCCTACTATTTTTTGCAGTCATTTACTGGAAGATCAGTACAGGTGGATGAGATGCAAACAGAAATTCAGTGGTTTATTTTGGGCTTTCAAGATCTAAGTGATCATATAAGGTAGCCATGTTAATGAGGGGCATATGGCATGATTACTTTTAGCTAGGAGTACTGATATTGAATAGAGAAGAAAGACCTGAAATCATGTTTGGAGTGTTATAAAGCAGTCTATATAAAGAGCTGTTTAAAAAAAAAAATAAAATCTGGGCATTTGTTAGCATGTCCTAAGTTTTATTTTGATATGATAGGGTTTAGTGATGCAGCAATATTATACGTAAGGATTGATGTAAGTCAGTTCAGTGCTACCGTTGGAGTTAATGCCCCAAGAGATGGACAGGCACTTCCTACCACCCATTGCCTGTTACATGTTGCTAGCGTGTGGATGCTCCACTGTGGATTAAGTGCAGCTGTACTGTGCTGAGTCCTGTGGTGCTTTTCTCTCTTCTTTGGTAGCATAGGAAACTTTGGTTTATTCTTCTAGGTGAAGACTCTAATATCGTGTCTCTTCCCTTCTTAACAGAGCGCTACCACTTGTCCTATAAGATTGTGCGAACAGACAGCCGTCTGGTTCGAAGCATTCTGACTGCCCATGGATTCCATGAGGTGAGTGCAATGAACTTCTGATCTGATTATGTGCTGGGCTGGGAGGTGGTGATGATGATGATGATTATGTTTTTGGTTTTTTTTTGTATTTTGTTTTGTGGTTTGTGGTGTGGTTTTTGTTTTGTTTTGGTTTTTTTGTTTTTTCCACTCTGCAGGGTTAGAACCAGGAAGTTGCTGTGGACCCCCTTGAGGGTTTTTTTTTTTTCCATACTCTGCCAGTCAGACAGGAAATATGTCATGGTTTTGCTCTCTGAGGAGTACCCTTTAGCCCTAAGGCTGCAAAATTGGGGAAAAAGGGATGCTGAAGTTGGGTCATGTGTTTTTTCTCTTCTCGTTTTTAAAGCGTCATCTCACACCCTTGAAGATCTAAATGATTTAATCTCTCAGCCTTTTCAAGCTCACAGAAGCATTGAAGTAGTGTTTCATGTTTCTCTTCTAGTACTTGTCTTGCTCTAAGGAATGTCCTATATGCAGCCAATGACAGTTTCAGAGAGGTGTGTGTATGGTGGATTTTCTTGTGAATAACACCAAGTTCAGGAATTGGTCTTACAAGTTTCCTGAAGAAATCTAAAATGCTTTACAAGTTGGGTTTAAACAGTTTATAAAAAGAACAAAACCACAAGTTTCTTTAGAAAAGTATGACATGGTTATTTCCCAGCAGTACTGTACAGTAGCTTACGACAGGAGTCTGGCTAGAGTTGCCCTAATATTAGAGATGGATAGAGGAGGTTGTCTTAAACTAGAATTGCTTTGGTCTCATAGACATAAGGTCTGTAGGACAAGTGGTGGTGCTTTTCATTAGTTCTATGTTTTTATGTGTGTGGTGTTTTTATGTTGCGTTCTAGGTGCACCCTAATAGCAGCAATTATAATCTCATGTGGACAGGATCACACTTGAAGCCCTACTTGTTGCGTTCCCTTACAGATATTCAGAAAGTCAATCATTTCCCTAGGTAAGGCCTTGATATCATGTTTTGCTGAACATCTTTGTGATGGTTTTCAAAAATCTGAATATATATAGCTCTAAAAAAAATAGAATATACATGATTCTATGAAGTCTCAACACACTGGGCCTGTGCCACATGCTGTCTTCATTCTAAAGGGTCTTTGGGGAGATAGTTTGTGACTTGAAGTGCCTGTCTGTAGCCCAGATACTGGATTTTTAATTTTTTTTTTTCTTATTTGGTGGTATAAGTAAAGTATTTGGGGCTTTGAGTTCTTAGTTACAGACATAGTCATATGTCATCTGCTAAAGTTTATAAACAACATTATAACAGTTTGCTGTGCTTCAGTCTGTCTTGGGAATTGCAGGAGGTGCTACAGATGAGGATGGATATTAATATGGCCATAGGACAGAGACAGTAAAACTGAAGAGTAGTTGCAGGTTAGGGTTTAGACATCTGACAGGGCTAGAGATGCTTTAGTAACTAGGATGAAGGGTTGCTGTAATGTGGTTTTTTTACGTGGGGAAAAAATAGATACAGCATCTTGTTTTGGGACTTCAGGTCATATGAACTCACACGGAAGGACAGACTATACAAGAACGTCAGTCGTATGCAGCTGGCCCATGGATTCAAGACATTCCATATCTTACCTCAGACCTTTATCCTGCCAACAGAGTACCAGGACTTCTGCAGTAAGTGAATGGCTGATGATGCCCAACCTGAAGCAAAATAACTGGGTAGGGGGAAGGGAATTACTTCTAATATCCCAGCCTGTTGATCATGCCAGTGGTTGAGGCAGCAAAATTAGAGGAAGCTGGAAAGACAGTGGAAAAGGCCCACATGATTTCTTTATGTAATTTCTACTCTGCTGTGTACTCCATGCCTGCGTAAGTCCCCAAGAAGCTGATGTGGGCTTAAGGCTTCAGAATTGATGTTTTTTTTGTGCACATTGTTGTTGATGATCAACTCCACAATATCCCTGACTAATATCTGGGAGTACTGAAGACAGAAGTGTCAAAAGGAGGCATAGTGCAGAGAAATTAATCTACCGGAGCAGCAGGAGGGGCTTCAGGAGGGGCCGTAATAATTGCAGTGAGTCCCAAGAGGTAAAATAGGACATCAAAAAAGTAGACTTTAATCTCCTCATGGAGTTCTCTAAAGCTTTTACTGTGGGCAACATTCTTGATTCTTGCTCCTCTGTAAATAAGCAAAATGGAAGATCTTTCAGACTTGTGCTGTTTTCTTTTAACCAGATACCTATTCTAAGGACAGAGGCCCATGGATAGTGAAGCCCGTGGCCTCTTCCAGGGGTCGAGGTGTCTACCTGATAAACAATGTAAGTGTTCAGCAAAAGGACTGCTCTTCAGTAACACTGTCTGCAAAACTATGCCAGCTTCTGGGCACAGGGCGTGGAAACATCTAACCAGACACTGGCCCTGCTCTGGATTTCAACCATACATTGGTGAGCAGTTCAACAGTCCTGAGCAGCTGTCAAAGCCTGCCCAGGCATATGCTGCGTGACCAAAAGCAATCTAGTTCTTTGTATGCTCTGCTTATCTTGCAACCTACTTTCAAGTCTTAGCTTATTAGGAGCAAGTTCATGCTCCCTGAGACGGTTTGGGAAGCTGTGCTGCTTCACCGTCTCCTTGAGGCTGACAGTAGGCTGGCCTTGGGAGGATTCCCAGAACTCTCCTTAGTTGTTTCCTTGTGCAATCTAAACAGTTCTCAAACAGTCCCTCTGTGTCCCTCTTCCCCCTGGAAAAGACCAATTAAAATGAAACTTTAGGTGATACAGTAAGATCAATCTTAGAACTCTGTTATCTAAATGCCAGTGTGCCCTTACTGAGGTGTAATGGGGATGGTTCTTTGAATTCAATGTGCTGGTTATAGTGTCTTTTGCCCTTTTTGGGCTTTGCAGGGAGTTAGGTTGTCATAGGTAACAAATACATCTGGGCAGGAGCCAAACATATGAGGGGATTCCAATAAATATTCTCAGCAGCACAACTGACTGGTGAGTCATTTTGTTTTCACTCACTCAAACCCCTTTAGCCTCCCCTGCACTGAAGGGGTCATGCTGCCTCATCTGTTCTCTACTTGGATCATTTCCCATAAAATAAGGGAGCAATTCGCCAAGTGTATGAGGTAAGTATTTCCAAAGCTGCACTCAGCTTTTTTCTTTGCTTGAAAGAGAGGAACGAGCTCAGGCTTATATGGCAGTTGGCCCTGAACTGGGGAGAAGACCCTTCTGGGACCAATCTCCCTTTGTGTATATCTGTTCCAGAAACACTTCAGCTAGTTTGGCCCGAAGACTTCAGTTTCCTTCAGTCTGATGCCATTAAGGGAGTGTTTTCTAGAATCTCATCACAAAAGTGTTTAAAAACAACAATAAAAAAAACCCCAACAAAACAACAAACCTTTGAATTTCTCTGATTCATAATAAAACAGGCTGTCACTTTTGTGTGATGTGCTGAGGGAAGTTGAGCTTGTTCCCTCACATTGTATATGTGCACTCTATATGCCTAGGTTTCCTGCTCATGGTGCTGGTGCTGTGGCTGAATACATGCAAAATTGAATAAAGCCAGGATGATGGGGTTCTCTTGGCTCTTTTGCAAACTGAAGGCAAGAACATATTTTGCAAGAAACTGTATGAGTAGTTAAAACTGGTTACAAGAGAGAGGGTCGCGTACAACAAAAAGTACAAGCTTTTTCAACAGATCATGTGACTTTGCAATCTGTATTTGTCATAGATACAGCTTTCTGTTCTGAGCTATGAGTGTAGCGTCTTCCTGGTACAGTAGTCCCTGCTGTGAACTGAACCTCGGTAGAAGGTACTTACTCATGTAGGCAAGAAGGTTGGATACCAGCCCAGGATCTAGCTATAAAGATCAGAAGTTGAGGAGTAATTTTCTTCACTTGTGACTTCCTCACCAGCTGTAGTTACATGCTCCTTCCAGTGCCCTCTTCTGCGTGTTTGGTTAAATACTTGAGAAGCAAACAGAAGGACAGTCACTTCTTAGATGTGTTTTTTTCCTGTTTTTTTCATTGCCATGTAGCTGCTAAATCTGTATTCTACTCTAAGGAGCACTTAACTGGAAGATTCAATGGGCAGGTTTTTTGGCAATGTAATCATTCCCAGGCTTCTGGTTAGGATCTAATTACCTTAGGTATGTTGTGACTGATAGTGGTGTTTTCTCCTTTTGTTTTTGTTTCCTCCCTTCCCAGACATAGCTGTTGGTACAGAGTGGCTTTAGGAGGGAAAGGCTGGAAAAAATGGTGGTTTTGATCTAGTCATCTTCTTATTCCTTAAGCCTCCTGTTTTTTCACTATTGGATTCTCTGTTCTTCTGTAGCCAAACCAGATTGTCCTGGAAGACAACATCCTGGTTTCTCGTTACATCAGCAACCCCCTGCTCATAGATGGTGAGTGTGCTTAGGAATTGCTTTTCTCTCTGTCCCCAACCCCACACCTGAGGATCTCTGCAATCTTTGCAGGAATTTACTTGGATAATTGAGTGGTCTATCTTCCTCTAGTACTGGAAAAATGTATCTAGAAAATTCCTTAAAATCTGGAAGCTTTTCAACTGGGAAAGCTTCAGGCACCTATGTCAGCAGCAAATAATGGTTTATTGCTCTCAGGGTGTGTTGAAATTCCTCAACTGGATATGATGTCTGAAAGATATTTGCGGTCACTGACTCTTGACAACTGTATTTCAGATTTCAAATTTGATGTACGCCTCTATGTTCTGGTTACATCCTACGATCCACTTGTCATCTATCTCTACGAGGAAGGATTGGCCAGGTAGGGGAGGTTTGTTCTTTCTCAGTGTACATGCACTTGATGATTCAGAGATGTCTTGGCTCACCTCTGTATTCCTGATGCAATAGTGAGTGAGGGAAGTGCCAGTTAGGGAGTTCTGCAGAGTTTAAATATATGATACTTCACCATGCTGTGTCCCATCAGTTTTCTTTATATAGGTTATAGGATCTTTAGTGAGGGACTTTATTACATATGTAACAAATAAAGCAAGTTTTCAACTCTGAAGGGTTGAATGGCCACATACACCATCATTGGCATGTTCATTCTTAAGGTCGGGCTCTTCCTGAAATCTCTTTGGACTCGTGGTGCCTTTTGTGCCCCTTCTCCATCCTCCAAGGTGAAGGGAATCTAAACTTTCTCAATTTCTGTTTAGTCCTAAAGACAAAAGCAGCTGGAGACCTGTTGTTGGATGTATTGGCCTTTGTTTTAATACTTTCAACTGCTCTTCTAAATTTTAGGTCAGTATTTGTATTTTCTACAGTATTGAGTAAGTGGGTTTAGACTAGTTCACTGTTCTTACCCTGCAAGATGTCTGTTTCCTTTTGCATGTAAGTCATGAAAGATACTTAAGATTCCCAGGAGGAACACTTACCTATCAAATTCCTGTTTCTTTTCATCACAGAAGTTTAGCTAAATACCCATCTGTAGTAACTAATAAATTTGAAATAATCACCCTTCTGAATTTCCAACAGACCAGAAACTTAACTGCAGTGGTGTTGGAGAAGAGAGCATCACAGGACTGTCTTCTGCAACAGTTTTAAGCAGTGCTGAATCTGTCTTATATGCACATCTGGTGTACCCAGAAAGAATCTCTCTAGGGTTCAAGCCTGCATGGCTCTGACTTAGGCAGATACTGTGTCCAACTTGCCTTTATCCAATGCAGATACTGAATAAAAAAGGATGTATTAATAATTATCCCACAAGAAATATCTTTAAATTGATGAACAGATCCCCTTCAGGTGTGTTGTGATGTGCCTCTGCCTGCAAAGATAATGTGAACACACTGTTTCCCTAAAAGGAGGCAGGAAGGGGTAGCGCATCTTGGTCAGTGGAAAACTTGACAACTATATTCACTGTAGAAAAGGAGCCTTAAACACGCCTGGCATGCAAGACTTTTCTCTTGGGAATCAGCAATTAAGTTGTTGGTTGCTAATATTGCATGTTATTGGAAAGTGAAGAGGGAAACAAAATCATCGATTGTGAATGAGTAGATTGCTAGGATGTTCTGAAAATGGGCAGTGCATAGCAGGCCTCCAGAATAGGATTTGTAGTTCTGCTGATCTTGTTGTAACAAAGGAGTTTACTTCTGCAAAAATCCATCCGTGTAAGAGACAAGTGTTCTACTTTGTTTGGGGACAAGTGTGCCAATTGCATGATAGATAGCTTTTTTTATCTCTCATAGTAGAGTAACATGTTTTTCTTGAGGGGGGGAAGTGTATGTAGGCATGTGTATGCTTTTTTTTTTTGTTTGTTTGTTTTTTTTGTTTTGTTTTTGTTTTTGTTTTAACAATTCCAGTCATATCAGAGGTCTAGGGAAGGAAATGAGGAAGGAAACAAGTGTATTCTTTTGACTGAAATATACTGGTCAGACAGTTCTAGTGAATCCCTTAAGATAGAATCATCAAATTTATTTAGGTGGGAAGGGAACTCTGGAGATTTTTAGTTCAACCTTGTTCTCAAGATAAGACCTTCTTCAAAGTTTGGGCAGGTGCTCTGTGGCCTTATACCATAAAGTTTTGAATATCTTCCAAGAATGGAGATTCCATAGTCCGATGTCTGACCATTCTCACTGTGAATGTGTGTGTGTTTTTTATATCTAATCAGAATTTCCCTTATTGCAGTTTGACTATTGCCTCTTGTCCTTCTGCTATGCACCTTAGAGAAGAGTCTGTCTCTGTCTTTATAGCCATGCATTAAGGAGTTGAACACAGCAGTTAGATCTATTCTTAGCCTTATCTGCAGGCTAAACAATCCTTTTCTCCTCAGCTTCTCCTTGTACATCATGTTTTTCAGCCCATTTTAATAGCTCTCTGCCAGACTCACACCACTTAGTCAATACTTCTACTTGTACTGGGGGGCTCCTAACTGGACATGGCGTTCCAGGTGTGTGTCCAGTACTTGCTAAGCAGTCACAAGTAAGAGGTACTAATCAGTTCCCTCAACCTACTGGCTACACTTTTGTTGATACAGTCCAGCATGTAGTTAGCCTTCATTGTTGCAAAGGCAAACTGCTAATTCATGTTCAGCTTGTTGTCCGCCAGGACTGTTTGTCTGTTCTGCAGAGCTGCTTTCTATCCACCCAGCCTGTACTGTTGAACAGGGCTATTCCTCCCAGGTGCAAGACTTGCATTTGCTTTTGCTAAAGTTCATGAGGGTTCTGTTAACGCATTCCTTTAGCTTTACAGGGGCTGTTTGAGTGCTCAGGTCTTGAGCCATGCCATCCATTGCTCTCCCTTTGTCCCCAGAACCATTCATGTCATCCTAGAAGGCAATCAGGAGGCCTCAGACGTGATTTGCTCTTGGAAAATTTGTGCTTGCTGTTCCCAATAATTGTTTTATCCTTCATGTGTCTGGAAATACCTACCTGGAAGATAATAGTCCAGGAGTACCTACTGGTAGCAAGACTGTAGGTCACCTGGGCTATGCTAGGTAAAAGGTCTCTTGAAAGAATGATCTGATTTCTTTGAGTTTGTGAGCCAGTGTTCCTACTTGATAACCTGGATTCTGGCTGGCTGAATTTCTTTGTTCTTTCAGCATTTAGGATATTCACCTCTAAAGCTTGAAACAGTGTTGTAGTCAACCCTGAGCAAATAACCTAAGTTTTCTTTCTGCGTATCCATCTAGAAGTATCAGTCTCAACAATTCTGGACTCTCCATCTTGGTAAGATCCCACGTGGCAGTAATGCTTGCAAATCACTTTTTAGTGTTCTAAAGTCCTGTGTTTAGATTCCGTTTGTTTAAACTATAATCAAACCTAGAGCGCATGGTGTCCACATACATGACCAATGGAACATATATGTACAGGACACCACAGTATTGCTAATGGTAGTTATCCTTTCCTTCAAACTGCATCCCACCTTACAGCTCTCTGTGAGAGGTAGCTAGTATATGGAGACTAACTGTGGCACTAGGTATCTTAATGCCGCTCTGCGATACAGTCAGCTGTACCAGTACAACTGTGGGGCTGGTGTAGAGGGAATAATGAGATGTTATCTCTGGTCCAAGGACAGTCCTGAGTCTGGAGGGTAACTCTAGCTCTGTTACTGAAGTTCAACTGTCCACTGAGCAATTTCAGCTGTAGTGTCAGCTATGGCTGAAGACTTGTAGTTGAATGCTTTCATACGATAGGTATAAATTTATTGCAACCAGTATCTTTAACTACTCTTAAACTTTTCAATTCTATGGCTGTAGAGTTGGTAAGTTTGTGCAGCAAGTGCTGGCAAGCTGTCTTTGGAGGACAACACTCAAGCGTGAGCAGAGGTTGATGGAAAACTCACGGTGGGCTGTTCTGTGTGGCCTCCAGATGGCACTAGTGGTCTTTAACTCTAGTGATTTGGCTTTTTCCCACACCCTGGATTTGCAAATTCAGTTGGTAAGAGGTAAGGAACCTGGAGCTACTGGATTCTGGCTTCCTATTTAGCTTTTTTGCCTTCCATTTAACAGTGTGAGTTAAGTGCTGGGAGAGACCCTTTTATTGCCTCACACAGTGTAATGCTTTGGTTTAAAGCAGGGACAAAACTTTTAGCTGTGTGGGGAGGGAGGAATGCTTTAACCTTTGGGAGTAGAAGCTGGTTTTTACTCTTTACTTAAGAAAAAACCCCGACACTGCTTAAGAGTGGAAGCAATTTGTAGCAGAGAACTGGGAGGTAAGATCAGGGCCTGGAGTCAAATGTGGCATTGAAGCAATCTAAGGGGAAACCCACCAACAGAACAAAGGAATCTCTTCTCAGGACCTCTGCTAGTGCTTGTGGTGCGCTGTGGTGACTTCCATGTTTTGAGTTTGCTTTCTGAAGGTAGATTGTCTCTGAAGTGTAGTCAGGGTGACCTCTTCTGGGTTGTTCTCTTAATTTTCTTTTCCCATTTTCTTTGTCTGAAAGGTAATGTTCACCTCCAGTGTAATGCTTTGCATATTCTAAGTAGAAGAGGAACCTGACTGTTTCATAAAGTTGGTGACCTCTACCAGAAAAGGAATGCTATCAGAAAACCATAAGATGTGTATTATACCAACTCTGTTCCTTTTAAAGATCATTACATTTGTGATGTTTGACTAGATACTTCCTTAGGTCTTGTTTCTCTTGGCAGAGCTAGACTTGTCATGATATGATCTAGAGTGGAATTTGAGGCTTTAATGCTGAGGCGAAGAAAGGGATTATTGATCCAGCATGTGTAACTTGTGTTTCACTTTCCATGTGGAAGAGTGAAGAAAAAGTTTCCTTTGAAGGAGATGTGAAGAGTATGTACCTGGAGGTGTGTAACAAAGCCTTCAGCTATTGTTGCTTGATTTGTGCTGGAAGTACGGAATAACTGTTTGGTTTGCCCTGGCATTTTTTCAATGTGATTTTTCAGGAAGATATTGACATCAAAGCCTTTTCTTTGTTTATCCCCTAAAAGAATATTGAGTAGAACTTAGGAAGTGCTGATGTTGTTGGTTGCTTTTGTAGCTATTTCCACCCCACTCCCCATGGAATAAGCTGTATTTAGTATGGACAGAGCCTTAGGTCATCAGAGTCAGGTGTCAGACTTCTGGAGAGTTACTAAGAATGGTATTAGTGAATGTGCTCTAGGTTTTCATCTTTCATTACAATACTACTTTTCTGGTCTTGCCTCCCTCAAACTGTCAAACCTCCTCTTGCATATTTTGGGCCTGGTCCACCTCTAGAAGGAATGCTGCCAATAGATTCATTTAGAGATATTCAGTGATATGTTTGGAGGGCATGGAGTGCTGTTTTTTTTTTTCTCTTTCTTGAAGCTTGAAAAAAGACTGAAGCTGTGCTTAAGGCATAAAGCAGCACTGGGTGACTTAAGATCCTTGTCTGTTAAATTGAAAAATGTGGTGTCGAACACTTTACTAGTACATATTTAAAAAAAAAAAGTAGACAAAGCATGCTGCCATACATCTGTTAAATTGTCAGATATTTAGTAACTTGGTGCTGGAAAGGACAGTTATCATCTAGATTGACCATCTGTGATTCACAGCCTGGAGAACTGTAGCTGGGACCTTTGCATCAAAGGTATAGGTTTGGAGAATGAGATGGTCTTGACAAGCTTGGTCCAGGTTTGCCTGAGGGTGTAACTCAGTCATCTAATTGTATGTTAAAAATCTAGGTAGTTTTATTTAGCTGAGACTTCCAAAATATGTGATGGAATATATTTATTGACATACCTTTTATATCCTATGACATGTACGTATGAATAAGAGGTTCACTGTTAATAAACTACAGTCTTAATTACAAACTTTGCATGCTTTTGAAGGTGACTCACCAAGCCTAGTTATGTGGAAGTCCCAAGGCTGCTCTTAGAGCCAACCATTGAATTGGTGGATTATGCTGGTTTTTGGAGGGGCATCCATGCAAGGAGAGAGTAACAAGCCTGACTTGTGTCTGAAGTACAGCTGAAGAGGACATGAGGCCAGGAATAGCTTGTGCTGTTTGTGAGCCTTCCCCATTTTCCCAGCTATGGATGCCTGTCATTCTCCTGTCTGACTTTCCCTCCTATGTACCTCCTTGTGGGACAGAAAGTAGCCTGGTGGACCTGTCTTGCTTGGTGCCTGAAGACATAATGGGGACTTGACATATGGTGTGGGAAATTCATAGTGAAATGGCTCCTTGTTTAGGGAGACTTCTCCACAGCCTACTTTTTTGCCTAAACTCCCAGGTTTAGGCAGCCTTCTTTCTGACCCTGAATGGCTGGAACTGTCCTAGCCCAGCAGGAACTTCTTAGTCAGATTTACACCGAATTTGAAAAATAGATTTAAAAAAAGGCAAAACTGAGCTGAAAAGCAAATGTTCTTGCAAAGGGCCCAAGGAGCAGCAGCTGGGGGAGACTTTCCAGAGGGACAGGAGAGTTCCTGTAATGGCGGGGTAGGCAGCTGGACTTCACAGCAGCTGCCACTGGCTGCCATGCTGCCGCCTGAGCTCACCCCACTTCAGCCTCGCAGCGCTCCCTCCTTCGGTAGCCTGGCTTCCTAGTTAGCACTGGCTCCACTGGGATATTTACCTTTTCTGTGCTGGATTCCTGTGGTTTCCAAAGAATTCAGGTGCTCCCTTCGAGCCAAGGAATTCACATTACCTCACAGGCTGCACTTAGGCCAGAGCCGGCTGGCTTGGCCACAGCAGCCCCGTCCTCCTTGCAGTAACCCCTGCCTGGCAGGCCTCCACTTCTGCATGTGCACCTGGGATCAGACTACAACCACTTCAGTAGACATCGCCTCGCACAGAAGGTGTGGAGCAGTGTTTTTCACTAGATGTCCCCACTGGACTTTGGACCAGTGGATTCTGTGTCAAGCCAGGAGACTTTCTGCTGCTTCCTTGCTTTTTAATTAAGATAAGCAGGGTTTGAATCACTGATCTGTCTGTCTCTATATGTCTTTTCATAGAAATTTACTGCTTATACAGACACCTGCTACCTGATTTTAGACTATGTGTTTTTTACTTTGAATTTTCTTCTGTAAAATGGGGTAGTTGGGCCTCAGGCTGCTACTGTTTGAGAGTTGCAAGCAAGCCTACTGTATATATTTTTATATATATGTAATATAAATATTTTTTATATTTTTTTACTATATATATTTAAGTCATGGCCTAGTGATGCTCTTTGTTAAATCTGGTTCCCCTGGCAGGTAGCTAGACACTTGTGAGTGGTATGGGATGTGGCCCTTAGTTAGGGTCCTTGTCCAAGGGTTTAATTTTGAACAATCTACTCTTGTTGAACTTCATCAAAACTGCTCTTTTGGATGAAAGAGTTGTTTAAAAAAAGGAGTGGAAAAATGGCTTCTTGAGCAATATTTGTATATCTTGCAGTGATGTAGTTACAATATTGACATAGCATATCACCATTCTCCAATAAAAAGAAGTGTGTCTTGCTAGCTTCAGCAACCTATCTTCTTGATGGCGTATTTTAGGAAATTCTGAAGGAAAGGTAGCTAAATACTAACTAGCAAATTCATTTTTTATCTTTTCTATAGACCTGTCCTCATCTTTCATGTTCCTCAAATTACTTCCCCACCCCCATCCTTTGAGTCTGTCTTTGGGTAGCAGAGGGTGGTCTACCCAGGCATAGTGGTTCTCTGGGTATAACTACATGACCCTACTGTTGAGCTTGACAGGGTCAGTGTACTAAAGAATTGGAGAGGCTAGGCAACTCTTGGTGACAATCTGCACAATGAGAAACCAGAGAATGTGAGAGACAGAAGAGGTTCACTGAATCACAGAGTGGCTGAGGTTGGAGGGGACCTCTGGAGGTCATCTGGTCCAACCCCCCTGCTCAAGCAGGGCCACCTAGAGCCAGCTGCCCAGGACCATGTCCAAATGACTTTTGAATATCTCTAAGGAGGGAGACTTCACAACTTCTCTGGGCAACCTGTGCTAGGTTACCTTCATGGTGTTTCCTTATGCTCCGTAGGTTCAAAATCCTGTTAATGGCAGTGCATAAGTTGAAAACTTGCAAATTTGTTGTGAAAAGATAAAAAAGGAAAATAAGTCTTTTTTTTCCTGTCCCCCCCAGACATCTGATAAAACTGCTCCTGGATCTTGTCCTTGAATGTAGAACCCTTTGAATAATTTTATCCAGCTTTGTTTAGAGAAACTCTGCCATCATATGTCACCAAAACTTTTTATGTTTAGTAATTCCCTTACAAGCTTTGGCTCCTGTTCATATTCAGTTGTTAACTGACGTATCAGGTGCATGCTGTGGAAAATGTTCATGTTGGAGATAGGGGGATTGTGATGGTCTCTAGACATCTGTTTTCTGACCTGCACTGCAAGGGAACTGGGTCCCAGATGGCATTTTGGAGTCCGGACCTTAATAGTGTTAAAACTGGAAATATCTGTAGTTCTCATCTACCAGTTGTAGTCCATTGAACAAGTCCCATAGGGTGTCTTGTTTCTTTTCATCCTGATTTTAACAGCAGTTCATAAAGAGAATTGAATGGTGCAAACAACTTTCTACGTGGTTTTAGTTCCCTAAACAAAGTGGCAGCTAATAGACTAAGAGGGAAGCCAAAGTCTAATGCATGGACAGGGTTGGAGAGAGGGACTGAGAAAGTGACTCCAAGCATAAAATGTGAGGAGCATGCTTACAGAAAGACTACACTGGTTATTTCCAGGACATGTAGTCAGGAACTCTGTCTGCAGTCATGGAAAAGACTATCAAAATGTGTGCTTTTTCTGTAGCAGTTGTTTGAGAGAAAAGGGATTAACTATTCTTTCCTTCTTCTACTCCAGGGTCTTTTCTCTTCTCCTCCTCCTTTCCCAGGCCCTGGCTAGGTGTCTCAAATAAGCATTCCAGAGCTGCCAAGTTTCATGCAAACCCATGTAACTTCTTACATAAATATTTAATGATCCAGTTTATGTATTTCCAAAATGACTTGCATATGACAAACCTTCCCTTGTGGTCAATTCATTTCCTGAAGTAATGCTGGGGATAAGGCAAAGAGCGGTGTACAACCCCTCAGGTAGTGTCCTGCCTGAACGCGTGACGGTAAAACAGTAGGTTGTTTGGGTTAAGGTAGTGTAGGGGTGTGGGTTAGGGGCCAATCAAAGTTTGGTGTGGTGTGGTGGATTTGGGAATTTCTAGAGGTAAGTGTGGGCTCTGTGACATGTTTTGTAGATTGCTGGGTCAACAGGGAAAAGTGCTGCATGCCACTTGTGGAGTAAGTGGCCTGTTGAAGGTGGAGCTTAAGCTTGCTTATAAGGCTTGTAGTGAACTCTTACAAGATGGGGAGGGAGGGCAGTCATCTGTCAGTATCTGAATGCCAAAGGTGATTTTTAACAGGGCAAGTCTGAAGCCTGACAGGGAGGCAGAGAGCTGGGATGCCTCTAGGTGATGTACTGTTAGTCTGAAGGTTGAGAGTACTTCTGGAGTCTGAAGGAATTAGTAAGGCTTCTCCCTTGATTTTCTGTTCCTGCTGCCTAGGCCACCTGCTGCCACTACTGCCACCCTACTGCTCGATTTTGACTGCTCTTTCCCCCTCTCTAATCCAAGAGAAAGTGCAGCCAGAGGGAAAGTAAATGTGCTGTTGTTGAAGGTGAGCTAGGTAGCAGTGTGTAGTTGTTGGTAAAGGGAACTGGTTGTTGCTTTTATCTGAGCTGGCATGTGCCTGTGTGTCTTGACTGTGACCAGCTGAGGCATGGGCAGGTCTGTCAGAATGATTGAATGTATGAGTGTCACTTCTCTATTCTAAGTTTCAAATTCATAAGTGAAGGGCATCTCCTCTGTCCTGCTGAGGAAAAGAAAAGCTGCAGTGAAAGGGAGGGAGGCTGCCAGGGCTGTTCACAATATGATTGCTGCTACTTCTGCCTGGGAGGCTATATTGCTGGCAGCAGTTTGTGTGGAAACTGAATAGTGCACAGTCAACCTTGGTTTAACCTTTCCGATTTCCAGCTTTAGTTTTGGGGTAGAAGCTCTCCCACAATAGAGACTTTTGGAATCTAATCTGTTGTATATCATGTTAGTAGGTGTCCTTAATTTTCTCAACTTATCCCTTTCCTCAGATTTTTAAAAGGGCAAGACTCATTACAAGGGGAAGATCTTTGAGAGGATGGGAGTGCAGTAAGGTCAGGGAAACAAGTTAATGAAAGTGAGTATCTCTGATATCACTTGTTGTTCAATTTAGAAACTAAATACAAGCAGTACATAACATCAAGACAGGGGAAGGTGCTTCCTATGTCCTTCTGGCTGTGAGCTATATTATCTCTGTGTAATACATATCACAGAGGTGACCCAGGTTAATGCTGTGATAGGGGACCATTCCTTGTGCTTCCTTTGCCTGTCTGCCCCCTGTGCCCCCAAGTCCATTGGCAGGTGAAATACAGTTCAGTCAACAGACGAGAAATCCAACATTGAAAACTTGCTGTTAGAACCTGCATTATGGAGAAAGCAAATCTGAATTCAGGCCAAAACAGACTTGATATCCTTCTGATGGTGGATACAGAACAGACATCTGTTCCTTTCTTGGTTACCTCTATAATATTTCACATTGTTAACAAGAACTGCTGGTTTAGATGAAGTGGGGTCAGAAGAATGCGCTGAAGTGGCAGGAAACCTTCCTGTCTAACAGTGGAAAATTTCACCTGTTCCTAGATTTTTTTTTTCACTTGACAAGTCCTCCAGCAAATTCTTTGTAAGATTTCAAAGCAATGTGGATCCAGTTGTTGAACCATTCAGACCACACAAACTTAACTACCAGCAATACACAACAGTGTTAAGTGTGTTGGGTCTCTGCATTGCAAAGCCTATGGAGTAGTCCAGAACTTGCACAGGATCAGATCACAGTGGGGGAAAATAAGAGTTGCTTGAAGCAGAGCAAGAAAGAGATGGTGTTAGTGAGCAGAAGATAGCGTTTTGACAAGTTTCACTTGTTAAAATAGTATCTTTTGGCTGAAGATGCGCCTCTGCATGGGGACAGTTCAGTCTCCAGCTTAGGAGTACTCTTGGATTCCTGGCTGATTGCAGGCTCCCACATAGCAGCATCCACGAGTAATGCTTTGGCTAGGAAAGTCCTGTCCTGGCAGATGATGACCTGGCCTCAGTTATTTGTGCCTTCAACACTCTTTGGCTGGATTATAGCAATATGAGATACCTGGGCATGAAGCCTTTAGTGCTTAGGAAAATAGCTCGTGCAGAATGTTGCAGCATGTGCTTGTGGTAAATTGTATTACTGGGAAAACATCAGGCTTGCCCTTTATTTTCTCTGCCACCTTACCATATAGGTTCTAAACTGTTTTTAGGATCTTGGCCCTTATCTTTCAGGTGACAAATATTCTATTCTTAGACATGGCCCAAAATTGGAAAAGAGGGGGAACCTGAAATGAAATTGGAAAAGAGAGGGGCCCTGAAATGAAATCATCCTCTAAAAGATTGTAAGATTTCTCAAGTGTTTATTCTAATCTCAGCTTAACACCTAGATGATTTTACAAACACTGAAGTTTTCCTATTTTCTACTCTTACTGTAAGGCCTGTTCCTATGACCTTAGTGTCTCTAAAAATAACCTGAAAATTTCTGTTAAGTAAGACATTCTGTAGCATGCAGGTCTCTTGTCTTTTCCTGGGGAGAACAAGTATGGTGGGTGAGTAGCCTTGTTACCACAGTGGAAGAAAGATACAGTGAAGTATAGTGTGAAAAGCTGTAGAACTATAGAGTACTGAAGGTAATCATAACTGATATTTCAGTGGTAGTAACGCTCTTCCATTGCAAGCAAGGGCGAGACGCAGTGTAGGGGGTGTGGGCTATTGCCAACATTGTACTTGTGATCTGTCACCATTCTAACATGCAGAGGCTATTGATAGAGGCCCTAGAAATAACTTGGATTTTCCATTTGCAGACTTGCACTTAGCATGAGGCTAGTAAGGCTGTCAAACCAGCTCTTGGAGAATGTATTAAGCTGGCATTTGATTCTGTTGTTTAAAGCTTGAGGGGTTTTGATAATAAATTTGAGTAATTTAATGTTTTGTATTTTTTTGATGCATTGCTGAACTGGCCCATGATATCCCTTAAGATGACAACATCCTAGTAGAAGAGAAAGTTTATGTACTAAGAGCTCTAGAAATCCCTTCTGAATAATCAGTCCCATGGAAATGTGAATTCTATGGGCATGGAGCTCAGACCACCTAGCAATTAAGGACGGTCTCTGTAGAAGGAAGCTAATGCAAGCAATTGCAAGGTAAAGAAATACGGCTGTTTTAGAAGTCTTGTCTACATCTCCCAAGGGTTTGTATCCTCATATTTCTGATTATGTACATAATTAAAACAGTAAGAAGCTGCTAAGCATGGTGAACCTAATTGTGCTCTGCTTCAAAGTATCGAGGGAGTCATGACTTTGTGAAATAGCTTGCTGCTTGCGCTCAGTATCTTCTAGGATCTGGCTGAAAGCATGTTATCAACAAATGCTTTCAGTATGCTGCCAATAAATGATTGCTGAAGTGGAGATCATGAAGAACAAAATACATGATAGGGCTGTTGTCACTATTTTCAAAACAGAAATGCTAAATCCAGGATACTTACAGTTAAACTGAAAAGAAATTAAAATACTTTAAGCTGTGGAAATATGTGGAGAGGGATCCAAATGTCCAAACTCTTTTCTGTTGCCAGCTGCTTTGACTTCATATGCAGTTAAAGCTCAGAAAAATATGGTGCAAAATCTTATTTACTTTTTTAACCTTGCCGCTTAGAGTTAGCTACATCATGGAGTTGTTTGGGTTTTTTTTTCCTGCTCCACCTGTGTATTTAAGGATAGATTTAATCTGATGAGCATCATCATGGATTTGCTGGTATAGCTCTTGTGGAGAGAAAGGTATTTCTCAATATGGCTACCAAGTGAGGGAAGTAGTGGTTTTTTTGGTTTTTTTTTGGCAGTTCTTTCTAAAGGAATGATTTTTTGGTGTAACTTGTAGATGTCATTGTATAGTTCAGCTTCTTCTCAGCTATGGAAAATAATAGGGGAAGGATGAAGAGAGATGACTATTAATAAAGCAAATTGGGGATGCATTCTTTTCTGGACACTAACTTTGTTGCACAGCCAGATGCTCCAAATTCCCTTCCCTTTCTCCCTCTTCCATTTTTCTTGAGTGCTGTCTCCCTTTTCTTGCTTTGAGGTTTCACCCAAATTTACTCTCCTTTTCTTGCAAGTAACCCTGCTTTCCTTGGTATGTACTTTTCCTCTTGCCAAGGCTTCTTAGGATAGCATATGTCTGACTTTGCCTTTACCCTTTCTTACTCCCCTTTATCTCTTTTGAGACATTGGCATCTTAAGCTATTGTGGTATAGGAGGGTGACCAGGGTGAAGAACAAGGTGTTTTTTCTCTTGTTGATTTTTCTTTTTTTTTTGTTCTGTGTTTTTGAGCTACAACGTGCTTGCTGTTACAAGCTGTGGTGTTTAGCAGTGGCTCATGCTAGTCATTCTGCCAACCAGATGCACTGGATTCTGCCCTCGATCTTTTGTTTTATTTATTTTTCTCCAAAGTCTGAGGCCTAAAATACATATTGAAACAGGAATTGATTACATGCAGAATAAGAAAATTATGACAGTTGGACTAGATGATCACTGTAGCTCCCAACTGGAATTATTTTATTGCATTACATTTAACTTGATGGCATGTCCTTGTCTGGATGTAGGATTTTGCAATTGTTGCCACAAATAGTATTATCCTCTGCTTGATGTTTGATTTTTATTTTTTTTTAAAGTTGTTTTGTGACCTGCTCCTAAAATGGAGGCACTGCCCTCTTTCTGTCCTGACTCTGCATCCTAACACTCTCCTTTGTTATGTCTGAAAGAGGGTATACCTGCATCTGATTGAAAGTTTATTGGTATCTTTCTATATTTGCTCAAGTGGCTGTTCAGTCAGATCTGTGAAGTGATCCGACTTGCCTGTGGCTACGTAATCTGTGGAGGAGATCAAGGAGAGTGGCTGGAGTGTGCAACTGAGCAGTTGATGAGCTTTCAGCTGCAGTGCATCCTTAGATTGACAAAGGCTGATCATGCAACTACACATTTAGAAAGCAACTTTTGCGCCAGATGTAATTTTAAGCACTTTAAATTGGGATGGCTACCAAGAGAAACAGTCTTGCACTCTTCCTGGCTGCTGTTCCCATTCTCATGTTGACCCTTGCCTTTCCTGGCACAGGCATGATCAGTTTCCCTCTGGCTTCAGGGTGCAAAGTGGAATGGAGGGGTAGCATGGGCAACTGTCCTAGCAGTTGGTTGCAGGAAGTCCTTCTGACTCCCCCAGAAGCTTATATTGTTTCAGCCTTCATTCAACCTCTTCTTAAAGAGGTGAGCTATTGATAAGATTACTGTTTAAATTGCTTCAGTGCAATTTTGTTCTGTATTCTTGTGCTCATTCAGGGGCTTGTGATGTCCATTGTATTGTGTCACCACAAGCATTTCTGTACCCATGCAGTGAACTGATCTGATTTGATAAACAGCTTAGCAAAAAAGGCTGGTTTTAGATGGCTTGCTGTGCAGGACAGACACTCTTGTGCTGGTATTGTGCAGGTACAATGAAGGTGGATAGCTGAGGAAAGAGTATGGATAGCTTAAGTCTGTGTGGCCACTGGAGGGGTGGGGTGGGGGAAATCAAGTTACAACTTTGTAGCTGGATCAGGGAGCTGCTCTACCTTTGTCCTTTCATACCCTTCTCCCTTTCTGTTCCCTCTGGCCCCCCCAACACAAAACTGAAAAGAAAAAAAAAAAAATCCCTCAAATGCCTTACAAACCAAAATCCTGGGCTATTTTTCAGTTGGATCAATTCTTTGATTCGTTTCAACACAAACATCTGTGACAGTAGTGTATGGCTAAGGGAGTGGTGATGGGGTGCTTGGTTACAGTACAGGTAATGCCTTTTAATCAGGAGGTTACCACTGTTTCCATAATAAACAGGCTGATTTAACTGTGGTATTGTTGGCTGTAACAGGGTTCATATGGAGACTAGGTAAGCTTGTAGCAGTGTCTTGCTCCTGATTGTGATCTTCCCTACAGTCCCTTTCCTTGTACACAGCTAGGTGACATCTTTGAGATATGGAAGGGCTGCGTAGTCCCCAAGAATGACAGCACCCTGGAGCAAATGCTGCCTTGTTGGACAAATTGGTCTGGCCTGCAGGATGTACCTGGTTTCCTGGATGCCTCTTGAGAAGGCAGTTGTAGGCTATGTAGTTGGTGGTGGCAGAAATCTCTTCTCATCTCCAGCCTTTCCTAAAGCATCCTTGGAGTACACGAGAACTGAGCTGTGCTTGTATGAGACTTCAGGAAATATTGACTATGGTATGCATATGTAGTATGATTGCTCTGAATGTGTGCATTTCCCAGGACCAGTGGATCTTGCGTATTCATGGTAGGTCCTATTGTGAAAATGAGGGGACTGTAACACTGACTGTCTAAAGCAAAGTGGCCTGTTTGGCCAGGATGCCCAAGGACCAGAAATCTAAGCAGGTGAGAAAAAATGTGCCTAGCATGATGTGTACACTGCTAGGCTGTGAAAACTTCCAGGAGAACAAATGGAGCTCCCTGCTCTAAGACACTGAAAAAGAGACTAAATGCACCTGGATGTGGCCCTTGAGAATAAACAGTATTTTTTATGAGGAGAGGTTGCATTTGATGAAGTCTCATTACATGCATTCTCTCCCTAGCTGCTGTTGTTGAGTGGTCTGTGTAGTAGGTCATATTTAGCAAGCATGTCACTTGTTCAAGAAATGCTGTGAATTTTTATCCTTCTTTACAGGTTTGCAACAGTGAGGTATGACCAGGCATCCAAGAACATTAAAAACCAGTTCATGCATCTGACCAACTACAGTGTCAACAAGAAAAGTGGAGATTATGTCAGGTACTTGGCTGGAAGATGGAACTTGATCTCTAGAGGTTGGGTCAATTTACCTAGGTTTGTCTAAGGCTGGTGCAAGTCCATAGAGGTAGGCCAGTGGTGTCAACTTGTTTCTTTAATTTATTTTTAGCTGTGATGATCCTGAAGTAGAGGATTATGGAAACAAGTGGAGCATGAGTGCAATGCTGAGGTACTTAAAACAAGAGGGGAGAGACACTGCAGGTCAGTACAGATTTTGTTCTTTTATTCCTTTGTTGAATCTTAATCATCTCACTTGTGTGAATCCTAAGAAGTCAGGGAAGAGCCCCCGTGAGTCCCATTTAGCACCAGAGCAGGGTGGAGGGAAGCATTGTTCCTTACAGCTTTCTCACTAGAGCTGTGCATTTATTCTCTATCACCAGAGATGGGTCCTATTCCCAGAGATGAGGCCTACCCCTTCCCTTTTGCAAATAATATTCTGAGACTTTCTCAGGGTGTGTTTCTTAATATTTTACCTACATTTCCCGTTTCTTAAGGTCATTCCATTCCTTCTAAAAGCTTCCCTCCCTCTACTGCTCCCATGGCCTGTTCAGGCTGATGAGTGACCAACCTCTGGAGAGCTGTGCCAGTTTGAATGACTCTTGGATGTGGTGTCATCTTTCCATGGCTCAGGTTCTTGCTGGGTGTTTTCATTTCAGTCTGTGTTTCATATAAAATAGCTCCCTCTTCCACACCTTTGCCAGGTCTGCTGGGAGTAAATGCATCTGCAGAGCAGAATCCAGGTATATCCTTTAAGGAATAAATACCTGTGATACGGAGGCATCAGTAACACTACTCATAGCAGCTATGCCCATATTGCAAATGTTGCCAGGGTGCACTTAGGTGTTGGAGGAAGGGGTTTGAATCTGGCTTTCAGATGGAAGTAGACTTTTTCCCCATCATACGCATACATGGCTGTCCAATTACTTGCACCATATGTTTTCAGTAAGCTGTGTACGCAGTTACTTATATTGCTACATTTCCACACCCCACCCCAACCTGAAGTATAAAACATGCACTCTTAATTATGAAGTAAATTGCTCAGCAATGTAAGCAGGTTTCTCTAACTATCCATTACAAGGCTTCTTGCACCTTTCTCTGATGCATCTGGTTCTGGTCATATGGAGGCAGAATGCTGCCTGGAAAGTGCTGGCCTTGTCTGGGCTGGCAAGTTTTGTGCTCTGGGATGTTTATGTGCACTTAGACATTCCCATGCTGTGTTGCTTCCACTTAGTGGTCTTCTGGCACAGAAGTTCACATCTGAATTTGCTTGCATTATCCTCTGTAATTATTCAGGTCCCTGCATGTCGTCATCTGAACATGAGAAATAGTAATTGTAGACCTAAATCGAACTCTCTAGTCAAGTGCTTTGTACTAGATATTCTTTGGGATAGGGAATACCAAATGTCTGTGGGTTTGCTAGAGGTCTTGTGTGTTCGCTTGTGCTCCCTTTGAGGGGTGAGGAAGGCTGTCCTATCATCCCTACTAACTTTTCAGGCTACAACTCCAGTGTTTGTTCATTCCCTTCTCCTCTTGCTTCTCTATTCCTTGTTGTTGAAAACAGGAACTAAGTGTGGTGTTCCTTATATTGCATGACACATCCCAAGCTGAGTGTAGAATCCAGGTCTACATCTAATGTGCATCTTTTCTTCCCTTTTGCTCCCTCTGTCAGCTCAGATTCCTGTTCCTGAGCTCTGTTTACAGGCTCATACAGGAGCTGGAGACAGCTTCCTTACTGAAACTGCAGATTATCTATAGGTCAGCAGGACTGAGAGCTGTCACCAGTCATATAATTTTGAAATGATTTGTGAATCATGGTATGGGAACAGCTGCTTTAGAGGAAGGTGCAACATCACAGAACAGTTATCTCATAGAAGTCCACAAGAAAATTTTTTTGTATCTCAGTGGCTATAGCTTATTCTCTGTAGTTTAAGGGCTTATCTCACTAACCCACTCTTGTTTAATCCTTCCTAATACTCTGAGTGTGATCAGACTCCAGCTGACTTGTGCTGATATGCTTGCCACATGTTTCTACTTACTTGCACTGTACATGTACTCACTTCTATCACTCTCATTTGTGAGTATTTTTGCACTAGGATACTTACGCATGTATCTATATACTTAAGCTTGCATGGATTTCCAAACATCATTGCTTTGTCATCCATAGGCTCTCATGTGCTTTGATTCACAAAGGTATCTGTCCATATGCATATTCTCATGCTTTTCTAGATATTGTGTGCTACTTCACAATCTACTTTTTTTTTTTTTTTTTTCCTCCCCTCCTTGCAGCACTGATGGCCAATGTGGAGGACCTGATTATCAAGACTGTAGTTTCTGCTGAGCTGGCCATAGCCACAGCCTGTAAAACTTTTCTTTCACATCGTGGCAGCTGCTTTGGTAAGGCACTGGGGGCATCTTTGTTGATTGGCTCTTGAGTACTGTTTGAAACTTCCAGCTTTCTGATGCTACAGAGAAATGTGCATTCCCTATTGCAAGGAAGCCAGATACTGTTTTTTTTTCTCTGTATAGGCCTCTGTGAGGGCAGGGGATGCTGAATCACAGTTGCCCATGTGCCAGTGTTGTTCATCAGAATCTCATGCTCAAAAACGGGATGATGAAAAGGAACTTGAAAAGGAACTGGGGAAGTGCTGGAAAGTTGAAATTACCGACCCACTATTAAATATCCCTTTAGAGCATTTAATATTTTCTATTGAGCCATTTAGCCCAATGTATTTCTGGATTATTGTCCTACGTGCATCTGAGGACTAGGGAGGAATGTGTAATGCAGTCCCTGGAATGATGGTGGTGCTAAGTGCTTCTGGGCTTGTGCTTGTGTGAGAGTACCGCATGGTGGCGTCAAAGCCTATTTCTAGCAGAAGCTGGACGCAGAGCTGTGTGCTGGCAAAGGGATTTGAGAACTCACTGGCAGCAGATGCTGGGACGAGGTCCAGAAAGCAGCGGCTGGTACCACAGTGTGCCTTCTCCCACTTTCCAGTGGCTGCTTCCCAACCTTCCCTAAAGAGGCCTCCTCCTGCTCTTAGCCACCCTTTGCTCATGTGTATACATGCACGAAGATATGGAGTCTCAGGACAGGGGAAATGAGTCTAGAATTAGTCTCCGTCAGTGCTTAAACCAAAGACCAAGCTTGGCTTAAGCTATCCCATGTTTAGGTATTGGGATTTATATTTAAACTAGCTGTGACATGTAAATCCATTTGTGTGGATATTGACGATTCTGCAGCTTTCAATACTCTAATGTAAATGCTGTCATCTTTGGATATTTGGGTGTGATGAGATAGTCAAGAGTCAAGGAGGAGCAATGGTTGATATGTTGTTTAGTTACCTGCCAAACTAGCTACCTCTCTGGCCTTAGCTTCTCCTGACTGACTCTGATGCCTTTGTTCAAAGTTGGAGAATCTTGGCATACATGGGTATTTATGAATTAGATAATAGTTTTAGTGAAGTAGCAGTTTATCAGCTACTCCAGAAATATCAACAACTGGATTAAAAAAAAGCACACAAAAAAAACTTTAACTGCCTCTTTTTTTGCTTCTCCCTTTTCCTTCCTCAGTTGTGTCTCTAGATTCTTCTGAGCTGTATATGTGGAAACTAATGTTCCTCATGTACTTTTTGCTGGGCCTGGCTCTGAGGTTATCCCACTTCCTGCTGCCTCCCCAGGGCTGCACTAACCACCCTCTCAGATGCTCCCCCACAAATAAACTGTTTTGTTCCATTTATTTCAGTGTAAACATAAATTAAGAGCTTCCCAGGAAAGAGAGCTTAAGTAGGAGCCATACTGCTTCCCTAGGGAGCTTGAGGCATTTCCAGAGCTTAGTACTTTCTGCCACCTTCCCCCACAATTAAGTGGTGGTCTTTGTCCCAAGGATTTGAACTGCCCTTGTCATGTTGTATGGCTCATTCTTCATCCATGTCTTGTTCTGACACTCCTTGGTTGTGCCACTTTTAACCCTGTTGTAAAAAAAGACAGTTTTTCTAGCTGGAAACATTCAGAATGGCTGAGTTCATAGCTGTTAACATGAGGGAGAAAACTGGCAATGAAGATTTCAAGGCAGCATGCAGAGGTTCCCAAGAGCTTGCTTTTTTTTTTTTTTTTTTTTTCATTTTGGGCTGTGAACAATGAAACTGTATGTGTGTCCTGAGAAAGACTGATCATTTGAAAAGTATCTCAGACTTCAGAAACCTGTGTCTGAGATTCAGATACAGAGGTAGGCCTTGTTTGGAAAACTTCTAGAAAAATATGACTAACAATATGTATTCTACTCTAGTCTTAGTAATGCTGTTCCAGGGAATAGGACTCCAGCACAATTGCCACCTTCTTGCTAAAAATTAAATCACAAGTAGTTATTTGTCTAGATTAGGTTGCTCATTTTATTTATCTAACAGTGTAGCACTGCTGTGGTCCTTCATTCCTTTCCCAAGTAAATTTTTTTTTTATGTAATATACTTGTTTTCTAGAGTTGAGGGAAGAGACTCCATTCATGGCTTCTTCATGTTCTAAAATAAGACTTGTGAGACTGTATGGTTCCAGCTACCCATGCTTGCCTAGAAAGTGAGAGTGGTAGGTCAGGATGATTCTTTTTCTAATGTCAAAGTGGAGTGCTACTGACAATTTGTGGAAAGATTGTAGTGAGTCCCCTTTTGGCCATGTTATGTCAGCTGTTTACTGCATTCTAGTAATCATCAGTTCTCAGAGGACTTGGGATGCTCAGTAGTTTTGATCGTCTGAAGTGCATCACAAAGTAGTGTAAGTATTACATGATTTTGTTGCAGCCTTGTTCATGCATTGTTATTAACAATGCGATCTCAAGCCTCTATTTTGTTCTTTATGATTAGCTAATAATTCCTTATGTAAAATTAAGCTGCAAGTAAAAATTGCCTTAACCAGTAGCCCCAGAGGAGGGCATGCTGTAGAACTCTGAACGACTGCATTGTCCTGAAGCTGGTCACCAGTTGAGTTGTTGGTTGCCTCTGGAGCCTTCTTTAAGAGAAACTGGATTTTGCACTGCCTGTGAGGGACATGACATCTCAGTGTGGGAGCAGGAGGTATGATAGGGGTGCATGTGCCCAAGCCAATTAAAGACTGCCTTAGTCCTGGAGTAAGCGCTTCTGGGTAGGCTAGAAAAGGTAGTGAGACTTGCTCTCAGACAGTCTGAAAAATCTCTCTGTAGGATGGTTTAGTAGGGGATGAAATGAAGGCAACTAGGTGCAGCACATATTTTTGCCAGCATCCAATATAGCACCATTTTCTGTACTCACTGAAACATGATCCTGAAGAAGCAATAGATTTAAGTCCCCAGTTTCACTCCCAGCTCTAGTCAACCCAGCTGTGACACTGTTGAGCTCTTCTGCAATCAAGAAGGCAGGATATGATAATAGGCCTGTTGATCCCACCAAAGCAATGAGTTTCTTACTTGGCTGTTCCTGTGTGCTAAGGCTGAATTGGTCAGGCTTATGCTTCTAATCACATCTATGTTAAGATGGTATGGAGCAAACAATAAACTATTGTACTACTTGAGTGGTGCTGACCTGGAGCTAAATGCTTTAAAAAAAGTCTTCATTTGTATCTCATGACCCTTTCTCAGCCATCTGTGTTGCTGCTCTTCACGAGCATTTAATTTTAGTAGTAATAGAAGTTGACCTGTTTGGGTGAATGGTAGCCTTTTTTAGTATTGAACAGTGCTGGTCTGCTCCATAATGAGTTTTGCAGGACACTAGAATTTTGAGATTTTTTAAGGAATTGCTGTGCAGACTTGCTTGACATGAGTATGGGTGAGTCCATGCTTAGAGACTTAGGTCAGCCATACATACACAATACGCATATCCTATATTGTTTTCTGGTTTCATAGATGACATGTCAAGGAAAAGCAGAACAGGTATTCCCTACACTTATGTTGGTTTTGCAAAGCTTAATCCATTCTATTTTTATATCCTTACTGTCAGTCTTTGCTTTAAAGCCAGATTTTGAATCTGAAAAACGTTGTCCTTGGAGCCCTCTGGCTACCATCAGATTCAGGAGTTCTGTACCTTCCAGGACAGGTCTTTTGATGATCCAATGTGCCAAGGTAGGTTTTGTAATATAACTATATCTTCAGAATTTAACAAAGCTGTCAGCTGAGTCTGAAGGGTAAAATGAGTTCAAGGGATAGTTCTTCTAATGGTAACTCCTGTAGGAGTAGGAGTCTATCTCTGCTGTTTTCCTTACTTGTCACTTCATAGCTCTAAATGGTACCTAACTGATAGTTCATGACGTAACACCCACAGCTGAGCTGAAAGAGTCAGAATCTGTTGCTGCAGAAGCTTTCTGGTTTCTTTAGGAAGCTGTTCTCAGCTTGGTAGCATCAGTTTTCTTTTTCAGGGTGCTGGGGCAGACCTAGGAAGAATTAAGTCTTCCAAAACCAGCTATAAAGAAATGATCAGCATTGTCAATTTATCATCAGTGGACTTGTGTTACCAAAGTCCGAATCAGCCCTGGCTTCTTATTGGTTCTTGTAGTGATGTTAAGGTCTTTAGCAGATAGATGGGAACATGGAAGTGAGGAAGACCAGGTTATTGTCTCTTAGTTTGTTTGGGGCTAAGGTTGTTGGGATTTAGGAGCTTGAAATCAGAAGAACTTGGGCTAATGAAGTCAGGAAACATGCTCTCTTTCTCCTTCACGTCATGTACCCATGTATCTATGGAGTCTGCTGGCTTTTATTTTAATCTACCTGCTACTACATTTTCTTAATTTGGCCACCTAAGTTTGTTGAAGAACAAGTAGCAGCATATCTACTCTGCTGTTTCCCAGTGACATAAGGGAAGCGATGTCCAAAGGTGGTTATTGGGATGTTAACCTCTTCACTCACTATGATCTCACATGCTGGGTTGAAGAACTTTCTCCTTCATGGGTGATAATTTATTTAGGTTTATAAAGGCAGCCCAATTTGCACCGAGACTCCTGTTCTTTGCTGTTAGCCTTGAAGATGGCCTTACTAGGTTTTCTGACTTCGGAATAGAAGGATGATTCCATGTCTGATTTTGGTACAGGTGATGAGTCCAACTGTAATCTTTCATTCACCAAAGAAAGTAGTGGTTTATGAAGGAGGGCAACCAAGATGTTGAAGGGTCTCAAGGGCAAGACTTACAAGGAGCAGCTGAGGTCACTTGGCTTCTTCAGCTTGGAGAAGAGAAGGCTGAGGGGTGATCTCATAGCAGTCTACAACTTCCTCAAGAGGGGCAGCGGAGAGGGAGGTGCTCATCTCCTCTCTCTGGTGACCAGTGATAGGACATGAGGAAATGGAATCAAGCTGTGTCAGGGGAAGTTCAGACTGGACATTAGGAAAAGGCTCTTCACTGAGAGGGTGGTCAGTCAGTGGAACCGGCTCCTCAAGGGCACCAACCCTGTCAGAGTTCAAGGAGCATCTAGACGATGCTCTTAGTCATATGATTTAGTTTTGGGTAATCCTGCGAGGAGCAGGGAGTTGGACTTCATGATCCTTATGAGCCCCTTCCAACTCAAGACACTCTATGATTCTACATAGACACCCTGAAATTAATCCATTTCTGAAGACTTTATTGGGAATGTGACTAAGTGTCCTTCAGGCTCCAGTAGAAGGAAAAAAGGTTGAGAAGTCATAAGTGATGGACTTTCTCTGGTTACTTATTGTGGAAAAAGTGCCTCTAATTACAGTTATTACAGTAATTACAGTTTGGCCAAGCTAGTGTGACAAACTCTGGCAGGTGCAGGCTGCATCTTGTGAGGTAGACAAGAACACTAATGTGGAATAATTCTGTCCCCTCTTGTTGGGTTCTTTCCTGTAATAACACTGAGAGATAAAGCCTTTCTCTGATAAAACAAAGTTCTCTAAAAAAGGGAGTTAAGCTGTATTATTTGGAGTGCAAGGCAAATTACTATACAAGACTACAGTACCAGTACTTTTCTCAAAGCCTTTGGTGTCCAAAGTAGAAGCTTCTGTTCTATTACTTGATATGACACAGTTTGGCCTTTTGCCTATCAAAGCCTAAACTGTTTTGCTGGCCTTTTGTAGAGTAATGGGAATAATTTGGGACCTGATAGTGATAGCCCCCAAGATGTAGATGTGTTCATGTTCCCATAACTGTTAAGATGTGCTCTACCAGAGTTGAAGCAGGTACTGTACCATCACTAGATAAAATGATGGAGTTCATTTACAAAATACTATGTAGTCTCTGAAGCCTCAAGTTTGGCAATATGTTCAACAAAGGAGTACATCCATCACTATACTCTTAGAAGTTTTTCTCCCTTGCACTGACTGGTTGCTGCTTTGGATGAAATTGTAGCACAGTTAACTTTTCTAACTGAAGCTCCTTGATACAAGTTGTCTATAAGCATGGTCTGCAGGATTCCTTCCTTTATAAAGCACAGAAGAAGTAGGAAGGAAAAAGGGAAGACTTGAATTTCAGTGGTACAGGTGTAGTTCATTGGATTAGGAATGTCCTTAAATATGCTCCTGCTTAAAATGAGAAAATCATTTTTTATTGCAAAAGCAAAAGAGTTGCATACTGTGCAGCTTTTTTTCAGTGTTTATGTGTCCCTTCACAGCCTCAGGTTGCCTCCATTCAGTTGCAGACTATGTACTTTGCAGTAAAGCTTTCTTCTTTTTTGTTCAGTGAACAAGCTGAAAACAAAGACTAGAATTACAACTGCAATACCTGTGACCCTCTAGGAACTGAGCTTATTCATTCTATGCAAAATCATGAAAACATTGTTTGCGCTACCAGGCTATCACTTGTGACTTGGTTTCTAGACTTACAGAGAATAGCAAATTCTTTGGGGAGATTTTCTAAAAGGGAGTGCCAGTGCAGTCTTTGACAGGATTATAAACCAAACTTGGAATACATGGTAGTTTACCAAAACAAAAAAGCTTGAGACCATGTCTCTAGCCTTCCTCAGTCTTAAATAATGACATTGGCAAAAAAAATCTCTGGCTGAACTGTTGCTGTTAAACTTTAGTCTGAAGCTAGTCCTTCTCTTGGGAGGATGGAAAGCTCGGTCAGCAGTGACTTCTCTATGGGGGTTGGAGGGTAGAGGCAGGCTGTTCCTGCTGAGTCTTGGCAACAGCTGGTACCTCCTGATATAATCCCAATCTCTTTAGCAAACGTCAAGGGTGAAACATGTTTTTGTGGATTGTAGTAGCAAGAGGAGGGGAGCAAGGGAAGGCACTGTGGAAACTTGCTTTCTTAGTTTCTTCTATTCTTCCCTTAGTAACAACAGTGGTACAAGGTGGATTGTCATAAACCTACCATTGCCACAGCCTGAGGCATGTGTTTCTCTCTGTCATTCTATTTTCTTTACTCTCTATAGAGGGAAATGACAAGCTTGCTTAAGTTGGTAATTGCAGAGGATATACTTCTGATCTTGCTGTGCTCATGTGATTCTACATCTTTGTGCTGCCTGTGTATTTATTTTTACAAATGGTAGTGGAGTTTCACAGTAGAAAGGATACTTCTTCTGTTTAATCTAGGTATTGCATTTTCCAAATGTGGAAGAGGGCCAAGGAGATATTTCTAGGATAGTTGAAACCACAGGTAATTTATCTTCTGTTTGTGCCCTAGTATCCCAGGCAGACTTGAGAACCCCTTTGTGCTAAGCCCTATGTGGGAACCTGTGAGGCTTGATTCTGTTGCCAGAACATGGATATTGTGTAGCTCCTGGTGCCCTGAGGTAGCAGACATCTGTCTAGGGGTTGTAGGTATGACCTAGAATACATGAAGCTTGGGGCATTATGGAGCAGCAGTGGAGTCTTCCTAGGAGACCCTAAGGCATTGCAGATGGCATTAGATGTCTGTGTTTAACAATGGAATTGAGTCAACAGGGATACCGTGAAGAGCTTGCTGTCCTAATAAACAAGGCAGACACAAGGGAAAGGAGTGTAAAGCACCAGCAGCATGGTCAGGGCTAGCTAAGGTCAAGAGGTTTCCCATATGTATTTGTAAAAGTGGATGGAGTGAGTGAGTGACTGGATGGGAAAGAGAGAGGTTTAAAGAGCAAGTAGTTTGGAAGGGAGAAAAGTGTGAGAGAGGAGGACAAAGTCAGAGGAGCCAAAATGCTAGCAGAGGTCCTTTGAGGGGCAGAGGGAGGGAATGGCCAGCAGCAAAAGCAACAGCTAGTAAAACCAAAATGCTCTGCTTCCTGGCTGGGGTTGGGAGGTTGCAGACCAGCAGCTGCCACAGGCCCACTCATTGCTTCTCTGCTTTGGGCATGAGCTGCCTGTCCACTGGAGTTTGCTATGCCATTAAGAGTCACAGGTCTTCACCAAACCTGAGATTGTATTTTGAAATAGTGTATTAAAATAATCAGAAGTTTCTTCTGGTCAAAATGCTTTGCTGATGTTTACAGTTGTAATCCCCACCTCCTCCTTTTCCCTCTACTGCAGCCTTTCCCGTCTGGGGAGCAAGAGAGCCAAATGTAGATTTAGCCTCATTTCTTTGGAGTGAACCAACTCCTTAACTCTGCTCTTTTGCTTCCCACTCAATGTCTGGCTACACAGTCTAGAAGAGTGAGCAGGCAATACTCACTCTGCTGCCATTTCCTCCCCTTCCAAGTCCCCCCCACAGCTCATTAACTTCCCGTTATAAGCTACATGAGCTTTCGCACAGCTGTCTGCATAGGAAGATCTTGTCAAGCAGTCCAGCTCCCCGGAGCCAGCATCAACGTCAGGCAGGCGACAAAAGGCCAAGGCCAGAATTCAAGGAAAGCAGCATGGCAAAGAAATTCTCCTGCTTTCACTCCAGGCACTAGGGAACCGGTTAATTCCATGGAAATCCTTCTTCTCTGCCAATACCCTGTTCTGCAGTGTTTTGAAAAAATGTGCATAAGTTGCCCTGATGATCATTAACTATATTTCTTAATGCTGGAAGAGGGAATTGCATTAATGCCAACTTCTGATTTACAATTGTCTTTGTGTAGCATCTTTCTTGCAAATCTTTCCAAACTATAGAGAATGTGTGTATAGAGTGAAATAGTAAAATCAGTCTTGGAATGGGAAGCTGGCTTCAATCTGACCTGTGTAGAGCAGAACACATCTAGCAGATGTAATATGTTATGAATGTTTTAGAAACTAAGGAAAAAGTATTTCTATAGTAGTTTGCTGCAAAGTGGCAAGCTGTCAATAAGATCAAGAGTTATGGGAGGTTGTTCACGTAGAGGGAGCTGCCGAGGAGAAGACTTTTGTACTCCGGGGGGGATATTGCAGAAAAACATACAGCAATAATTGAAAAGAAGCTGATGCTTGAAAGAAGCAAGATTTTCTATAGCTGACTGGAACAGTGAATTTAGGGATTAAAAAGTGGAGGGGAGAATGAAGTTCGGTTGTTTCCAGGATCCAATGGAAGAAGTAGATTGGACCTGCTGTGCTTGTGTCAATTCAAGAAATTCAGAAAACAAGTAGTAGAGTTCTGCATGAACTGCAGTTTGCGGACAGCAAAGAGTTTAGGTTTTTTTATATAATTCTTTCCTACGACTCATTTTCTGCTTGCCTTTTCCCCCACAAACAGAATTTATTTAATCTTGTTTCTGAGGAATTGAAATTTCTCACTTGTGGAATGTTATTATTTGTTCAGCCTTAGAGAGTTCACTGGATTTAACATAAATTATATAGATAGAAATGACCTGACAGAGACTAATGTTGGACCTTTTCTGAATGTTTAAAGGTGCAGTAAGGTAAACTTAGAGTATCTGCTGTGTTTTCAGAGCTGTATGGTTTTGACGTCCTTATTGATGACACTCTCAAGCCCTGGCTGTTGGAAGTGAACCTATCCCCATCATTGGCCTGGTAAGCGATTCCCAGTTTAATATGAGGCTGGGACTGTTGCTAGAGATGGTTGTCCTTGAAACTTGTGGTCCTAGGAGGGCATGATTTCATGATGCCTGCAGAGTATTTGTTCCACTGCTAATTGACAGGAAGGATAATCCTTTGCTTTTCCCTTTGCATAAACAAACTTATTGCAGCAATAGGGTTTGAAAGAACCCAGTTGGGATTCCATTTTCTTTTTAATTATTTCTCCTCCACAGTCCATCATCATTGTTAACACTTCATAATCTCCCATCATAGATAAATTTTGAAACTCTCCAGACTATTGTGTGGGCTTTCAATCTGCTTGGCTGAGTAGAAACTTTAAGATTTTGGAGTCCAAGCAGAGTTCAGGCATTATGTTTGACTTGATTACGCAGATGTATGCTTGGGCTCAAATTTTTGGTCTGGTACTGTCTTTAGCTAAAATCTAAAGAGTGAGTGTTGTCTTGGCCCTTATGCTGACACTCATACTGTAATGAAGCTTGAGGATTTATTTTTTTAAATCTCCAACTATATGTGTTTGCTGGACTACTGTTCAACTTTACAGGAGCACAGATGCACAATACACTTTTGTAGTACTGTGAGTAATATTTCAGTTATGGCAGTATAAACAAGCTTTAAGTTATATGTTCCTGGAATAGCCATATCTGACCTTCCTCTTAATTTTTGTCTTTTTTTTCCATCCCTCTTTATACTGCATAAAAATTTTTTTCACACAATGTTCATAATTCTAGCTTCCATAGTACCCATTTTGTTTTCAGGTGCAACTAGAATGTTTCCACAATATTTAATTTCCTGGTTTGGTGGTTTGCGCTCACATACATACACACTGAATTATTTGCATCCTGTATTACTTAAAACTCTCACATCTGCATCCTTTGCTCTGCTTTGTTACGGTTGCCATTTTCTTTGTCCAAGCTGTTGGCATCTATTACTGTGCTGTAGAAGATGGCTGATTTCACTGCTCCCAAGGAATCGGACTTTGCCTGTCTGATCTGAACTGTATTCACTGATTATTTTTTTTAATTATTTTTTTCCCCGCTGGATAAAATTATGGGTGTTTCCCATCTGTCCCCACTGTCTGACCTCTTCATGTCTATCACCTTCCCTAATCATTTGTTCCCATCCATTAGAACTAACCCATCTATTTTATGATTTTATGTGGAAGAGGCATAAGTAATTGTGGTTTTTAAGAATTCTACAGCAGCAACGTCAATATACTCCATGAAATGTAGCATAGGTACATTCAAAGAAAGTGCTTCTAGCCAAGCAGAGCTAAACCAAGGCCATACGTTGCTGCATTAGAAGACTAAAGCTGTGAACAAGGATGAACAGAAACAGATTAATCTGTTGCTGTTTTGTCTTTACCTATGTGTGTGAAAATCACATAGTTTTCCTCCCATGTTGATTATGTCTGTGTTAAGGACCAATACAAAGAAACTGTATTGGAAGGTGTCTTGCATATTGATGCATTCCTCTCATTTAATGCCAGACAAATAATTTCTCTTGTCCTCTGTTGCATGTGGGGATAGTGATGCTCCTTTGGACCTGAAGATCAAAGCTAGCATGCTCTCAGATATGTTCACCCTTGTAGGTGAGTGTAATAAAAAGCTCCTTCAATCTTTTCCTCATTTAAAAAAAGTAAAAGGTAGGTTTATGAGCTGCATGTTACCAGATAAGTATAATAGAGGAGAACTCTAGTTAAAGGAGAGCAACTGTATTTAGCACTGGAAAGTTATACATGGACGTTTCAGCTTCAGAATAATCTGGCTGTTTGTGATGCTTAGGTGCTATTAAGAGTCCCTAGTTTGGTATTTTGAAGACACTACTCTTTCTCTTTAGCAGGTGACTTCTGTTTAGCCCTCAGAATCAGTATTCCTGCATTTTTTTAGATTGAATGTGTGGGTTCTGGTTAGGCTATGTTAGAAGTGGAGTCATGATTGTGAAAGCTGCATGACTGTCTAGCGCACAGCACCTTTTAGGCATTCTTAGGACATCTTGGTTCAGTTACTTGACACAACTTACCCCTAATACTAAAAGATGCAGAATTGTCATCAGGTGGTCTGCTCAGCTATTTAAGAAATGGAGCCTATCTCTATGCTGCTATTCAGTAACCTATCTTATTGATTTAGGTACTTGGTTTTGAAGCAAGTTCCAGTGTTATTAAAAAAATGTAACGCAATGTACAGTTTGTGATTAAACAAAGCAAGGTATAAAAAAGAAAAAACATCCTTTTTGGTCCTTGGGCAGAGACAGGAAGGTCATGTATAGACTGAGATCATTAACAGGAATGCTAGGCTTATATTTCAGGGTTTGCCTGTGTTAAAGTTCTCATGTGGCTCCTGATGCCCATAGGTTTCGTGTGCCAGGATCCAGGCCAGCGGTCAAGCCGGGCCATTTATCATTCATCTGAATCTGTCAGGAGAAATCCATACCAGAAGCTGCAGGTAAGTGACTTCAACAAGCCAGAGCTGAGGAGGATAGCAGGAAAGTCAGTCTCATTGAATTTGGCTCACAGCTGAGAGAGCCAGTGAGGGAGTGAGGATATTTGGATTTCTAGGATAACTACAGAAGAGACTCGGGGGATGCACCTGAGCTATGTTCAGCCACTTTTGTTTTGTTGTGGGCAACAACCTTCAGAACCTTAGAGCTTTATGAATGTCTCCAAGACCTCCTTCTAGGCAGAAAGAGCTTTTTGCATTTGGAATTTAAGCCTTCTTTCCCATTCACTCTTGGAATCTCTCACTTCCTTTCCCGTGGATCTTTGGACTGACACCTTGTGTGGCTTGCTGTGACTGTTCATTACCTTTTCTGCTGAGATAGTGCTTTCTTAGCACTGTAGTGCTGCAGAGCAGTTGTTCTCTATCTTTTTCTGGTTATGAGATGTATTCCATAAATATCTGTGGAAGTGGAGCACTCACAAAAGGCAGGGAGATCCCCTATGTCATTTGGACTTTCAGATGCATTTCTCCTCAGGCAAATAGGCAAACGGTGTATCCTGACATTCTCTGCAGCTGATGCATATGCTCCTGCGAGGGACATGCAACATGGCTATGTAGCTCAAGCTGAATTAGGAAATGAGAAGTCATTTTTGTTCAGTGACAGCATACCAATACACTGTCCTTTTTGGTATAGGGAAAACTCACAAAAATTGCAACATTTTGCTTCTTGTAAAACTTAGAGTCTTGAGTCACTGGGAGAGAGGGGAATAGCTGGTAAGGTGAGATTTGAGTATCTATAAGATGCATGGCTGAGTCCAAAGCTTCTAAGGCCAATTTAATAGATAGGTTTTCATACAGATCCCTCTGACCATAAAGGTGCGATAGGTTTTCACACAGATCCCTCTGACCATAAAGGTGCTTTTTGTGGCAGACAGAAGGTACCTTGGATAAATTAGGAGCCATTCCAGAAAAAGTAACGTCTGTGTTAGAGTAATGCAGTCAGACCCTGATGATTTGACATCTTCTATCTGAAAAAAATTATACAAGACAGTCTCAGAAAATTGAGCTGTTGGGAAGCATTGAATCTTTAAGGAGGCTTTAAATTTACAGATTTATTTTGCTTAAAAAACTACAAATAGGTGTAAGGCCTGGCCAGTTGAAATGTGTGAAGATTCATATGACTGAGCGATGGTTGAGATGGGATTAGTTTATCTTTTGGGACAGGTCCCCCATACCTAGCTTTACAAGGAACAGGCTTCTAATCCAGTGATAAAGTTTTGCAGCATGTTCTTCTTAAATACCTAAATGGAAGTCCCATCGCTAAATAGGTGTATAGATTTTTCCATGGTTCAAGAATGTTTTGGGCTGCTCTTTGCTGAATGTATTTTATGTCATATTGTTGGATCTTTGATACTTCTGTTCCCATTCTCAGTTGCAAAGGGTACTTTGAACCTCTTTTGTTTTTCTTAACTCCTTCATGATGTCTTAAGTTTTGATCATTCATGTAGGCTATCTTTAATCATTGTAAAAGTTGGTTCTTGGGAAAGAAATGCTGATACCAGCATTCTTGGTCATGAGATAGTTACTCTGTTTTCTGAGTTTCATCAGACTGGACTGCAAGTTCCTTGTGCAATTTCTTTGGTTTGACACTCTGAGAATTTCTCCCTCTAGGGAAATGAACAATTTAGCCGCTTCCTTTGTAACTTATTGTTGATTTGGGTTGGAGCTTTTTCAATTAATCGTAAGCAATAAAGGGACCTTGACCTGTTTTGTATAGACCAACTGTAGAGAAGAACTTGGCAGTAGCACATCTCGAAGTGATAGATAGGTCTCTTGAGAATCCTTTCTTACACCATTTGCTCCTCTTGGGCATTGGAGAGGATGAATACCACTGAAGGCAAGAAAGATCGAAGCTGCTATGATAATAGTTTTCTTTTGAACCTACCCCTGTCATTAAACTGGCCTTGCTTGTAGGTCTGATGCTAGATAAGTAATACAGGGTACTTTTTGACATTCTGCTGATGTTTCTACACCTGTTTTGGAATGTTAAAAAGCATCTTGTTCCTTCACAAGAACTGGAATATTGTTGAGATATTTAAATGAAATGGCTTCTGGAATGTCAGGATTTTTATGACTTTTTTTACCCCCTCTGTTCTATGAACAATTCTACTTGACAGCATCTGTTTCTCTGTAATACATAGCTATTAAATATTTTCCTCTGGGTAATTCTTATCTTACAAAAATATGAATTTTGGTCATGACAGTTGAGTTAATTCATCCACTCTGCAGAGCTCTTTTCTGTGTGCTTTTGAAAATTATATGTATGTACAGATGCATTTTGCACGGTTGAGCACATCTGAGGTTAGTGTTTGGAATGGGGACAGGATACATTTGCAGAGGGTATGAGGAAGATCTGAACTGAGATGGTAGAAGCTGTTAGCTATATCTCTGGACTTTGGTTATACCCTTTTGCTTTAGGGTACTCATCGCTCCTCTGTAACTTGGGCAGGGATGATAGTGTCTTGGAGAACACAAGGGTTTTATTCTCTTTGTGTGTCTCTTGCAGCGTCCTGTGTCTGCGCAGTCGCAAACAGCAAACACCAGGTTGGTAAGTAACCTTCAGCTCCCTTCACCAGTATAAGGGATGCAATTTCAAATGTTATCTTGTACAATACTTTTGGCACAATTGGTCCCAAAATATATTTTGTAGCTAAGTAGCCTGGTGGAGGGACGAAGTCAACAAGAAAAGAGGAAATGGATAGGTACTGGCATACGTTTCCATGTGGCAAGAGCAGAGGTTGGAAAAACATTTACATCAGTTCTAGCAGCTTAAAAAAAGAGTAGGTGAGGTGTGCTGAGAGTCAAGGTCAGCTGAGTCAAATCCCTCAAAGTTTTTAAGCCTATAAGTATTTCTGAACTGCATTTTAAAGAAATTGGATATAGATGTTTAAAGATAAAGTTGTCGTTCTGGTCATCAAATGATGAAGACAGTGGCAGCACAGTGTTCTGGATTTAGTAGGTCATTGAAAAGAAAGTGCAAAACCAAAGGAAGAGCTCGTGAAAACAGCAATAAATGGGAGTGTCACACCAAAAAGGAGGAGGAATTTTTGTCTTGTGTAATACAGGCAATGGAATAAGTCTGAATGGAAAGGATAGCACAGGTGAATCTGTATGGACAAAATTCAGGTGGCCCTATAAAAGAAGTAAGTGTTTTCCGTGAGATAGTCATCTGAAGGAAACTGCAAAAATTTGAGAGTCAACTGGGTCAAAATAGATAAGAAGGAATTCTTAAAGATAGCGGAAAAATGTAGAACTATTGTTAGCATAAATCAGACTGATCCACCTTTCTAAATGTCATATTTGGCATCCTCCTTGCAAGCCATATGGACAAATCAATATTAGTTTACAATTCTAAGCACCTGGCTGTGTGGGGACATGGTAGGCATTATTTTGCTGCTGGGCTTCCTGCATGAACATAATAATGATGGTTCTCATTGTTTGTTTTTTTTTTTTTTTTTTTGAGGTTTCCCAGCAGGAAGGAAGGTAGGACAGATGGAATCATCTTGAGAACCTAATTCATTTTATGCGCTGCTGTTTGTATAATTCTGTGTTAGTTTAGCTGAGGCTGAGAAGAGAGCCTTATTGAATAATGAAGTTTCATAGAGAATAGGAAGGATCTTTGTGCCAGCTGCTGTCAGTGTGCCAACTGCTGCTTAGGATAATTAGAATTATGTGGAAACCAGAGATGCTCACAGAATTTGGAGATAAAACAAAGTGGTTGGATTTATCTATACTTTTAAAGATAAGCTGAATCAAAAAGGAAACAAGATCTTTGTGAAGTTAGAGACATTTGTGCTATAGCCAGAGAGAATTCTGCAGTGAAACACTGAAAAAAGTGTTTGTGCAGAAGTTCAGTAAAGTTAGAGTTTTTCTCTAGCATTTTGACAATAGTATAGTTTGTTCTTAGATAGGAGCCAGAGCTTCACTAGTCATAGGAGCCAGAGCTACCAATATGTAGGTATACATTTTCTGTATGTAATCAATGAAATCATCTCCATTGTATCCAGACAATTGAGATTATTTCATTGAAGTATTTCCTTAGTAAAGGAGATCATCTGATAGGATGAAAAATTTCCTGTAATATTCTCTTTGAGCAGCAGTTATCACATGATGATTGTTACGGTAGTGTCAGGAAATGGTTTTTAAGAGGAGGTTACCTAGCAGAAGATTTTAGAGGAAGTTATTAAAGTTGTTGAGCTGTGCTTTTTGAAATGGAGGCCAGGTTAGGAAGAAAGACTAAAAGCCTTTCAACTTAATGCCATCTGCAGCATCAAGCAAACCTGTTTGACTACTGACATTTTTATTTCTTCTGCAAATGCTTGTCTCCTACCTTCTCATCCAGATTGTCTCATTTCCTCTTGTTTTATTTAATCAGTTTTCATTAGGCTTAACAAAATGTTTCAGCTGGCACCTGCTATGTCTGTTTTCTCTTTGGATCTTTCTGTGCCAATCACTGCAGTGTAACCCATTCTAGTGCAATGCCTGTTCCTTTTGCGGTGTTTATAACATTGGATAAGTGAGGAATCAATCCTTTTCATGCTGTTTGTGCCCTTTGCCTCCCTATTTCAGAATCTGCAAATTCTGAATAGCCGCTTACAATTTCTAATGAAACAGGGAGAATGGAATTCAGTTCCAATAGTCTTTACAAATAAAATTACAACCTGATCTTGCCATGAGTTTTATTTGTATCTGAGCGCTATGGGATATTCCCCTGCTCATCCAGCTTAAGGTTTCTCATCTTTTTCTCTTCTTTCTAGATTAAGAAGTCTCTCTGTGCATTCTTTGCTCAGTATAGTGATAAACGAAAATTTGAATTTTGTATAAAGGCATGAGACCTTCTCAGCTAGACTCTTAATGCTATTTTTACAGAGGTAGTTATCTGAACTGGGCCTAAGACCAGCTAAAATGTACTTGAGAACATGTTCAAAGATTTCAGTCTTGCTGGGATTTTAAGATTTTATAATCCTGCTAATTTGAAGACACTTTGAATTCCTGTCCTTTGTTAGAATTGATCAGGACTGCCCATCAGGTTAAGAATGAGCCTGGAGAGGCTGTCTGCAAATTATTTCTTATTTTTTAAATTTGCATGTGTCTGCAAATTTGCATGGTATATCTACGCACATATACAAGATCTGTCCGTTAAGTGTGAGAAGTAGCAAGACGAGATCCAGCAGTATAGTAACAAAAGAATTACAGGTGGTGAACTGAATTTTTCACTTTTCCCCTGCAACTTTATCTCATCAGTGAATTACAGTTCTGTTCTTCTAGTGTAGCAACACAACTGGAACAGAGAATCATGATTCTTGTACCATTGAGGTGTGAATCCAAGTGTATTTGGGGCCTGTGAGTGTGAAGCTGGCTTTTGGTGCCCCTTGGGTGAGAATTTTTCTGTATGAAATCCTGGCTTTGGTGCTTTTGCATATGTCTCATGTTTTTCTGGAAGGGGCCAGGGGTGTAAATACTGGCACTGATGCCTGAATTGAGTCCTGCTGCGTTAAAAACTAGGAATGTGAATACTCACACTTTGTGCCCGCTGCTGTGTGGACTCTTCAACAGCTGAAGTGTGGAATTGTGAATTCTGGCTGCAGTACTCTGGAGTGTAGATTCTGCTGGGAACAGGATCCTGGAGTTTGAATGTAACTTTTTTTTTAAAGTAAGTTGAGAGAGGAAAAGGGGAAAATCTGGTTTCACACTGTCTCTACAGCGTACCCGTCCTCTGTCTGCCAGTGATGCTGAAATTAAAAACCCAGTGCCCTCAGGCAGGGAAAAAGCAACAGGAAGGCAAGGCAGCTCTGTGCTAGGTCTCTCCATGGAGGAGGTAAGTAGGCTATTAAATACCTTTTATTTACCTTGGATTTCACGCAATATGTGGGGTTATTTGCTCAGCAAAAAGCAAGTGCATGTATATGAAAAACATGACAGAAGTATAATTTTTGAAACAGAACTTCTGAGTTTTACTGCTGGTACTGACCTTGCCCTCAGTTATGCCAGGTGTGATAAACTCCTTCAGAATTTAAATGCAGGATAAAATTGCTTAAGGATATCATGTGTACCCAGCCCACTCCCAGGACTGCAGTAATAGTCCTGTCCTCTGAAACTCAGAGATTTTTCTAGGGTTCATTCTTCATCGTATCTATTTTGCTGGCTATTTTTTTTTTCTTTTTTATTCCAAGATAAAAGTTCTTCATCGAGTGAGAGAGGAGAATGAACGGAGAGGAGGCTTCATCCGGATATTCCCTACCCCATTAACGTGGGACCTTTATGGGTAAGAATAAGAATCCAATAGGATGGCTCAGTGTTGCACGGATGCTCTGTGTTGAGGGATATTCTGTGTTAGGTATATGTAGATCAACCAGCTTAGCAATCAGAAAGGCGCATATTGAGGGTTTTGGTAGAGTTTATTTTAGTGTTGAGGATGCATTTTTCTGATCCCTTGTTTTTAACTGCTGCTGCTTTGCCTAACTGCACCTTATGGAAGGCTATCAAGCATTGTTTCTGATGTTGCTTTTCTGTCAGAATAAAAATGTCTTCACTTCAGATAATCCATTCCTACTATCTGCTTTTACATTCTAGAGCTGCGCATACTGTGTACTCTGTCATTAGGCCATCAACACAGTATAGGGCTACATCCTGTGAGTGATACTATATTACGCTTTTCTAATTTTTTTCCAGTCTGTAATGTTTCTCCGTGTCTCTTGCCTCACCAGGAACTTCAGCTGAGAAGTGATATCTCTCCTCCTTTCCTTTTTTCTGTTATGGTACAGCATATTGTCTCAATCCACTTCTGGGATGTTCTTTATAGATAATTTATTTCTGTATTAAGCTGCCTTTCATTGTGTTGAACACTATCTTGATACATCCTATATTTTGATTTTCTAGATCCTTTTTAGAGCACAAGACATCAATGAACTACATGCTGGCTACACGTCTGTTTCAGGACAGGTAGAAAGTTTTCTATTTGGGAGGGAGGCAAAGGGCACAAACAGCATGAAAAGGATTGATTCCTCACTTATCCAATGTTATAAACACCGGTCTGTGATTTACGGGGGTGGTAATAGTTGTGTGTCTCTTCTCTAGTGTGCCAGTGACTGTGGAGGTTTCTCACATTTTTGTGTTATGCTTCTGAATCCAAGGGCAAAAAGGACAATACACAAAAGGCGTGGGAGTTGTTGGAGTAAAAAGATGACTATAGACATGAAAAACCTTCAAGCACCTAGGTTTCTCTATGAAGGGATTATAGGTGGTCCTTGCTTAGCTTTTGTTTCAAATTTAAAGTCAGTTTAGAGCTTGTCCTCATGTAAAGTAAGCACTGAAATTTACTCCAAAGGTTTAGTATCCCTAGCTCTTGACCTGTGCAAACATTATTTGATGCCTCATTCTCTGGGCTGTGCTTGGGTGGAAATGACAGTTCATGCCACTAGCTGAACTTCCATTGAGAGTTGTGTGCAATATCTTTCATTGTGTATTTAACACCCTTCCTTCTCAATGGTTTTTCTTATCCAAATTTGAGATCCACAGTAAAGTAACTACAGAGTAAGGCTAGGGTTGCTGACTGAGGAGGCAATATTTACAGAAGCTCTTCCTGCATCAGCACTGTAAGGTGGTTTGTTTGCGGTTTTTTGGGGTTTTTTTTTGGTTTTTTTTCTGTGTACTTTCAGGGGTGTGTCTAAAGGGTAGCTCCAAATGGCACCTTCTCCAATGCAAGCATCAGTTGTAGAACAGCTGCTCAGATTTCCTCTTTTTGAGCCTTTTTTTTCCTCCTTTAAGATAGAACTCACAAGGAATTCTGTAAATTTGGCCTTTTCACTGTACACCTGAAAGACTTCAGAGGGTTTTTAATCCAGGTGATGATCCAGAATGGAAGGTAATTTTTGCCGTTTTTCCCTTTGTAGGGGCAAGATGAAAAGAGACTTCATCACTGGGAGATCCCGGTAAATGGCTTCTTAATTAAATAATTTGTACTTTGTAGGATTTATTCTAAGTTTAGATTTCCACTGCTTCATCTTCCAAGTCCTGGGTCAATGTGTTTTCTACCTGAAATCCTTCAAACTAATTTTAGGAAAGTAAATACAGTGAGCAAAGAGTATCCCAGCATGTGGAGAGCTTAAGTTTTGTTGGACTGGACCTTAAAGTTGCTCCTCTTAGGCTTCCTACTTTGGCATTCCTACCATATTGATAAGCCTCACCATTGAACTCTCTCAGAAGATCCTGTAATGCATAAGGGGTTTGGACTTCATATACCTATATTCACTTCACTAAATCTAAAACATAAATGGAGCAACAGGAATTTTCTGTGGATGTTCCCACTTATATTATAAAGAACACTTTGCTGGATCTTTGTGCACTGGCAGAAGTTGTTGTTTGTCTCCCTTAAGGAATCTGGCAGGGCTCCTTCTCCCTTGGTTTAGGCAGAACTTGTAGAACGGTTGTAATTTTTCACTTAGATTATGTTAAAATTCTTATCTCTGACCAAACAGTGAAGAACAAGCTGTCTACGTGAAAGGTTCAGAAGACAGGACTCAGGCCCACGTGCTCTCTTCCCACTCCCGTCCATTGTTTTGTACTCTTGCAATTCAATTTTCCCTATTAATTGTGCCTTGACCTGCTGCATGATGGACAGATGCTGCTTAGTCATGAAAGCATGACTCTAGATAGGTGTGTTTTGGGGCTTTGAGAGATGATGTTCTGTAAAGTACTTGGAAGAGTCCCTTCAAACTTTCACAGGCTTTAAATAGAGCAAGGTTAGACTGATCATAAATATTTCCTCCCTGTGTCAGGAAAACTGTTTCTTGAAGAAATTTAATCTACTAAGTCTCTTGTATCATCAGGGAGAGAAGTATAAAGGGAGATTGAGGATGTCTGTGTGTTATGCTTCCCAGAGCAGGTCTTAATGGAAGGCTGGATATGAGGCTGGAAGCTGTAGACTCTCATGCTCTCTTTTATGAGAGAAAGCTTGTTTCACTGGAGTTACGGAAGCGCCGGCGATGTCATGGCAAGGCTAGAGGAGCACGGACAAGATCATCAGGTATGCATGGCTAGAGTCTTGGATGAGTGGCTAGTCAAAAACAAGTAAGCAAGGACTTCTTAATTTGAAATGTGAGTGAATGGGGTTGTTCTGGCCTTTGTAGTCCCTAAAGGGATTCACAGGTTGAAGTTAATAGTTTTCATTTCAAGTGTTAATAGTTTTCACTTCATTCCTCTTACGAGCTTCCTGCTTCCTTAGTGCCTAGAATTTAATTCCCGCCATTCCACATCCCCAGGTATATGACTAAAGGTAATCAATATTTTCTTGAAGATGAGCTTGTGGTTGCATTTGGGGTACAGGAATTCAACAGTATGTGTGCCTCTATAGTCCTCCAGCTTTTCAGAGAAAGATGAAAACTTGGGACCTTCCAGGCTGGTTCTCCTACACAGCATTGACTCTAAGCTGTTGCAGAGAGAGAAATCCTTCTTATCCAAGCTGATGTGGGAAAAACTTAAAAGGGTACAGAGGTTAATGATCCTCACAAGTGGCTGTTCCTGAAGCCGTTATCTAAATTCTTTCTAGTAGCTATGTGATACTGACTGCAATGGGAGAGATTGTATGTTATAAAATGATTTTTGGTGCTATGTTAAGGTATGTGATCTTTATTGACACATGTAGAAGTTTAGATTTCATAGATTTGATTTTTCTGACGCACAAAAGTACAAAAATTGAGCATATATGTCAAGTGTAAGTGTATATATATATGTCAGTGTATATATATATAAAGATTAGGATAAAATATAGGAAAATGGCTTTGTTTCTCTTTTTTTTTTTTATTTGTAAAGTTAAGACAAGAATCTTGGTCTGTCTTCTCTGATATTGGGAAAATGGGCTTCTCAACTGTTCGATACACAAGCAGAAAGGCAGAAAGAATAATAAAGGGCAGCGATAGTTAAGATGCCATTCTAAAATTGTGTTGTTCTGTCCTTCTAGTAGAAGAGAGTTTAGAAGTAAACCAAAGGGTATAAATAGCAGGGCAGTCCTCCCCACTTCTTTTTTTTTCTTAACCAGCATAGGTGATTTCTCCTACACTACAGGGGCATCAGAAACAACAAAGCTGTCCCTCAAGTCAGATGCAGAAGGTGAGGAGGAAGAGGAGGTGGATGCAGGTGAAGATGAAGAGCTAGATAGAACTGTTGGCTCTCTTTCGGACACCCAGGTGAAAAGCAAGCCAAAGCTGTCTGACTTGGTGAAAACTGCTTGTAAGGAGAGGTTGCCAGAAAAACTTGACAAGAAAACTGGAGATGGAGGAGAGCTGTTCCTTCAAAAAACAGACTCAGGATCTCAGTTTAACTTGCTGCAGATTCTTCAAAAACATGGGAATCTGAGGTGAGAGATTTCTGCATATTGCCTTGAGTTTTGACTAGCAGCTAATATTGGTTAAAATATGGAGGATGTATGCTTAGTGCCACATTATGAATGAGTGTGAGGAGATAAGAGGATCCTAGAGAAAGGACCCTGGACTTTTGTCTAACCGTGGGCTGCCTTAACAACTAGTTGGCACAGAAAGGAGATAGTTGCAAAGACACAGAGTTTACCTAAATGCCTGACCTGTTGGATCAGTATAAAGGATAAGCTGTAGTGTCCATTGTTATTCTTTAATCTGGTGATGTAAGCTGTTCTTTGGTCAAGTCATGCTTCTAAAATGCCTCTCTATCTTAACTCAGGATGCCTGCTATTGAATTCTAAAATTAATCTTTTTAGTTCTTTGCATTTCCAAAGAAGTGGGTATAAGCATATGTTAAACTATCCAAGAAAGGTTGGGTAGGAATATCTCAGTGCTGCCTTTCCATGAAATTAGTTTTTTCATTTTTTTGCTTTTATTTTTGGTGATAGAATTTTTACCTCTAATAATAATCTCTGCTCAAGGTTATCACATCCTGAGAACAAGATAGGAGGTCATTTGAAAGTGACAAGTTACTGAAACATCTTATTGCCTGCTGTTAAGTATGACAGTGTGGGGCAGAGTATGTTCTGATGCATGGCTTTTTTGCTTGAAAAAAAGAGAGGTGCTGGAGGAGATTGTATAGAATAACACCAACCAGTGTCCTACTAAATGTTTAGAAGCATGATCCTCCCCTTAAATGTGGGTAGTAGAACTGTCTATTTGCAGGTGGACAGGAAGGGCAAAAAGAGCGATCATATATATCTGTGTAGGAGGATTTTACATCTTCTAGATAAGAAGCAGCATTGTTTTCTGTGAAAAATGTCCAAAGGTAGAGAAAATAACTGTTGCTTGTTGTTCTGTTTAGTTTCTGAGAGCATTTATGAATTACCAAGTGCATTTAGGGATTGTTCTAATGTCTTCTTGTGGCAAGGACATTTGCTGTCATGACAGGGAAGATTCTGAAACCTGTTTGAGGACAGACATAACAATGCTGTCATCTGCCTATATCTGACTCCTGCTGAGAACGTAAGCTTTGTCTGGTGTTCCTGGCAGAATCTTGCTCAGCACCTTGTACTGTTGGGATTCCCCACAGAAGTGTGGAAGGCTTGTGGTGACCTCATGTTTCAGGATTGTGCTGGGCTTGGCCCCATCTGATCTGTCATTGATGAAAGCTTTGCTCGTGGGGTCAACAGGCAGAGGAGCTGAAGTAATGAAATTTTCATCCAAAAGAAACCAGGCCTATTCTAGTCAGTTTTTGTAAGTGGTAGGACTTCTCTCTCTCCTTTAGTTGACCTGATGAGGCAGTTTCTCTACCTTCCACACATTGGGTGGTGAAGAGGTAACAGTTAAATGAAACCTGTTTCCCCAACTGTGCCATTCCCAGGGAAGTAAAGAGAAAATGGGGTTACTGGTTCCTGCGTTTAAGGCCTCAGGTTTCAATATTCCACACACTGGAGGAGAAGCAGTGTTATACAAGGACCTTCTTCAGTTTCCCATTTTGTAATCACAGAAGTATCAGGTACAGACAAAGAATTGTATTACTGTGCTGATGTTGATAACGTCGGGGGGGGCGAGGGGTCCTTAATTCCTGCCAGCACAAATTTTGAACTCCTCGTCATGAGATGTTTGAGTTATACCTAAAACAAACCTGGCAGCCCTAGAGAGCCCTCAGGGGAGAGCCTTTTCTGATACATGGTGGCTTGATCTATAAAATATTAGTTCTTAGTCAGGGTTCAGGATCTTCTCCTGATGTTCCAGACGTGGGAAGAGAAGGTAGGTGTGGTGACTAGCAGCATACAGAGCTTGGAAATGTTACAAGGTCTGCTGTGTATTCTGGAGTTCACTGCAAGACAGGAATTGTAACCAGGTATTTTTATCATGTTTTATTTACTGCAGTACTGGTACAGCTATCCACAGAGGATGTTACTTTGAGACTCTTGTGAACTCATCATTTGCTTAGCCCTTCTTTAGACCTGGCATGGTCTTTCAGAAGCATCAAAAGCTAATGATTAAGCAGATGCATGAATACTTTTAATATATTTTATTTTAACTTCAATTCTTATCTAAATTGATACATCGATCTCTAGAAGTGCTATTGTGTTGTATGATTTCTATGTAACACTGTAATGAAGTGTTCATGAAATTTACAGACATATAAAACAGGAAGACCAAATTTGTGGACTGAGTTTTTAATGAAGTTTCAGGGACTAGTGTACATGGACTCATGAGGACCATATAAATACCTGACAATATTTCTAAGAAGCAGAGAACAAGTAGAGAAAAAATGGTGAGGTTCCTCAGGAATCAGTCTGAGGCTGATTTTAGTAATCAATTCAAGAATGACACAAAATGTAGAAATGTGCTAATGAATTTTGATGATGGAAAAGATTTGGGAGTTACTACCATGAGAGAAAAGTAGTGGAATAAATATGCTAAGAACTGGGTGACCATAAGGATAGGAATAATATAACTAGGATGAAATGCAGTAACACAAAGTGCAAGGGCATGCTTTTAGGAACTAATAATTTACTGCAGAAATTCTATCAGCTGCAAATTAATTATAAGGAAAAATATCTTGCATGCTTGTTGATCACAGGATTGCAAAGCTCTAGCTCATGCATGCATGAAAACACCAAATGTGGTCTAGGGTTTATCACTTGAGATAATTCTGAGACTTTATGTGGAATATAGTATACAGTTGCTATCACCCATGTTCATGGAAGATAAATTGTGACTGGAACAGGTTGAGACAAGCTGCTAGTCTCATCATGTCACCAATGTGGGTGCTTTGTTAGAAGACACTGAAAGATGTGGATAGTTCACACTAATAAAATGAAAACTATGAAAGAATGTAATTGCTGTTAATAAATACATTCAAGGAAGGAGCCTCATCAGGGTTGAAATTATTTAAGATACAGGACAATGTTGGAGAAAGAAAAAACAAATATAAACTGCTCATCAATGAAGCTAGGCTGGGTAGTAAAAGAAGGTTCCTAATTACTAGAACAGTTAAGTTCTGGAATAATATTCCAGGAAAGTAATGGGTTGAAAACTCTAGTTTGTTTTAAGATGAAACTTAATAATTTTATAGAAAAGATTAGGAGACTGCCTGTGATAGAAGGGGAATCTGTCACTGTCACTAAAGTCCATCTGTTTCTACATCCTTATGAAAAGGAAAGGAGAAATCATGCTTGGCAATTCAAGGGACAGCTTGTAGTGAGTATGGGGAAAACTATGAGGAAGAGTGGAGATTGGGAGAGCAGAATGTTGGAGGAGAGGGTTTAGGCCAAGATGACAGTGAACAGAATTAGGCAAAACTTTCAGCAATTTCTTTCACAACACATGCATACACTAAAGTGACTACCATTGTGAGGGAATGAGAAGTAATGTGTCCCTCCCAGTCCTACCCCAGTCCTCTCCTCCGTTCATGCTCACAGCTTCCCAATATGTTCAGCCAGCTGCACAGCAGATTTTGCTGATGTTCTTTCATTCTTCAGTGATGCCTTGCTCAATGATATTTGGCTTGTGTCCTTGGGCCAGCAGAGGAAGAGCTCACTTTCACAGACTTAATTCTTTCATTTCCGATGGGAATCGCAGAGCCTTTGTTATAACTCTGGCACCAGTACCAAGCTCTTTATGTATTTTATGGTTTGCTGTTGTGGTGTTCAAAATGTTTGTGAAGACACAGGCCCAAGAGAGCCTTGAATTTGGTTTAAAAATACAGTTTTGCTGATGTTCATGTTATTGGCTTTTGGAGGAGAGTAGCTAAGGCTGTGAAAAGGCAAGAAGAACATTCCATTTTTAGAGATGATCTTAGAACTCAGAGTGTCTGCTGTTTTTTTTGTATCTCCTGCAATACCTACCCCATCTTGGTGAACTGAAGGTCTGCTTGAAAATACTGGTGGGGTGAAGGGGTCCTCTTTCCCTTGAGCTTCAACATTTGTGCACCTAAGAGGTCCTTGCTGACTGTACTTTGGTCCATAAGCTGTGCCTGACTGCTGGAACCCTTCCCATTACTTCTCTGAAGATAGCTAACTGATTCTTTTGGTCCACAGCAAAGTGCAAGCTCGCAGGGCTTTCTCTGCCTATCTACAGCATGTTCAGTTGCGACTGATGAAGGAGGCTGGTGACCAGATCCAGAATCCCACCTGGGCTGCCAAAGAGGATGAGCAAATGGTAAGAAGCTTTGTGTTGGCCAGACGGAGAAGCCAAACTGAAATCTGCCTTAAGAGTTTTGAGGTCAATTCCCATCCTTGGAAGAACTGAAGTCCAACTGAGATTATAGTTGTCTATCTTTGTCCACCTGCCAATGCTGTATTTTTAATATACAGCAAAGTAGGACTGCTGACTGACATCTGAGCAGCAATAGAGTAGATAGCTCTTAATGACTAGAGTGTGGTTGACATTCAAGCTGCTCAGATTTTTCATTGGTTCTCCTTCACTGATCTCTGAGCTTACCTGCTTTTGAATTCTTCTCTCTAAGATTCTTTAAGATTAATTGGCAGTATCCAGTTTCTGCTGCGTTAAACAAAGCATACATCTACTCAAATAGAACAGGTACCCAGTTAAGCTTTTTCTCCTATGTACTGTTTTACTCTTTGTAGGAATCTGCGATTAGGAATCTTCCTTGCATTCTAGATAGAGAAAAAAGTAAAAGCCACTGAGGAGAGGAAGTTACTTTCTAGCATAGGCGGTTTTGGGTTTTTTTGTTTGTTTGTTTTTGGTTTTTGTTTTGGTTTGGTTTTCTGTGTTTTTTGTTTGTTTGGTTTGGTTTTTTTAAACATGTGGTGAATTTTTCTAGGCAGTATTTTAAGGCCCTATATTTAATGTATATACATTTTAAAGAGTGCAGCAAGCCCAGATACCCTCACAAACTTTTCTAAAAGAGCTTTGTACTGTAGGCTCTTGAGCTTTCTGCAAATCCAAATGTATCCTTGCTGAATGTATGTTGCAGGGAAACAGCCAGTGCAGTTCAGAGATAAAATTGTGTGTCAAGAATAATCAGTCGACTCAGTGGAAAATGTTACCCCTGCTCTTTCCAAGTGGAAATTAAATCTGGCTTTTTGAGAGTCACTTTGTCTGCTGTACTGTGAAAAATAATGTTTAAAATAACAGATCAAACCAGCCTGGAGTAATGGCAGTGAGAGGCGAGCTGTGAAATCCAATAGTTTGGCTGTGAGGCTGCTCATTTATGCATTAGCAGAGCTCCTAACCAAAAGCAAATCCAGAGGGGAGACAAAAAGGGTTCAAAACACCCACAGGATGCATCTTGCCTTAGAATCTGCTTTGCTGTATGTTTCCCCCACCAGAGGTCAAACAGACATGGTGGGGGATTGGAATTAAATGGCTGTAGATGTAGTCATCTGTTGCTGTGGCAAGTCTGTGGCAATAGTATACATACATGAAAAGTGATGAAATGGAGCTACATCACTGTAGTGGAGATATCTGACCAAGATCCCCTTCCCTGTGATAGTGCTGAGAGGGTTTTATGTTAGTACACTTCATCACAGGCTTTCTTTAACACACTGCAGGTTGTTTTTTGGAAATGTTTTCCTAAGGTATTGGACTTTCCAGGTTATTCTGTGTTGTTCCTGCTTTTTGCTGCTTGTTTTTTTGTTTTCTTCATCTGCCATGCTTTTCAGACAGTCCTCAAGTGTTCCCAATTCTGACCCACCTCAGGCAAGGCACACTATTGTTCTTCTCTCCTCACCTTGGATTTGTAGGGCTATATTAAAAATGCACATTGCAGAATGCTTTTGCCTGTCAGTTGTCAGCTCATTTTTTCAGGACAGTGTGTTTAGTTCTTGCCAGTCATTAGCTGCTGTAATACCTCTGTTCTTTTGCCCACATCTTGCAGCTGATCCATTGTTAACTCCATCTCTCTTGCTTGCAGGAGCTTGTGGTACGCTTTCTGAAGCGAGCTGCCAGCAATCTCCAGCAGTCCTTGAGGATGCTACTCCCCAGCCGTCGTTTAGGACTAAATGATCGTCGTCGTATCTTGGCTCACCAGCTGGGCGAGTTCATAATCTGTTATAACAAGGTGACTAATTCTTTCTTGTTTCTTCTTTTGGTAGCTCTTTTTTGGTTTCTGTTCTCTTCTTCTGGTAGCTCTTTTTTGGTTTCTGTTCTCTTCTTCTAAAGTATCTCCTGCTGGCTGCTGTCACAGTCAAGACAGCAGACTGTTTTAAAGGCTCTGTTCTGTAATGTACATGGTCTGTTTGCAGTTGTGCATCCAGTAATGGTAGTTTGTCTGTTCAAATTGTCGGATAGACAACAGTATTGCTACATTATGTGTGCAGTCTGGTAATCATGTGCATAAAAGTAAAAGTAAGTGTTGAAATGAAGTGGAATTCAATTAGCATTTGCTTTTTCTTTGGCTTGTCTTCAATTCTAGTGCTTTGAAATGCTTCTTCCCATTTCTCCCTATTTTTATTATGCTTCTTTAGAGATAATTATTTTGTACAGAACAGTGTGAAATATGTATTTTACCATTTGTTTGGTATACTGAGGGACTGCTACCTATCTGTAGTATGGGAGTCTGTATGTGTTGTTATAGGAAGTAGGTCCTAGTTTAAATAATTTTCACCTCTTTAGATGTAGAAGATGCTGTTCTTAGCATAGTGGTTTCATGCGAATCCTTGTTTTGCAAGAACAGCTTCCCCTTTCCTTTGCTGCCTAGCATTTCTTTAGTGTTAGAACAAGGGTAGTTTAAATTTTGCTTTCAGAGGCTGCTGAGCACACAGGCCTCCAAGCTCCTACTCGTTAGCAGAGGATGTTCACTTATATTACCTTGTCAGAACTGACATCTGGTAATTTGATCTGTCAAAGCAAGGTTGGTATTGAACCAAATCTGTTCCAGGGAGTGCCTTGTATGCCTAATGCTCACTGAATTACTGTGTTAGGAGTAACCACAAAACACTTGGGTGGCTCTGTGGTGAGTGAAGAACGCAGCTGCTTTGGATATAATTTCCACTCAAATTGTATTCAAACATCAGGATTTTCTGCTAACTCTTGAGTAAATTCACAAAATAAAGCTGTGTAACTGGCAATAAATCAGTGCATAAACATATTTTCTTAGTTAAAACAAGTGAGAACAGATCACTTGAGGTTTTAGGATGTACACATTTAAGCTATTGAGAGACTCTTAGGCTATGAGGTTTTTGATGTCTGATTCCAACGTATAGATGACTTTCATTGACTTGTAACTTCAGATTTAGTAGGGCAATCCTATTAACCATTATGTATCTTCTGTAATGACACAGAAGAAAAAATACTATCTCCAGCAAACTACATAAACCAGATCACATACTGTCCAGACTTCACTTAAGTAGTGAAGGGTAGAGACATGTCCCAGAGTGGCTTTTTCTTTCCCCTCTTGAATTATCTTTCAAAAGATGTATGTGACCTTTTCATTATGGGAATGCTCAGAGTACCAGTAGGAAGTAATGAAGTGGAGGTCAAGTCTGGTCAGATAAAGCTTGTATGCTGGTATTGGTATTTCAGACAGGCCTGTAGGTTTTTTTTTAAACAGAAATGTTTGTATCAATACAACCTCTAGTGTCAACAAGTTCTACTGGTGTAAAATAGATCATTTATATCTGAGAGCTTGCTCCCGTTCTCACACACAAAGGCTTATCATCTTTTATTCCAGTATATTTTAGTGTATAAATGCATATTTGCCACAAGCTGTACTGTTTTACTTTCTTTACTTTTGCTAAAGCAATATATTTTTGGTATGTAGATAAGTCCTCAGCAATTTGCTGCATGACAAGAGAAATTTACTCAAGAAGAGAACTCCTAGTTTATGGTAGGAAATGTGGATGCCCTCAGCAGACCTTCTTGATTGAGTTTCTCTATTTTATATTTTTGTCCTCCTTTCTTTCGGAATATCTCCTTTTGGGACAGATGCTCAAATAAAAGCTATTTTGAGGAGCTCTGTATTTGTGACAGAAACGGGAAAAGTAGAAAGGAGACCTGATATCTGTAAAGAATGATTTCCCCCCCCCCCTGCCTCCATACTTCCTTATGTCCCAGCAAAGGGTGTATTTGAAGGAGCAGCAGCTTGTATTTATGAAGGCTTGACCTCTTCTCAGCAAATTAATTCTAATAAGTTATGTCAGGTGGGGGAATGAGGAGTTTAGTGTATGCTTAGCATGCTGTCTCTTGGGGCTGTCTATATTTATCCATTCTGTTGCACATAGTGAAATACTTATAATTTGGCTCTTTGGAGTTGATGTTCTTTTTTCCTTAGATCCCATGGAAATGTTTTTTGTCTTCTCTGAGCTGTAGCTATGCCATGGAACATAAAGTAAATACATAGAGATACTTACTGATACTGCTTATTAACAGGAAACGGAGCAGATGGTTCAGAAAAGACCAAAAAAGAAACAGGAAGAGGAGGAGGAGGGAGTGAATCCTGAAGGTTTTCAGAACTTTATTACCAGAGCAAGGTAGGAATAAATTTTATTCCCTTTGATAAAGGATCTCCCAGCCCTGAAGGTGATGGGATTGTTCTAAGGATGATCTGATTGATCTAAAGGCCTCCAGATACCTTTATTGACTGTAGCACCTGCTTCTGCTCTTGCTGGGGGACAGAGAACTTGTCTTTTCTCTTTTCTTCCTTCCAGCAGCCAAATACTTGTAGCATCAGCATCTGGTGCATTGAGAAGGACATACAATAGATGTTTTGACCATTAAGTAGATTCCCAAAGGATAGCAGTGGTTGCCCTGGTCTGTGTAAATTTCAAACTGATGCTGGTGAGCTAATGGTTGCCTTTCCTGTGATGCTGGCGCGAATGTGGCAGTACTTTGGAAGGAGAATGAAACTAGAGCTGCTGCTCAGATGGCCTTGAGCTGCTGTGGTTGAACAGTTGTTGTGGCTCTGGCTCTCAAGTTTCTGCTCTCAGAAACAAACTTCATGCTTGCTGCCTCTGTTCAGGAACTCTTCAGGTCCAGACTTTCTGAGATGAGGAAGGAAGGGAGTTAGACTCCCTGTCTTCATCCTAACCTCTTATTTGGCTTGCTAAGGCAGTTCAGTGCAAGCGGTTCACAATGAAAAAGCAGCATTTTCTGTGAATTTTATCTAACTCTGAACTCTATCTGCCTTAAACTTACAAAAGTCTGGTAGGAAATGTATTTTGAAAATAGGTAAATACTCTTTATGGCCTGTAGTATTGTATGAAAACCAATGGTATAGCTATCTGACCATCAAGAGGTCTGAAATTATTCAGTGAACCGGAATTATGTCCTCAAAGCCTCTGATTCTTGAGCACAAAACCCGATTCCTTTTGAGTCCCTTATTTGACCCATATATGACATGTCTATATGGGCAAGGACCTCTGTCAAAAGCTCGACAGGTAGAGTTTACCTGCCTTTTTAATGCCCTTCTATCTTCTCTGGTAAGGTTAACAGTAACTGCTTCTTTTTCATGATCAGTTATGAAACTGTTCTTTTTTTTTCTCTGTTTGGATAGCACTCAGTGACTGATTAGAGGTGGGTGATAGCTGAGGCTTCTTAACAAAGTTCAGGAGGCTTCACAGTCTCTTTTGATGCTACACTGTCATGAAAACAATGAATTTTACATTTTGCTAATATAACTGATGGAGTCATTACCACAACAGATTTACAGGCTCCAAGAAAAATCTCTCTGCTTTTCAGATAGAGTTCTATAAAAGAATGATACTCAAGATGTCTGACTACCATATACCATAGCATCTACTCCTGTCACTAGAAATGCACATTACATGGGCCCACGGCATGCTCTTGGTTCACTGACATCTCTGGCCACAAAAATGACTGTTGCCTCCTAGGGCAAGTCATTTTGATTTTTGCCAGAAATACTAAGAGATGGCTGTTTGGGGCAGAACTGCATAGTCTTCTGTTTCCATGTTATTGGCTACCATGCCATCATGGCCTGATGCATAGTCTAGGCTGTGACTGGAGATTTTTGCTGGATCATCTCCTGAGTGATAAAGAACAGCAAAAGCCAGTTTGCCAACGATCAGGCAATTTCTAGCAATGATGTTTCTGCTTCTTGTGAAGTATCAGGTATATTTGAAAACTCTAATACCTGACAATACTTTGCACTGTGCTTGAAGCTTAAATGAGTGAGCTAGTAATTTGGAGCCAAGCAAAGGGGATAGATTTCCACTTTGAGTGTTTGTTCTGCAGTACAGTGAATGCAACACTTGAGAAAATGGTTAATAAATGTTGCCACTTAATAATTGGGATTGTCTCGTTGACTCTCTAATGTCAACATCACATGGATGGCATTGTGCTTAGTTATACACATGCTACAACCATTGCTTCTAAATGTCCTCAGTGCAATGTAAAATTATATACTTATGCTGGTAAATTGACTTAAAAGCTTAAAGCACCTTTTCACCAACAACTTTTCATTCTTCCATTTTCTCTTCACCTCTATTCTTATTTGTTTGGGAGGAAAGATGAACTTTGCAGCATGCGCTGAAGGCCCAAACTCCAGTGGGATCAGTTTTAGACATTACTTTTACCAAAGCTCAGGCTAGCCAAGACTAGCGCAACTGTGATATGCAGAGGATGTTTTGCAGGATTATAACTGCTGCTATGCAAATTTATATTCCTGTGTTAAACTCTTGTTGTAACAAAAATGAGAAATATATGCAAGTTTTGTGAGATTCACAAAAATATTGACTGTTCTGTTTGTCTACCCTACAGTTTTGGCTAATTAACAAGCTCTTCCTTCCTCTTTCCTCATATCCCTCTGCCCCAACCCTGCCCCCAGCTGAATTGAAACTGCTAACGATGACTATAAAACAGAGTGCTGAGCTCAGTTCTTCATGAACAAGATAGCTGCTTGTTCTAGAGAGCACCTGGGGAAGATTCGCAAATTTAGTTGTGAACTGAATCTCTCCTGTTGAACTGATCTCCCCAAAAATGTGTTTGGAATTTTCACTTACTCTTTATTTATCCTGGGAAGGCTCCTGAATGCCTTGAATTTTCTACTGCATAAGAAAATGGCATTTCAGTGGGAATCTCAGGTTTAACCAAGGCATGTTCCTTTCCTTCTGCTCTTACCCTGCAGAACTGAGCAAATCATTAGCTTGTCTGGCCTCACCTTTTTTCCCTCCCCCCTCTTCAGTCTTCTTATTGTTTCTTGTCTTTGACTATCAGTTATGTGAATGCGGAAAAACTTAGAATCCTCACTTATATCCATTCTTCTGTCCTTATTGTAGTGAAAGTGACCTGGAGAAAGTGCTGACATTTTACACACACAAAAACAAGTCAGCAGGTGTCTTCCTAGGAACAAATTCCACAACCACAAAACCCAGCAACACCAGGAACCAGTCAGAGAAACAGGCTCAAGGGGGTAAGTTTTGCAGGTAGTTTTGAGATGATGTTGCCCAGACAAATCCAGTTTAACTTCAGTCTATGGAAAGAGAACAACCCCTCCAGACTGTTACTCAGGCTTTCAGGCTTCTTGAGGTTGCATATCTTTTTTTTTTTTTTTTTAACTGACTCTATACATGAAGACTAGAGTTAACTGCACTCCTACCTTTTTTGCCTGAAGTGAAATGGAATGAATCTGGACTAGCATTTATAAGGAACTAGATACGCTGGCTCATGACTGAAATGAGAATGTGCGAACTGAAGGCACTGAGATTTGAAATGAACAGAGAATCCTGAAATCAAAGTAAGGGTTGAGGGAAATCAAGGCCTGTTAAATTGTGCTGCCTGCAGTGAGCATACCCATTGAAGGGCAGAGTCTGTATAATTGACCCTAATTAGGTGTTCTGTGGAAGGAAGTACAGTGCCAGCCATACGTATCCAGTAGTCCATGCTACTGTACATGACAGCACAATTGTGATCAATAGAATTGCATGGTCTACAGTAAATATTAGCAAGAAAATCCACTGTAACAAGGTTTAAATTCTGCTGTCCTGTTCTAATGATATCACAGTTTGCATTGTTCTACTTCCTAACTCCTTGATTTTGTTATAGAACATCCTGACATGGTGAAAAAAATAAAAGGTGATCAGCCCCAAAATTCAGTTGCAGATCTGCCTGCAGAAGGAGCATTAAAAGGCTATAAACTCAAAGAAGTCAAATCAACCTGTAAGTGAACTGGCTTAAATCATCATCAAGAAAAAAATAATGAATGCATGTACTGTTTTTAATACTTTTTTAAACAAAGATTGGAACCTTTGGGTTCAAACTGAGGGATTGAAATGCCCAATTTTGAGGAAGATTCTGCAGGTTTTTCTTTTAAACTGAAAAGAAGATAATGTACAGTGAGCAGTATGAAAGAGTTAGCTGCTCCTCTGTGGGGGAAGACCTAGATAAGGCAAGCTTTGAAAGAGGATATTCATCATGTAGAGCCACTTCTTGTCTTTGCTGATACATAAGGTCATTTTGGCTTCAGTGTGTCTGAGTAGAGGAATCTTTGGTGTGTTGATGTTATCCAAAGGACCTGGAAAGCAGCTTTTTCTCATGTAGTGTGCTCATTATCTTTGTGTAGTTCCAGAAGGACCCACCTTCTCCTTAAATGCTGAAGTGAAATTACCTCAGTGCGGCCCTCCTAGTGCTTCTTCATCTGTTTGTGGTGCCACGTTCCAGAGAAGTACCAGTTCCTGGATACCAGCTCAGCCTCCAGCCTCTGAAAATTCACAGGTGCCTGGTCACCATTCATTGCCAGCTCCTCTGGTTGGTCCCAGGCTGATTCAGTCCCCATCCCCACTATCCTTCTTGCAGAGTACAGCTCCTGACAGCTCTTCTGTCTTCACAAACCCAGTGTCCAGTGAGGCTTCTAGCCTTGCAGGGTTACATCATTGTCATTCTGGTAGCTACACCATTGGCCCATTCTCATCTTTTCAGAGAGCTGCTCAGATCTACAGCCAAAGATTGTCCCGACCATCCTCTGCAAAAGTAGGTGAGTGTTCTGGGATGTATAATAACCTGCTAGTTCAGTATAGAGATTGTTCAATCTCTGTTCTGGAGTAGATAGAAATTTTACGTTTCTAGAATTATGAGTCTTGTTGAATGGTGCTAAATTTCTCATGGAAAGGCAGAGTGCAGAAAGCAGGCCTTGTTTGCCAAAGATGCCCTTTTATTGAGCAGATGAACAGGGAATCATAGAATCGTTTAGGTTGGAAAAGGCCCTTAAGATCATTGAGTCCAACTGTTAACCTAACACTGCCAAGTCCACCACTAAACCATGTCCCTAAGGGCCACGTCTATGCATCCTTTAAATACCTCCAGGGATGATGACTCAACCACTTCCCTGGCCAGCCTGTTCCAATGCTTGACAACCCTTTCAGTGAAGAAATTTTTCCTAATAGCCAATCTAAACCTCCCCTGACACAACTTGATGCCCTTTCCTCTTGTCCTATCACTTGTTACCTGGGAAACCGACACCCACTTCACTACAACCTCCTTTCAGGTAGTTGTAGAGACCGATAAGGTCTCCCCTCAGCCTTGAACTTTGAACTCAGCCTTTGAACTTGTTCGAAAAGAGCTGGGAAATGAATTATTGTATATTTTCACTTGATTCTGTTACTGACCTTTCTTGTTTATCTTTAGTGATTTTAATCTAGTTTTGGTCAGTAGAAGTCCTATCAGTCTATGTGCTGTTCTTAGTTCTGTGTTTCTCTACCATGCAGAGAAATCCTTTAACAAAACCTCATAATTGTTGAATACTTAAAGGTGTGTCAAGACCTCCAGAAAAAAGACCTGAATGAACCATTACTGTATCTCATTCTCTAGGACCCTTCAGCAGTGCCATATCCAAAAGTATCTTAAAAACAAGATCTAGAGACCTCTCATTTACCATGCTGGGGTAGAATATAGTTGTGCAATGCAACTTTAGAGTGTAAGGAATCTGAAGGGTAGAAGAAACTGTAGGAATTTATGGATGCAGCCTGTAATCTATTAGGAAAGTTTTGGGAACCACACACAGGCTAACAGCTGTGGTCCTGATAATATTTTTTTTTTTTTTAATGATGGTATACATTTGCTTTAGGTTGTACATCAGGGTCAGCACATGTTCAGTAGGGTTGCTGTATATATATTGACAACCTTTCTAGCATTAAAATAAATCTGACTTCCCAAGTGAGTAGCTTATGTAAAAGGATCCATTAGTTTTTAAGGAAAAACATTATAGTTTTAACTTGGGTAACAGCAGCCAATATTCTCTGGAATTGGGTGCCATTAGATACATTACGATAAAGAGAATATGGGTTTGGAATTGACAAAAGCTCATATAGGCAATACCCATGCAGAATAGAAAGCTGTATTCTCCCTAGAATGTGCAGAAAGTATCATACCTGCTTTTGTATCTCTGTGATCAGCAGGCTGAGACAGTCTGACATACCCCTCACTAAGCATATCCAAATGTTTGTTTGGTAGGTTTGTGCCATCGTAGTCCAAGTGTGCAACGTGTGGGCTCAGCCAGGATGTACAAAGATGCAGAAGATACTTCTTCCCAGGGCAAACGTTATAGCCCCAGTATGGTAGCAGCAGAACTGCAGCAGCTGGCAGAAAAGCAAGCAGCCTGTCAGTATTCCCCACCAAGCCACATCAGTATCCTTACACAGCAGGTATGTAATCAGTAAAGCTAGAGTCCCTGTGACAACAGAAAAGTCTGTCAGTCTTCTGTGTCAGCACTGGGCTGGGCTGAGACATGCGGGAAGAATTAAATCTCATGAAAATCGATTACTGTCATACTGTTGTTTTGAAGTGTTTTACAGTGACCAGGATTTTGATTTTTTTACAAGATGACAAGAACGTTGCTAAAGTCCTTTTATAGAAGAAAGTGAGACTGGGCAGAGAATTAGAAAATAAGTTATAAAAAACCAAGCCCATGCTTGGTCTTATTAAACAATAAAACCAAGTCTTCTCAGATTTGTGCTTCCATACGATTTGCTTCCCCATTCTTCCAGTGTGTCATCATGGTGCTGGGAATGGAAGTCTGCAGAATGAATTCTGATGTAAATTCTAAATTCCAGTAACATTGTAAAGACATAATGAAGTACTTATTAGCTTGGGATATGATAATCCTTTTGCTAAACATGGTGGTATAGATCCAATTTACATTGGTTTCTGGTAGAATTCCACTTAGGGTTGGTTTTTTTTTTTTCCACTTAGCACTTTTTGACTTATGTCCTAAATGGCTACACACGTAGTCTTTTTTTTTTTTTTTCTTTGTAATATGCTATAGTTGTGTTCATCAAAGGTGTTCAAGCTGGACACTTCTCAGTTAATTAAGCTGCCAACTGGAGGTTCTCTGGGATAGGCACTTTGCGTCAGAAATTAATTTTTTCCCTATTTACTTGCTAGGGACAAACAGTTTGAATATCTTCACTCTGATACTTTGATTTTGGAAGTATTGTTTTAACAGTGATGTTTTGCTAAGTTTTCTGAGGCATGTTTAATAGTTGTAATAGCTGCTGCTATCTGCTTCTTACAATTTTATTGTTAGATGTTTGGATTTTGAATATCTGGTTAGATGATTGGCAATATGTCTTTTTCAAAAGGTGAGATGCATTTATAACTCTAGGAAGCTGAATAGATTTTTGGACCCTTCTACGTCTAGTTCAAGGTCTTGATTCACTCTGGGCAGTTCCAGAACTAACACAGGCAACTCTGGTCTTTGCAAATAGGTCTTGAGCTTTAAAGAATAAGTCACAAAAACAAGGCACCTTCCTAGTGATGAACTCAGAAGAGAATGTGAGCACTGAATATACCAGTGATTCTGAGGCCTGATCTTGCATCAGGCCAGACCCTACTTAAAGAATTTGATCTTTCAAAGACTGAAGTGGTATGGGGAACATCAGGAGAAGCTTGTTTGCTTGTCCAGTAATATTCAGAGCTGTCAGTCTGGTTATCTTAATGAAATCAGAATTCGGCTTTTTAAGCTAAACTTTGTCAGTAAAACTGTTCAAAAAATTTGGTAGTGAAACATTCTCATTCAGGAAATGCTGATTTGTTGAAAGCTGAATATATGATGGTAATTGCCTCCTTGGATAAAAATTAGTATCTAAACAAATATTTGGGAAAAAATTTAAATGCATCTATTTCATTTCAGTCTTTTCAGAAAGGAACTTTTAAAAATAAATTCATAGACTTTCTCCCTAAAGCCACTAATTTCCCACTTGGCTCCAACTGCTGTGGTTTCTAAGGTCTGTCTAGAGAACCCAAATTGTCCTCTTGCTGCTATTTATATAGCTATTAGATGATTTTTAAACTTCTGGATTCCTACTATAGCTAGTTATTGCTAGTTAAATTAGGAATTACAGAAGGCGGAATCGAGAGAGGAATTCACAAAGATCTACATGGGAAGGGCTGTATAGCTTCCGGAGCACAGCTGTGTTGGGTGACAAAGGAATGTACTCTGGTATCTGTAGGTGGTGGAGGTTGAAACCCATTTAGCCACCAGTCGGTCAATCAGTGTAGGTATACTCAAGTCTGAAAGTAGCTATGAAGTGCAGTGGTAGCTCTGGAAATGTGTTGCTTGTGGTAAATGTGTCTGCATTGCTTTTTGCTTCCGGGTTCTCTCAAGATACTTTCTCCCAGAATAGGTGGGAAATGTGTAGGAGAATGAAGGTGCTAATTCCCTTCTTTGTGACAAGCAAACAGTAAAGACCTTAGCTCCTAGCAGACAACATAGATTTTCTGAGTCACCTTGGTATATTTTGTATTCAGCTACACAGTGTTTGTACAGGCTTTGTTTCTGTAGTGAAACAGAGAAACATGGGTTGGGTTATGACTTAGTGGTCTTCTGTCATCATGAAAAAGATCCATGTAGAAAGGGATTCACAAGTCAATGAAAAGTTTAGAGCTGGAGCTCTATCTGACAATGAATTTCCTTCCCACTCCTGCATCCATTCAGTTCTAGGCATCTGCTCTGTGCTGTGATTCTCCGGGCTGTGTTTCTGCAATAATCCCTTTGGAGGGATTTGGAGAGATGAAATCTGAAGCTTGCTTAGTATGAAAATTTGGATGGTTTAGTTGAGGACAGTTTTTCTTTTAAGGCAGTATGATTCTTCAGTACTGAATTTATGACACATAGTAATTTCTAAGCTGAGACTATTATTTTAGTCGTACCTGAAACAGTGATGTTTTGGAAGGTTCAGATGTAACTGCAAGGCGCAAAGGAACATAGCTAAAGCACATGGCTACTACTTCTGCTTTTCTTTTTTTTTCCTGGACACTTTCTACTCTTCTGTCATCTAAGACTCATTTGGATTATATTTTTGATCCAGCCTGGCTTTTAAAGCCTGTCTTGCAACAAGGACCAAGGGGTTTAGTTCTGTGGGAAGGCAAGGCTGCCATGACAATGAAGGGCAACAAAAGGTACCAGCATGCAATAAAAGCATAATAGTATGGCAGCAAGTGCCTGTACAGGCAAAACGGGAAGAGCCAAGCAAGGGTTGGGCTCATTGTTGAGGGACCTGGAACCAGGACACCTGGCATTGAGCCACTATGTATGGATGTGGATTTGAAGCAGGGGGATTGAATGAATAGAATTGCAGGCATTACAGAGTAGGTTGGCTGTTTGGAAAGTGATTTGCAGAAGGGTAGATATTGGTGAAGCTATATGGGAGCGCTGTGTGGTTATAGATTTGGACAGACAAGGATTTGGTCTGAACCAGGAGGGGGGAAGATAGGGGCAGAAGAGAGAGAAACATGTGGGAGAGATTTAGTAAACAGCTGGAGAGAAGTGAGAAGTCAAAGACCATTGGTATGGGTTGAAAGGGAGAAAGACTTGGCATGGGAGTGTTTGGGGACTCTGGGTTATGTGATCTTGGTGGCTTTTGACAGGAGAAGTAAGGGTTTGAAAGCTGAGAGAAGGTTAGAGATAAGGCTTGTATGAGGGTGATTTAGTTAAACAGGTCACTACTTTCCTATGCATTTCTAGACATTTTTTGTGACTACATCAGCTTTCTGTCTTGTCAGTCCTCTCCGTTCACTTCTGAAACACCAGATGGGAACTTCACAGTGATAATCATAAAGTGAACAGTTTTTTTAACATGGGAGGTGGAGATGGTAGGAAGGTAAAGCCTCTACTGATGTGCTGTTTCATTCCCTTGTACACGGTTTTTGGTCCTCACAGACTGTCTTACAAAGTGTGTGAGAACATTATGCTTTTCATTAATCTGTATTTTTGAAAAATATTTTTCATTATATCATCTAAAATTTCATCAGTGTATCTTCATGCTTGCAACATGGAGAAAACAAGGGTGCCTTCACAGTGGTATACAATAGCAATGTTGATCTAGAACGCATAGGAAGCATTACTTAATCCCCTGTATGATGCCTTGCTGCCCAGTTGCAGGAATGAGAGAGATATGAATAGAGAGAAAAGAGGAGCAGTGTTATTCTATCTTAGACTAGAAAAGGAGCAGCTGTTTGGGTAACTTCTGTAACTTCTTTAATGGTAAGTGCAGGAAAGATGTTGCCTTAAGGACACACTGGAGTATGACAATCTCAAGTTAGGTTATGGAAGGTAAATACTCAGCATTACAAATTAATAAATACGGTGGAGCTGCTAGGGAGAATCTTCGTTGTTACGTGTACCTCTTAACAATGAATGTTAGTTTTTACTTCTGAGGAATTTTATTCCATTTTATTTACTTAAAACCACAGATTTACAATGTTTTTGTGATTACATAAAATCTAATAATAAAGCTGATCTTGAGGTTATGACAAACTGCCTGACTTTTGCAGTACTCGCCATCCTAACTATAGTACTCCACGGTATCCAAAAATAACATGGTGTTCCTCTGGTTAACTACCCAATATGTTTGGGAGCAAGCAACACAGAAATCTCTATGGAAAATGTGTGCCTTTGAGCATCCAGCATTAACCTGACAAGTTCATGGCTGAGTAGGATAATAAGGAGGTATCTGAGCTCAAAAGCTCATAAGAAAATAAGTAAGAAAGAGAAAACACCTGTCCAAATTCCCCAAATTTCAGCTAAATTAGTCTTGAAGGTAGCATGTTCTTACCTGTTTCATGAAAAATGTGAAGTGTGTAGACGTGCAAGGCCCATGAGTGTTTCAGTCAAGGGCTAAAATCAAGTGGAGTTCAACATACCTGTTCTGTTTGGACTGCTGTCTAGCCAGTCAGAATGCATATATTAATTAGCAGTGAACAGGCTTCTAATTTGGAACTAGCTGCAACATGTGCTGCTTCTTGCTTGTAAGTTAGGGGGACATAGGGAAGAAAGATCTTGAAGTTATCATAGGTAGCAGACTTGTGAATGATGTGGTTATTGGCCAGGGAGACATGCGGGGATGCCACAGGAAATCAGTTTTCCTTAAATATGCTATTGATAGATTAATTTATTAATTCAGTGGGGATATAGTCTATCACTGTAGAAACAAATTTTGGAGGATATGGGCATTAGAGAGATTAAATAATTTCTTTTGCATTATTTTTCACTATAGTGGATACAGAGGAGATACATTTTCTTTCCTGTTAATGAAGTTAAGCTCCTAGGAGAAAAGATAGGCAAAAAATGTTCTGTGAGACTTCAGTGGCTGGAAGGTGTACATGTAGGAGTTGAAAAATGCAATAGTAAAGTGACAAAGTTTCTACTGAAAGGTAAAACTGGTATAAAGGACAGAAAGGCAACAAATGTGCTTATCTGTAATAAGGACCCTAAAGTTTCCTGTAAATTAAAGCAGTGAGTCTTGCTCCACTAGCAGATATATATTAAATTGAAAACAAAATGGAATTTTAATTCACCCAGATAAACATAATTCAGACCAAAAAAACCCCCAAAACACCCAACCCATGTTTTGATCTATTAGAAATCTTTGAACTGAGAAAAATAACATCTAGTGAAACTGGTTCTTGTTGTTCAAACTTTCAAAAAAGTTTGACAAGCTTTCAGCAATGACTGTTAAGCAAGCCAGGTATCTGTAGGGTGAGAAGTAAAGTTTTGTTAGAGATTGAAAACAGACAGAAAGCAAATGAAAGAGTAACTAGCCAGTTTGCTATACAGCAAGTGGATAACCGAAGACGCAGAATACAGAATGCACATGAAGGAGTGTAAAATTAAAGATTTGAAAGGAGGAGGTTCATAATGACTGGCATATTATTACCTAAAGAATGAATATAAAAGCAAGTTATTACAGGGTAATATGGGATGAGAATTTACAATAGATTAACTACTCTATAGTGTTCATCCATGTGAACACGTGCTTATGCAGCTCATGTTTTACTACATGAGGTAACTTCTTGCTACCTCAGTATAATGTGGGCTACAAGTGTCCAGATGTTCAATTACTGTGAAGTTTTATGTGTGCTGTATACTTAAACTTGAGCCTACCTCCTGGTAATTTGTCAGTATGTCTGTATTCTTTTATTGATTATTATGAGAAAAGCTAAGAGAAATTTAACTGCATTAACTGGACAAGACAATGGCACATGAAGTTCTGTGTTTACAAATAACTGATTACATGACAAGCAATAATTTTAACCACTTCAAATAATAAGCTTTAAATTAGTCATTTGGGGGAGATAAAAATTAGTTTTGTTCTGGAAAGCTCAGTGGAGATACTTGTTCTAAGTCAAGCAGTAAAGGCAACAACAAAAAATTATTAGCATGTTTAAAGAACAGGATAGGAAGTAGTATGTAATTATGTAAGCATCAATTACATGCCCTCCTGTGAAAAACTGTTTTCAGTTCTGGTTGCCTTTCCTAAAGTGAATTCAGGAAAAATAACTGGGATTCACAGATGAGTGACTACAACAATCAACTGCAAAATGCATTTTTGATGAGGAAGTGAAAATATTACGCTTGTTTGTTTAGGGAGGAGGTAGGTATGAAGGAATTATACAGAGCAGTGGATGACAAGGTAAATAAAGTTGATTTTATTCATGTTTCTCATAATAAGTAGGGGATATTCAGTTTAGTAGGAAGACATCAGAGTAAAAGCTGATAATAAAAGAGAATAGTCATTGTCACAGAATATACTTACCTTCTGAAACTTCCTGCAACAAGATAGCATTAAGGCAGAAAGCTTAAAAGGCCATAGTTACCTCAGACAGAATAATGAGTGTTTTGCAGATGAAAGATCCCTAGGTTTTAACATACAGAAATAATAATTAATTTTCCTTATCAATAAGATGTTTCAGTTAGATGCATGGGAACTAAAATTTCTTCCATCGTCTGAAATATGTCAGGCAGGCTGGTAAGTTTGCTGGGCCATTGCTCAGAACTGACCTTTTGTCTTTAATACTGAGGAATGTGTGCTATGCTGCTGCTTCCATATTTATGACTTTTTCTTTGCTACATTGCTTTACTGTAGTCAAGCTAAATATTTCCTTTACGATAAGTGGGTTACTGAGACACTTGTGAGGAAATCAGTACCTGAAATTGATTTCCCTAGTTATGGCATGCAAATGATTGCTAACTATTACAGAGTGATGATGTCTTTGTCAGTATGTGTAGTGTAGTGGTTTGCCTGCAGTGTTGTCAGTGTCTTAATGATACTCTACTCAATTTTTCAATTGTCCTGATATTTTCTTGTTCAGTTTGCCCATTGCCTAGCATGAGCCTAAGATAGTAACAGTACTATCGGATAATCAAGGCAGATGTGTTGGTGGTGAGTTGGGGAATGAAGCCTGAAGATACAGTTCAGTAAGCCTCTTTCACTGTACAGGAACTTAATTGCCTTTCTTGCCTTGATTTGTGGTATAGGGACCTTACTGGCTACTATGTTACTTCTGGACAGCTGAAGCAAGAGGTTTTTTTCGGCTGTACCTACTGTTAGCCATTGGCCTTTCCTGATGGATAGAAGGATGAAGGCTGTGACCAAAATAATCCAGACTACTTTTCCCTCTGCTGTGTTCCATACCAGGCATTAATTCTAAAGTCTTTATTTCACGTGTGTTTAGCATAAAATATTTCCGTGTGCTTGTATTGCAGGACTTTCTACAGGGAGGACATTAAAATGCACACCATGTGTGTAGATCCAGAGCCAGGTGGCTGGATCCTGGATATGTTATGTGTTTTTTCTTTGTGAATAGCATGCTACTTCTCTCTGGAATATGCTGTAAGGTAAAAAGAAGGTTTTCTTCTGCAGTGCTGGATCTGTGTGAGGTCCCTATCCCTGGCTGGTGTGGGGGGTTGCAGTTGATATCTACCAGGCTGTAGTACTTTTCAGTTAACTAGCATTAATAACTACAGAATATGTTGAATTGGCCAGCTTCACCAGGAGGGAGGAAGAAGAGAAGGAGGAGGGGAAGCCTGGTGGGAGCTCTGCCCCTCTCTGTGAGGGAGAGTGTGAGATTTCAGGACCCAGCTATCATTAGGAATAGCTCCAACTCTTCTAGCCAGGGAGTTTAAACACAGGGATAACATCAGACCACCCAGGCAGGGCTATACTGAGCTACTTCCATCTCTGCTATGCAGCCAGTCAGTGCCCAAGATCCAGCAGCCAGGATTCCTGCAAACATGCTGACAGATCCATAGGAGGATGGGGCACTTCTCTCATTCTACATTTTTCATTTGGACAGAAGGTGGAAATCACCAAGAAGCAGATGAGTTTACTTAAACCTTAGGACAGGGGAGAGGGAGTAAGGAAGAATTGGAATGGGCACTTTACAGTGCCCTAGAGTGCCCTAGAAGGAGTAATATGCTACAGAAATTCCAGGATAGCAAGATTCAGCTTAACATTAGCTACAACAAATAACCACTCCTCAGTTACCTGTCTCAATTGCACAGTGTGGTACCCTGGCCTGCCTTGTCCTCAGCAGAGGAAAAGTGCCACAAAGCAAACTATACCAGTGTGCCAAAACACACTGTACAGGTCCCACTGGGCATCAGCTCTTTCAGTTCTAGTCCTGAGTGGCGCAACATGGTGACTTCAAAAAGACCATGAAACTCAAGGTGCAGCAAATATTTGCAGGAATTTGGTGGGGATATTTTCCCCACCAAAGGGTTTTTTTCAGTGTTAGTCCCTTGCTTTGACTCAACCCACTTTATCTGAGTCTTAATCAGATTTATTTTCCTTATGTAACCATTTGGTCAGCTTTTACCCTTCTGTTGATGGAGAGGAAGGGAAGTGTAAAGGAAAACAGCATCTCGCTGTAACTTGGAAGAGGAGCAAGAAGCCAGGAGAAGTCAGAGGGATATTTTTCTTTCCTTTTTCACACAGCTCTGTACTGCTGCAGGGCCCTGTCTCCTCCTCATCCCCAGGCTTTTCATGCAGGAGCTGGAATTACTTTTAATACTGATTTGTAGTATCAGCAGTAATGTAACTGGTCTTGCAGAGGTTATAGGAAACGAAAATGTCAGTGTAGTTTCTGCAGTGCTTGAATTGAACCCTTTCTGCTCTGAGGCTCCAAAGGGAATAGGAGCAGAGGCTTTTGTTATGATGCAGCAACATCTGCAGATCTGCAGAGAGTCATCAAATGGGCCAGGCTGAGCAGCTAGAACTCATGTTATGGGAAAGACTACACCCTGATCATCAAACGTTTGGCAGGACTGTGCCTTATCAAAATCACTCCCACTGTGAAGTTCTGAGGCAGAGAGTGTCTAAATGAAAGCCTGACTTTTTCAGGAGAAGTAAGAGGGGAGTTCAGCCATCCACAACAGCAGCACTAACTTGGATTTTTTTTCCATTGTTAAATGGATGCATACACTGGAGACACTACAAAGGAATTTGCAAGTTTGTCAGGTTTCCCAGGAATGTCTCTGGCAGGTCTTTGTCTGGAACATTTTCTGGAGACTGGAACACTTGTGCTCTGTATGCATATGTATATCCTGTAAGCTGGTAAGCTCCATGAGCAGAGAAGGAATGTCACAGGCCTTTGGCCAGATCAGCCTTGGTACGCACACAGATTTCACACTTCCCAGGCTGTTAGCCCCAGTTCTTCCCTTCTTCTGGGTGGTTGCTCCTGCAAATTCAAATCCCTACATAAAATGAAGGTGTTTTAGTATGGGGTGTGGTCAGCAAGCTTGCCTGGGTAGCAGAAAGGTGGCCCTAGAAAAATATGTTTGTATTACATAGTTTCTTCAAGGAATTTGTAGTAGGTGTATTTTGTGCCGCTATTCAGACAGTGAAAGTGTGTGTGTGTGTTAGACATTTGTGGTTTGGGGTTTCCTTTGCCTCTTAAGGAAAGAAACTGGTTAAGATCCTGTGATGTTTCCCATACTGGGATGGCCTGTTGGATTCCAGTATCTTGATGCATTAAGGAAGACAAGGCAGGTGGACTGTTTCCAATAGCACTGGAAGACTGGGGTGCTCTGTCAGACCAAGTCATGCTAGCCTGTGCTAGATCACAGATGTACATGGGAGCTCTGTGGTGAAGCCAAGAAATGCAACATACACACTGGGGAGAGGACAAATTAACAGTGAATATTTATATTGTTGTAGCATCTAGCCGTAGTCATCTCTGAAGGCTGAAAGAAGAAAAATGTAACTGAAAGAACACACCAAAATTTTATTTTTTTTTAATGGCATATTGTTAGCTCTTCCCCTCTCTTCCTGGGAGTATAAATATTTCACTGATCTTGAAAGCCTCAGGGGTATGTGTGTCTGAGGAAGGCTTGGCAGGTGAAAATACAGTGACTATAGAAGCCAGGTAATGGAAGAAAAGAAACATTTCTTTTACAAGCTATTGGATAAAGATGGCATTGCTGGATGAAAGGTGAGTAGTAAAATGGAAAATTAGGGATTGACTGAAGGGTCTTGAAGGAGTCAATCTGAGCACACAGGAAAAAATAGATCAAAAGGCAAAGGAGACAAATGATGAGACATTTTGCACACTTTCAGTTTTCTAGTGGAATGCTTCCTTCTTTGAGCTTATGGTATAGTGTCATCTTGTCCCATCTGAGGCATCAAAACCTAAAGATTCTGGTCTGGTCATAAGGTAGAGGAGCAGTGATTTTACGTGTGTCTTACCATGATCTCTGTCCAGTCTTTCTTTAAAGGAAAAGGTTTCTCAGTGAACTGTTGATGTTCATATATACCTTTAAAACTTGTTGATAGGGTACACTGTGCCAGAAACTTTAAAGTAGGTCTATGATGACTGCATTCTTTTGGCATATCTCTTAGTCTTGATCTTTGAAATATGGTTCAAACTCTGGATCTCTTTTCTTCCTCACCAATCAGAAAGATCCAAATGGAAATGTGAGATGGGTGAACTGGAGAGGATTCAAGTGTAGCTCCAAGTAAGAGAAGTGGTCTTTAGACTTTGTGGATCTCCAGTCCCCAGCACTTTATAGGAAACAGGATATGACTGGCCTCTTGCAGAAAAATAATAGAGCTGCCAACTGGGGAGTATGAAGTAGGCATTTTTTGTAGTACATTGCTTGCTCAATGTTGTAACACATTGACCAGTGAAACTCAGGATCTGCTGTTCAGGATGTTGGTAATGAAAATTTAAGTTACTTTTCATCTCTCTGCCAAGAGGGGCAGAGTAACAGCTTCTAGTGATGGTGTGTCCCTGTTCACTCTGGTTGACTCCTGTAAACTAGCAAGAGAAACACCCAGGCTTTTAGGAGGCTTTTCCTGAAAGTGTGGAGGCTGATCTGCAGCACTGATTTTTCTTTTTTTTTTTTAAATTTTTTGACCATTGTTAACATTTGCTGCTTTAGCTTATTTGAAACATTAGACAAAATCAAAAAGGTTCTTGAATATGATAATGGGAAACTATTGAAAGAATAGTGTAATGTAGGTAAGAAATGTGAAAGATATTAAGCTACTCTTCTGACTCTTGCTTGTGATTTCTTAAAGGTACTGTACAGTGGGTCTTTGTAGGATGCTATTCATTAGGAACCAATTCTATCCTGGAATTTGCTTTCTTCCTATTTCTTCATATTTCCTATTTAAATTGTAAAGCAGATTAACAAAAACAAAATCCTCAACGCTTATATCCAGCACTTCTGGGTATCATTCTGTGTTGTGGCCTTGCTTTCAATCTTAAATTTATTCAGAAATAAATTTCTCTGAATAAAGCGAGACAGTAGAGACCAATTCTTCTAAGCTTATGTGTCTCTGCTGTCAAGAAGGTAAGTGGATTGCAGTCATAAACTTACCTTGTAACTCTTAAAAATAATTAAAAAAAAAAAAAGTATTTTGGCATTATGCAATAATTGGTCTTTTGGCTTATTAGCATTGTATTGAACTAAGTATAACAGTACATATATGTCCTGTTAGGTTTTCTAACACAAGGCTCTGTTTGTCAATGCGGCTGTGACAACCCACATGTTCTTCCATGCCCTATTTCTTGATGTTAGATAATAAATAGCAGTACATCAAGTGGGCTCTCCTTCTTCCATGAGAGCTTTTTGGGATTTACTATTCTATTGTGTTCTTCACTCAGCATGTTACTTTCAACCTGTGACCTTTTGCTGTCCCTGACAGTTTAATTGTGGCAAAACTTTATGAATCATACTATCAGGAGAGATATTAGCTGTGTATTATTTTGCCTTTTATAGACTCCACAGAGAACATATTGATGTGAGGAGAGGTGTTTGAAAATAGGGATGCTTGAAGCGTGCAGTACAGCACACACAAGTGTCCTGTCTTATTGTCAGTGTCAGAAAAAATATTCTGAAGTCCCTCACTGCTAGCGAAAAAGAGGAATCTTAGCAAGCAGGAGAATTTGAACCCATCTTGATACAACTCCACGTGAAAACTAACTTTATTCTTGTAGATCCACTCTAATAACCACCTTCCCTGTTGAGCCCCACTAGCCTGCCTTTCTTGATTTTGGTGTTTGTTTTTGTTTGTTTTGTTTTTCACTACAACGATTTCTGAAGCTGCAAGCTATTCTTCATGGAGATTTTTGGTATCTGCTTTGGTCTGGGTGCTATACATTATCTTCTTTTATGCCAAAGTAACAATTGATTTGCTGCTCAGTGTTTGCCTCTATAAAGGGAAGAATACAGTTTCATCAGGTGCACAGGAGGACTAGTGACTAGAAAATGAAGCCACTCTGCTGAGCAAAGGTGTGTTCGGAGTGCCCCAGCAATCCACCAAGGCAACATCCTGGCAAGTTACTTATAGCAGCTGAAAGCAGCAGTCTCAGTGCATGGCACAGTAACAAGCAGTAACACCCATCTGGGTGGGCTGGCTGCAGCTAAACCGTATACTCTTGCTGGTGTTCTCTCCTTCATTCTGAATCCCTTGCCTGTGTTTAATCCTGCTGTAGTTTAAACACCTGTCTATCTGCAATGTGTGAAATGTCCCTACTACCCATGCTAAGCTATTTGCTCACCTGCTTTGTTTAGAAAGACAGCTTTCAAAAAAAAGAATGATTCAGTATTAGAGAGGAAAGCATTATCACATTAATAGAGCAGGGGTGAGGTGGTAATTCATCAGAATAAATGGTTCTTGGTATCAAGATGACGAAGATTACTTTATGCAATTTTCTCTCCTCATTTCAGACATTGGATGTGTTAGCAAAGTTGTGATCACTGTTGCTGACAAGCTAAGAATTGTATATATCCTATTTCATTTACCATGTTGGCCTCTGTGTTTGCCTCATTTGCCCTTTGTGCTTCTTTTCAGACAATAAACTCTTTGTGGCCAGAAACTGTCATTATTTGCATAGTGCCTGGCACAATCAGAACTAAACCTAGTTTGAAGCTTTCTGTTATTGCAATGAAAATGCTTTAAATTTTAATTAAATTCTATGGAAGACAACAACATTTAAGGGTGAGGTAGAGGCACCAAAATTACACCTAATGCTGTTTTTCATATAAGATGGGTAGCACTGCCCATTACTAAGCTTGCCCGATATGTCTCACTGTAAGATCTTGTTTTAAATTGCTTGTAATGTTCTGAAACTCTCTCCATTTGTACTCATGCTTTCTGTGCTTCATGTTCAGATTTCAGAACACTTCAGGCAAGGTGAAGTGTTCCAGCCAAAACCAAGGCTGGATTAAAAAAAAAATATTCTGTGCATTTTAATATCTACAGAATTTTTCTCTTTAATCTCTGGATCTCCCATGCTTTGCAATAGCAATTTGGAATTTAAAATTTTGTCCAAGCTTGATTGCACAGTAACTATCTGAAAAGCTTCAGGTGAAATGTACGCAGCAGCACCTGCTAGAGTTTCTCAGCTTCCTGGAGGTTCCCTCCACACTGAGGATGCTAAACTGAATTTCTCTGTATTTGCACCTCTAGAGTACTGAGGCTTGAGACCCCATTCTCCTGTGTTCTTACTTACCACTTCCAGTGCTGGAAGTCTGTAAGAATGAAACTGAACTGAGCAGAATAAGGAGAATGACACCTGAAACATGGAAGCTGGGACTGATTAGGTGAGAATAATGACAGACAAGGAGCAAGAATGGGAAAGGATAGAGCTGAGAAGGGATGAGATGAGAGCAGTTGCTTTTGGAGAAGTGGGCAGAAGCCTAGTGCGTAACCACTATAACTTAATCCTGTCCAGAACTTGAAGTAGGAGTTAAGATTTCTGAACTTACAAAGTGCTTAGATGCCTTGTGCTACTAAACCACAGGAGGAGTGGCAACCTACTATGTTACCAGTTGCAATGTTAGTTCATGTTCCAGAGTTCAGTCAGAGGATATGAAGTCTGCAGTCCTGCACAAGTCTGTTGAAGGTATGAGTGTAGTGTATCGCAGTGAAGTTGGTATGTACTTGTTTGAGTAATTGCTCACAATTAATTTACCTTAATGGTAAAAGACCATTAAGATCTCAAAGCTGGGAATTCACAAGCTATCCTTAAGTCACACTTAAGTGACTTAAGCATCACCTTTGAGATCTGGAGCAGATGCAGGGCTGGTTGTTAAGGCACAGACAGAAAGAAGAGCCTATGTATGTCTCATTGGCTATATGCCTTACAGTTGCCACAGAAGCGAGCAGGAGCAACACAGGTAAGTCTTGCTGGCTGTATTACCTTAATACTGGTGCAGAACCAGGTCTGTTCTGTGCTCCTAAAAAGCAGCATGTGATCATGTAATTGAAGGCAGTCATAAACTTAATTCTGGCAATGTCTGACTGGGAATCTTAGCTTTGCAACCTTTGTAGTGTTTTGTAACCTTCATGAAATGTTTGTTTGTTTTTTTGTTTCAAATGTAAACTAATACTTAAACTGCTTTAGTAGATACCATTATGTGATGTATTTAGGCTGTCTTCAATAATCCAACATATAGTGTCTGCTTGCAGAGTTTGATCTTTCAAGAAGATAAGCAATGCAAGAAGAATGCTCAGAGAAAGAAACAATGGAATACTTTTTGTATGCTTAAAACCACATAGATAATTTCTTTACAGCTTGATAAAACAAACATATACCTAACATGATTTTAGGCTATCATTAGTTAGCGTATTTACTTGTGTGAACAGTTTGGAAGTGGTTGTGTGAGAAGTTTTTCATGTGTGGTAGAGTTTGGTTTTGAATTTTATATCCAAGGTACTTATGCTGTTGGGTTGTGCCTGTACGTTTGCATAGAGAGGGGTAGAGAGAGGACAGATACATATGGCTGGCTTTGTGACACAGCTCGTGATAACTGGGCAGACACTCGTCTCTGCTCCGTGTAATATGAGCTTCTAGCTTTTGATTAGTGCATGCAGAGTTAATTTTTCACATGGCAGGAACGTGATGTTCCTTTCTTTGGCATTTTTGCCCCATCTTTGTCCTTTTCTTCCTTTGTTCTTCTGTGAATGGAAGGGTTGTAGTTTTAATGCTGGTACTTGAATTCATCTCAAGCATGGTGGCTGTTAGTGTCATCTCTCCCACTGCTTTATGCAACTAGTACAGTTTTTCTGCATCTGAAAATTTCCCTTCTCTAGCAGTCTTACTTCTCTTAGTACATACTCTATACAGTTTACTCAATTTACTTAGTGACACCTTCTGCTCTTTTCTTGGCTTTTAATTGTTTCTGATGTTTTTTTTTTGTTTTGTTTGTTTGTTTTAGTTAACAAACCTGAACTTGGCAAGTGGAGCTATAAGCAAGGGGAAAGGAGCTGCCCCACAGAGCTACCGGTCACCACTTAACAAAAGAGGGTCATTGTGGGCTGTTCAGTCAGACACTCATATAGCTGACAAAAAATCTGTCTCTTCAGCAGTCAGGTAAGTTAAAATTGCCACTCCAGCTTTTTGAAGAAGAATGCAATGCACTCAGGAGCTCATTTGTAGTTTGTGTTTGGCTTCTTGCTCAAAAGATAACATTTAAGGGCCTAGTACTGATTCTTCTCAGGACTAGCCTAGAAACTAGGTCTATGAAAATAGAGCTGTGTCCCCAGAGCTGGCAGGTTCATGGTGAAATAACGGCATGGATGAACATGTAGAATGAAAGGGAGATGTCTGTTTCTCTTTGGTCATTTCTTATCCTTGCATCTGTAAGATTATGTTTGCTGGTGTTGAGGCCTATACGCAGAAAGCAAACTTACATCTGGTGTTGCAGAAATCTCCAGTAAGGCCTCATCTTCATGCTTTTTCCTTGAATATGAAGTTTAGATTGTTCAAAGATAGAGCGGTATCTTGCAGTGTTTATAAAAGTTTCTTTTTCAGATGGCTTCTTTATGCTCTTTATTAATTTTGGACATTGGAATTTATATTTATGGCTGATACACTCATGGGACTCGGGGCAGAGGACTCTGGTTCTGCAGTGAATCCATTCTTCCTTGGACATAAAGAGCAGTGAGATATACTCCAAGGATTCTGGATCTTGGAAGCTAGGAGCAAGGCAAGCTTGCTGCAGTAGACTAGGCTGAATACAGGCCCAGAGCTGCTAGACATTTGAGTTCTTCCTTTGCCACTTAAGTAAACATTTATTCCTTTGCCTAAGCCTTCATTTTTGTCTTTTAAAATAAAATAATGAGGCAGATATTCTCCAGCACATGAGTTTAGGACTGGAAATCACTGTATACATGAAAATGATGATTCTTGTCATTGGTGCCTGAATGCTACTGGAAAATGGAGGGAGGTGAGAGAGGCAGATACACAGTGCAGAAGGCATGTGACCTGAGTGGTCATCCTTTCCCAAATGGGTCCCTCAATAGGAGCATTGGAATGGGATTTAGAAAGCTCAAGTAAAATTGTTCTTATTTCATCAGTCACTGCTTTTCATCCTGCCTGAAGAAGAGGAATGTGAGAAATGAATTCCTGGCCTGTTTCTGTTCCAGCACAATGTTTGCCTCTGGGGTTTAGAGTTATTGAGAGAGGTGGTGGTGATTCTGCTCTTGGAGCCCAGCCAGGCAAGCTATTACCTAACCCAAATAAAGAACCTATCCAGCAGGTGTAAACTGTCTTCCCCTCCTACATAGCTTGAGAGAGCAGCAGAGTGCAGGCTGTCCTAGAGCTTCCTGTTCCTTTCTCAACCCTGCTTGCACCTCTGCATGGACTCACAGACATAGCTGGAAAAGGATTACTCATGGTCAAAATCTTCTGTTGCAGAACTCTGCAGAAGTCACTGTAATCACCATATTGCTCTGAAACCATTTCAGTTCCATGTTACCTGTAGATCTGAGAACCCACCATTTAGTGCCCAGAACTCCACTCTGAACAACTTCCAGGGCTGTGCCTCATCTAGCATTGTATGCATAATTTAATGCCTTTAGAAATTCTGTTTTAGTTTGTACAGCAATCCAAAACTACTTCGGAATTGTCTGGTCACAGCTGGTATAAGATTCCATCTTCAAACATCTTATGAACCATTTGGTCTTTCAGTACTTCAGTTGCTCTGTTTTTATCCTCAGAGCAAGCAACAGACATGTCTTAAGACTCTTTATTGAATTACTTTATCTTCATGGCTGCTTGTATTAAATGGCCAGAATACCTGGAGTTAAGTTTTATGTAAATCTGGAAATGAAAAAAAGGGATTCTTGAAGCAGTGCTGGATTACTTGGGCTTTGAACTTTTATTTAATGAGAGAATTCCAAAATGAATATCAAGGTCATGATATATGGAGATGGCTATTCTTGTATTGTAAATGACTTTTTTGCTACTTGATCTGTTACATTGGAGCAAGGAGTTCGTAGAGGGTCATCTGATGGGTGTCAGCCTGTGCTCAGTGCTGGATGACTGACTGAAGAAAAGCTTCCTGTTTTGTTCCATTAAGGTTCTGGTCTATCAGTTGTAGAATTCGGCAAGGATGGAAATGTTTTGTAAATGAGTCTCTTATCTGGCTTGTACTTGGCTCCAGTTCACACATCTGCCTCTGAAACTCAGTCCTTACAGTTTTTGTATGGCTCTGTGGTAAATCTAAGCCATTTTGAGGTTTGTCTGTAAATTTTGTTTTGATGCTTGCAATCTATAGGATTCAGGCTATTCTTACTGACAAATCTTCCTCCTCTTTAATTCCCACTCTCACAGTACTGACTTACCTAAATGTTTTTCAAAAGAAATTCTCCCTTCTTTTGTTGAGTTCTTTTGGCTGTATGAGGTGAGGTGCCAAATCTGCTTGCCAAAAGGCAAAGGAGATCTTGAGTTTGTAATGTAGAGACAGAGAACAGTTCTGGATATGTTAAAATGTTACTTTATAAATCTGCACTGCTGTGCCTTTTGAGATTTTTTTTTTTTTTTTTTTTTGTGGGGGAGAGTCACTTTCTGTAAGCATTGGTGCTATCCCCACTCAAATGATGGTTTAGGCTTTCACTGTAGCCTGCAGGGCTACACAAGAGGTGAGATATTCCAAGTTGTACATGGGTTTACTTCTGACTACAGTAACATGGCTGTCAGCCTCTGCCATGTTTGCTGCAGCCCTGCCTTTGTTGCCCTCTGTAGCTCATTGAGGCTGTGCCAAATCTGTGCTCTCCTTCTTTAACCCTAGTCCTGTCTCATTGTCCTATTTCAGTGTTATCTCAGCTTCTTCACAGCTTTTAGATTGGATATTAGAAAAAAAAATCTCTTTACTGAAAGGGTTATCAGGCATTGGAACAGGCTGCCCAGGGAAATGGTGGAGTCACCATCCCTGGAGATGTTCAGAAAACATGTAGACGTGGCACTTCAGGACATGATTTAATGGGCATGGTGGTGTTGGGTTGACAGTTGGACTCGATTGTCTTAAAGGTCTTTTCCAACCGAAACGATTCTATGATTCTCACTCTATCCATCAGGCAAGATTGTAACCCTTTCCCGTTCTGCTGTAAAGGCACTAAACGTGATTACATGTTTTGTAGTAGAAGTATTTAAGACTCCCATGTATAATTTTTATCACAATTTTTTATCACAATTTTAGTAATGTAATCTAAGGACAACAAATATGAAAGTGATTCCTCATTATCCAGTGAAACTAATTTCCAGTCTCGGAAGCCAAGACCTTACTAGAACTGCTGCTGAAAAAGTATTCTCTTGAGAGCATTCTCAGTTGCATAATAAAAGGTGAAAAATAAGGTGTTTAAGAGAACAAAGCTTGTTGATTCAGAACCTAAACTAACTTTTGAGTACCTGTTGGCAAATAGGTGCATAATCCCTAGTGGTGGGGATGGTAGACATTTGTAGAAGCTTCTGGCACTGGAATCTGCAGCTGCTGTGTTACTTGTTTTTTGGAAAAGACAGTGGATTTCTCCTCTAAGAATAACTTGGGCTCTGCAGATCACTTAATCTGCAAGACCTGGACCAAAGCTAGTGAGAAAGATTTCTTTCTAACTGGTACAGATTTCTGTGTTTTCTGTGGGCACCTTGGATTCAACAGCAGCATTCCTTGCTCGGGTTCATCTTTTAGAACTCATATGGGCAGTCAGCGGGCAAGAATTCAGCAGTGTTGGTCAGTATTTTCTCAGACCTTTGTTTCCTTAGCTTCTTGTTCTTTCATAACATCTTTCTCAAACCTAGAGACAAGACCAACCTGGCTCTTCTAAAGTATTTGGCATATTTTTTCCATGGATCTTCTAACAGATTTATCTAACTTGGTTAGGGCAGGCAGGCAAGCAAGCTTTCCTGTCATCAATCAGAGGGTAGAATGGCAGTCCAGACTATACCAGACAGCCTGGGAGGGCTACTGCAGTCAGCAACAAGGATTGTCCTCTTTGCATGGGTTGACATGCCCAAAATATTTCTTAGCTCATGATTTCAACCAAAGTGCTCAGGTTCATTGAGAAATGATGTTTTGTTGGCAGGCTGTCTAATCTGGGTTAAATTATATAAACCCAGATTTTTTCAATTTTCTGATCTAAGGGTTTCTAAGTTTAATTTGCTCTGGTGTCATTCTCAGTGGTAGTAACAGCAGCAGCTGCTCAGGGCTTCATGGACTATGTGCACATACCTGCTATATGTCCAGGTTCCCAAACAGGCTGCTCTTTGTGTATTTTCATTTTTATTTTTCCTTGCCTGGACGTATCAAATGGGGTGGGAAACTAGAAGGTGCCGCCCAGCCATTTGGCATCTCAGGCTTTCAGGAACCCCAAACAGTATGCCTTGTGTGGAAATTCTGGAAATATCAGATGTGCAGTAAGCCTGCAGCTTTTTGAAAGAATCAGACTTCATGCCCATTCACAGCATAGTTAGAGCATTCACATAGTAGGTGCTTCTGGGTCACATTGCATGTATTTATGGCTCACGTACGAATCAACTGAACAATATGGGTGCAGGAAATCCAGTACTGCTTAAAACGTTAGCTTCCTGTTCCTGTTCTAATAGCAAATATGTATTAATTTGTATCCCAAAAATTCTACACAGAAAAATGATTGTATACCCTGCTTTCTTGCACAGCCCAGCTCACAAACAATAAGAGCCCTATGCCACATCCCCTGACAATCTTACACTGCTTTTGCAGTCCCCCAAACCAGAACCTTCTTTTTAATCACTGGCCTTCCTTAGCCTTGGCTGGGTAGTGGATACTTTATATCCTCCTTCCCTACCTAGAGCCTACTACTGCTTCATGCTAGTTTCATTTACTGCTAGGGGTACATGTCCTACATGTTCTAGGTTTCAGATGTTCTGCTCTGACCATACTAAATATATATCCTTTGGTCTTGTGAGGGTGTGGAAGAGTCTCTGATCTCTTCTGAGAGTTTGTTTTGTGCTGATATAAGTGGCTTCTCTATTTCCACAGAAACTTTGAGTTTTGCCAGAAAGACCCCAGACAATTCTCACAGGCTAATTGTGGTTCACCAGTCTTGATCCTTTGTGTCAAAGGGACAGCTTGCTGTGTTTGACATAAAGGGAAGGTGAAGGTGGCTTCATTGTTTCCTCAGTTTTTATTTTAAATTTTGGACATGTGGAATGTAAAACAAGAAATCAGGCTTGGACCCTGACTGGACAGGCTCTGAAGAGCTATGAGAAGAGTGATACTAGAATAGCCAAGAGATGTGCTAATGTGCAAGGTGATTCTCACAATGATAGAAGGGTGAGCAGTTGATGGGACAGTCTTGCTTTCTTGCAAGACTTGTGAGTTAGGCCAGGCCGGGCTTAGCATGGCAGAAGCAGCATGGACATTGCAGTAGGGGCTGTGGGAAAGAGCTAAATACATATGGTCTTGCAGCTAGAAGTAAGGAGGAGAGAATTCCCATGGATCTTGGCAGCTAATGCCAAGTTTTTATAAGAATAAATCTGTTTCTCTGTTACATATGTGTTGTCTTGTAGTTCTGCATCTTAAAGGTTAATAGTGACTTTGTTCTCTTCCGAATCATTTGTTTCAAGCTCCCTGCAGTCTCTTGCAAGGTAGAAGCTGCCCGACTGCTGTCCTGTGCTGCACTTGCCAAGTGGTCAGAGCCTATTTGTTTGCACAGCATCTAGGTGCAAGCTAACTTGGAGATTGCTGCACTGATGCCTCTGCAGGAAATGAAGGGAGAAAGCAGCAGGCACTGAGCGCTACACAGTAGACCTTCAGTTCGGTTTGAGTAAACCGCATTGACCTTAACACCTCCTTAACTAAGCAGTACAGAAGTGCCGGGGCAGCAGCAGGCCAACAGCACCAAGTCCAGTCCTGTGCTAGCATAGCCACGTGTCTGTTCCTTACTCCTCATACTGCTTGTCCTCTTTTCTTTACCTCTTTAGCTTTAATGCCTAAATTTAATTCAATTTCTTTATTTGAGGTGAAGGAGTAATTGAGGGTGGGTACAGTGATTTTTCCATGACCAATCCCTTGTCCGCATCTCCTCAGCAGCTCTGTCACGCAGAGTCTGCCTGCGGTCCTTGAGAAGCAGCATTTCTGAGAGCCCTGAATTTGGGGTTTGGTGTATTACTACCTTCTGCTCAGAGTAGGTTTGAGGAAGGCGGGCGAAAAATAGGAGTACTGCCTGGGTAGCTGTACGTTCTTGCAAGTCATCCTGTCTCTGGTTTGTGCATGTTCTTCCTCTACCCATACATATTTGTGCCTGTAACACCCTTTCCCTGCCCTGGCAACCTCTTACATTGCCCGCCCCCCCCCCCCCCCCCAGTCTCCCAGGGTCACTGGTGACAACTTGTTAACTGTGGAAGTGAATTGGCTGACTTAAACTTCAGAAATACATGGCTTGCCTTATATTTTTTTTCTATATATATTTTGGTCACACTAAAGAAACTTGTGATGGCAGGTCCAATTACTCTCCATCCTGCTTGGAAATCGCCCTGAGCCTCAGCACCATGGGTTGGCACAGTCCTGAAGGATCCCTGCTTCCCACAGCTAGGCCTTGGCTGTGTCTGTCTGGAGCCTCCGGGAGAGGAAAGGCGGAAAGCTCGTGACTTGCCCAGACAGTCTGAGGCCTGGCCCTGCAGCCTCGGCTCCCCAGACGCTGTTGAGTCGGACTTGGCTGGCAGCCGCCGTGCTGTTACTTTTCCGAGGTAATAAGTGAGATTAATCGCAGGACCCTTTCCAGAGGCGAAGGGGGTTTGGGCCACGTGCAGGGAGACTGCAGGAGCCAGTGCTGGGGCTGTGAGCCGGAGGTGAGAGCTGAGGCCTCACAGCAGGGCAGGGTAGGGCACCAGCAGACTTCTGCGAGTGTGTCCTCTCTGCTCAGCTACTTCTGGGAGGCTTTGCTGGAGCTGCAGCCTGGGGCCTCCCTTGGACTGGCTCTAGCTGAGCACAGGGGGCACAATGTCTGCATTACCTGTGTATGCTGGCCTTGGGCAATTACGATTTTTGCAAATAGCTCTCGAAATTTGAGGGGGGCAGATTTCTCTTTGACTGCATGACTTCCTTTCAGAGAAGCTATGAGGTTCTTTCCTATTATTCCCAGCAAGCAGCCCATGTTGGTAGGTGGAGGGGGGTGACAGGGGTTTCATACCTTCCCCCAAGCCAATACTGCATAATGGTTTTGGGTTTTCTCATTGCAACTGCCTCCACAAACTGATCTTACCCTAATGTAAACATAGGATTTGCTGTCCTGAACTGGGCTGCTAATCTGTCTAGTTCTCCTGTCCTGTGCTTCAGAGTGACTACCACCACCATCTTCAGTAGAAGCACAGAGAATGTTCTGACGGGCAGCAGTGAAATTCCTTGTCTGAGGGGGAAGCTTGCTTTTACCCTCCAACTGTTAACAGCTGACTTGTAGTTCTCACAATACTTTCTGTTCCACATAGGCCAGTGTAGATGTTGTTAATATGTTTTTACTTTCTGGAAAAACTGTAGTCTTTGAGCTGTAGCAGTGAGTTCCACAGGTGAATTACATATTATGTAAAAGTTCCCTTTTAAATTTTTTTTTCCCCCAAATTTGCTGAAAGTGTCTGCACCCTTATTACATGAAGGCAAACAGAAATGCTTGGTTTATTTTCTGCACTGTTTATTCTCTATGTTTCTATCATCTCCCTTCTCATTTGTCTCTCCTAAACTAAACAGTCCCATTCTTTTTAAGTTCTAAATGGAAATCTTCCCAGCCCTCTAATAATTGTCTGGCTGTCTTTATAGAGATGACGAAAAATGAAAACAGTACATCAGGTAGGAGTAAAACATTGGTTTTATGTAAGTAATGCTATTGTATCTTTATTTTCTAACTCCTAACTTACTAATATCTTGCTGGCTTCTGACCATGCTAAATATTGAATTTTTTATTTTAATATGCACTTGTTTTTCTTTGATTATGGCAGTAAATGTAAAACTGAGCAACAGGTATAGGCAGTTCATGCTGATACAATTTTTTTTCTTCTTTCCTTCGTCACTAGTAAACTCTTCTCTTTCTGCTTTCAGCTGCCACCAGTGGATTTTGTTGGCTGTGATGGAAGTCACATGCTGTTTTCTGTTCTAATAAGTATCTAATTCAATATAGAACAAGTTGAAATCTTACAGTGTCTTGCACTACTTGACATATAACCTCCCCTGAGCCATCCCTGATCCTACATCTCTTTGAAATATCCTATGTAGGTTCTAGATATTTCATGTTGCAAAGTGACCAGCAGATCTCCCTTTCCTCTGCGTTTATTTAAACCTCCCAATCACCATTAAACTAGTTGCTTTCCAGAATGGTATTCAGAGGGTTAATGTGGCTGTAGCCCTCACTTTAGTAGCTCTCATGGCAGAGATAGACTCTGCTGCTTACAGCCTTCCAGGAATGAGGGGACCCCCGTAGTCTGGTGCTCTGTGGGAGCAGCTCTGGCCACAGCAGCCTTTCTCTCTAGAGGAGTTCTGAAAGGGTTACAAGGGAGCCTTGGCTGTTTCTTTGAGCTATTTGGAAAGGACGGGCCTCAGACAGCTTGGCAGGAACCTGGGGCCCTGTTTTTTCCAGCCCAGCCCTTCCTTCTGCACAGAGCTGTCAGGGAATCCCACGAATGTCTGGTTTCTCCCCTTCCCTAATTTTTTTTAGCAGTATTTTTATCCATCACTGGCCCTTGCCCACACAAGGATCTCAAGTTTTGTCCATTGATTGGTCTTGCAGGTAGTGAGGTAGAAATGAAAGCCATGTTACCATGCCATAGCTGTTGGAATTAGTTCACAGTTGTGCAGCTGAGAGGGGCATTGGGAGGTTTCCCAGAAGAGTGTCCTTTCTGGCATTGATCTTAGGGCAGGTCTATCTGGCCTAAGAACAGAGGGATTGAATGGGCCCATCTTTGAACTGTGCTATTCCTGTGGGTCACAGTGAGGCACTTTGGAATCTCAGGGCTACATGTGCCGTATCCTCCCTATCAGACACACAACAGAACGCTGCTTTGTAAAAATGGAAATCCCCTTTGTAAGCCAGGCTTATGAAGGACAAGGCAGGTTAGCAACTTTTCCTTCATTTGCCTCATGCTCTCCAGGGCTGTCCTGAAGTTGAACTTGTTGTGAATATTTTGGAGATTTCCAGGTCTGCCCTATACCTTTTCACTTCAAGAAAATGGAGGTGTCTAGAGGGTAGTGTTAGAAAGGAAGTTTGGTCACTGGTGAGAGCAAAGGTCTTGAACAGCTGTGTTGAAGACATTGGTGTTGTACAGTTGAGAAAGAGAAATTGAATTAGGATTATCTTGCTATCTCAGTCAGCCTGCCAGATTTTAGGAGCAGGGTGTGATCTGAGATCCATGTGGAAAGCCTTTCCAGAAGGCAGCCCTCATATGGGGCAGTCCCTGGACAGCTCTCTGAAGTCAGCAGCCAAAGGGCCTGGAGTCAAGCTCAGATGAGTTAAGGGTTTCAGTGACCAAGTACAAATGCCAGAGCCAGAGGTAGCAAAAGGGACCAAAGGATTTCCTTCCTGCTAGGCTTTGTTTTGGGGCTGCCTTCCATTGTACAGTGAAGTTTTCACCACCAATGCACGTTCACATTTTCCATCCAGACCGAGGTCACGTTTTAGCTTGGCTTGCTTGGGATGAGCATGTGGCTCTCCTTGGTGTTTTATCCTGTGAGATAAATGGGAATTCCCTGCCAAAAGCACAAAGAAACCCCTTTCCTGTCCCTGAAAGTGTTAGTCAGTCTTTCCTATGAAGATCCTGCTTTGTCACCTAATTTTCCCCACCTTTGTGACTGGGGAGTTTTGTAGCTGACACAAGAGTTTCTGAATTGCATGCTGTTGGCTCCATGACAGCCTGTTATTCTCCAGGGCTTCTCTGGCCTGCAGGTATCAAGCAGCAGCTGTTTGTGAGCCATGCAGGGCTCCAGCGTTTAACAAAAACCTCTTCTCAAAAAAGGGGGAGGGGGAAAAAAAAAACCTTTAAAAAAAACTCAGGAAGTATTTCAGCTTCTCTATGCATGTGGAGACAGCTTTGCTTGGTGATCTTATTCACTAGCTCATAGGTTTTTGAAGTGTGCATATATTGTGTAATCTGAAGAAGGTGGGGCAACCAGAACTCCACTGTGGAATGCCAGCTTTTTGTTTAGGGAATAGGGTGAATTATAGTAATGAGTAACATTTGTGGTTAGTAGTACTTTATTAGTCTTTACCCAACTCTGTATGCTGTCAGCCAGTAAGTAGTTTGACCAAAATGCTCTGGGTAAGAGGACTTGGTTGGTAATGAGCAAGACAGCATTTTTTTGGTGGCTCAAGAAAGCTGGTTATTGGATTGTCCAGAATCAGTGCCAATTACAAAGATTTTTAAGTGCACTGTTAAAGGTAGGCTCTGCAATGTCAGGATGGAAATATCGATGTATCCAGAGTCCTTTATCACAAGCAGTTATTTCTAGGGCTTCATTCTGTAACAATAGTTGAAAGATGGATATCCTCTTTAAAAAAAGGGGGGGGGAAGGGGTGGCAAAAAAGCTAGGTAGTGCTTAAAGATACCACAATTTCCAGACACTCTCCTGTTGCACTCACTGAACTTTTATTAACATTTCTCATACAATTACTGTCCACAGCAAACCAGGTGGGGAGAGGCCAAGGCAGCCTAGTTCAGCTGATCCAAGTCTACTGAAAACTGGCCCTGAGACGACAACCTTTATTAAAAGAAATTTCAAAGTGAGGGAGCCTTATCAAAGACACTGTTTATGTTCCAGCTGCTGGTATCCATGATGTTGCGTGGCTTCTTTGCTTGAATTTCAGATTGCATCTGGCTCAGTAAATGTCTTCCACTGCCCTTTCTATCTTCTGCTGTCTGGCACATGGGACTTGACTGAGGAGTTAGTCTAAGAAGATTGTTATCTGGCAATGCTGCACATGCTACTTGGCAGCTGTCTGTCAGGGATGCTTAGCCTGGACAAGAGTCACCCTTTGGAGCAAAAGGGCTGTGGCTTATGTGGTCTTAACTTTTGTATGCATAAAGAATTCTTTATTTCCTTGTTGCTGAAAAAAAAAATTAAAATCTTCTCTGTGAAGAATGTAGCCAAGTTGGGCTGTGAATGTCTTCAGTGTTGAAAATTGAGTTTTTTTCAAAATTCAGCTCAGAAAACTTTCAGTTTGGTAGACTATGTGAAGAGGAGGAGGAAACCTCAAGCCTGGACCATCTGTTTCTTTTTTGATACTAGGATAAAGATGTTGATGAGTAAAGAGGTGTCAGCTTCTCTTCACTTAGCATTTTCAAAAGCTGCAGATGCTGAGACTTGAAATTGAGTAAGTTTTAAGAATTTTGTTTCTTGCTGCTGGTGACTGAGTGTAGATCTGCAAGGACATTAACAGTCATACCAACAAAGGCTTGGCATTCCTAGAAACTTTTGAGCTTTCAGATGCACATCTATTTTTATAACTAATACAGCATTTTCAGGCATTTTTCTTTTCTGAGATTTTAACCACAGAACAGCATAAATGGAATAAGATTCTTTATATTAGTCAGCAGCTCAGGTTTGACACCTCTGTTGGTCTTTTATGGTACTGATGAATAAGTAACTAGGATTTATGGCTTCTATCACTTATAAACAATAATTCTGAATTTCAAATAAGAACTTTCCAGTACTCATTAAAGACAACATACTGCTTACAGTGTATTGACTTCTACTTCCCATGTCTGTTTCCTAAAAGATCTCAAACTGTGATGTTAGAAAAAACTTGAAATAACTTGTTAGAAAGAGTGTTCTGCTCAATATATTTCTGATCTCAGCTCCATTAGAAGGCACTTGGGTGTAAGATTCTTTGACAGTCTCATGATGCTAAAGATTTTGGCTTCTTGTAAATATCTCCCGGTGGATGATAAGTTGAGCAGCAGTTAAAGGCTTTCCAACTCAGGCAGTCAACATTGCAAAGAGAACACAATCTCATTTGTTGTGAAGAAATCAAGGAAAACCGTATATGTGGAAGATTTAAGCACAGGCTCTTGAAACTCAGAGTGCCCCAAAAGTGATTCTTCAGAGATTTTGCTGTTCTTAAGATGAGGTGCGTTGATAAACACATCTCTTTATTAGAAAGAACTGCATATAATGTCTCCAGAATATTCTCCAAGAGAGTGAGATTTTCATTCCTACTGACAGCGATCACCCTAGCCTTCTGTTTCCAAAATTCCTTACCAAAAAAAAAAGTAAGTTTAGAGCTTATCCTTTATGAACAGTTCCAACACAGGCTGCCTATTAGGATTTTTGGAACAGCTGCCTTTCATAGAGTTTGGTTTTGAATATTGAGAACTTGCTAATCTTTCTTCAAATTTGAAAACCCTCAAGAAGGAGCTGTGTTTTAATGTGGAATTAATTTCATTAAAAATTCACAGGAACAATAACCTTCTCTGTTATCTATTAAAGTTCACAAATATTTTAATGTTTTATTTTAATTTATATAAATAAATATATAAAACACACTTTAAAATTATTTATTAAATAAAATAACTTAATAGGTACTAGTAAAATAATTTTGAAAGCCCAGTTTTAATAATTGGATTATTCTGGTATATTTCAAGAACCTTGGATCCAGTCCATTTTTAGTCATTTAAATATTTTGTCCTTCTGTTCAGGACACTGTTTGCATAACTGATTTTGTTTTTTTTCAAAGGTCAGAATCATGTTTTCATTTGTTTCTGAAATTCCACTTTCCTGCTGCTGATGCTAACCCAAATGATTTAAATATGAAAGTATCCTCTACTATCTGTGTAAAGAGAATGAAAGTTATGAACGAATTTCTAGGTTGTTTTGAGGCATAGGGGACAGAATGATTCACGTAGTGCAGTAGTTTATTGGTATTTTCTAAACAGAAAAAATTCTTTGTTAACAAATTATGACCTCTAAAGCATTGCAGAACCTGAATATGTGAGTGTAGACATTAGGCCTGTGTTACTGAGGAGCATTTCTGTGAAAGAGAACTGTGGTGCTGGATATTGTGTTGTTTGCATGTCTCACTCTGAAATTATCTAAATTGCTGATATGGTGTAACTTCACAGATTGTGAATTGTTCTGCTTGTTGCTACAGAATGCATGTTTGTTTACATCTTATTTATCAAAATCCCACTCTGGTGTTTATGGTATATATTGTTAGATAGCAAAACTAGGTAACGACTACTCTTGTCATTTACTTACAGTTTTTTTCTAATGTCTGTTACTTGCCTTTATGCAAGAGCTTTCTTACTGTGTTATACTGCAACTAGTTTCTAGAGAGCCATAAACACAGTACACATGAAGGTTAACCTCTTTGCAAATGTTACTATGTTCAGCTCAAGCCGTATGGAGGCCATGTTTGGACTCTTGTCTTTACTACAGGCTCATTTTCTGTGAAATGTACCAGTTGTGGCCTTTGTGAGAAAAGTCTGCTCTATTTAGAACACTTGCTGAAACACCATGAAAGGCATCAAGTATAAAGAAGTGGCATATAATGGAGATTTCTTGATCGGACACTGGACACTATTGTTATTGTCCTCTCTTGATGTGCCTTATGGTAGGAGGGGACTCCTGAAAGGACATTATTCCACTAAGTGGCTGGGGTATTTCAGTCTGTCCTTATAAGGGTTTAGCATCTGCAGCTGCATCTTTGATGTGCTCATGCTTAGCATTACATGCAATCACTTGGTGAAATTCCTGAGGTAGTGATTCCATGGTTCCCATCTGTGTTCCTGAGTCTGGGAGCTTCTGACTAATTATACAATTTTCTCTGTACACTGTAGGAAACAATTCTATTTTGGCTCTAGAAAAAGGGATTGGGTTGGACTGGAATATAGGATTGCATAACTTTTTTTCATCTTTAACCACAAATTCCTATGAAAGCTATTGCACTTCCTCTGAAGATACCTACTCTTGGCTTTTGGGTTTCCAGAGTCATTAGAAATATTCAACACCCATACACAGTCCAGAAGACCTAGCAATTGAAAGGCCTACCCAAAATCAGTCATTAAGGAATCAAGCAAAGTTGTATCCCTAAGGAAACAGCACCATCCCTGGATTCCCATTCTTCTCAAACCCTGAGGGGAAAAGATGGATATAGTATGCAGTTGGGATGACCAACAGAGCTGGCACAACTGCATCATAGGCTCTTCCGTCCACACTGGAGGAGGAGACATCACAAATATGGGTGCCTGTTCAGATAGACAGAATCTAAAAGCTTTTTTTCTAGTTGCTGCAAATAAAACCAGTGCTTACAGTCTCTACCTCCTAGCCTGCAGTTGTAGGCAGAGGCAGAAATCTCACGTAAAAGACTTCAAGCTCTAGGTGATCCAAATAGGTTTTGTGCAAATCGAGCATCTTTTGCAGACAGGGTCTGACAGAGGGATCTTTCTTTCAACAAATCCTAGACAAGTCTGGGAACTGCCTTTTGGAATGTGCCAGCTCTTTGTACTATATGATATAATTATCTGAACATCCTTTTACTCATCTTCCTCTAATGACAGACTTTGTCTGTCATCAGATTTAGCAGTTTCCTGGAGAAAGATATCATCGACCAAGTTCACTGAGGTAAGCCTGGGCCTTTTCTGTAGATTCAGAGGTATAATCACAAATTCCCTGCTCTCTGTGCTTAATTGTGGTCTGTCAGCTGGCCTGCTGGGTCAGCACATGCGTTGCTGCCTGCTGGGGATGGAAGGAGACAACTGAGTGATTGGGGCTCTCCCACAATTTTCCACTCCACCACCTGCTTTGGAAGTGGCTGTAGAACTGCCAAACATGCTGAAGTGGTTAAGTGTACCAGCTCCTAAAGAAGCTGAAGGGGAGGAGTGGTTCTTGCCTGATGGGTTTTCAAAGGGAGCTGAGACTTTGAAGTTCTGTTTCAGCAGCTGCCAGGTATGCTGCCTCAGCCCTGTGCAGCACTTGTGCCCCCAGCCTTCATGCGCTGCATTCTTCTTTATAGTGCCAGGATGGAGAGAGGGAAATAAAAGAAAATTAATTAAGCCAGGAGTGTAAGCATTGGCAATAGTGTTGCTTTATTGTATTTTACCCTTTGAGTTATAGAGCCTTGTGCCACATGTCAGTGAAGCACCTTTGCACTTGCTTAAGTGTATTAGAGTAATAAATTTATTTTACTTTGGTTTTCTTTGCCTTTCTAATTACTACTTCCTCACCTGTCTTCTGCTCTATGTCCCCTCCCAAAATAATCATAGTAATTTTAATCTTTTATTCTGTAATGGCCACATAAAATAGGCAGAGATTTGCATCCATGATGCCCCAAACCCCTTGCTGAGACTAGAGGGACCAGATTATCTCCAATAAGGAAAGAGAGAGACAGAGAAATGTGGTGGCTAAACCAAGGTTTCATACAAAGCCTCTGTTAAAGCAGGAACAGACTGCTCACTGCTGTATGTGCTGAAGGCAGTTAGCTGGGAGCTTCCCCTTTACTCACTTAACTCTTCTCTGCCAGAAACAAGATGCTGTAACTCAGTTTATTCCACTGAATATTTAACTTCTTTATGATAATGTGAACTCCTCTGTGATTTTTCTTGTTGAAACATTGGGTTACTGGAAATGCTGCAGGCTGAGCTCTGTTTTCAGGCAAAGAGGTAGATAGATCCCAATAGGAGGTGGGAATTTATGGAACAATGTTAGGAGTGGAATGGGGACTGTATTCTGTATAGCTTAAAACAAAAGACCAGCAAGGAGGCCAAAATTGTCGTAAACTGAAATAGTCTCTTCTGGCAAGGCAACATGCTTCTGTGGTATTAATCCTTGGAGGACAAAGTGCCAAAAAATGGGGAGATTCCTGCTCTGCAGTACTTGAAGAGTTTGCTTTTCCAGGTGAGGCTTTATAAAAATAAAAGTCTTTCCACTCTTCTCTTGCAGTTCTTTATAATCCAGTCCTGGTATGTCATCACCAGTTTTTGGATGCAAAGAAGGGGACAGATGTGTAGGAAGTTTTGGGAAGGAGGTACACTGGGGGTTTTTTTGTTTTTTTGGTTTTTTTGTTCCAGTGCTGGCTACAGATTTTTCTAAAATATTTTCTCTTTCTGTATTAAAAATTGATAACAGGTAATTAAAAATTGAACCAGCCATTCTGTTCTGAATTTTTTTGGGCTGTATTTTAGCTGTCAATAAAATACAGCAAATTTGTTTGAAAAATAACTTGTGGACTTTTAGGGTAGAATTCTTTTCTGAAAAGTAGTTTTCTGCAAGTAGGGTATCTCTGGAGGATTCTTAGAAGGAACACTACAGACCTGGAAAACTTCTGTCAGTTTTAGCTTGAAGAGCATTGCTAGGAATTTGTGCTGCCTTGGTTGAAATAAGCACTTCCGGAAAGTATCTTCCATTACCTCCAAGGAAGCTGGGTGACTAGTGGGGTGAGGGAAAAATAGCACTTGCCTTTTACAGTACAAATAGAGCGTTGTGTGGCCGTCATGAGGCTTGCAGGGATTCCAAAAAAGCTAGCTGTAAAACAGCTAGCACCACAACCCTGGGATTGCTTTGGTGCCAATGTGCCATGCTGCTTTTAGGATGGCTGAAAGTCCGTATGTCACGGTTTGTGTACTATCTATCTGTGGTCTCTGTATCAGTAGCCTTTTGTTTGTTTTGTTTGTTGTTTTGGGGGGTGTGTGTGTGTGTGTTTTGTTTTCCCCCTGCAATGTGTGTGATAGGATGGTCTTGTCTATGCAGCATACACAGTTACTGGATCAACTTCTGCGATAGGTAATAACTTATGCTAGTATTTTCTTTTTGTAGATCTGAGCATATTCCACCCCACCTCCATTATATTTTATGTAAACACTTTGTTACAGACTTTAGAAAGTGTGTGCTGACACAGATACAGTCACCTCTTCCTATTCTTTCTCTAACCCATTGTTAAATGTTCAGGGAGCCACAGCAGGTGAGTTGATCTTTGTGCAGGAGGTGGAGGTAAAAAATTTTCTCCCTTAACTCCAGCATAACAGAAGAATGTTCTGTTTAACAGGTGGGAGATTGCTCTCAAATCTGGTCTATTTCTTGTCTTACTTTGTGATCATATCTAAGTCCACTTGAGGGACAAGGAGAGCAGAAACTACATACAGAATCAAGTTTATAACATGGGGAAGATAAGAATGCTGGAGGTGCCTCTTTGGCCAGCATATAAGTGCCATGGGGCTTAGAGGACTCTGTAAGTCTATCTTCTTTTTATTGGGAAACTCCTTTAGCTTCATTTCTTTGGAGCTAGATTGATAAAGTTCAGTTGTTTAAGGGAGAGGGTCTCTTGAGGACCTTTACTCTGCCCTTGTATCAATGCTTGGGGAATTATTCAAAAACAAGATACTGTTAGCCACAAGCATACAGCCTCACAGCAAGGACCCAGAGAAGTGACCTTTAGTTCTTGTTTTGTATTTTTTTTCTTATTTTACTGTATTTCAGCAGCTAGACGTTATACAGCTTTAGTTGTGTTACTGAATGGTAGCAGCAGATGCATCTTACTGGTGCCATGCTGCTACTATACTTCTTTTACCTGGAGCATTTCTCCTGATATGACTGTGTCCCAGCTAGCTTTCAGGTGACGCTTTCCCTGATTAGGTGAATTTGTACATCTTTTGCTCTGGAAGCACAGAACAGATTCTGGCCTTCCCTTTAGATATATAGATTATAAATATAGAAATGTTACTTCTTTTGTGAAGTTCTGTTATCTGGCTGTAATTCTTGGCCTTGAAATTTATAGGCATGATGTCAGGGAACTGTATGCTTCAGCATGCTTTGTTCTCATAGACAGACCATCTAAGCTGTCAGAATTATCAAGCCATCAGAGGGTCTTCATCTACCATATAACAAGATGATAGGTGTACTGCATGTCAAGCAAAGTTGATTGCTTTCATGAACTTCTGTGCAAATTTTGTCCACTCTAGAGGCTTGTCATGTGCTTTAGAGGTTTCTTTGTGTACTTGATATTTAATACTTAGACAACAAAGCACCCAGAGTTAGGAGCATGTGACATCTCTACTCTATGGTCATATGGCACAACTAAAAAAGTCATTTGGGCCTCAAGTGGTATGAGATACAGACAGCACAACCCTGGAGGAACCATTAAGGCCTGTAGTGCAATGCCATCCTGTGCTATGTCTTTTGGGAGTCTGATGGTGGCAGGGGCATTTGGCTCTGGGCAGAGGCAGAGTGTTTTAAGTACTCTCCCCCATCTCATGAATACTAACCCTGCAAAACTCAACAGCCTGTTTTTTGTTTGTTTGTTTATTCTTCTCAAGTGCTCTAGATTTCACCAGTTTAGCCCAACTGTAACTTTTCACTTGCCTCTTGAGACCTGAACAAGGGGCCTGAGCTGCTTTCTTCATTCCCCATTCTCTTATTCAGTGGGATCTTGCAGCTGATGCTTGAACACATATAGCAAAGAGCACCACACTCTGGGAAAGCCTACGCAGGAGGAAACTTAATGGAAAATATTAAGGAGAAAAAAATGTGTTTGATGGACTTTTAATATAAAAAGGGGGAAAAAAAAAAAGAAAAGGGGGAGGGGGAGATTTATTCGCTGTAATAGGAACCAAATGTTGGCTGGGACAGCAGCTGCACTCTCACTCTTTCCCTGTAAACTGTGTGAGCGGCTTTTCAAAGAAGGCATTACAGGGTGCAGGGCTAACTTACTGGTCCTGACTTAACCCTTGCCTCTCTGGAGAGAGGTGGGGAATATGGGTTTCCAGGAGAGATTAGTGACTTTAATTACAGACTCAGTCATAAGCATATTCTAGACCAGATAGTGGTGCCTACTTACTGTTTTCATTCTCACATGCTACTGCTGCTATCCACCCATAAAATGCAAAATCTGCTTGGATAAAGCACTAAAAAAATATATGGCTAGGAATAAATACAGCCCATCAGTCTTCCAGTTCGACTTTTCAATAGACTTGGCTATATTGATAGAGGAAAAGTAGAAGAATGTCAGTACCAAGTCATGTTTTGTGTTGATCCACTTGATCCATGCCAGGATTTTATAGTGGAACTTCTGCAGCGAGGAACACCTTTCCCATCTCTAAGTGGTGCAGTATGGCATCTAAGTTTCTGGTACTTTGAATTCTGTGGAGTGTGTATATTCATGCCAGAAACTCTGCCTGGACTAGGATGAGTGATCAAATTTAAGGTGGCACTTAACACATTGTCTAAGTCTGTATGACATATCTTAATCAAAGCAGACCTAGGCAGTACAGTGAGGTAACTTCACTCAGAGTCCACCTGCTCTGTCTTGAACTTCATTAATTAATTAGTACTTTAAAATTGGGGCAGGGAGCTGACATGACATGGCACAGTTCAGCCAATTGCATGTCAGATTTAAGCAGGTAATCTTCCCCAACACTTCCTTATAAGGGCAAAATGATAGCAGGTTTCTGTGTTTCTTATTGTATGTATGTCTTGCTGGTAAAATATTTTTGCAGGCTCTGACTGTGTTTGCAGGTGTGGAATTGTGTGCAGGAAACATGAAGGCAGAACCACCTTCCACTCAGTAAAGCTCACCCCTATGTTTGCACTAATGGAGGGTAGGAAGGCTGTGTGATTTTGGTAATCTAGATCACATGGAGGAAATATGCTCAGTTGCCTTCATTGGTTCTCCAGTAACCTGATGAACCACAATAGGATGAAGGCATTGAACTTTGCAGCCAGCTGGCTGTTAGTTTTCTTCTTGATTTAGCCTTTCTACTAGTGTATTTCAAGGTTGCCATGTGTAAAGAGAAGAAAAAAATACAGTGTTTACCTGCCAAGTATTCCCCAGATCAGAAAGACTAACAGTATTTTGTAATTGGCATGGAGCCAAGGATGCTACTAGGGGCCCAACAAAAATTGTCTCCACTGAAGGGTAAATATTTCATTTGCTAAGACTGGCAAGTTTAGTGCTCCTGAAAGTAAGAGGTTGATAATGCCAGCCAAATCCGGGAATAGTTGAGGTAGGCCTTGCCTGCAGGTTTTCCAGTGCTCCACAATCTCACCCCGCCCTTCCCCTGCTAGACTGTCACAAGGCTGTTTTGATGCACCTCATTTCTAACCTGCTACACTCATGACCTTGCCTGTATATGGAGGTCCAGGACCTAAAATGCACTTAATTCCTGATCTGCAGCAGAACTGAGTAGGTACTACATTGCCTTTGTTGTAAGAAAACCTTTTTGCTCCAAAACCCAGGTTTCTCAATGGCAGGGAAATAGCAGGAATAACTTTTAGAAGCCAGGGAGTAGGGAATAAATTATACAGCAGCATATACCAGAAAAGAAGGAAGCCCATGAACTTCGATAGTATGTGTAGAATAAAGTGAAGGAGTAAGAAGGCAGTGGGCTTTCCCTGTATTGCTATTGAGCAAGCACATCTGGAATAATGTGCTCAGTTTTGAGCACTTGCCTAGCCGCAAATACTGATAAAGTGGAAAAAGTTCACAGAAAAGCAGTATACAATCAAAGGCCAGAAGGGACTGAGTTGAGGAAAAAGATGAAGGGAGTTAACTGTGCCAAGGCTGGCTAAGCTCGAAGGAGGCATAGCTCTAGTAGTGAAGGTTTAGCCCTGAAATAAGAGGAAGGTCATGCAATAAAACAGACAAAATAAGTTTAATTTGGAATCTCAGGGAAAAATCTTGGCACTGAATGTGTACCTGCCTGTGGAGTTGTGCAGCTGAGAGTGCGACACATGGACTCCTCCAGTCACTGAAACATGCACTAATCCTGCACCACGAGGAGATGGGTTGGATGCTTTTGTTCACATCTTTGATTTTGAATAAAATTCTTGTAACAACATCAACTCTCTCAGTTGAAAGGGGGAACTGTGAGAATAGCAGAGGGAGACTCCTGACATTTGCTAGTAATTATGCATATTGAAATGTCCTAGGATGCTTGAGTTGTGCCTCTGGTAGCTATTGCAGTTAACCTGTGAATGGATCTGGAAATTGTAGTTAAATCCACAGAACTTCTTATGGTCTTTGCCTAAACCAACTCAGTCCCAAGGCTTTTCACATGGACCTTGTACATCTTCTGTTGCTTCATTGCACAAACATACTGATGGTAAGAGCCTCTTGCATAGGAAAAAGTAGCTTGAGTTGCTGGGAAAGTGGGGAGCTGAAGAACTAAGGCTGAAACTGTTACAAGATGCCTGCATCTGTGCCTCTTCACTAAGAAGGGAAAGTTTGATTGATGGTCTGGGACAGAAACTCTTCTACATCTCTGCAATACCTTCACCGTGGGAGATTGTATTTGTCACTTTGAACTGGATTTGAACCTAAAATGCAGTTCCACACGTTTATTGTGCCAATGTAGCCTTGACAGACTGCTCATGAACTTTGAAAGCTTTTCCTTGGCTTCTCTTGTGGAGCTTAAAAGCAGATTGCAGTCCAGGTGATAGCATCCTCATTTTATACAGGCCATCTGCTTCCTGCCCCTTCTGTCTCTGAGTGCCTGCTCTCTGGCAAGTTCTGGACAGCACCCTGTGCCTCAGAGGATCTCCGACGTCCCAGGCAGAGCTCTTTTAGGAATATTAAAAATGCTTTGTTTGCCCTTGGTTTTTTGCAAAGCTACCTTTCTTTACCTTTATAACATAGCTGCTGCATGTTTTAGGGGCTTGCATGTTCCAGCAATCAGAGCTGCTAGACCATGCTAAAATGCAGACTCTTGCTGATTAAACTGGACCAAAGTTGCTGTTTCGTCGATGCTCCTGATAACAGCAGAGGCCAGGAGCAAACACTTCTCAAAGACTTGTTGCTCTGTTTTTCAATTTTTAATTTACTGCTTTTGAAGCTGAGGGGAGGGAAAGAGGCAGAAAAGACAAAGAAAGGCCTTGAGGCAAGCAGCTCTGTGAGAGGCCCGACAGTCCTGCATCCCAGCCAGGCCCCCAGCGTCCTGGGCTTTGTCCCACTATGTTTATCATTGCTCCATAGCCAGCCCCAATCTAGAGCCTATTGTTAGGGATGGAAGAAGCATGTAGTGTGCCAAAGAAAATGTTCTCTGTTTTTCTGAGTGCCTGAACATAAGTCAGCAGGATGCTGGGAGCTGCCACACTAGACAGAATCATTAGTTACTATGCCAACTACTTTCTAGCAGCTGGTGCCCACCAAGGCTTTGTACTGAAAGCTTCCTGGACTTGTCATACCACCTGAATGCCCTGTGGGAGAGAAACCGCTGCCCAAGATTGTCTTGCATTCCATGGCAAGGTGGGAGCACTGATTTATAAATGCACTGGGTTCCCTTATTGCCAGCAATGGCCCTTGTTCGTTCTTAGCTCCAGCCTTTACAGGAAAGGATGCAAAATACTTTCATTGTCAGCTTGTTTCCTCATTTAAAAGGAGGATGGTTCTTTCCTCAGTTTGCTAGACCTCCAGCTATACTGACTCCTGCTGTGATCCTATCAGTTCTCGCAAACTAAGCCGGGTTAAACACAGAGGAATATTCTTCAGGAATGCTGAAACTATATTTTCACAAGTAATTTGAGCCTAGTTTGCATTGCCTTTCAATGGCATGTAGGCACTTTACAAATATTTCAAAAGTGCCTGCTTAGTAAGTGATACATGGGGAGCACCAGTATACTTCATGAATTGGTACTGTTGCCTGCCACACAGGAGTTGGTATCAAACAAGTGCTTAGCTGTGCCATTGGAAGAAGGCTTCAGTTGAAATATAAATGAAAGCCCTATGTGAAATATTTATGACACTTAAAAATCCTTAAAAAGTTTTTTGGGAACATTGGAAGCTTTAAACCCAATTTATAGCCAAACTATGCATTAAGAAATTATATTCTGAATCCCTTTTACTCCTGCATTGCCCTCCCCTCCCTTGATTATTTCCTTGTAGTTTAACTTTAGTAAAGAATTTTCTTTGCCCTGTCCTCTGCTGTTGTCTTTTATGGTCCGGTATTACTCAATCCCAGCAGTGGTTCTGTTGTAGTAGACCCTGCTTTGTCAGTTGTTTGAATGAGTTACTTGGAGATAGTGGATGCTAGGAGAAGCATGGGCTATCATTAGTAGTTACCAGTGTCATTCTTTTAGTACGGACTTGCTCTATGTCAGATAGTTCTTTGTAACTATGAGATTCTCAGTGTGTGGTGTTCTGTGGTCTGGTCTCATCTACAGCTTCAGTCCTTGGTATTGCCTTCAAATCTGTTTGAAGTGAGAGCAGAAGCTGGCTCTGTCCTTTCTTATAAGAGCTGATAACCCCATCCCTTCTGTACAGAGGCTGGATTTCACTGATGAGGCTTTTTTTTCTGTAGTCAATGAACAACTGTATTAGTATTTTATTAGTATTTAGTATTTTAGTACACTAGTATTAGTTCCTAGTACAGATGTAGGTAGTTGATTGCATAAGGGTTGCTTACATTGGAAAAGAGCTAGAATTGGAAAAGAGAACTAGAGCAGAAAGGGAATTTGGAACCAGAAAACCTGGAGATGAGTGCATGGTGTTCTAGCACTTTTAGGCTGGGTTGCGATCATAATAGCATGGAGATCTGTTGAAACTGTTCTCAGAAGCAAACCTGTATCTTTTGTGATGCAAAAAGCTGCAGCAGAGAGGTCTTAGCTGTCAGTGAAGAAGAAGAGGGAATTCTGGCCCAGGCTTTATGAAAACTACAGTTGAAAGAAAGGAACACAGTGGATTTCTTGCCAAAAATACTGAGTAGCCCTAAGAGCTGCTGGAAGGACAGAATCTTGCTTACAAAGGATGGGCCATAATGCCAAGGCTGAGATTTCCTGTACATAGTGAAGGCCTGAACCCTGGCCAGGTCTCTAAACTAAGCAACTCATAAATAATCCTTAGCAAGCTGTGAGAAGATTGCTTACAACCAGCCTGGCTGACAGAATGAAACCTGATCTCTTCTGGTGGCACAGGCAGGAATTTCTATTTCCCATTTGTGTGCGTGTGCATCTATGCCTATATCTGTTACGTGTACCTGTGAGCAAATGAATATTCAGTCAATCATTAGTGTTCAAGCAATAATCCTGAATTGAAAACAAGCGGGTCTGTGAGTACTGACTCTACGATCCTCATTTCCATTGGGGATATGGGTTTTTTTCTCGTTATTTTTGGCTTTGCCTAAAACTGTGTGAGTTGTGAAAAAGCTTTTCCTTCAGTTTGGGGTATTTATATAGTCTCTTTACCATGTGAACTCTGTAGTATCTATTAAGGCGTGAGGGACTCTGCAGCTTTTTTCCAGCCTTCATTACTGTGCTGAGCCTGTTGTAGAATTCCTTAAGTAGAAGAGCTAACTTCAGGCAGGGTGCAAAGGTGCCGTCATGCTTCGACAGAGCATCTGACAGGCAGAGACTGAGAATAGGAGCTGCGCCATGATGCCTTCCTGTGAGCATGGCAAATAGACTGAGAGCTGCAGCATGTCTCCGGCAGCAGCATATTTAGTGTGACATCCTAAGCCCTGTTCTCCTGTACCAGGGCAAGCTTAGCCTTAGATGTAATATCAGCAACTTGGTAACACGTTATATGGGGACTTTCCAAAACTGCGGATGAAACATCTACCTATGAAAGTGATCCTAAGACTTGCAAATATGCAGGCTTTCTGTTGTCAAATATTTAATGCTTATATTATATAAAAGGTTGAAGTTATGTATAATGAATTTATATTGATTTCTATCTATAAAGAAGCAAAAACCAAGGAAGCTAACAGAAGCATATTCAATCCAGAAGGATTCTGCAGGCCATGAGAGTAAAATCTACTCAGGAAAGCAACCGTATTTTCAATATAGTATCTAGAAAAAAGTAAGTGCTGTTGTGCTGCATTGTGTGGAGGGAAGGTATTGGAACTGCAGGCAGATGTGTACAAGACTGTCTATTCTGCAAGAAAGTGTTAGCCAAAGTTTTTGTGGGTTTGTTTGTTTTTTCAAATTTAGTTCTTCCTAAAGATTTAATAACATAGTTTCAACAGTGTTTTTATGGGTAGTTTAAACCAAGCTTATCTGGGCAATATTATATCCTAAAGAATTTATATTGGGCTATAGATTATGTATTGGTTAAAACAGAAAGAGTGGATTAAAACAGGTTAGAAACTAGATGAAAGCATTTGAGAGTTCATTGAAGTGGACAAAGGTTGGAGCAAGGCAGCAGTGCATTTTTAAAAATTGGACCATCAGTCTTCAGTATTTGTATTTCCATAATAGCTAATCCTTTGCCAGATATCTCAAAATAAAAGAAATTAGGATCAAGGAAATGATACTCAAGTTTTGCCATTCAGTTAGTGGTGCTCACAGTACTACAGTGACTGCAGTCTGTACATCATCTCTGTGGCACAAAGCCAGTTTGGCTATCAGCAGGTCCAACTTTAGTGGAGTTTTCATTTACATCAGTTTTATCTTCTCCATTTCATCTTGACTTTTATGTTTTAGAACAAATCACTCAATCTTTAGCTTCCCAAGCATTGTTTTGGATCAAAGGATAAATTTTATGCATGGCAGATTCTGAGCTGGAGGTAGATATAAGAAGTTAGAACAGACATTAGTTTATAGAATTAATCACATAACTTGAGTGAATACCTTAGAGAGTGCTTGACTGAATTCCCTAACTTCTGACTTAGACCTGAGACATGTTTAGTTTCAGACCCCTGATGCATAAACAATACTGGTTACATTTTTGCAGACCAGATGGACTATCTGGTTCAATGTCCTGCTCAGACAGTGGCCCATGGAAGGTTATGTGGGAAGAACATTAGGTGATGTTATGGAATGGTGATACTTCCCCAATACTCTCTGGGACTCAGTAATCAGTGGTTTTCTGGCTGGTATCTTTGTATATAAATAGTGTTAGTCGCTCTTGCTTCTCTGAGTTTGTCTAAACATTTCTGAACCCCTGTAAATTTTTGGTGTCCTTAGCTTCCCGTAGTAAGAAGGAATCCACAGTTTAATTATGTTATGAGAAAAACTACCTCATTTTGTTTGTTTTAATCTGCCCACCTGATGACTTCATTTGGTTTTTCCTATGTCTTTTATCATGAGAGGTGAGTAATTGTTCCCTCTTCCCCTTGTCCCTGAAGCTCGTGATTTTATAGATATCTTTCATATTTTCTTTTAGTTGTCCTTTTTCCAAGCTGAAGAGTCCTTATTTATTTAGTCATTCCTCGATATATGAGCTGTTCCATACCTTTGATCATCTCTACAGCATTTCTTTATACTTTTTCCAGTTCTGCTGTATGCCTTTTGAGAAGGGAGGAGTGACAGGGGTTAGAACCATCCTCAGTATGCAAGAGATGGTTGCAATTTTGTTTTATACAGTAGCATAGTAGTGTTCTTGGTTTTGTTCCCTATGCCTTTCCTAATAATTCCTGACACTGAGTTTGCTTTTTTAGAGTATTTTAGTGATGTTTTCATAGAAAATCTATTATACCTATAGTTATAAGGTCTCCTTCCTGAATAGAAATAACTAGTTCAAAGTCCATCACTGTGTAAAACTAGGATTGTGTTTCCCTGGGTACTTGACTTCATAGTTATTAAATTGAATGTCATCTACCAATTTAATGTCTGATCATTCAGTAATGTGATTTATTTTTTTTTTCACACTGCTCAGTGACTTTCAGTTTTTCGGTAGCAAACTTTTTAAAATTGCGCTCTTTTTTTTTTCCCCAGATCACTTATAAATGTTTCAAATAGCAGAGACCATAGCACAGATTCTTGTGGGACCCCAGGGGTAATTTCCTTCCATTGTGAAAACTGTCCATTTATTCTGGTTACATGTGTTTTAACTAGTTATGAAATCCATGAGAGGTAACCCCTCTATCCTACGTTGGCTTATTTTATTTAGGAGTGTTTTGAATGAACTTACCAACTTTCTCAACTGAGTAATTGCTGGTGTGAAAAAGTTACTCCAGGTAAATGGACAAATACAATTGTTTAGTTCAAAACAGAGGTATTGAAGATCATAATCTTTCAGTAGTACTGATGAGGAATTAATCAGGCTGTTTTCTGAGCACTAATATGACTTTGACGGAGCTCCTGAATGCTCTTCAGCTTTGTAGGGCTGGTCTGCAGTAACCCCCAGCTGTCTCCCAAAGGTTGCATCCCAGTCCCAGCACAGTCCTTTGTGCTTTTCAGCTGTCAGCATGGCCTGGCTTTACTGGGGTGGTAACAGAGACTTCAGCTGCTTCGCACAAGGGAGAGGTCCAATGAGCTTTAACATCAGAATGGATGGTGAAGTCTGTATCTGTGCAGTAGGAGTGGATACTACCCTTGGGATGGGAGTTGAGTCCAGGTGACAGCAACCTGCTCATAACCCATGTGGTGAGCTGGTGGGATTGGAGAGGAGACAGTTGAGGATTGTTTCAAAGATTCCTTGTGCCTTGTTGTGTCCTTCTTTTAAGTTATGCTTTTTGTGGCATACTGTGCCCAGCAGGGGACAGTGCTGGGAGGACAGCAGCACACATGTATCCATGGATCCAGAGCTGAGCAACTGCAGGTAAAACCAAAGTAGTAGAGGATCATGACTCCATTACTGGGGCAGAAGGGGGAATGCAGGTTCAGAAGAGGGAAGCAGCTCTCCCAAGGTTAACCACAAAGCCAGACCTGGACCTGTACAACTTGAGTTTCAAGCGGTGAGTACTGTCAGCCACATTACAGTTGTCACTTTTCCAAGCAGTGGTGAAAGGAAAAGAGCTGAAAGACTGAGAATCTTGTAGCAAAAGGGAGCAGGGAGCAAGAGTCACTTATTCAGTGTTGCACTGGGGTACAATGGAAGCAAAGGACTGAGGAAAGCATGGGTGGGATCCCTTGAACAGAGAACTCTAGAGAAGGCTACCTACAGCCAATGAGCATAAGAGCAAAAGTGGCAGTGGGCCGGAGGAGGCCCAGAGGATGCAGGGTGGAGATGCTGGCAGCTGCGCTCCTTTTCCACTGGGTTACCTTACGCCTCTGTAAGGAGGAGCTGAGTATGGAAAGTGACCCTTTAGTGTTTAGAGTCCTTGTCCTCAATTTGCTTCAAAAGGGATGCATTAGGTTATTTCTGAGGGAGAGGCAGTTGCTTCTGGTCTTGTTTGAAACTTCCTTCTGAATATTTTAAGGGTTTGCTGTGATCATGAAGCTAGTGGGGGAAAGTGCAACACATTCACGGGAATCTGTGACATGTTCAAAGAGTCTAGGTTGTACGTTTTGGTAGGATCCTGAAGCAAGGAGATTGCAGTTAACTCCCTTGCCAAAACCACGACCAGCATTCCAAATCATGGCATGAAATGTAAAAGACACCAAGTATCTTTTACATCCTAGTTACTTATGACATGCTTAGGAAATTCAAGGGAAGTCTGCCCTGGGAATCCAAAAGAAATGTTTGGAAAGAGTGGCTGTGAGAAACATGACAGAGATGAGCAGAAACTTGGGAAGCTCAAGTGTTGAGTCTTGAAGGTTTAATGAGCTGGAGTGTCATGATTCAGTGGGTCATATGGCATCTTGTCTTGTGAGGACAGGATGTGTGAGTGGCTGGGCCATTGTAGCCTCTTCAGGACACCTTGTGGTCCTGTCAGTCTGCCACCTGCTCTCTGCAAAGCCCCTCAGCCTTGTGTAGAAGTGTGTTGGTGCTGCCTTCTCGCCAAGCCTTACAAACTTCAAAGCAAGCCAGAGAGCTCCTGTTGGTACTTATCATGTTCCAGGCCACAGCTGAACTCCCACTGTATAAGCCTGGGTTCTAAGAGCTCCTGCCTCCTTGCTTTTGAGGCCTTTTCTGCTCTGGGAAAGGCTTGCATTACTTTGATGATGAAAGAAATGAGCCTATCTTCAGTCTCCTCAGGATTGTAAGGTCTTTTGGATTGTAACTGTATTGAGTCAGTATGTGCCCTAGCTGCAACCCTACCCTACCAGTCCTTTACCCTCTCTGTGGATATTGTACTGCATGTCTGTCTTCTGTTCCACTCACTGCAGCATGTATGTGCTTGGTGTAAGCCTAAATGTTAGTGTACTAACTAAATCTTTACAAATCCAAATAAATAATTATCTCATTAGTGATAGGAATCCTTACTCTATTTCTGCTGCAACTCTGCCTCTCTTCAATGCTAATCAGCCACAGACATGCTCCAGTTTAGAGTTTTTTCTTCTCTTTTCCTTTGTCCTCCTCAAGCATGGTGTTATGGCTAGTAATATAGTCCAAGCCTGGAATTCAAGAAACTCCTTAGCAAGATGGCAGTTGGCACATGGCACCTCTAGCAGGTGTTGTGCTTGCTGGAGCCACTTAATACAAATTCATAGCGCGCTAAGTAGGATTTTTAGGAAGCAGCAGTGCCTTGTAAGCACGAGTCCTTATATGCAGAGTGGTGAAAGCGTGATGGCTCTTCTTTTCTCAGGGCCCCAGAGAATCATCATTTTGCCTGGGACAAAGAGATGGAGAACAGTGTCTACAACAAGGTGACACAGAGTCCGCTGGCACATCCCAACTATCAGCTCCATTTTGCTGTGCAGCAACTTCAGCAGCAGAAACTTCAGTCACGACAGCTGTTGGAGCAAAGCCAAGCCCGGCACCAGGTAACTAAGAACAAATCCTGCCTGGGATGTAGCTGTGCTGACTGAGTCTTAGATGTGCAGAACCAACCCAAAGCCAGTACATATGGCACAGCTTTTGTGAAGGAAGTAGCTCTTCAAGGGGGTTGCAACAAAACTAATATTACCCGGAGTGATTTTGGTAGCATTCTGATGCAGTAGTTCCCAATGGCTGCTTCTACTGCATTGGTGTCCTCCTCCATCTGGCTACTGGCATGCTGCTGCTTGCTTTTTCTGCACCAGTTCAGGGTATCACCTTATAGTGCCTTAGACAGCCTTAGAACTGTCTACAGTCTCCACAGTTCTTTATTATTTACTCTTGTCACTGATGATATGTTGCTGTTTTGACTTGAGTTCTTCTTGAGTAGGGCTTCAGGCTGGGTCACTGTTGTATTTCAGTGTTTCGAAACATAGGGTCTTGAAATTGTGTTGGCAGCTGTGTCCTTTGTGTCAAACAGACTGCATCAAGGCTTTGTCTTGACTAAATTCTCCTCCTCCTGGATGTCTTCTCATATGATGCAGTTATCAAAAGAGCAGTATGTTAACAGGACTCAAAAACCATTTAGGAGAACCTTCATTCTTTTGAAGAAATGTATTAATTTCTTTTAAGAGCTGTCAGTGTGCAGGAGGCATGGCCACTGACCTTGATGCCAGATGCAAGTTTTCTCTGCAATGCTGAAAATCTTCTCCAGGCCGCCTACACGTTTTGTTATTACTACATTTAAGATTTCCTTTCGCTGCTTGCATGTAACTGTCTAATGGATACATGACTCCTTTGTTAAAATTGCAAGGAGAAAAGATGGGCTAAGTGTCCAAGAGCTAGAGGAAATATGAAAAAGGGTTTGTATTATTGATGTTCTGGATGACACCTAGATGCTAAGGGTGGACCACTTTCCATCCTGCCTGAGGAATCTTCCAAGGTTACAATGAGTTCATTGATGTACTCGTTACCTTTCCTTGTTGGTATGGAGAGAGAGGTGTGTTCTTTCTTCTGAGTGGTGTCCAAAAGGCTTCCCTGGTAAAGGGAAGGAAGTCTTCGGGTGAGCAAACCTTCACTCAAAAGAGATTGATCTCCATTAGGAAGAAGCTATTTGCTGGGCGGTCTGGCAGGACTGGACTCCAACAAAACCATGAACAGAGCTAACACGCGGAGGTCTGAACACCCACTCTCCCTCCTGTGAAGCAGATGAGTCACTAGTCAGGGTCCTTGAGAATAGTTTATAGGCAAATTGCCCTCATCCTTTTCTGGGAGCATCTTGAAGGAGAGGCCCTTCTGCCTTTGCTCCTTGCACTCCTTCTTTCAAGGCCCTCACTTAACCATGCAGTTTCCACCCCCAAATTCCCTCACCTACAGTCTTCTTGCTCCCCCTCTGAGCAGGAGGTCTTCCTTTCATCTCCATCCAAGGGGCTCTGGGTGGGCAGCTGTGGCTGCTTATGAGCTCAGGAAAGGGCTGTAAGCTGGCTTGTGCCTGTGAGGAGGCTGGAGCTGGCCATGGGGCCTGGCTGAGCCCTCTTCTAATTGCTGACATTGAGCTGATGTTATTCTTGGCCTGGGGCAGAGCCATTACTCAGGAGTTTCTGTTAAAGTGATTCTTTGTTAAACCTCCTCTCACCCCCACAACATCCCCCTCCTTTCTCTCCCTCCCTTCTCCTCCTGAGCCAAGCAATTTGGAGTTGCAGTATTGAGGCCATTGCCATGCCGCAGGGCTCAGGCTGCACTGAAGTTGCCATTAATGAAGAAAGGTATTTGCTGAACATGGGGGCTTTCAGACTTTCTGTAGTGAAAGCCACATCTTAATAAAATTATTGTCTCTTGGACACTTCCTCTCCCACTAGACATTGTATGGAGCCAGCCAGTCCTCCCCTTCCAGTCACAGTTGCACTGATCCTCTGATGCCTCTCACAGTCACTACACTACCCTCATCTTCATTGGTCTATCCCTTGCTCCCTCTCTAGTTTCCTGTCCCTGACCTATTCCTTCTGCTAGTTAGCTTCTCAGACTTCAGTCCTTTGACTTGGCCTTTCCAAGAACTGCCTTCTCTTTTCTGCTGCTTACACACTCTCTGCCCTACATCTCCTTCCCACTGACACTGCTTTGACTTCCATCCTAACTTTTCCTGCTGGCCATCATTTGTCCTCTCTTTTTCCCCAGAGCTGATGTAGCTTATCCTAGCCTGCATGGCTTTACCACATTTCCTAGTCAGTGCTACCTAAGCCACCTATCCCCCTGTCATGGTTTAACCCCAGTCAGCAACTAAGCACACGCAGCTGCTCATTCACCTCCCTCACAGTGGGGTGGGGGAGAGAATCAGAAGGGTAAAAGTGAGAAAAACTCGTGGGCTGAGATAAAGACAGTTTAATAGGTAAAGCAAAAGCCGTGTGCACAAGCAAAGCAAAACAAGGAATTCATTTACCACTTCCCATCGGCAGGCAGGTGTTCAGCCATCTCCAGGAAAGCAGGGCTCCATCATGCGTAACGGTGACTTGAGAAGACAAACATCATCACTCCGAACATCCCCCCCCTTCCTTCTTCTTCCCCCAGCTTTGTATGCTGAGCATGTCATATGGTCTGGAATGTCCCTTTGGTCCATTTGGGTCAGCTGTCCTGGCTGTGTCCCCTCCCAACTTCTTGTGTACCCCCAGCCTCCTCGCTGGTGGGGTGATGTGAGAAGCAGAAAAGGCCTGGACTCTGTGTAAGCACTGCTCAGCAGTAACAAAAACATCTCTGCATTATCAACACTGTCTTCAGCACAAATCCAAAACACAGCCCCATACTAGCTACTATGAAAAAAATTAACTCTATCCCAGCCAAAACCAGCACACTCCCATTGCCTGCTCTTTCCCTGCTATTCCTTTCCACATATTGAGATCTACTCCATCCTTTGTTGTCTTGCCTGCTACATTAAAGTTCCTCAGCCTCCTCTCAACAGAAGAAATATATCCCCCAAAATGGAATGCCTATCCCTTGAAAGAGTGTCATGGTCTCTCTACTTTGGGGAATGCATGCAGGACATCTCCAAGCCTGTTTCATCTGATTGTTCAAATTCTTGTTACAGTTGGAAGGCAGGCTAGCCATTTGTCAGTAGCTGGAGTGCATTTATTAATATATCTCAAGGCACACCCTGAGTATGGCTTGACCATACAACATGACTAGATGCCAGTCTTTCCTTCTCTCTGTGACAAATGGACTAGTCTTATGTATATGGATAGCATGTGAACAAGTAACAGAAGCACCATGATTAATAACACAGGCAAATGCTTCTGTCTGTACATTAATCAGTTTGACATGTTGGAGATGAGATGGATGCATTGGAAAGCATGGAAGTTCCTAGTGAAGTATTTGTGTAATAGAAATAGTCCCTGTGCCATGCAGTGGATGTATATTACCATGAAGGCTTATTGCATACTTCTTTGTGGCAGCACCCATCCTTGGTTGAGCACTTTCCAGACACTTAAGAATGATGAATTCTCCTCCAGGCATCTAACAATTTGCAGAGGAGCAAACACTGTGTAGGTGGAGGAAGAGGAATAATAACCAACAACTTTCACTCATTGTATGTGGAAGTTAGTTCACACAGTGTAGTATGGTGGAAATAGATCTTTGATGCCAGAATAGGTACTTCATTCCCTGGACAAAAAGAAAAACACCAAACTGACTGGATGAGAATCTAACAAACAAATGGATGCAGTGTTAGGGCCCAGGAGCAGAGACAATGCAAAGCCTGAGAGAAGAGAAAAAAATAGAAAGGGGCAGAGTTTGAAAGTGGAGACAAGAAGCTTAAATCTGGTATCAACAAAATAAAGGAACAGGAATTACAAAATCTAACCAAAAGACAAGAAAAATGAGCTTATAGCAGTATTTTTAATGTTTAAAGGAGACTTCATGTGACATGTTATGACCTAGATGTTAGTATCACTGCTGCAGTTGGCAAGGCAGTTAATATACCATCATTGTTTATTCTCTAATTGTTTCCTGTACTGGAAAGATGCCATTAGCTGTTAGGGAGGTTCCTCCTTCTCTGTGTGGCTGTGTTCTGTCTGCTTAGCCTAACATCTACTGGGTTTAGAATTTTATGCCAAACATTTCACATGGGAAAAAAGCTACATTAAAACAAGAAAAGTACAGTCATATAGTGGAATGATCCCCATCAGTCCTGCTTATATCAAAAAAGGTCATGTTAAACAAGACATAAATCATGTTAATGAGTTGTGTGGTCTGTTATTATCACATTTTCAATCAGAAGTTTAAGTAGATTTTATGCTATAAAATATTGGGCTAAGTTAATCTTAAATAATTCTCCTCTCAATCATTTAAAAATGGTATGTTCTTTGAAATATTTCTCATTTTTATTAAGTTCAGCAAAATTTTTTTTCTTTTAATTTGTATGACTCTCTTTGGAATTCCCTACAGTTTATTTAGATCTGACCGGGAATGGTGACTATTCAGAATAATATTCCTAGTATTCCTAGAACTACATTATTCCTGCCTGAGGACACAGGGTCTCTATGAATGCAGCCTTAAACATCATTAAACTGTTTTCTAAACTATTATATATTGGACTGCTGTCAGATTTGCAGTCTCTCTTCCCCTTCGGTCTCTTGTTCATTCTTGTTTTGCAGCTTTCTCCCTCAGATTGTTTTCCCACTAAATGTGCTAACTGCCATTTTTCCTATTTGAGTCTTGTGATACTGATGAGTCAAAGTCTCAGTCTAAGTAAAGCAGAACAACTGTTCTGAAAGCAGTAGGCTGTGCTGATTTATACCAGCTGAAATTTTGTCCTATGTTTCTGATCCTGTCACTATTATTAGAATTATGGTAATGCCCAGATGTATTAAGTACAATGATATGGCCCAATCCTTGCCCCAGAGACCTCGCAGTACCAAAAGAGAGACAAAGGAGAAGGCACCAAGTCAACTTATTTTAATATGTTTTAGTCTCGCTCTGAAGAGTTTACCAAGGAAGACATGCTTCAGGACGGTCTGTGCATACCATGAATTTGATCATATTTCAATTTCTATATGACCTAAAGATGCCTCTCTTACTGCAGTATAACACTGTGGCAGTTAATAGTACATTTTGAGCCTGTTCTTTGTCACCACTTCGTGAATTTTCAACTCAACTTATTGTTGCATCCAAGCTGATTTAACTGAATGCATTAATAATATGTGTTCAAAAGAATCTTCACTAAACAATTTATATGACTGCAAAGGTCTTCCAAGCCTTTTAATTCTCTGTATTTTTGCAGTGTCATCTGAAATGCAGTTGACTTTCTAAAAGTGGTGGGTTTTATTTTGTTGGGTTTGCTTGTTTTTTCTTTTTTTAACTTAAATCCTGGTCATTGTTTATTGCTTATAAACATCTCAGTTTCCAGTGCTAGTGATTTGGAACTAGCTGCACAGATCTTTATGCAATACATGTGTGTGTGCATCTGTCTGTCAGTTCTTATACACTGCTGAGTCTCATCGTTTTCAGACTTGCTGATCCAATTCAAACTGAACAACTATGGGATAGAAATCTCAAAGCTATGTTTCATATAAATTTCATGAAGATAAAGAGCTATATATCTGGAAAGGGGATTCAACTACTGTTGCCATTAAGGCAAAGGCTGCAGCATAAGGCCACTCCTAATTAGGCAGCACAAAATCAACACAAGAATGCCCCAAACCCATGAAAGGAGCTATAATTTGGGGCATACTTTATATTAGATACTGTAAGATTCAGCCTCAAGACAGATTCATAGGAAATGAGCTTAATTACCTCTTCTGGTCACAGAATGAACATGTTTTTGCTTGCAACATTTATTCTGTTACTGTGCTAGGGATGGGTGTTAGATACAGGGATGGTAAGTGCCAGGAACATTCTTTCTGTTTTTGAAGATCATTAATATATCTGCTTTTCTTCAAAGTACTACAGTACCTCCCTGCTTTTAATCATGAGCAGCCCGAGCTCAGCTGCTACTGGCTAATACTCTTAGATGTGCATTGTCCTTACTGACAAGCTGTACATATTCAGATTTTCTAATTAAAACCTACTGTTTTTGTACAGATAACACTTTATGTATGGTGTTCATGGGTAGACGTGGAAGCAAGTAGAGGTGTGATCTAATGAGGCAAATATGGGATTGGGAGTCAGGATCTTCTCTGAGCTTTCAACCTAGCTTTTCATATTGCTTCAGTCTCTGGCTTAGGGAAAATCACTTTCTCTGTCAGTGCTAACATTCCTCATGTGCAAGACGGGGTTAATGCTGTCCTACTTCCCCAGAGAATTATGCAAGAGAATTAACTGACTAATGCTTTACATGATTTTTAGCTAAAAAGTCTCATAGCGTTCTAAGTACTTTTTGGACTTGTAGCCCTAAGAACTTGTCAGGGAAGCAAATGTCTCCTCAACATCAAGTTAAATCTGCCAGCCTGGGAAGTGTGGTTCAAAGTTTTTTACTTGCAGCAGCAATAGTTGTAGGGTGCTACCTGCTTCAGGACTGCCTCTGTCAGAGTTTGTCTAGGCTTCTGCTCTCCTTAGACCCTGAGCCTTCAGAATCCTGAGTGATGAGGCCTGTCTTCTACTTTTTGGATGTGCCAAAATCTCTTCCCAACCCTTTGTGTGGTCAGGCTCTGCTCTCCCCAGCTGCCCTCTTTATTTGCACAGTAGCTTCTCCTGGTTTCCTGTCCTGTCCCCATGGAGTTCACAGCAGGGCATTGTGCTTTGTAGCTGAATCCAGAAGCCATGGTCCGTGTCAGCTTCCAGTCTCCCCATCCTTGCCTGGAAGGCAGCCAGAATCTCAGCACAGCGTGGAGACAAAGGCCTTTTTGGAAGTCCGTTACCCCCAAGAAAAGCATCCATGACCTTTCTTTAGGCAGGTCTCAGCCCAGACTTTGTTAGAGCATCCATGCTTGCTGTTTCTTCAGAGTCACTGACTTCCTTGCCAATGCATATTAACAAAGGGAAGGGGTTAAGATGGTATGCTTTGCGGACTCCAGGTTCTTAGTGATTTTAACAACAAGAAACTTACAGGAAATACGCAAATATCAAACAGAGCACAATGAAATGTCACCCCTGAATAAGAAGGGTGTGCAGTGACTTGAGGGTCTCCATCTCAACCCCATGGTGCAAGAGGCTAAACTAAGTTCCATTTTAGTTTGTTTTGCTGGAGGCCGGTGGGCTGTAACTGCTATTTTCCAGACTTCTGCACTTGTACCAGCTACTTATTCAAAAACTGAAAGCTGCCATCAAGGTAAAGCTTCAGGGAAGGGAGAGGTTAAGAAGGATTGGGAGCTCAAGGGCATCTTGTCAGTGAGCTCTAGTTAGGAAACAGGCCTGTTTTGGCTCCTGCACTTCCTTTTCTCCCTAGAGCTCTGCCTGTCAGAAACGCCTTCCCACACACCACTGCCCTGCCATTTGCCAGAGAATTGCGGGGGAGAGGGGCTTTTCCTGTCTGTGTGCTGAGACTCAGCCAGCCCTCAGACTGTGGTTTTCTCTGGAGCCTGGAGCCCACTCACACTCTGGCTTTGTGTGTTTTTCACCAGAGAAGAAACTGAGGACACACTCAGTGAAGGGCGCTGCTCCCAGGGTCGTGCTGAGGTGACTGGCAAGTGCTCAGCTATTCCCCTCGTCTCCTATCACTGACCCCTAGCTGCCAAACTACACGGTTATGGTATTGCCTCTTTGTCCTGGGAATCGGACTAACTTCGAGGAAAGGCAAGTCAGAACTCCCGGCAGGTTGTTCCTTTCTGAAAAGAGTTGAGCCATTTGCAGAGCTCCCGTAGGGAACCATTCCCCACTTCCTGCTTTGCCAGTCCACTGCTCAGTTGTCCAGTGTCTCATAACATGTGGATTCTTTTGTTCCCTGTAACAAATCTCCAACATACTTACTCTCCCACCTGCTATAGGAATAGAAATATTTTCTGTTCCCTGGTATTACTGGGGATTTCCTTTTTGTCAGCTGCTGAGAAGGTGCCCTAGAGCATTTCTGTTATTCTAAGCACCTACAGGGTTAGACTGAAGAACTGGCATTGTAACATCTTCCCCATAACCTTTTTCTTTCCTAGAACTGTGTCTCAATCCCACCTCCCACACAAAGAATAATTTAGCAAGATAAATGCAGAAAGTCAGTCAAAGCAATAAAAGCTTTACTTCTTTGTGGATGGGAGCCCACTGCAAGATTAGATTGAGGGTAAGACCTTTTGGTTTTTAATCCAGAGTAGTATAATTCTGTGGCAGTAATGAGCTTGTCTGCCTTCCTAAAAGCTAGACCCAGCTTCCAAGGGTATAATTCAAGGGTATAAAATTCATCTCTAAAAACTACTTCACTGACTTGACCACTTAACTCTTCTTTTTATGCGTGGGACTGTCCCTAGAGTCCTGGGGTTGCCTTCACCAGGCAACCCTCACAAAAATGTTACCCACCTTCATCAGCAATCTCAGCAATATTCAGAGAGGTAATCACAAATTACTATGTTATTTTTGTTTTCTTTTTTTTTTTTTACTAGGCTCTCTTTGCTAGCTACTCACAATCCAGCACCAGCCATATATCTATGCCAGCTGGCTCTGATGCCCGCAAGACATCAAGTGCCACTTCTAGTATCCAGAAGGCAGCCAGTTTGCACAAAGTGATGCCATCCCAGAATACACCTTCTCAGCTGGTTCCAAAGCCTCCAGCCAACCACAGGCAGGCAGCGATCAGAAAGGCTGCAGCCCAGAGGATTTCCAAGTAAGTTTTTTCTCTTCCCATCCACAAAAGGGAATTGACACTGGTTCCCCTGAGAAGGAATATCAGAGAAGAACCTGTCTACATGCACCTCTGACATAGAATTTTTTGGCTGTGCTGTCCAAGATACAGCTCAGGTTATTCTGAGATTTGTGTAGTGAAATAGGTGTGCACTATGTTGCAGTTTTGTGTTTCACAATGGTGAAGTAGATAAGATTGTAACATCATACAAACATAAGGACACAGGAACTGCTGCATTGAATCAGGGAAGTATCTGTTCCAGGATGGGATTCAGTTACCTAACTACAGGTTGCTAGTGACATTTTAGATGCCTGGGGCTATTCCACCTGACCTCCACCTGCTGTTCCAGATGAGCACAAGTCTTCTGTAGATCTTGTGTTGTATCTGCCAGTCCCATGCAGATGTCTCAAATAACTTGAGAGTACCGAGTATGGTACTAGACATCTATGTTTAGGCACTTGAGTCACTCCCTCCATGTTTAATCTTTGATGGGGGCTAGAATCTGGTGGGTCAGAAGAAGCTGCCAAAAAAACCCCAACCCAAAACCAATATCCTTGACAAGCTAATATGCCCTTGAGCCAAGTTTCCCCATAAATTTAACACAAAATGATTGACTTATGCCTTCAAGCACAAGTGTTTATTTCATTTAAAGTGTTTACATTGTGCCTAATGTAATAATAGCTTTCCTCATTACCTGTGGAAATCCTTCATTTAACTTTTACTAAGCTTTTAGTTATGTAGTGCTTGCCATTCTAAGGTAGATGGATTTGGCATGTGTTATCTTTAAAACCAAACAAAAAAATCACCGTGAAATGTTGCTTACTGATTGAAAGTTTCCTTCCTTTCCATTTCTTGGTGCATTTTTCTCCTTTGTGTATTGTGAGAGAATGTGAGCAAGACTTCTGGGTTTTCTTCTTATCCTTTACCTTTCTTGGTAGCTTCCTTAGCTCTCTGTTTGTCTCTTCTTAAATGACAGAACTGCTTTAGACTAAATCCCTCATCAGGTTTTTCTTCATATATCCTCAGACTTGTTTCATCCCTGAATACCGAAGGGCAAAAATTGCATTCATAACTTTCTTCCTTATACTTACTCTACAGCTAGAAGAGTTGTAGAGCTTTCAGAGCGGGTTTCTGTGAGGTTTCCTGATTCTGTGTTCCCTTCCTGTTTAAAGAGAGAAGTTTTAGTAAAAGATTACTCATGAAAGACATCTTACGAAGATGCTAGGGCACTGTCAGTGTGCGTGGATCAAATCTGGAACTGCAAGGTGTATTTAAGGAGCTTGGACAGAACTGCTTTGGGTAAGCTTGTGTATTTCCTGCCTGTACTCTTGCTATCGTAAGAGATAGCATGCTGAATTAATCCCCCAAAACTATTTAAAAAGAAAACAAGATGTTAGTAGACTTTGTCAGCTCAGCAAATGCAGATGTGAGCATCAGGTCTGGCAGGTATGTGCTGGTGGGTTTGCTGTCTGATTTCTTTTATGTTGGGTAGCTCATGTTAGTACAGGTGACAGGCTATGTCAGTGGGTTTCTCAGCCGGGCAGCAGGGATGTGTATTTGAAGATGCCGGTGTGCTGTGCTCACTTCTTGGCAGAGGAAATGTTTATCCTTGTGAGATGGAATTGCAGCTCCTTGGACAGACTTTACTTTGCTGCATTTTTGTGGTTTCTGCTCTGTGACAGGCAGGAGTGTGGGAAAACCGGAAAAAGTTCAGCACCAAAAATGCACAGAAGGGGGAAAAAAAGCAAAAGATTCCTTCAGAATTTCAGAAAACTAATCCAAGTATTGAAGGCTGCAAGGAGCCACTCCGGAAATACTTTCCAAGTTGCCTTTCAGTCTCCAGCACAAGGCTCCAAATCCATTCTTGCCATTCATGGGATCTTGCAGTAACATTTTTTCACTTACATGGAAAACAGCAATGCCCCGCTATATTTCCAGCATACTGAGAGCTGATCGTTTAAAAACTGCTATGTTTCAGTCTAATTTAATCCATTCATTGTTGTCAGGAAAAGACCAGAGATGTATCAACAGCGGAGAGTGAATGGAGAGAAGCCTCTGTGTCAAAGGAATATAGATTAGAGAAGAAAAAGACGTCTTGCATGCTCCAGCCTGTTCTTTATAGTCCCTGGTTATTCTGTACAAAGTATTCTTGGACACTGTGTGTAGTCTGCTTTCAAAAAACTCCAGTGGTAGAAACCCCACCATGTGCTATAGAAGACTATTTAAGAATCTAGACAACCTTATTATCAGAAAGTTTCTCCTGATGTGCAATATGAATTTTTCCTTTGTTTCATCCTGTTGTACCTTGTTCCTCCTTCCTGAACCACCCTGAACACTTTCCCTTGCAAATACTTTCCATCTTTTGAATATCCTTCTACTTCTTGGAGTTTCCTAATGTTGCTTAGACTTGTTGAGGTTTTGTTAACCTCAGATAGTAGTTCCACCTGCCAAGTCCTTAACTGTCTTGAATTTACTGTATTTTCTTCAGTTTGTCAGATTACTTGCATTGTGGCACGCAGAACTGCACTTTTCTAGTGTGGGACTACCATATCCTTAGGTTATGACATGACAAATATCCTTCTCCATAACATCTAATCTAATTTTGGCTTTTTGGCTGCTTCATTTCTCTGTCAGGTCATTTTTTTATTTGCTGCCCGCTCTTACACCCTAATACTTGTTGGCTGTTTTCCTGATCTCTTTCCTCAAAGAAGATCTCAGTGCTATATATTATTTCCACAAGACTCACTGAAACTAATCCCATTCTGTTGTTAAAGCTCTTCCATTGTCCCTGGTTTTTTTTTGTTGTTGGGGTTTTTTTTTTGTTGTTCCCCCCCCCCCATAAATTTCAGTAAGCTAGACCTTATTTCTCTGTCTGCTCTTGCACTGCCTGGCTTTTAACATCTTAATAAAGATCATCTTCTTGAAGTTGTTTGTAGAATTTCTCCAGAGACTGGACTGTGAAGACAAACTAAGATCAACTCTGTCTCTTTGACCTATCTCTTCCTTGCATGTGTTATCAGTTCTCTCCTAGCCAGCACACGTGGCTTCCAGAAGAGGAAGAAAAGAATAAGAAGTGGAAAACTCAACTACAAACAGTCTGAGATGCTAAAGATGAACATTACTGACTAATTCAAAAACTATCTAGTAACTTGGGCACTTCCTTGGTTAAAACATAAAGGAAAAAAATAATGGAACAGCCAGACAATTCAGTCTTGTCTTCTTAGTTCCTGGCCTCTCTTGTTTTCTCAGTCTCTCAACTTGTAAAAGGTGGTAGGTTGACTTTATAATGGATTATGTCCAAAGCAGACTCCTTGCTTAAGCTAACAGAATGGAAAGCTGGGGCCCATATTAAGGTGTGGAAAAAGACTAACTGGGAGAAATGATTTAATACGTAGCTCTACGCCGAAATGTAGCCCCATAAAATGGTCTCATGGGACTCCATAGTTTTGATTAAATGTGTTCATATCACAAGTAGAAAGATAGTTTTTGAACAGCTAACACAACAAGCTCTTCTTTCTTTCTAAGAGTCAGACTGGGTCCTTTCCACTGCTCATTTTGCCACTACTATTGGCAGTTCTGTGAACCGTGAAGAGACCTGCTGATAGCAACATTTTGAGGCAGAGGTCACAGATACAGTAGTCGTAAGCTGTGGAATGAAACAGATGTCCCTGGAAGCAGCATTTGGTGTGTTGAATCTTCACGTTGCAGATGACAGCATGCAAAGTAGAAAAATATATTAGCTCAACTGTCAGAACCCAGAGTGGACTAGTACAGGTGGTAGCTAGAAAATCCTTCTGCTTTTAGGAATGACTAACTCAAATTAAATGCAAATTTCTGCACTATCATTCCTACAGTAACTTCTCAAAAACCTGCTCTAACTATGACAGCATCAAGTAGAGCAAGGCCTTGGACAGCCTTTGAACAGAACTATCAGTCAAAGAAAAGATCTCAAAAAAATTCAGCTGTCAGTGTTAGACCACTGTATATAAAGAGACGAAATGCCAGGTAGAGAAAAGGAGCATATAGTTCAAGATGTTATTAGGGAGAGAACCCAAGAATATCACCGAGTTTACCAGCAATAGACTGGAACATCACAAACTATTGGGGATGTTAATCAACATGGCATAATTTATTGTACTGAACCTCTCTGTAAATGTCATTCCCAACAACTCTATTCAGGAAGCTTTTCGAAACAAATATTCCCTTCAAGTCCCAACACCACAACACAAAATCTTTCTACCTTGTTCTTCTTTTGTATATTTGCTTTGCATGGTGCCAGCAGCAGAAGAGCCAAAGTTCTGCTCTATTGTAACTAGTACAGAAATAGGGTAGAGGTGATGCATTTCTCTAGGGTTCAGGAAATCCATCCCACGGCGGGGTGGAGTCCTGACTGCAATTGGATATGGCAGTAGCCAGCTGTTCTAGGACAGGCTGGCCAAGCCTGGCAAATGTGCCAAAAGTAGAACAATGGCCATAGAGCGAGCCCTGTAAAACACTATGGTTCTGGTTTGTATCCGGCCTTGCCCATGTGTGCTTATTCACAGGCATGCGTGAAATGTCTTAATTGAGCCAGGTACATCACACATACAAACTGAGTGTCCACTGGAAAGAGGACAGGCAGCAGGAGAGCAAGCATTTAACTGTTACTGGAACCCCTTTCACTTTTTTGCTACTGCTGTACTGCGGCACGCTTGTTTTTTTAGCTCCTGAGCATCTGGGTTAATCAGGCTGCCTGACCCTTAGACATTTTTGGCAGCAAAAGCAGTGCATCTGAGACACATGCCTTGATTTAACACCCTGACACAGCTGGGCTTACTAGGCCTGTAGCTCTTAGCCCTTGGCTAGCCTCAGATCATACACACAGATACACATGCAGAGATACCCTGTCCAAGAGCAACAGAGGAACAAGCCTCCCTGGCTCTGGGTCTTCACATCTGTTGCTGTCCTCTTGTCAAACCTGGGCTTTTTGTGATGTGAATTTATTAGTGTCAGTTCTGTACCCCCTGGACTGTTAGATGTGTTCATAGCGTCCTCGGAATAGGTTGTTAAAACAAAGGTGTTTGAAATTTAGTCAAGAAAGTATTTCTTTGTCACCTGTGGAACAAGAGCATCTTCCAAATTCGCAGTCCAAGGCTGGGCAGTGTAGGGCTGGTTTAGTGCCTAAATGAAGGAAGTCAGTATCAGTTTCAAGGAGAGGTTAGCTGTATAAGAGATAGAAAAGGACAACGACAGATATTTAAGTGGAGGGGACAGAGGGGACTGTTTTTGTTAGTATTGAAGAAGAAGAAATTGAGAACATAACAATGGTTTGCATTGGAGAAGTGGAAGCAAAAACAACACAGACATTAAAAGCAGGATACTGAGAAAGGCAGTAGGCTTTCAGCCAACCCAAGGAGGGAGAAAGTGGAAAGGGATTAACTCAGTTTAAGCAGTGAATATGTTCTGGCACTGGAGCTTCCATCAGGACAGCAGAGAGAACTTGAGAGTTGAGCTTAGTGGTGGTGGGAGATCAATGACCCAGAAGCAGATCTGAGGATGAGCTGTGTGGAGGTGACAGTTGAAACTGCAAGAATCATGGTACACTGTGGGTAGACAGAAAAGAAGAAGGGAAAGTCTGTAGAGAGAAGGAGATTCTCTAACATAAACCACACTTTAAAGTAGAAGTGTGACTGTTCCCTGTTTTTTTTTTTTTTGTTGTTGTATTTGCTGGCGTTTTTGCTGGCGTTCTTGATGACATTTTCAACCACTAGTCTTGCATTCTACCTACAGAAGGGTGAGGTGAGCTGAATTTGGCCGTCCATTGTGCTGCATTAACAAAGTGGACAACCTAATTATAAGCATGAAATTTCTATGTAAGAAGCATAAAGATCCATCTGGATTCTCAGCTCCCAGAAGGACCATGCAGTATCAGCAGCAAAAGAAACCATAAGTACAGATCCAAAATTCTCTCCAAGAGACAATAAACATAGAAACAGGCACCTCATTTGACAATAGCATTTCAAATTATGGCTGACTGAAGTAAGAGGTTGTGTTTTGCAAATGTCATATCTCCATCCCTCTCCTTTCCTGTACAGACTCCAATTTATTTAACTAAAATCCAACTGAGATAAAATACAGGAGTCCCCCACTGGCCTTTTAGCTGCCAGGAACACCTGGATTACTGGCAACTTGCTGACTTTGAAATCTGAAAGCAAAAGGTTTCAGACAAAACCATAGAAACTGCACATGTGCCTGGGTCTGTTAGTCATCAGGACATCACATGGGGATTGGAGATTACAGTGCTCTTCTGGGGAAGAGCTCACAGTAACTGTGTAACACTGCAGAGCTGAATGAGTGAAGGAGAAGGACTCTGGCAGAGAGACAGGAGTGTGCATGCAGAAGTCTGGAGTGATCAGAATAGAGTTGGGCAGGAAGGAAGAAAGGCAAGGAGGGATAAGGGAGGAGAGGACAAACCAGGAATAGATGAATCAGTTATATAGATTTTAAGGACAGAATAGATCATTGCAGCTGTATAGCTTGACCTTGCCTTGTGAGCAGAACTATTTTTTATGTAGGAGGGCATGGTCTCAGTTTGGTAATGAATCTTTATAACAGTTAAAGGAAGTGCAGTTGTACTCCGCAGAATATAGTTTTGCTGTTACTCAAATGCTGAGATAAATGCAGGAGAATTTGCATAAACTATCTGCTTGAGGACTGGCACTGGATTACTGGAGATTAAATGCATCCTGTGGGTCTTCGCTTCCAAGACAAGTGAGGAATCTTGCCTAAATGAGACAAGATGCAAGGACTTAACTTTTGAATGCAGCATGGTTTTGCCAGTGTGTGCATTTCTGTTCTAAGGTTGCTTAATTGTTTTACTTCAAATGACTGGAATAAGGTGACCACAGCTGAGTTGTGCTTTGGTGATCCAAAATTATTCACTATCTCCTTTATCCTCCAGAATCAGCTTCCAAGGCATGTGGGACAATTAAGTGTTTTAGGCACATCAAAGTCTTGCTGGTGGCTTGAGTCTGCTCTGCCTTTTTGGAGTCAGTTGCTGTCGCTGCCTTTTTCATACCATGTTCAGGCACAGCTTCATAGCTACAATCCCAGTGAGATTATATAAACTAGGAGAATTCTCTTTTTTTTTTTTGAGACTTTTATTATTCCTTGGTATATGTTGTATTATCTCTGTCTAATTTGATGATTTTACCTGTTAGGGTGACATCCACTGAAAGGCAACTGAATGGATTCCAGAACAGCCTTCACAGTGCTGCATCCTGTGAGCCAGGGACAAATTCCACAGGTGAGTGCCAGTGCCAAAGACCAGGAAAGTGGGGGTGGGCATGCTGGGATGCTTTCATCTTTCTCAAGAACTGGCAGGGAAAAAACTTTCTCAGCAAGAAGAAGAAACACAGCTGCATGTAGTGGTTCCTAGGTAACAGTCTGGGTTCAGCTGTGCAGGGAATTTATTCCTCCTGGGATTAAAAAGACTAAACAGAAGGGAGCAAAGGCTGAGTTTCATAGAGTTGGAAGAGGAAGATCCCTAAAAATGTGGCTGGGAAAAAAAACTTGGCTAAAATGGCTCCTCTTTGCTTTAGGCTTTGGCTCAAAGATGCTCTGTTGTTTAAGCTTGGCCTGTAATAAAGGGCCAGGACATTCTTTACATTTTTCTTCAGTCTTGCAGAAAAGCCCCTTAGTTCAGAAAGACATAGTTGAGACTTGTGAATCAGCTGCATAGTGAAGTCAATCAGTAGAAGTGAAAGTTCCCAAAGGAAAATCACTGAGACTTATAGAACCAAATCTTCATCATTCCATAGTGGCTAATTAATTCAAACAGGTTTATCTGCCGTTAAGGTCTCAGTAAATGAGGACCCAATCAATTTTTCATTGATGCAGACGTATTAGCAGGTAGAGCGTAGGCTTGATGAACCCATATTACCCACAGCCCACAGTGATTTGTGATGGTGCTATAATGGAATATATGTACAAATTATGGTCTAGAATGCTTTAAAAAATTATGTTTCTGACCTTTTGTTTTGCTGTGAAAACCCTGAAAACATTACTTGAGTATCACTAATGCAGTGATGTCTGTGTTTTCACAGGCTGAAAGAAAAGTTTGCATAGGGGTGAACTACCCAATTCATCTCTTGGTTATTTAGCTCTGAAACTTAATGATGACGTTTCCATTATTAATGTCAGTGATTTTATTGCTGATCCTCTAGCACAAACATTCAGCTAATGCACTTATCGTACAGTTCCAAACTGCCTCCCACGCTTTACCACCTGCCAAAAACTCCAGTTGTCCTACTAGAAATTTTATAGGGTGAATACCCGTAGTCAATAAAAAAGACCCTACAGCACATTGGAACGTGACAGTGTAGGAATGGAATATAGTGGGATTGTCAAAATAAATAAAGTTATGTCAACATTGTAGTATATGTATACTTGAGGCAAAAGTTCTGATCTACTATATAGTTCAAATTGAGTTTTTAGTCCAGTATATAAAGCAAGGTTGCACATAAATTTACAGGTAAATATAAAAATAGAGTTCTCAATATATTGACCAAACTGGTTTGCTGAGTGGACTTACATGAAGGTGTTTGTGTGCTGAATTCTGCCTTCTTTTTCACAGTTTTAAGAGCACTCTCACAGTTGCCACGCTGTAATTTTAACCTCTGCAAGAGATCCTCTCCATCTCCTCTGGGTACTGCTGTTGTTACATGTGTCTGTGATAACTGTAGATAGCATTTTTCCATCCTTCCCTGTTTCTGTCAGTATTTATGCAGAGCATGCATGAGGGTTATTGATAATATTAATGATGGAAGGCAACAGCCAGAGCTGCAGGAAGAATATAGGCTAGATAACAGCTACAGAGTTTAGGGTAGTCACCGTCTCCAGGAGTACTTGTAATCCGGTGAGAACTGAGAACTTCAGCTCATGTTTCTTTCTGTAAGACTAGGCTAGCTGCTCTGTACTAAAGTTATCCACTCTGAAGGTGAAACAAAGGGTTTAGCCTGCCATTTAGCTAAGAATGTGAAGGCTTAGATAGAACTCTGGTTTGGCTAGGGGTAGGCTAGCAGAACCATGGTGGGTGTGTCACTCAAAGCTTCCTTGTCGCTAGAAGAGGCATATAGTGCCAAGAACAGTGCTAAGTATTGTGGTGATTGAACTAACTAGAGCAAAATGTTTGTTCTTGGAAACTGGGGAATGATATTTTCTTCAGCTTTGCACCAAGCCACTGGTATGCATCAGAGGCTGCTGTGCCCAGTCTGTGTGTCTCAGAAACTACTCTGGTCCTTCCTGCAGGAACAGCTGTTTTTCTTCTTCGCTCTCCCCATTGATTGCTTACGCTAGGGCCCTGATTTCCCTCATCAGCAGCTTATTTGGGGTTACTGTTTCACATATATTTAGTATCCTAGATACCAACTAGAGGATTGGAGATACAAGTAATAAAGCAGATTACAGAATAAACTGCAAGCATTTAAAGATAGAAGGCTGTGAAAAGTTGCAGAGATAAAAGAGGAACCAGGCAGAACCTCTGTATAAACACACAGAGAAATGTTCAAACATGTCTGAGAAGCTTGAATAGGCCTTCTCCTCTAACAGCCTATCTGAGGATAGCTATGGGGCTCTGCAGAGATGAAGCATAAAGGTGTCACAAATGATCTAACTAGAAGTAAGTATAATGCTCAAAGGAACAGAGAGTCAGGCAGTATGGAAACTTTTAACCAGATTGTCCAGAAAACAGTTCACTGGTGGTTAGTACTGCAGCTGTAGAATACCAGTTGTAGATACTATTGTATGGTGGGCTCAAGCTCTTGAGGACAAATCCCTTGAGACAAAATAAAAGGGAGAATAGGAGTTGGCATTTCTGCAAAGCAACTTGGATTCTGAAACAAGTCATCACTACAATGAAAGTGTGGCAGCCTCTCATCCCTATGGCCTCATCCTCATTTCATGGAGAGGCAGAAGTTGTGTGTGAGCTGTGCACCACTGGCATGATGAGAGGGAAGGCAGAGATTGCCATGAGTATCTACAGACAGGAAGCTAAATCTGCAAGCTATCATTTGGGGGTTATTTGTAGTGTCTGAAAAGACAGTTTCCTATCAAAGTTCCTGAAAGTTTAACAAGATTTATGCTATTAAAGAAGTACTAAGAATTACTACCTCTAGGGAACATTCAAAATGCTTCTGACCTGATTTTTCACTGAAATTGAACACCCAGCTGCTAGTGGGTTGTCAGTCATTCTGAAAATACAGCCATTATCACATTGCTTTTTTTTATTCTGTGTTACTTTGAGAGTTCCTCCAGCATTACACTGATTGTTTCCTGCTTCATGGAATTTAGCAATTCAATTAGTGTTAGTGAAATAGGGTGATGGTGAACTAAGAAATCAGTTCTGTTTTCCAAGTCTTCTTCACAATACAGCTTGCTGAGTAACAGCTAAGCTAAGTAGTATAGCGGGTTGTTCAGTTCCAGGTTGTCTTGATGAGGCTGTGTTTGATATGGCGAGTTCAGATGATGAAGGAAGGAACTAGAGCCTGGTCATTTTTTTTACTGTATATGTTAACAATGTAAGGTGTATGGAGACATCTTGCCATATTTTGCTGGTTTATTTTCTGTTCTTCTCTAGTGGCATTAGGTGAATAATACATGAATTCTTTTTCTCAAGAAAGTGAAGTTCTAGATAAAAAAGGTGTCATTTTTCCACCAGAATTTAGCTTTTGACAACTGGCAAGAAACATCAATCAAGTTCTATAGCTACGTGGAAAACCTCATAGTTAGAAATTTATTATGTTTATTTTTCTTCCTTTTTGATAAATGCTAACACAAGCAGGTTTTAGGGAGAATAAAGAACGAAGGGGGCACTTTATGAAAACATAACAGCATAGTCCCAGGCAGCTTCTCTGTTCCTGAGCTGGACTCTTGTCTGCAAGAGCCTGAAGACAGGAACAATCTGAAAGTATAATTAACCCCTCAGTGCAGTTGTGGAGTGGATGCACAAGTTAATGACACCAGCCAATTTTATTTGGTTTGGTTTGATTTGTAAAGGTAACAGCAGCTATGAGTGAAATCTGTCTTCTGTCTTTGTGCTTCTTCTTTTGCTTGCTGCGAACCTCTTGAGAGTTTGTGATTTTATTTTAAAAGCTTCAGAATACAGAACGCCACTGGGGTTCTGTTTTTCTATGACAAAAATATAATGTGCTAATAACCTATATAATTACAAACAAATATGAATTATGATTAAACTGGGCAAGACTGATGCTTGGCTCCAGGCTTGACAGGACTTTCACCTTTTCATACTCAGACTGATTAACAGTGATGCAGTTTTATTGTGCTAATGTTTATATAACTGCTCTCCACATGGCTTTTCCACTATGTGTTCTGGGAGAAGAAAAAAGCATTAGAGTTTCTGATTAGATGAGGTAAAAGTTAGTAACATGCTATCTGAGTTTGACAGCAGTGAAGACTGCTAATTCATGCAAAGTCTCAGATCTCTACCTAGTCTGGTTTAAAGCGTGAGTCCAAAACCAATTTATTTGTATTCTATCTCTCTTGAGAATACTTCATAAAGAAGGTGAATGTCAAAACTCATCTGAAGCTAGGGAGGAAACTTCTTGAGCTAGGTAGTAGAGACTTGATTTTATTCCCTGTGATTCCCAGGTCTGTGTCTGAGCTTAGTTGCAGGATGATGCACAGTTGTCTGTTTACTTTGGCCATTCACCTGGCCTCCCTATCTGCATGAATGCCAAGTCCTGAAGGTTTGCACCTCTTTGAAATAAAGTGTATCATCATCTGTAGGGGCTTAAAACTGGATCCTGAACTGCCAAGAGACCAGCTGAAGAATATGGGGATTAACAAACTGGTTTGGATCTAATCCACGTAGAAGGCAGGCTGCTGTTCTTAGTTTTCTAGTGATTTCCTTCTTTAGGCTAAGGTGGAGAGCAGTGTCTGAACACCATCCAAATAAAATGAATGTGCAAGCAGTGTGGTCCAGTATAGACCAATGAATGGGGCCTGCTTGCAAACTAGTGATAGTAAGGAGCACTCATTTGCACTTACTCTTCTCTGCATCTAGCACACTCCAGTTTTTTTTCATTTTACAGGAAATCTACAGGTAGAATGTGTATTTCTAAAGTTTTTTATATCCATAGTTATTGCATGGTCCTTCGTAAGAAGGTTGTGTATGTCTTGTTACTGGAGACCTGAAATTAATGGTTAACGTTGGAGGCACTAAGTTGTGACTGGCCGTTGTCTACCCACTGCTTGAATTAACATTATTCTAGAAATGCAGCTTCTTTTATATAAGTTTAAGGAAAGAAGAGGTTCTTTTAGCAGGTATGCAAAAGTACAAACTTCAAAATTGTCCGGCACCAGCAAAAGGGAAAAAAAAAAGGCAAGTAAACCCAACAAGCATTTAAACAAGATGCATACAATTACTTTGTATTGTTTGCCAGATCTAAACAAAGAAAATACCTGGGATTGGGAGATTCTTTTATCAGCCGGTGTCTTAAAGGGTGGGGATGGGATGGGATGGGATAAGTACTGTTGCCACTGTGCATGGCCTGTGTCAGACTCCCAGCCATTTGCTACAGTAGGGTGGAATTCTCAGCTGCCCGGCTTTGTCCAGGCTTCCCCAGCTTCTGCCAGGCTCCCCTGCAGCCTTGGAAGGCAGTAGATTGTTGAACACCAATGTATTTATTTTTGTGTTGTTACCACATTCCCAAGAGAAACCTTGGCTATGATTTCAGCTGGTCTCACCACACTGTCCAAATCCTTCATCAGGAGCAGCTGGGAAAAGAAATCACTCAGGTTTCTGCACAGCACATTGCTGGTACGCCTCCTCCCTCCCACTAATCCTGTTAATTCCAGTCTTCATTTGCCACCCTCCTGGTTCTCTCTTGTTGCTGTGACTGACTGCACAAGTGGTCTTGACTTTGAAAGGTGACCTTCAAATGGGCACCTCAAGTAACCTCTACCTCAGACTACTTTGGCTACTCAGGCACAAGATATCTTGTAACACAAAAGAGCAACTTTTGATGTCACCTCATTACTTATCCTAGTCCAGGAATGGAGTAATGATGAGCTCTTCCACATAAATCCTTCCAGAGCCTTCTCTGCTGAGAAGCTCTGGGTGGGTCACTGAAAGGGAACAGCAGTGTGATATCCAGTACCTTGCATCAAACTTTTCTAGTGCAGCCTCTCACCCTGCATACAGCCTTTGTCAACAGCAGTAATAACATTCTGTCAGCATCTCTCTCTGTAGTGCTGTCTCTGTGCAGGGAAAGGATTATTGAGAAATGGAATCAGTCCATTTTATCGTATTTTGGAAAGCAGTGGAGCTTGAGGTGAATCCTGCTATTGTGCCTCCCTTTTTTGGGAGGGCAAAGAATCAGTTACAATGGAAGATATTTGGTTTCACATTTGTTCTTAGAATTGTCTTCCTAAAGCTATTGTTTTTTCATGCATCACAAAAACATCTTGGATCTTCTCTCTCTCCCCTGCTTACTTCCACAGTTTCATAAAGAGGGCAAACAGGAAGGGGGAAAAGATAATTTCTCTCCCTGTTATAGTTTTTGCATCTGTCCCAGGTCAGATAATGACAGACAAGCCTGTAGTACCAGACGGACCAGAAGGGAAAGAAGGGTAGAGAAAGACCTTCTCCTCACTCTATTTCTTGGTACTCTTTGAAGGAGCATGGAACCATTACCTTATGACTAGCAATGAGCAAATATTGATATCTCTAATGAATACCTTTAAAATAGATACAAATTATCAACATGGCATGACTATGTTCCAGTTTATCCAGTTACTAAGTCTCATTAAATCCCAGCAGAGTGTAAAGCTCTGCCAAAAGCAGCATTCCAGGCCCTTCTCAGGTGATGTTAAGGAGATAATGTCCAACTCAGTCATCGCTTCTCAGCTAGAGCTGAGGGTCAGTGTTCACTTCTAATGATCAGAAATTATGTTTATTCCTTAACTTGTAAGAGCAGCCTGCCTCTCACACCTTTAGTTAACCTTTTGCCTTTTTTTTTGTGAAAGGAAGGAGCTTTTTCCTGTTGCTACTGGTCTTATGCCACTGAAAGGACATTCTAAGACTCAGGACCACTCAGAAAGCAGGAGAAAAAAGAAAGGATAGTCTCTAGGAATTGGCTTCCCTGTTTAAGAACTAGAACCCAGCTTGAATTTTAGGAGCCTTCACTTCTGACAGACTCAAAGAAAACTCCAAAGCAGGATAAGTAATGACTTCAGGCAGTTGGCATTTTTGCCTGACTGAAGGCTGAGCATTGCTTGTTCTCAGTAGTTAGGTGATGGCGAACTGCCTGTATTTCCTTGCTGTGTTGGAAATGTCATTCAAGATCAGGTGTGCAAAGACTGGGGAGAGGTTATATAATATCTTGGCTACTTCTGTCTCACATCTGGCCCTTTGGCATTAAGCTACCTATAGAGAGGATGACTTTGCCCATCCAAATTGGATTTTGTTTTAATCTGGCATTATTTTATTGGGACTAAAAATAGAAGCCAAAATGTGTGTGAATAGAGTAAAAGGAGTGTCTGAAGTTATGAAATGAAATGAAATGTGGGGAAGAGCCAGAGAAGAGAGAGCCACAACAAACCAGGGAGTAGGGAGCTGAATAAGAGAAATCAGAATGAAGGCTCTAGTACAGAAGGGCATTAGCAGTCAGGGTGAGGAGCCCACCTGGTGTCTTCTCTGTAACATGGGGAGCAGGAGGGCTCATGCTGGCTTCCACTACAATTTCTCCACTTGTTAATGAGGCTGCTCATTGCTCTTTTCATGCAGGGAGACTTCACTTGAATACAGTTGTGTGTACTGTTTGTGTCATGCCCCCCTCCAAGTAAATTTTCATGACTTGGAACTGCTGCTTTCCCTTGCCTGCCCAGTCCAGCAAGCCAACTTGAAATTGTGCCCAAAAGATGGGGGAGGGAAGGCTGTCCTTCTGTTGTCAGCTGTCCTGGCTTGCTAGTGTCAGTCACCCATGGATATAAATAAACCTCATCTATTTATTGCCTTTCTTAGTTGCACTATATATTATCAAGGGAATGCTGGGCATCACTGTAGGATTAGAAATTCCCTCTGCTCTGGGATAAAAAAATCTGAATTTCTAGGATTATCAGAGCTTTTCAGGGAGAAAGGAAGTTCCTGTTTTCAACACTAGATTGAGGAAGCTTTGACATGCTTCTTAGTTCTGCCAGAGACTTGCTGTGGGTATGATGAAACAGCCCAAACTAGCTCTAAAAAATGTTAGCATGGGTCCCTGACCTGGTACTGTCATCTAGCCTAGTGCTCTGCTCTGTCTCATTCCTGCAGCTTAGAAGCAGAGTAGATAAGGTGCTGGTGTCTGATCAAGGGTGTGTACATCTGTGTTGGGAAAGTCTATATGGCACTGAATTTTAGTGTGCAGGTATCCTGTAAATGACTTTACACAACTCCTGTGATTTCCTTGTGACTCAGAATCATACCCATAAAATTGAGGTAATCCTTTTCTTCTCCCTATGTAACTGTTCTAAGTACAAAAGTGTTAAAGTTTTTGAGGTGCAGTCATGGATGACATAATAGTATGTAAACACATGGACAGACATACAGGCAGATACTTTAACACCTCCTGGTAGGCAGACAATAAAGGAGATTCATTCTGTTGTATGTGGTGATTCACTGCAGTGACTCTTGTCACTAGGGACAATCAACCCTTAATGTTGGCTGCTGTCAGGAATGAGGTTGTTTTCTGTTCCCCCTACTCAACCAGAAGGAGGTGGAATGCTCACCAGTAGCTTTGAAATGATAAAACTTCATAGAATTATATACATTAATATTTATTAAATTATTGAATTGGCCATCAGCTGCACTCATGGTAGGAACCTATGTATTTACTTTTAGACATAGGAATGCCCCTCTCTGTGTTCAGTTCTCAAGGTAGCCATACAAGAGGAGCTCACACAAAGTGATTTTAATTCAGTTTGTAAGAAAAGACAAACTGTACTGTGCATTTCTGTAGGAAAAGGAAGGCTGAAAGGCCTCTTCAAAACAGGAAGATGAGGTTGAAGTTGGCTGCCTCTCTCATGTGCCTTTGTTTTCCTTAATTTCAGCACATTGTCAAGGGATGGTATTCTGGACTGGTATCCTATCTTAATACACATTGTTGACAGTTTGGTTCCTAATTCAGGTTCCAAACTTTCTGTGCAATGACATAGCTGACAATCCTGCTTTCTAAACAACCTTCCAGATCCTCTGTGCTGTGTGACATTTGGCTCTATTCTGGGCTTTCAAGGAGAGCATATTTTTTAAAATATAGCAATATTTTTAATAAACAGCTCTCAACAACTGTCACTCACATTTAGGAGCAAGCTGATGTGCTAAATACACAGGACAAGCTTTACCTACTACTTTAGCTGTAAAATGCAAACTGACCAAAATAAACTTGGTACATTTCTAAGTGTTTTGGATTTTTCTTTTTAAAGGACTGTCTGAGGATTTTTAAGTAAAAGAAGTGAAGATGACATTGACTTTTTCCCATAACATGTCTAAGCAGGAAAATGTTGCAGTATGTACAATTAAAATCATATCTTTGTAATAAAGAAAAAATTTTTTCTTCCCATTATCCCCATTTTGTTTCTTTTAAAGATCAAACTTTTCACACCCCCATCTCTCCTGCACCAAGGTCCTTAGCATCTTTTGGAGTGGGGAAGTAGACTCCCATGCAAGTGAATGAGTAAAAGACACAAAGAAAGAGACAAAGCATACTGATATGGGACAAGGATTTAGAGCTACTGGAGGAGCATGTAAAGAGAGGAGTCAGATGACTCAGAGGTGAAGAGTGAAGAAGGTATTCTGGGGCTTGAGAGGAATACCAGGACTACTTTTTCACACAGTAGCTTATTAAGTTAGGTTTTGTCATACTGATCTGTGATCTCATCTGTTACTGTAGAGAGAGGGTGTGTGATAGAGAGATCCAGATTTCTCGTGATGGCTGAGATTTGCAGAGCAGTGCAGCAGTTTTTCCCACAAAACAGTCTGCTGTGATTACTCAAAATCTTTGCTTTGTGTTTTTTCCAGCCTCTGCTCGCAGAGAAGGACCGACACTGAACACCAGGTGAGGAATCCAGGGTGTTGCTTCAAGTATAGGACAAAGGAAAAAGCAGCAGTGACTTTGTACCACCACACTCCCATAACACCCAGGAAAGAGTGAAGAGGAGGCCCTGGTTAGAGGACAACCCACTGAGGAGAGTACATGAACATCTGTGGAAGCTGGTGATACACATGCAAGCTGAGGTGAATGATTTCCTCTGAGAGCTTCTGCTGCTGAGTCTTGGGGTCCCTTCCTCCCACCTCTTCCTGATCACTAACTGTGAGATCTTTCTAGAAGATGCAGGTCCTCCAGCTGTCTGTATTGTTCCTAAGGTCCAAATTTGAACATAAAGTCTCATTTGCCTAGCCATTTCAGTCTGTCCCAGTCTGGTAACAGCTAAGATTCTCTGCTGCCATTACATGGCAACGATCACAGAGAAAAATACTGGAACATATGACTGGAGACATTCATGTTGGTTGCCATCTTGAATTTTGGCACAGAGCCATAGAAATTATTGGTTTGAATAAAGTAATTTAATTTGTTTTTTTGGTTATAATTTCAGTTATGAATTCACACCCCCAAAATATTTGCTGTCATTGTATTGGACAGGATTTAAAATCCGTCTTTATGTTTTACTGTTGGATGCTTATGTTCTGTGTGGCTTATTTTTGTATTTTGATTTCTGTTTGTTTAGGCTTTATAAACTTTTTGGCTGATGTTTTCAGATTGAAGCTTAAACCCTAGGGCCCAGGTGGCTCCTATCAGTTGCAATAGTGGCTTGATGAAGCACTCCAGTTAAAATTTGCCTACCGCTATGAAAATTAATTTGCTTGTGTTAGAAAACAACATCAGCATCTGGAAAATGTATTGGAGAGAAGATCCACACATCCTTAAAATGAACAGGAAGCAGCTTTAGCTCTGGCTCTTTTTTGGTGCCAGGTTAAAGGAAAACTCAGTATTTTGCAACTTCTGCCTTGTAAAACAGCAAGTGTTATGATTGTAATTCTCAAATGGTACAAAATCTCCTGTTGTCTGTCTTGGAGCCCTCAGAGATTGGATTCTAACAGCCTGTTTGATCTGTTTTCTTATTCCACAGGTCCCCTGTTATTTCTAGCCTGTATAGTCAGTGTTAAGAGATCTTTCTCATGTGTTGGCAAGTAGATAATGATCAACCCAAATGGCTGATAGAAGAAACAGTGTCAGAGGGGGAAAGTGTTTTCTCTTGAAATGATTGTGTTCATGTTCACTCTTGAATTGTGCATATTTTCTGTCATTCAAGACCAGATAAATTGTGAGAAGATGAAATAATTATGTTCATACCCCGTTGGTTGCGCTATCGCTTGCTCCAGGCATGAATTCATAGGACAGAACGTGCATTTTTCTATTTCTGTTCCACTTACACATATGACAGACGTTGAATACTTCATTTGTCCAAAACGCGGTTCTCTGATGTAGCTGTTCCCTTTCTTACTTCATTGGCTTATATTTCATTTCCTAGACAGTCATGATCATGTTCACTTTCTCTGTGTTTTTCAGCTGCGTTCTTCAAGAATCTCCATATCATATGTCCATTGCCTGTGCTGCCATCATATATCATCAGTGACCAAGAGATTTGTAAAATCTTGTGAAATTACTTTCAGATCATGTCCCTTCTGTCTGTAATCACTGAGTTCTACCCGTTGATCTCCAAGACATGTTCCTACTGGTGCATCAAGTTGTCGGCTCATGATTAGTGAAAATTTAGTTGCAGAAGTTGTTACTTCAAACTTCTGCACATCCTCAGCAGCTGCGGGCTTCAAGACCTTGGGTCTGTCTTCTCATAGCCTAATCTGCTTATGTGTGGTATTGGCTATAGCCTCCAGCTCTGTTCCAGAACTGTCGGAGGGGCTATTTCCCTATAAGATTTAGCTTCAGTAGATAATAGATTCCATTCCTTTCTTCCTCCCAGGGGATCTGAGTTATCCTTATTCCACTGGGTTTCCTGTGCAGGATCAAGTAGCTATAGGATATACATCCTTGTGGAATTCTCATCTCTGTTTTTATTCTCTCTAGTTTCTTCGTTCAGGTTGTCACAGCCACCACTGAAAACTATAAGAGAGGTTTGGAGGATAGAGATTTAAATGCACAGTTAGCCCAGGAAAGGTGATTGTCTTCAGAGGATCATTGGCAGCATTCTTACATCTTTGGCAAATTACCAGTTAGTGCTGGCTTATTATGAACATAGGTTAATTGTTGTGTCAGCTTTGCCAGTCTCCCACCCACTTATTTGGGGAAAATTACTTGTATTCAGTTATAGCCAGCATGTTTTCTGAACTTCTTTGCATTGCATGTTAGATGTAGCCACAGCACATCTGTAACTGTGATGACTTAGTAGCAGTGTATCAGACATCTTGTCTCTAAGATTTTTGAAATATTCAGAGGAATGCACATTGCAGTCTAAGACCCTCATTTCAAAGGCATGAATTTTGTCAGCTTCAGCAGCAGTGAAGTCCTGCATCCTTTGTTTCTGGAAAATTTTTCTTTTGCTTCCAACAAATAAAAAAAAAAAACAGGGATATCAAGACTGGTCCTTTACCTGAAGCCAAACACCTAGACCTTGAACTACTGTTCAGCCTCAGGATCTATTAGGGCAGCCTGAGCATCAAAAGAAATAGCAGTATTCCTTTGCCTTGGGCTTCTGCTGATCCCGACTCTGACCACAAATGCTGTTACCTTGGGAGCATGTGCAATAGAGAATCAGGAACAAGTCCTGCGATTCCAGCCTCTTGTTTTTGCCATCACCCTGTACTCCTCAGCCTGGAGTCCATGTATGTGTTTGTGCGTGGTGGATACTGTGTACTGAAGGATAACATATGTATTTTGTCTCTTTGCAGCTCTGCTACCTCCATGTCCGTCCCTTTTCAAAAACCTCTCAGAGACTGCTTCAGTTAAGAGATTCAGTGGGGAGAATAGAACTGTTTCCCACACATCTTGGAGAGAAGGCATTTTACAGGAAGTGTTTTCTAGTACAAGGGAGGAATGGAGGATAGCAAACCATTTTGGATTTATAATAGTTGCATATGACGGGAGTACAATTATATACGTGCTCCTCAAGTGGGGATTAGTTTGTCTCTGCTTTTATGACATTTACTTCCCTGTATTCATCAGTGAGTTTCATTGAAAGCGCCTTTGTTTACTGTGAGAAAAGAAAAATTACTAATAGAAGACCCCAACAGTCATTCAGCATCTACTTCAGTTGTGAGACTGGATAATGTAATCAGGGGGTCCTCTTCTCTCCTACTCTGTGATGTTTTGCATCACTTCTAAGTTAAGGAGCCTGTTCCAATGACAGAGAATCAGGCTTGTTAGTCTTGAAAAGAGTAAGGTCCACATCAGAGTCCTGGAGGCTGAGATAATGCAGAGTTCATGCAAGCATTTTGTGCTGTGTTTAGGTGATGACCATACCATAGCATAAAAATTAAGGGAGGGATATTAGATTCTCTCCTCTCCAGAAGCAGCTGACTTGTACTCAGTATGTGAAGTATTAACTTCACTTTTACATGGTTCATCTTGGCCTTTAAAACAGCCTCACAAGTCCTGTGAGTGCCATCAGTGGGAGGTGGCACTAGATAGACCATTTAGTCTTGGGTGCCAACAAGACATACAGAAATTTCAATTCTCAAGACTACATATGCTTTTGGACAATCATGGTTTGTTGGAAATGCTCCTCATTATGATGCCTGGAAGGTCAACATACTTATCTCTGATACTGGTTCCATGCTATGACAGGAGGTTTTGTTATCAAGACCTTTGTTTACTAGTAGGAATCTCAATGCTGTGCCTCTTCCTCATACCGGAATATGGATAGTCTCTGTGTGCATGGAGTTGAATGGCTGACAGTGCTGGACCATTCCTCTTCTTTAGCTGTGAAGGAGATCATTGACTTACAGGTGAGCTGACAGAACAGACTGGATTCTCAGCTTGCATTTTTTTCAGGCCTGTACCTTGTACTAATACAACAGTCCCAGTCATTTTGGATTATTTGCTGGAAATAAAATTAGCCTGGCTCCTGACTTATTTTTGTTAAGGTTTACTTGATCAAACTGCCAAGGACTTTTTTTTCCTCAGTCAGTCCTACATTTGCTGCTCATATTAATCTTGGGCTCACTGTTTGAATCTGGATGGGTTATTTGCAGTTGTTAAAATAGTTGGATTTTTTTGGTTGCAGAAAGTAACTGGCTGATTGATCCTCTTCATACTATTTCCTTTCTGGACACATTATTCCTGTCGATCTGTCATGAGTTTCTTCAGAAGGAAGCTTCTGAGCTTTACTTAAACCTGGGACTTGACTTCCTTTTCTTCTTTCTAGAACCTCTTGTTTCTAGAGCTAAGACATCCTTGTTTATGCCGAACATCAGGAGAACCTTATTTTATCTTTGCAGAATCAGGTCAGTCAAACAGTCCTTGAGATTGGCTATACCAAGAGCACTAAACTTAACATTCATAGTTCTCTTCATACAGAAAGTGGTTAACTAGGAAAGAGATGGTCAAGGAGGAGTGTAAGGGAGAAGGTGAAAAAGGAGTAATTGTTGACAGTCTTGCCCACTAGAAGAAGTAGGAGCATCAAATGAAATTAGCAGATAACAAATTCAAAGAAGGAAAAAAAAAAGGGGGGGGGGGGTGCACTTGATTTTTTTTTTTTCACAGTGTGTAATTCACCCATGGAACTCCTTGTCACAAGATATTGTGGGTACAAAAAAGTGTTTGTGGTTTGAAAAGACAAGTAGACAAGTCCATGAAAAAGTAGTCTATTAGGGCATATTAAATATTAAAACTAAAAAACAAGCAGGAAGTTTCTAAGACCTTTTAAGTGACTATTCTGGGGAAACATCACAATGGGCTTTTGCAATTTTTAGCTTGTCTATCAAGCATGTGCTCTCGACCACTGTCAGAAACAAGAGGTGGGCTAGATGGTCTTGTAGTCTGACTTTGTATGAATGTTTTATTTTGATAGTTGCAGTACAGCCTACTAGAACAGCCAAGGCAAAGCTGCCTTCCAAGACAGCGGCATGTTCCACTAGAATTCAGTCTGGGTTTTCTAAGAAAAGTCTCCACTGCTGACATCTGCCAATTTGTCACATGCAGCTTGTCTACACCTTCGCCTGGGTGGGCACTATATATTGCAGAGGCTTTCAGAATGATGAAGCTCTTACAAGAGCATAAAGGACACCAAGATCCACCTCTAGACAGTTGTGATTTTGGGGGAAAGTAGGTTGCTCTATGGAAGCAATTCATAATGTGATGTTTGTGAATGGTTAATTGCTTATATATGGAAAAGAAAATACCTACCACTAGCTGAAGCTCTTAAGTTACCTTATTCATACACATTTCACTTCTCGCCATCTTTGCCTTCCAAAGTGCTTCGGTGCAGAGCACCTTCGGGATGAATGTGCACAACCACAGCACATCTTAAAGAACTACTGTACCTGGTAACTGCTTTCTTCCCATTTTAGAACCCTACTGTCCTTTTCCAAAGAATGAGATTAAGTTTCCCTGCTGCCTTAGAGATAAGCAGTTAGGAAATGCAAGCTGATCTTCTCCAAAATTGTTGGATTCTGTGCCCCTCCGCGCAGTTTTAACACAGAGGACAAACTCCACTGAACTAAAGGTGACAAACAAGACACCAAGTCTGTCCTGAGAAGTCTGCTCTGTCTGTTACCTTACCAAAAAAGGATTTTACTGGCCCTCATTGAAAAAGAGTTTTCACTGCTGTTTCCAATTTAAAGGAAAGAATCACTGATCACTGTGGAGACCCTGGTGTGAAGCCTTTGCCAGTGGTATTCAGTGAATCATAGTGGTTCCCTAGGGAGAAGAGTATACTTAACAGGGCCTCTTCAAGTCCACGCCTACAGTGCACACAATGAGCTTGAGAAATCTTATGTTCTTTGAAAAGGAGTAGCTTCTTTATCTGACCTATCAAACAAAAAAATTGAATTGGCCTTAAAAAAACAAAATTGATGCAATTGTTAAGAATTTGGGGGCTGTTAAAAATGTATCTTTTATTACCAGAATTTTTATCATTTGTTTGGGGCAGGTGGAAGAGGTGCTGTTACCTTTAAAAGCAATTTCAGCATTGTATTTGGCCTTTTGCCTACTGGTGTTCTGGGATGTGCAACAGAAGACAACCCCAGAACATTAGTTTAATTTGGTGTCCCTGCAAGAGTATTTTAGAAAATCTCATTTCACCCTAGTTATAGGAATGGTAAAGTGTAGTCTCCTTCCCCCAGACTAAGAGGAGACAAGTTACTGTACTCAGTGTAGTTATGTTCAAAAGTCATAAAATCTACTCAAAAAAATGTTTTAGGATTATTGATCTAATCCCTATGTCTTGAGTAATACCATGTCAAAAGTCAGGAAGGGATCTTTGAAAAGTTCCTCTACTACCAAGTCCAAATATTTGACTGTCATCACTCCCTCATGCTACTATAAAATTTGTTTTTTCTGAGATTGGGGAAGAAAAATGGCAAGAGATTTTTCCCCACTGTTTCTAGCAGTTACTATATAGGATTCACCTCATGTTTTTCAAGTGGTTTTGCCTCACTTATATGACCTTCTGGAAAGTTCATGCTGTGTCAGATATATTTAATACATCTCGGAAGTCTGTGCCATTCTTCAAAGTGTGCAGATGGACAGCTGTGAATCTACTGGGAGGGCAAATGAAGTTGTAGGCATCCCATTAGTGCCACTAGTTACAGTACTTATGCTTTCAGTTGCATGATGCTTCCTCCATTCAAACTGGGGTTGTCTTCCCTCCTGAAAGTGTGGTTTTGCCACCATTTCTAATTCCAGACATTTATTGTGGGATACATTTTGTCTATGACATCAGCTAGGAATTTTTTTTCTTATCCACAGACCTACAAAACTCATGTCTCCATATGTCTACTGAAAATCTCTCATGAAAAATATCTAAGAATAAAGATTGGTGGCTCTTCCTGCCAAATTGTGGCTCTGCAGTTTTCTTAGATCTTTTGAATGATGGCTTGGCTGAGAGCAGGTGAAATTGATAAAAAATGAAAGACATTTTAAAATGTGTAGTCAGCACATTTTAATTGCTGCCACACGATATTTCCCTGAGATTTTATTGCTATCTTCTTTATTTTGTTTCTCTTTGTTGTTTGTTCTGTTTGTTTGTTTCCAGTTCTTCAGATTAGCACAACAGAGCACTTAGCATGGTAGTATCTAAATGAGATCTTCAGATCCTAAAATATAGTTGGAGATTTCTGTAGCAAGTGTCCTTTGAGGGGGCAGATATCAAATAGTGTCATGCAAGGCAGCTTGTTGCAAGCTGGATGTCTTCCAGAGACTCTTGTTGTGAGTCAGACTGTATGCTGCTGCTTTCCCCCACAAGTGGAGTTTCTTACAAATCCTTGAAAACAGTGGAGAACTCCTAAGCATGTAGTCTACCTGCAAGAGGGTTTCAGCACTTCAAAAGACCATAAATTTTTGTTTCAAGAAAGGACCAGAACATAATTGCCAAGACATTCCCCAGTCGTTGCACTATGTGTGTTGCACAAATCCTGTAATATTTGCCCCTGGTTGCACAGCAAATCTTCGTTTTGTCTGCTTCCTGAAGAGGATAGTAATTTCAGGAGAAAAAAGAATTCCTTCCTGAAGAATGTCAGGAAATCTCTGGTTTGATATGACCTAGCTGGCTTCTTTCATCAAGTGATGTACATGTACTGGCCATGATACATTATTATAATGCCTCATGCTGATTCCTGTATGTGATGAATGAATATCTGTAAACAGCTAGTGAGAAATGTCTGAGTGTTGGCAGACTAGAAAAGGAGGTCACCTTTGCTTTTGGCAACATGCGTAACCCCTACATGTAATTATTTCTTGCATTGATCTCTGTGGACAGCAATGAGGTATCATCTTGCCTAGCCAACTAAGTAGAATGAGAGACGAAGAATATCACCCTGCACAAAGACCACTACCCCCCTGAAATGGCGAGAAATAAATCTTTGTCCTCAGAAGATACCGCTTGAAAGATTGGTATTCCTTGGTATAATTCAACAGCGCCAGCATATACCACGGGGGACAGAGTTTCTGCCTGAAAGCTGTTCACTAAGTCTGAAGGATGTGGGAAACCAATAACGTGGTGGTGGTGGGTGTGTGTTGCCACAAACCACAGCTGTAAAGAAACCTCTATTCTGTACTAGATACAAAGGTCCTTATCCCTAAGTGTATTTCCATGAAATCATAGCCCAGTACTGGAAAAGGCCCAGCTGCTTGGTTGAATGCCTTCAGAGCATCTCTGCCATCTTCCCTATGCAACCTAGCCCTAGATAAGGATGTTCTAAAAGCAGCCAAGTAACTGAGGTCTGTAATCTTTGAAATTAGTCTTTCCTGGAAATACACTGTGACATCCAAAGTACTGTACCATATTCTTTCTGAAGTTATGGGCACAAATGGCATCTCAAATGCATTACTGTAATTTAGAGAAGTAAAAGAATGGCAACCATTAATCAGCAATTTTCATTTGCTGTATTTCATGTTGATGTATCTGAATTAATTTCTAAGGCAATCTATTTCCCAATGAGTAAAACTGTCTCATCTCTTCTATGTTGACTTGTTGCATGATAAAAGACCTTGCATTTATACAGGGCATCTGAAGCCTTTCTTCAAGAGAGGACAAAAGACACTGAGCTTAATCGCTTCCATCTATCACTTCTGGAGCTGCATCAAAAAGGAACCAGGGCTTAAATTATTTCCCTGTATACAGAAGAAAATATTGGTAAAGCAGAGACCTGAAAGCCCAGGTGTTCTTTTACTAAACATCATAGTATGTATGTTAGTTATTGATTTTATACAGCTTTTGACCACTAAATTCTAGTGATTTTTGCATGTAAAAAAAATTATTTTAATAGATGTTATTTTTAAAGAATTAGAAGGCAGGTTTTCCTCCTTGCACTGTATCCAAATTGCTGCTATTACTCTAAACCACAATTAATGTAGGTTATAGGCAGCCCATACAACCATCTATTACTTTTCCCTACCGCAAATCTGTATAGTTTTGCAAGTGTGTAGATATCACAGTTGGCTCCATATGTATTGAAAACTGTTATTTTCTTGATTGATTTCATTGCCTTTCAATCACCCATTAAGAGAAGACAAACCAGTACTATGAAGTTGATGTTTTGCATGCCACTAGAAACACTTGTAGTGGGTAAGAAACCTTTTCTGCACAATGGAGCTGGCCCTAGAGCTGCATCCTGCTCAGTCTGTGGCACTGAAACTGCCCTGCATTGGACCCTGGACCATATTGAAGATGTCTGCCTCATAAGACATGGCAATGGATCCTCTTCTGTCATGGGATGGCTGTAGTGATTTCATTTACAAAGTAGTCTGAGCCTGGAGACCTCCTGTATTTCTGCTCTGATGAGGACACTAGTCACAGGTAAGGAAAGCTTCAGAGCAGCATAGATAAGAATCTGTGAATTGAGAGAATGGAAATTTGGTGACAAAGAGAGACATGAGACATCACAGGACAGAGCAGAACTGAGCTATGATGTTGCTAGAGGAGTGGACAGGTATGTTTGTCTTCTGTATCTTTTATTACTTTTGGACACGGTCCACCTTGTTTCCTATATGTATTGATGTCTGTTGGTTATGGAAAGGTGAAACACAAAGCACCATATCCCAGTTCACACAGTGGTAACGGGAATGTGCTACTGTTTTTTGTAAGTGCAGTGGGATAGCTAGAGACCGTCCAACCCAAAGACCAGGGAACAAGAACTCATTTAGTCTGCAAAGACTATTCTTTGCTGAAATATCAGTGTACATTCCTATACTTACTGAAGCAGTGTTCCTTGCAGAGCTCCACAATGCACTACAGCCTGAAAAACAAGGTGTTCCAAGTTCAGGTCTAGGCCTCTTGCATGCTATAATAGAGTATGCCACAGAGAAGCTGGGACTACACAGATGGTCATTTGATCATCTGTGTAGGATCTGCCTTATGGCAGTGCAGAATAGCGTTTTTCACTCTTCCTAACCATTGATCTTTGTTAGAGAGACAGAAAGTGTGCTGGGATTGTTTTCATCAGCTTTTGTTTGTTCCTTTGAATAACAAAAGGGAACTGTTGGGAGCTGTATTCAGTGTTGGCAGTGAAGCTCCCACTTTTTCTTTCCTATTGTCTTCCTCAATTTGCCAGCTAGTAACAGAGCATATAGAGAACTGCCCTCTGCCTTCTCACACAAGTGTCCTGAAACATTTTGGTAAGCCTGTGCCCAGGAGTGTATTCAATCTGTTATTAACCCTATGCAGACAGTATAGTTTGTTGCTGAATTATAGCTAAAACACCCCTAGAAAAACTATTTTAATTGTAAGAAAATTAATTCAGATCCTGTCTCACAAATCTAATTTGCAAATGTTGCTAGGGAACCAGAAGGCTGGATAGAGAAGCAGTAACTGTAATGTGTCTGTTTGACTTCAAGGATTACCGTACTCATGAGATTACCTGTGTTCTTACTGGTTGGACACCCCAAGACTACTCTTCCCTGATTTTCCATTGCCATTTTGCCTCCTTTTCAAGGAGGCAAATGGCTTGGTCCTTCTGCCAGCCCTCCCTGCTACTGAGCAGCAGCAGTGAACAACGGCTAGTAAGACAGACCCACCTCAAGGGGCTTGCCAGGGTTAATCCGTGGGTGGTTCTGATGTGCTTCAAGTGCCACGTAGGACTGTGAGCTGTGCAAGTGTTCTAGCTCTCTTTGCAGCTCCCCCTCCTTGGGGTTTCTCCCCCCCCCCCCTTTACTAGCAAGGAAGCCCTTCAATTGGATGGGCAGTAGAGCCAGCCCAGGGCTCAGGAGGAACAATGACCAAAGAACAGATTGCAGTTTGTAAACCAAAACCTCCCCAGGGGCTGCTGCTAAAAGGCGATTAGAGAGAATTCCTACGCCAATTGGCATCTGGATTCCCCCCCCCCCCCCCCCCCCCCATTGCAGCCACTAAATTTCTGGCCTACCAGCATGGTAGTATAGTCCTAACGCATTTATTTGCTCCCTCCTTGGGCAGGCTGGGGAGGGAAGCATGGGCGTGGGGAGCTGTACAGGGCACAGTAATACAGTAGTGCTGCAGGACTGATCAAAGCTGCACCTTTCATCATCACACCGATGCCAGGTCAAGGAGCCCCAGAGAGATTAAAGTGGTAAAGCTAAGCCTTGGGGAGTGCCTCTACCAGAGCACGTGTGCCCCAGCCAAGATGTCACACAAGTTGGCAGGCTCCCTCCACTGACCCACCCTTGCTAACCTCTAGCCAGCTGGTGATGGTGCAGGAAGGGTTGTTTACAGTTTATTAAGATGTTTGATTACATGTTGTGGCAGCCTCACATGAGGTATATGGAAGCAGCCACTATTGTGAAGGGCTTGATGGAAGAGCTGAATTCTGAGCTGACCATGATGAGCCCTGGCCACAAGCTATTAACTAGCTAGGTGTCATCTTACACTCAGTTGCCGGGGTCCAGGAATTGGGAGGGGACAGGGAGGAACCTCTGTGGTCTCTAGAACATGACTTTAAGTAGTTGTGGTTTGGAGAGTCAGAGGGGCAGCCTCTGAGTCTCCTGTGGCAGGCAAGCACTGGAGACTTTTACCATTGGAGTATTTATGGCTGAAAAAGCCCATACTTTTAAAAGAGTACATTGATTTCTTGCCTGGGCAACATCTGTGAGCTTTTTATGAGCATCTGCAATGTTCATGGTAAATCGGGAGAAGGGGTGTGTTACCTGTGTGTACAAGTCTGTACTGGCAGACCATATATATTCAAATGGACATAAGACATTTGTCAGCTGTGGCAACTGCACTGCCCTAGTTATTTAAACAGCATTGTTGGAAGTGTTTTACATTTGAGGGGAGCTTTATATGAATCTATCAAAAGCAGATGCTGGAGGTGAGGTACATGTCTGAAGGACTAGGGCAGGACAAGGCACATATACACCAGGCACGATTTGTGGGTACCAAGGAATTTCTATTCTGGGGCTCTCTGGCTGACCTAAATTCTGTCTGTTCTTCTGAAGAGACATTTTGGAAAGGGGAAAGATTTTAGACTGACTGAGTATGCCACAGCAGTTTAAAAACAGCAAACATCTCACCCTTCAACAAACAACTTGCTTGTGAAAAAAAAGAGCATCTCCCCCCCCCCCAAATATTTATTTTTTACAATGTTTTTGAGATTACTATTTTTTAAGTCATGGCAGGTGAGGCCTGGGCCACATTCAGATCATCGTGCAGAACAGGTGCAGAACACCCCAAAGCACCTCACAAACCACAACAGACGAGAGGTCCTTGGAGTGTATCAGCTCATGAATGAATGGGCCCAATATTCAGGTACCCACAGGTATTGCTCCTGGCCTGACCCAGAAAGCATCTCTCAGAAACTCCAGGAAGGGAAAAGAGCTGAATGGAGACATCAGTCCCTCTAAAAATGGACTCAGCACCCTCTTTCGTGTATTTGCCCACCCTCAGCAGGCCAGCTGGGAGCCTTGCAGTTTGCATTTAGAAACCAATAGCCAGGATCTGCCAACTGAACTTAACAGGTTTGGCAGACACAGAGTTTCAGCTGCAGGACTCCTGGATCACAGCTCTGAGGAACAAAAGTCTAAGTGTATCTCTGAGCATTTCTTCTCTCAGCAGCTTCCCTTCTTGGTGCATTTTCTTTCTCTAAAGAAACTTTCAGGGTTTCCTCCTACAGGGGAAACCTTTAGTTCTTCAGGTCAGCGGGGAGGGCTGAGGTCCTAAGATAGCTAAAGCTAGAATAGAAAACATCTCCCCATTTGCATTCCCCCTTTCACCTGCTCTTTCTCATTCCCTTGCTTTCCCAGCCTAACCACCCAGCATTCAAATACACAGCAGTTCCTCCACCCTCTCTTCTTCTGCACCAACTGTCCAGGCATTTTGGAGAGTGTGGCCTTCGTGTCACTAAAGTAACTCCCAGAAGGAACGTGAGACTGCCAACAAGACCAAGAAATGTTCCAGAAGAGATCCCCAAGGGCTGCCAGACCCGAAGCCACAGGCTTTGGCACTCAGCCCTCTGCATGCATAGTCTCTGACCCCCAGTTCCTTTTGTGTTAGCCTGGGAGCAGGAGAGTGGGTGCTGACAGTTTCTCTCTTGGCTTTGGGTGGGCCAGGGTGCCTTTCAGCTGCACTTGCAGGATTTCACCACCATGTTGGAGAGCTGCTCCACTTTGGGGGTCCTGCCAACATAGTACAAGATAGTGAGCGGCTCCAGGTCCTGGGGGACACAGCAGGGCGAAGCGGATGCCTCAGGATTCAGCGTGTTGTATAAGCCCAGCACCTGCAGAAACAAATTAAATGTGGTGACAAAGTCAGGAATACATTGAATACGTTTAAGTTGGTTGAGGACAGGAAGGGACTGCAAAGCCAATAGGTCTCTAAGTGTTTGGACTATGCTCATCAGAGAGTATTTCCCTGAGGTGAGTAATACCTCCCTGTCACTTCCTGATCATGGCCTGCTTCTAAAGGGTCTCACCTGCCCTTGCCTGACTCTTAAGACTTTTTTTTTTAAGTTTAGTAGCCTTGCTCTGTGGCTGATGCCTAAGGGTTGAAGGGGTGCAAGTAGTTCTCTCCTTTCATCTCTAATTTAGTATGGTGGTGGACAGTGTCACAATTTTTGCTTTTAACAAGGCGGGTGTAACCAGCCTGGGGCCATGTTGTCTTGAGTTCCATTAAAGAAACCAGAAGACAGAACATCAGTGCTGCTTATTTCAACCAACATCTCTAGATAGCACTGGATGGACGCCAATCCTCTCAAGTATCCACAATTCCCTCCCAGCTTTGAACTGTCTGATGCTTTCTCCCTCTACTCCATCCTCCAAGTCATTACACTATAATGCTGGAGCCAGGAGAGTGTCCTTTGGGACCCCACTGGATTCCTCCTCCCAGCTGGCCCCAGCCCACAGATGACTGTACACTTAGCCATGTAACCGCTACAGAACAGTTGCCATGTTTCTTGCCAGAGGTGGCCGCTTCTCAGCAGTAAGCAACTTCTTGAGTTGTGGGGCCAAAACATGATCTCACCTGTACTACTGTGGTCTCATTAGTGCTTATCTGGTATAAATGACAGGGTCTGGCACATTGTCTTTTAACTACTTTACAGTCTTTGGGGATGAGAGGTGCTAAGGAAACACCCTGATCTATCATCTGGATCCATGTAATCACAGTCGTTCTGGTAGAAGCTCTCTGGGATACTGGCAAAGCACCCCTGGCTGTACCACAGGGGTACCACATGCTCTGGGGCTGCTCTACTCAGAGACAGTAGGTTAAACAGACTGGTGAGAAATCTTTTCACCATGTTTTTCCTAGGTGGTGCTGGCAAGCTGTCAGCAGCTATATTGTTCTAAAGCCTTCCTGGATCACTCAGCTGACCATTTCCTTTCTTGCTCAAGAAAGGAACATTAGGAACCATTCTAAAATCTCCTTTCTCTCACACTGGTTCAGTTCAGTTATCTACTAGAGAGCTTCTCAGGACAACCAGATGGTAAAGCTACATGCCCATTACCCTTTCAAAGCTGTTCATTCCCTTGCTTTGTCTCGTGCTTAATGCCCAGCATCTGTTCACTCCTTCATTCCCATAGACCTACTGTTCCCACTGATATTAGCCCTTGAGCTTCAGCAAGCCTTGCTGCTGTGCAGACTCTCAAACCATCAAGAAAATGTTAGCATCTTTTCTGCAGTATCATCCTTACCTAGTTATCTATTCTTCAGCCGAATCTGCTTTTTCCAGTAACTTTTTTAGTGAAACCTGAAGCTAAGTTGCTAGTGAGCTGTTGCATTGTCTGAATTGCTGCCTTTTCTCTTCTGTGGACAGAAGCACAGGATTTTCCTCTGGCTTTTCTTGCTTCAGCAATGGACTGCCTGCTTCTTAGGCTGTCTTCTCCCCTTGGTACTTCTCCTGTACCTGTGCTTTTCTATTGCTTTTATTTTCTTCCACTCTAGAGAGTAGCCAGGCTCAGGTGGTACTCTTCCCAAAGACTGCCTAGTGTACTTGTTAAACAGAGGTTATGCATAAGTTACCTAAAGACATTTGCTTTCTGCCAGTTTTTACTCATGAAACTCACGGCCTAGTAGGTTCCTCCCTGCCACAGGTCAGGTGGGACTTACTTATACAGCTGGGAAGGATGCCTGTGCAGAAAGGAGTGCTTACTGTATGGCTGTGTTCACTTCTGGACATGGACACAGATTTCCCTTCACTTTTGGCCTACAGCTGCCCCTGTGGTAGCAGATGGCAGCTGCGTGCCATGGCACAACAGTTTTGCATGATAACCTGGCACAGAACGTAGAAAAATCCTCTGTCCAGTACAAACTGCAGGAGAAATTTAGGCAGAAGATAATTACCAGAGTTGATGTTTGATGTGAACAATTCGGTTAATACTCTGGCCATTACCAAGTAAGTACCCTAAAACCATCAGTCCTGCTGTTTCACATCTTATCCAAGAGACAGCAGCATCCTCCTCAACGTTTGGCTGGAAGCAGTATTGACTCCAAAGGAAGCACATTTTCCCTACTGAATCACCTAGACTCTTTTCTGCAGTTTCCTTGGACGATTTTTTACAAGTATTAATCTGAACTGCTTTTGCTGCTTTGACGAGACCGGATATGATCAGACTTAGGGAGGAAGGGGGAGTCATAGCCACAAGCCCTGACAGGATAATATACTGGATATACCGTGCTGTGAGTGGTGTCTGCGCTGCGGAGGTACGGACAGGGGCCCGAACAAAAGTTAGCAAAGTAGCCCTTAGGTTCGTGGACCCATTTCCAGCCAAGGTCCTGTCGGAAGTCGATGTACAGAGGACGCACGCAGCAGTTCTCCTCCAGGTTCCTGAAACACAGTATCAAACCACAGTGAATCTGAAGAGAGGCCTTATATGCGATTGCATGACGCAGCTTCCTGAGCAGAAGGACTAGTTCCAGCAGTGCCCAGTGGGACGTGGTGTTTGCTTGCGCCAAGTGCAGAGGAGCAACACAGGTGAGCAGTGGCTGGCACCTCAGCAGCCTGGCACTGCTTGTGCCTGCTGGCAGGCAGCTTACCCACTGGCCCAGGGAGGCAGCACCCTGCTTGCCCACAGCAGCACCCAGCTGCTCTCCAGTACCTGGAGCTAGCAGGGGGCTGCCGCAGGTCCCTGCCCAGGCTATGCTCCAGGAAGCCACTTGCAAGTCTCCCTCTAGCCAGCAGCTCAGCCAGAAGCACATAGTGACTCTGCCGAGCTGGCTGGCATCCCCTTCTTGGACACCACAAGGAGCAGCTGGCTGAGCTGTGCTCCTCATGTGGCCCCCTGTGGCACCATGGTGACCCACAAGCCCCTTGGAGGGCTCTGCCTTTCCTGGTGGCATGGAGTCTCGCCAGGCTTGCCCACCTTGGGCATGGGACCCGGTCATTCCTGGCAGGATTCTCACTTACCGGAAACAGTAGTTGGTATCCAGGGCCCGCTTCTTTCTCTGGCCTCCCAACGCTGGACTCTCCAGCCGATGTGGGGGTAACATCATCAAGATGAGGTGGGGATTATGCAAGTCTTTCTGCTTCTTCAGGCGCCCCAAGTCCCCACGGCCATAGTCATCCTCACTGTCAATGCCTTCAGAGAAAAACAGGATCCACAAAGAAGAAATCAGTGTGGAAACGGAGAATGCAACAAGACTTTTCAGTGCATTTAACACCCTCATGCCTGCCCTTGAACCAGGGTGAAAGGGATTCAGGCACCACATCCACTTACTCTGGGACTTCTTCCCTCCCTTTACTGCTGGTGAATCTGACTGCTGCAGGCCTGAAATAGAGGCTTACGGGCCACCTGTTTTACCATTTGCAAACTGCTGGTGGGGCCATTAATCCATCCCACTCAATCCTGGCTTCGGTCCCAGGACAGGCAGGAAGATGAATGGTTTAAAGAAGATGTCAGATCATTGGCACTCTGCAGAACAGCCTCAGAAATGGAGCCTGTGGGGGCCAGTGGCTGCAGCCCAGGGCTGCAAGCCAGGAGGTTCCTAGTTCTTAGGCCAGCCAAGCCACTGACTCTCTGGGCCACCTCACACAGGATGCCTGACTTCCTTGTGTTTCAGTCACCCTAACTGGAAAGCAGAGCCTCTTGGAAATCTGAGAAGGCATCAAGTTGAACTTGAGAGACACACTGAAATACAAAATTATTCCTTTCTGCAGACACTCGTGCAAACCCACCCAGTCTGCACTTACTTCCTTCCATTTCTAACCTATGTACAAAGCAGATATACCCATATAATCAACATGCAAACCCAGATGTGTATGCTTTAAGACAAATGTTACGCAATGTAAAACGCTCAAATATGCAAAGCAAGACCTCATTTTTTCTTTGGATACTCCAGGCTTTCCCTTCCCCAACAGCCTCCCCTAACCCAGCTCTTTATCACCTTTGAACTTGATCTCCAAGACCTCGTGCAAATTCTCCAAGATGTCCCCGTTGGGCTGAAAAGTATGGCAAGGACAGTGTATGCTAATTTCCAGGCCAAGGTTGGACTCTGCAAAGAAGATGACTCTGTGAGAAACAGTCTTCCTCAGCTGGAACAGCTCCTGGCGCAGGGAAGTTTCACTGAGGACAGGTACTGTGGTAACTCCTAGACTGTGGGTCAGTCTCAACGTCAGGGATGCTATCAATCAGAGTTGGGGAACAGAAGCTGCCTTGGAAAGGAGAACGTGACTTCACCTGTGCCAAAAGCCTTGCTCTTGCTAAAGGGAGCTTCCTGGTCAGATGAGAAGGGTGTTCCTGGTTACATTTTTTAGGCTATTCAGCATCCAAAAGCATTTGTGAGCTTCAAGGAGCTCCACTGGAAAACAAGTATTTTGAAGAGCTGGCTTCCGGTGTCTGTGATAAATCAGTTTTGCCATCCTCAGTACCTATCTACTGTCTGGCTTCTGGTTAGTGTCTGAAGGACAGATCTGAAAATGAGTGAATTGGATAAGGACAAGTAATTTCACTGGAAGCATTTTTCTCAGCAGCTGCAACCTCCTGTTTTGTTGAACTGCTAGCGGTCTAAGTCACACAGCCTTTCCAGAGGCAAGTCTATTTTCATAATAACCTCCTGGACCAGTCACGCTGTGTGGGCCTGACTGAGGGAACTAAGACTCTTTATGAAAGCTCCTTTTTAATGTTGTGTGATGAATTAAAACATCTGGCTCCCCGGGGCATTGACAAGGTGCCTAGCACCTTTTTTCCTAAGCACTGTATACTCTGTGATGTCTTGTCAGCTAGTGTGCCTGCCCAGAGCTCACTCCAGTTCCAGTCCTGAACTCCAGCCATCAGGACACAACTTAAATTGCTTGAAAAAGGAGGAGCCTACAAGCTCACAGCTTACCCTTCCAGGGAGTGGCTGCTTGCCAATACCTGCATTCCAGTTTTCAGTGGCACCTAGCTTCTATCTGTGAGGCCAATCCAGCTGTGAGTCACAGTGCCTATGCTCCAGCTGTGAATGGGGTCAGTGTTCTTGCTGGGAGCTGCCCCATAACTATCTGTTGGGCTGCCCAGTGGCAGCAGAGGTATGTTCTCTGCAGTGCTAAAGACTCCCATCTGTCTAGGTGTGTCAGCCTCTGGTATTTCCTCACCTTTATACCTGCCAAGCTGTAAACAGCTAAAGAAACCAGGATCCTTGCTGGTTTTTTTTCTCTACTAGATTTGGTCTAGTCCCCAGGAAAATTAAACCAGAGCAATCATAATTTTCTATGTATTAGCGATTATAGTCTAAACAAGCAGAGGAGTCCCCTCTGGGCTTAGAATCGAAGAACCTAAAGAAGTTCCAGCATCTCTCAGTGAAAACAATTTCCTCCTCCAGAGGACAAATCCTCATTCTGACTCAGCCCACAGAGCTACACAGCGGGGACTCCAGGACAGAGCTAAGAATCTAGCAAACATCATGCACTGAGGTAGCTCTCTGGGGTAAGGCTTGTTCTCAGACTGAAAGAAGCTGTCCTCTATGTAAGCTAAGCTCCTGGAAAAAAGGGGAGCAGAGAGATACTCCTGTCAACATTGTTCCACATTTCTGTGGGGATGCCTTGACACCCAGTCCAGCTAAGACCCTACCTCTGTGCAGAAGCCACTCACGCACAGTCTCGGTGACATCGAAGGACAGCCACTCAGGGGAGCCCCGTGTCTGCACATTCCTGCCACTGAGGTAGCGCTGCTTTGCTATGTGCTCATCCGGCCGAAGGATCTGCGTCAGAAGGAGTGGTAGAGAGAATCAGCCAGTGCCACGCATAAGAAAGGGATAGCCTTGGGTCTTTCTTCTTCCACAGCTTGCTAAAACTAATTCAGAAGGTTGGTCCTGGCAAGTGAGACATCAGAAATACACTGGCATAGGTGAGAAAGACATGCTTCACAACCAACCTGAACTCCAGAGATATACACAATGCTTATTTCTGTGTCCTAAGCAGCCCAGCTCTCTCAATTCATCCTTGTTTTGGGGCACATATCCAGAGGCAGAGGCACACAGCAATTGATCTAATGGGTGGTTTTGTTTCTGTATACACCTGTGGGATGTGGGTCTGGATTTCAGAGTAGAACCAGCAGTGGACAATTGAGCATCTTGCCACAGGTCCCTTGCTGAGCAAGCCTATTGAGTCCTACACTGTGGCATTTTCATGTGTCCTACACTCTTCAACTTCTATCAAAACACACCAGGGCTCATCAGGTTTGGAGACCTCTCCCCCTGCTCTGACATCTCTTCCTGCTTCCAGACAAACAGCCACAGGCTGTGCAAGGTGTTCCTTCCTGCAGGACCCCAGGTTCACTCCACAGAGCACTGAACCTACGGAGAAGCTCTGGGATTGCCTCCTTGTCAGTTGTGTCACCTGGTGGAGAGGTGCTCTGACCTTTGAAGCTGAATTCCAGGAAGTTCTCAAGAGCTACCAGCCACAGGGCAATTTTAACTGCACTCTTACTGCACAGTGGACAGACACCAGCCTGTAAGAATGTCCTGCCTGGTTGCCAAACTTTACCCTTAGCTGGGTAGTCCAGCCCAGCCTGAGACCACTTCCAAACCTCAACCAGACCTTATTCTGCCAGGTGAGTCCAGGGGTTCAAACCAAACTCCACGTAAGTACCTGAATTAACGGTGCCATGAATTGTGCCCCTGAGGAGCTGCTGCTGAAGGGAACATTGAAAGCAAGCATTATTTTTCCAGTAAATCAGTGACAAGACAGAGAGCTCCACCCGTTGGATTAGCACCAACTGTACTGCAACCGTCAAAGCAACAAAACTGCCAAGGGACCTAGGCATGCAGATGTGACAGAAGGGTCAGGGCTGTTCCACTGGTGAGGGGCTCCCCCTCCAACCCCCTTCTCAGTGCAGCAAAGAGCTGCAGTGGGCACTGTGCCAGGGTGCCCAGAGCAGCCAGGCAATGTGAGTGGGGAAAGGACAGCACCACACTGTAAAAGGAAAGAAAGGTGACGGTATCACTGCATATGCTGGCAGAAGCCTGGTGTACAGCATGGGATTTCTTCTCTCTCTCTTCGGTGGCCATGCGTATATCAATTGAGGCAACCATTAAGGAGCCAAACTATTCTGGGCTCAGGCACAGGGGAAGGTGAGAATAATACTCACCTGGAAGAGCTCAATGCGCTGCTCGCTGCGTTTGGAGCTCGGGTTGGGCACGCGCAGCACCCGAAACTCAGCCCGGAACAAGTTGGTGCTGTTCTTCTCTGCCGAGGACACATTAAAGCGGAACACGTTGGAGGTGACACCTTTTGGACAAATGCCCAACTCATCTAGGAGAAAGAAAGATGGAAAGAATAAGAACCACAGGTCAGAGGGGTGGGATCTCAAATAAATATTGTTTGAGAAAGAGCTTTCCAACAGAAGCCTGTCATTCAAACATCTTGCCACCTGTGAAGCACGGCTATCTAGCTAAAGATAACACAGGATGAATTCATTCAAATTTGGTCTACATTGCAAGATTTTGCAAAATCTTCCCACTACTGCCACCATTGTTTCAGTGCTACAAGCCAGAGAATCAGCAGAGATCAACCACAATATTTTTAATATTATCTCTTCTAACCCTGCTCATCAAGTATGTTGCTAATGCTCGTGAGTCTGCTGCATCCAAAGTGACAACCCCAGCCAAGGCAATGGGGCAACCTCATTTGCAGCTAGTGGGCCCCATTCCCAAGAGCGATGATAGCGTGACTCTGCTCATGCTGGAGACATGAAGCTACATAGGAGGTGATCCCATTGCCGCTGAATCTTAGTTTTACCAACCTTGACATTGTATCCTAGAATGAAATCCAGCCAAGTGTCCACCAAGCATGAGGTGTGGAAGACTTTTTTTGGGCAGTGACTATTCAGTGTGTACTGAAAGAACTGGGTTTTAAGATCAGTTCTCACTCATGACCTGGAGAAGGAATTAATGAATAGTAACTAGATACACAGTTCCTCAAGGACAGAGTAATAGTGCCGAGAGGCCTGCAGAGATCAGACACGTGGGCAGGAAATAATGCAGCAATTCTCTGCCTCGTTGTGTACCTACTGAACAGAAGAATCCATTTCACAGATGCCCCAAAGACAATAGGTAAAAGCTATGAGGTCCAAAACAAACACCTTCAAGAGAAAACAAGCCTCTCTTCATTGGGACCATTTTGGTCCCATGGAAAAGTCTGTCATTGCTGTTGTTCCTCTCTTATTGACCTTTGTTAGCTTTCAAAGCTCTAGCATCATTAGGGCTTGCTGCAGACAAGACACAGCAGCTCCTGCTCTATGCCCGCATGCAGGTTTGTTTGCAGCCCTACAGAGCCTCTCATATGATCTCTGACTGTTGTCCAATGCAACACAGGGCTCATGTCAGCTGATATTTAAGTTGTTTTTAAACAAAGAAAAGAAAGAAAAAAAACTGTCCCCTGTTCCCAGCCACAGCTCCAGCCTGTGACAAATAGGGTAGAAGCCCTAGCTGAAGCAACCTTCAAGCTAGATTCCTGGAGTCGGCCCTTCTCTTCACACCACCACCACTGTCTCCCCAGGGAAACAGCTTCTGAAGATGGGCTAGTGTGAAACAGCACCTGAATGCAGAGGTTCACCTCCCATGCCAAATTCTGCTTTGAGCAACACTGATGGACGTCCAGAGTCATCTCCATGAAGATGTGCTACACTCAGATTCAGTGAGCAGGAGCCTGCCAGTTTACAAGGATGTGTTCTTAGGGTGCTGAAGTTTTACTCAATAAGCTGATGACCAGATGCTCACATTGGGCTTTAATTGGAGGGGTTTTTGTCATTTGTACTACTGGACGGAACAGCTTTCCCATACAGGAAAATCTCTGGCTGCTATTGAAGAGATGGATGTTTGGTAATCCCAGGAGACCAGACCCCATTGCAGCCTTGAGCTGGTATGCTCAGCCCAACAACCCTGCAGTGCAAAGAGTACACCAGGCCACATCAGGACACCCACTATGGGGACTCCACCACTGTGACCAGTTCCAAGTTTTATGCCACGAAAAGCACAGCAGAAAACCTAAGCTCTGATCACATTGAATGCCCAAAGGCATCTTCCTAGCTGAAGTCGAACACTGATAACTGTTCTGTGTCCTAGACCTAGGCAGATACTGTGTTTTATAACCCCCTTAAGCTGTTTTGCACTCTGAGCCCTATTAATAGTGCTGTTAACAGCCAGCCCTTCCATTTCAGACCTGACTGCCTGTCCATGAGGGGTGTCCCAGTAATCATTGGAAATGCCTTTCTAGATCAGACCAGTGGTCAGTCTAGCCCAGTATCTGTTTCCAACAGTACTGCTTTATCTGACGCTCTATTTAGAGACTGCAGATCTGGTCCTACAGCACAGTGCAGATGACAGACAAAATTTATTGTTTATCATCTCCTTAAGATTTTTGGCTAAGTTAGGCAGCCATGCTGGTAAGAGATTACTGTATCTACTGTATTTCGCCTGCTGTCCCCACATCGCTTTCTACCTACTTACTTCACCAGCAAGGTGCTGGTGCCTTGGGAGACCTTCCTAGTGGAAATAGTAACAGCTATCTTCCCTTCCCTAAGAAGAAGTTTCATGTTCCCTTCGTAGCCTGGGAACAAGCCCTCTGTGATGGGGAGATGGAGCTGCGTTCTGTTTCACTCTCAACGCTGTGAGGTTGGAGTCTGCTTCTCATAGCAGGGTGTCCAGGATACAGGTCTCACTCCCAGAGAGCTGACTGCTTTGGGGCAAAGTACTTTTTGCAAGAGGTCACAGGCAAAGGAGGCGAGGTGATTTTTCAGGTAACTTGGTCCAGGCCCAGCTCAGGTGTGTTAATCACACTGGAATCCAGATGTGTCCACCTACCAGCACAGACAAAGTCTGGAGGCAATATTCCTGCAAGCTCTTCCAGTCCACAACACTCAGTGGCTGTACAAACCTGGAGACAGGGAATCTATGACACCCTGTGCACCCATGCCAGGCTACGTCTGACACTACAGGATGTATCCGCACGATTGGACCCTGCTATCACTGTGGAGCCCTGAGCTGTTGACTGCACAATGAGACCACTAGCCTCTTAGCATGGACAATGTGATACAGGGAGCAGGTTCTTCTGGGAGCTTCCCTCTTCCTACCACTGCTTTCAGCAAGATGCAGGTTCTCCACGTGCTGCTGATACTACACAGCTGCTGTTTCTGGCAAGCCCCAAGAAGGCTGATGGCTTTGCGGTTAGAGTTTGATGTCAAGGAAGGGCAGGCTGTCTGTGAGCAGGTATTGCCTCACTCCATATTATACCACTGGTACTTCAACGTGTTTCATGCCAAAGCTGCATAACTTTGGAGAAAAAACTGATCCTTCTGGAACTCTGCAGGCAGCAGGTTTGGAGGGAAGAGATGCTTGGCCCCAACGACTCACAGCTTTAATTGTCTTGTCTCTCAAGCTGGCTTGGAAAACAGCATCTGTTTTTCCTCAGGAAGGTAAGCAAAGCCATTTGCAGGACCCTTGCAGATGCTCTCTGAGCTTGAATCTAACCCAGTCCATGCTTAAGGGGGTCTGAACCCCTGTGAGTTTTAAGAGATCCCTGAAGTGAATGGCTGGTCAAAAGCAAGTTGTTGTCTGAACGAAAGTCCCTTAAAATTTAGGCAATGTGCCTGAGAGGCACAACAGAAAGACCATTCCCTGAGTTACCAAACAGCTCAGAGTAGGGATGGGGAACCTGGTCCTGAATATCCTTCCTTCCTAGAAGGATGGGGCTCTCTCCACTGCTATTTTTGCTCCTCAGCTCTCCTCACTTTTGGGCCTTAAGTCTTTGAGAAGGATGAGTTCTCTGAGCCAACTGAGCCGCTTGACTAATAGTTTGGAGCTAGAACAGTTTGTGTGCATGTGAGTGTGTGTGTGCACACATTTTAGACTTCTATCATCCTCGCAGTTCCCTCAATGGAGCGGTTCTCCCCTTCCCCCCCCAGAGGAGACTGGCTTTGGCTCAGAGCATGCTCTGAGATCACCACCTGGCACAGTGACAGAGTCATGGGAAAGTTGAACATCAGCCACTTCTGAAGACATGGGGCCAAATTCAGCCATGGTGTAAGCGATGAAACTCCCCCAGGTTTCAAAAGGAGTACGTCTCTTAACACCACAGCCTGTCTGGAGCTAGTCTCTCCCAGTGTGACCCAATTCCAAAGTTCTCTCTTTCTCTGGGTGGTGGTATCTACGCTGCCCACTCCCAGGAATCCAATCTCAGCATTACTTGGTCTTTTGAACCTGCTGCTCAGCACCTTGCCCCAGTGTCCTACAGCAGGGACATGAGATGGGTTCATTCATTTCCACAGGAATTTTCCCCAACCCACAGTCCCTCCTCACTGCTCCTTCTCGTGCACCACATGTCTTCATTCCTCTTTCCCCTCTACTTTATCCAAATCCACTCCTCTGACTTCATTTCCCCCTGTTGTGCTTTCCCAGTTTCCTTCCCCAGAACACCCTGGTTCATCATGTGGCTGTACTATTTTGCACAGACACTTGGTTTCCCCATATATTTTTAGAATTTCACAAACAACACTTCAGTAGGTCAAAAATGGTGAAATACGGATAAGCTGCTATATACCCTGTGCACTTTCTGTTTCTTGCGTCTTGGTGTCTCCTCAGCTAAGAGCTAATCATATAACCATATGGAGTGCAGTCTGCTAGAGATTAAGTGAAATTTGTTGCATTACCACACTGTAGCTCTTATTCCATCTCATCATATGTCAAGATTAACATAAACCTGGCAGAGTAACTGCATTCTGAGGCTGCCTGCACCAAGTCACAGCTCCTCCCCAGAACTGCTGGCATTCAAATCGTGTCCCCAAGACTGCACTACATCACAGGAGGACACCCTGGATGATGGTACGACTGCATGCCCACCAACATCTTGGAATCCTAAGCACAGACCGAAATGACTGCTTGTGCCTACATGTGCTCAACATCTGCAATCTGTCATGTCTGCTCAGTCTCTGTCTTTGCATCTGCATCTGCTAGGCTTCTGCACCTGAATCTGTTTAGTGTCCGCATCTGGGCCTGATCATCATCTGCTCCGCACCTGCTCAACATCTGTCACGTTTCCTCGATGCCTATGTTCCCTTGGGGGTCCCCTTCGCATCCCTGTCTGCTTTGCACCTGCTCAGCGTCCCCGTTATCTTCTACTCGCTCTGCGAACCCTCACGCTGCCGGAGTAACACCCTCGACAGTGTCCTCAGGCAGCAGTCTCCTCAGCGCGTGCCTCTCCACCTTCTCGACAGCCAGCGCGGGTGCTGCACAGCCCTAACAGGTTGCCCGTATCTCTGCGGCAGGCGCTGGAGCTTCAGCAGAGACGAGCCCGTCAACCCGCTCGTCACCCGAACACGAGACCCGCGCCTTCTCCTAGCCCAGCGCGCAGCATTCACCCCGACACCCAAGCTGCCTCCTGCCCTGCTGCCTTCCCACCCTCACGTCTTCCCCCCCTCCTCCCCTGCCCGCCTCCCCCCAGATGTCAGGGCTCTAGACGCGGGCTTGGCTCGCCGCTCCCGGCTGGGGCCTGGGCCGATGCTGCTCCCGGGCCCCGCAACCCGCCGCCGCTACCAGCGCCCACCTCCTCCACCTGCGGCGGGGCCGCTCGCCGCCAAGCCCCGCGCCGTCCTGTCGGTGCTCCGAGCGGCCCCCGCCCCGTGGCTCCCCCCCTCCCCGGCCCGGCCCCGGGACAGCGGCGTGCGCCCCCCGCCCCCGCTCGCCTCCGCACCGGAGCGCGCCGGCAGGCGGAGACGCGCTCCCTCCCCCCCCCCCCGCCGCCGCCGCGGCCCCCTCCCGCCTCCGCGCTCCCGCTCCGCCGGGAAAGCGGCCCCTCCCGCGGGGGCCCGGCGCCCCTCGGCCCCGGCCGGCCGCCCCTCCTCCGCGCCCGGGGTCCCGGGCAGCCTGTCCCGCGGGGGCGGCACCGCGGCCGGCACGGCACCGCGGCCGGCACGGGGGGAGCCCCGCACTTACTGTGCTCGGGGAGGCCCTGGATCATGTCAAATTTATGGATCTCTTTGGCATAGTATTCGGACTCGGTGTTGTCCTGAGAGCAGCTCTCCTCCTTCTCCTCCTCCATCTCCTCCAGCAGCTCCCGGGTGCTGTTATAGAGGGCCAGGATCTGGTAGGGCACATGGGCCGGCCCCACGGTCTCGGGGGGGCTGGTGAGCCGCAGCTTGCTCAGGATCTGCCCCCGGATGGCTTCCACCCTCTTCTTCTTGATGTGGTCCAGGTCCAAGGTGGTGCAGGAGGACAGCGAGAGGCTCACGGTGGCGAAGCTCAGCAGGGAGAGCAGCACCAGAGCCCTTTGCACGTACATCTTCATGTGCGAGGGGGCGGCGGCGGGGGCCCCCGGGAGAGACCCCCGGGCGGCGGCGAGCGGGCGCGGGGGACCGGGCGATGTGCTGGCGGCAGCCTCCCCAGATCCCGCAGGCTGAGGCTTGGCGAGGAGGTGCATGAACTCACTGCGCCGTGCGCGACTCAGGACTTCCAGGAAGAGCTGGCAGCGCTCCGCAAGGAGAAGCTGCGGGCGCCGTGCCTCGCCGCGCCGGGCTCCTTCCCCATGCGCCGCCCCGCGTCCCGCGGAGCCGGGGGCGCCCCGCCGCGCCGCGCCGCCGCACGTGTCAGCGGCCCGCGCCGCCCCGCCGCCGCGGGGGGAGCGCGGCGCCCGCCCCTCTCGCTGCACCATTCATGCCCCCGCCGGGCCCCGCGCCCTACATCGCCCGGCGCCCGACCCCCCGGCGGCCGGGAGCGCGGCACCGCGGCGCTCCCCGCCCCGCCGGGAGCAGCGCCGCCGGGCCGCCCGCTGTCCCCCGCGGGCTCCGCTGGCCGCCGTGCCCCGGCCGCGCACCACACCGCACCGCCCGGCGCCGAGCCGCACCGCGCCGCGCCGCCCCTCCCGCGCACACTGCCTCTCCCTCGGCCTCGCCGCTGAAATTTTATACCTCCCTCCCATGACGTCCCCGGGACGGGGCTCGGGCGGGGGAGGGAGCTCCAAGCCCGGCCTTCGCCCGCAGCACCGCGCTAATGGCTTCAGCAGCCGCGCAGCCACCGCCGCCCGCCCGCCCGCCCTCCGCCGCCGCCCCCCCACCTCCCGCCGGGCCCCGCCGCCGCCCCCCGCGCGGCCGGCGGCGCCGGGCCCCTCGCGCCCTGGGGCCGGGCCCCTCCGCGGCGGGGCGGCTCCGCGCGCCCTCCGACGTGGCCGCCGCACCGCCGCGGCGGCGGCGCGCGGCCGCCCCCTGCTGGCGCCGCCCGGGCAGCGGCGGGCGCGGGGCGGCGGCAGCGGCAGCCGGGCCCTTCGCGGTGGTCCGCCGCGCGCTGGCGGGCGGCGCGGGGAGGCCCCTCCCGTTTCCAGCTGCGAAATCGCATTAAAAGCGGCTAAAAATACCCCGAATACTTTCCTGATGTGGTTTCTTTCCGAGGGAGGGAGGGGCCGGGCGGCCGGCGGGGGCCGGGCGCCGCGCTGCGGGCGAGGGGCTGCGGCGGCCCGGGCTGGCGGCGGGCCTGGCGGGCCCTGCGAGGCCCCGGGGGCCGAGGGAAGGTAGCGGGCGGGCAGGGTGAAGCCCTGCGGCCCTGAGGGCAGGTGGCCACTGGAGCGCAGAGGAGTCCCCCGCCACGGCAGCCCTCGCTGAGGGAAGGGGCTGCTTTGGGCACCCGCTGCCCTCGAGGGGGGCCAGGGCCACGTGCGGGAGACGAAACACCGTCCCCAGTTGAGGTTCGGCTCTGTGACCTGGGCCTGCGCGGGCTCCTCTCCTGGGGCAGGCCCTGACCGCGGCCATCCGCCACAACAGCCTCCCTCCACCCTGCCCCGGGCTGGGCCTGTGCCCGCTGCCCTGAAGGCCAGGGGCTCCCGGCCCCTGGAGCGGGCACCCTTCTCTTGCCCTCACCTGGACCCCGCCCCAGGGACGCACGGACTCCCCACCCCACCACCCAGCCCTTCTCCCGGCTGCCCACAGAGCGGGAGCCGAACACCCCCGGGCTGGCGAGGCGCCTGGAGGTGCGGGGCGGGACGGCGGCTTCGTGCCCGCCCGACCCGGCGCGGCCGCTCGCAGCGCTGGCAGCTCTGCCGAAGAAGCCAGCGGGATGGCTGTGCTGTCGGGAAGATGCGGCAAGGGCGGGAGCTGGGCAGAGCCCTTGGCAGAAGCAAGTTCCCCGGGGCTTCGTGCTCCGGGAGAGGTGGGCCTCAGGGGCACGTGGGGGGGGTGGTGTCCGGCAGCAGTGCAGCTGATCCGTGGCTGGGCTGCAGGAGCCTTCCTGCACGTTTTGGGGCTCTAGGGCTGGGACAGCACTGCCAGCTCAGGGGCCAGCGGCTCACCAAAGAAGACACAGAGTGTGGAAGAGGTTCAGAGGAAATCCGTGGGGCGGCTGGGGGTGCTGGACGCCCGGTGAGCCCATTCCCTGCAGCTCTGAGGAGACCAAAGGGTGAGCTGCACACAGTTTGCGCATGCTTTGCTCAGGGAAGAGGAATCTGAGTCCCTTGATGGAGCAGACAAAGATGTAACAAGATCTAGTGGCTCTAAGATGGTGTCAGGTGAGTCACGACTTGGAGTAAGGTGCAAAGTCTGAGCGCTACCATTAGCTATCCGTGGAATATTTTTATGTCGATTCGGATGGATGTTTCTAGAGCTCCCCACGCACTTCTGAAATGAATTCTGGATGCTTTTCCGCTCTGGGACCTCCTCTACCCCGCGTTAGGTTGGAGGTCACACTAAATGCGGTAGAACTGATTGCTTTGGACTTCAGTAATCCATTTGCTACAGTGCCGCATGATGAGTTATTAGTTAAGATGGAGATAAGTACAGGAATTATAAGAGATTACTGGAGTTCCCCAGTGGCTGGTCCCGGGCCCAGTTTTCATTAATGATTTTGGCACGCCGAAATGGAGATGCTAATGAAATTGGCTGCTTATCCAAAGTTGGGAGGCATTGTCAATATGGGGGAGGACTGGGATATCCTGTAGGAGGGGGTAGGCAATTTTGATGGCTGAGACAGTAGAAATGGGATGAAACGCAGTAGTACAAAATGTAAGGTTGTGTTGTTAATGGCTGAGAGCAGATTTTTCTGTTATGAGTTGAGATTGGGGACTTAACTGCTTGGAAGTCATAGCAGGGAAGAAGGATGTAGGTGTGGTGCCAGTTCCAGTACTGGGCCACTCACTTTCTGCTCTAGGCGTTGCTCTCTCTGGGTTGAGAAGAGGTGGGGAAGCTCCGTGGTCTGATGTGCACCGGAACCGCCGCTGGCGGCTGCGAGCAGCAGTCGCTAACAGGTTGCACATCTTGGAGACGCTGGGATCCATTTGGGCTGAGGGAGAGCCCGACAGGGCTACTGAACATGCGAGCATCGTAGGAAATATTTCACGCTTGGCAACCTTGACTGAGGTTTGACAGTCTGAGCTAGGGCTGATATAACCCGAACAGCATCTGTTCTCATGGAGATCAAGACAGGCAAATGCATGGGCCTTTTCTGCCTATAAAGCCCCTTCCAGAGGGAGGAACCCTTTGTTTGAAGCTTTGCAATTGTTAGGAGATTTTGTCCTGGAACCCACACAAATAACAGAATATTCGTAGTTGTTCCCCTCCTCCAAAAACCCTTAGAGATGGGGTTAATACTTGGAGATGCATTGGAGAAAAAAATTGCAGAAAAATCAAATTGAAATGCTTGGTGCTGTCAGTGTGCTGCTAGTGTGGAGCAGACTATTGCAGCAGTCTTTGCTGAGCACTTTGCTTCCCAGTGGAAGCTTAATGTTTTCAATGAATTGGCCCATGTCGAAATCGGGAGTCTGGCTGGCCGCCTGACTTGAGGACTGGGTGAAGAAGAAAGGCACAGCGCTGTGTCACTGGTTGCTCCTGGAATTGCCTTGCATCCCATAAATCCTACTGCTGCCAGAAAGCTGCTTAACAGAACCTTTGGCGGCTCTGAATAAGGTGGTCATTGTTCTCTCCCACAGTAGTGCTACCATGTGGGCTTTCCACCATTGCTGTAGCTTTAACTATGCGTGTGTGCCCTTGCTCTAAATGTGGTCTAGGTCCAGAAGCATGTGGGAGTGCTCAAGTGTGATTGCTTTCCCAGACTCTCCCCACTGTCTCTTGGGTAGAAGGAGGACCAGACACAAGCTCTATTCATAGGTCCAGTCAAGGAGTAATCAACAGCAAACAGTGCTAGTGGGGCACTCTGTTAGTCCTATTTTGTGTGATCGGGTTTGGGTTGAAACCAGATGGAGAGAGTCCATGCTTAGGTGTGAGAACTTGTCCATGAATGGAATGCTTGCGTAGTTCTTACTTGCTGTTCAGATGAGAGGGGGTGGCAGCAGTGTGATTTATAGTGAGGACAAAGCTGAACAAGTAAGGCAGACCGAGAGCTGAGAATACACCTGAAACTGTACGCTGGGAAAGAGAAACCCAGGCACCATGGACCTGAGCTGGACAGGAAGCAAGCACAGAAAATGGCTTTAGACAGCCACAGCAGCACCAGACATTTGTCCTGGTAACTGTGTCTCCTCCTCGGCTGAGTGGGGCTGCTCTAGGCCCAGGATCGAATGCTGCCTGTGGTGTCACCAGCAGGGCAGAGGAGAATTAAGCTGTTCAGAAAAGGTGGCCTCAGTGTTTAAAGCAAGCAAGATCCATTTTAGCCACAACATGAAATGACGGATGAAAACTCTTTCTCCCCTGTTGCCCTCCCCAAGCAGGCAAAAATGTGTCCAGGTGGGTGACCACCCCCATTCTGATGAGTGCAGGAGACCAGAGGGACTCAAGGCGGGACAGATTTTAGGTTTCATTCTTTCTGCACGTCTGCTCTTCTCTCTCATCAAGAACCTCTGAAGTCAGAAGTCAAAGTTCTGAGGCAAGGCTCAATTCCTCAAGTGCTTAAATGTTTTCTTTGCCGCACGTGGACTCCACCCTCGTTCAATCGGCCCGAGACTCCTGTCACTGGTGTGGGCAGCAAGAAGCACAACGTGTCTTGGGGGGGGGGGGGGAGCTGGGATGTGCTAGTGGGGTGGTGTCTGGGATGGGGACCCAGGGAAATGGTAAGGAGGGGTTTGGGGGGGGGGGGGGTCAGTTCCAGACGAGTGAACCCACGGGTCCTGCTGCTTCATGATCAGTCTGTCCAGGGTGGCTCCCCGTACTGTTCCTACCCTACCTCCGGTAGGAACACCCCACCAGCTACCTCTTTGGGGCCACAGCTGGCAATGCACTCCTAACCAAAGACTCCTGCCCCAGGGATGCCATCCTGCTTTAGCAGATGTTGCTCTGGATGCTATCACGCTCCCCTTAGGATGCTCTTTTCCTGATCAAGAAAGTCAGCTGCAAATGTACGCTTGTACTCGGACATCCTGCAGTAGCTACTGCAACCTGGGGGCTGCTGTCCCCTCCATCTCCTGGTATCTGCATAGCTGCACTGTTGTGGCAGCTGTTCTGAGGAATGGATGGGAGGTGGGCATGCAGGGCCATATTCCCGTGGCCCTGCTGGTGAAACGTGGGGCTAGGTGAAAACTGCCCTCTCTCCCTCATGAATACTTGAATCTGTAATTAAAAGAGAAGAACGAAGTATCTGGAAGATCATCATTTCATAGAGCCTAACCAGCCTGGCTTCAAAAAAGGAAAATCACATCTCACTTACTGAATTCCTTGAACATGTCAAGGTTTGTAAAGGGAGATAATATCTTTTATTAGACCAATTGATATAGCTGGAAAAAACAGACAAGCTTTCAGGCACAGACACACTTCTTGTATGTTTTTTTCCAGCTATATCAGTTGGCCTAATAAAAAGTTATTACCTCTGCCCACAAATCTTATTTCACTTAATCCTTAGATCATCACAGTCACAGCACAACTACTCGAAAATGTCAGCAAGGAATGGAAAAAAGGAAAATTATTTGACACAATTTATTTAGACTTCTTAAAGCTCTTCAACCAGGCCATGAGCTTCTACTAAAGCTAAGCAGGTATGCAGTGAGATCTGGTGCCTTTAGTAAAAGGTATTCCTGGAAGGCTTAAAACTTCAGGGTTACACAGTCAATTTTCATCAGGGCAAAGTGTTAACAGTGAAATTGGTTGTGTGGTACAGTTCTTAATTGTAGCAGCAGAATTAAGGTATGACAATTATTTAGGCTAATGAGGATGGGTGAAGATTGTGAGGAATGTCAGAGATACCAGAAAAATACCAGGAAACGGACAAAGCACTGGAGAACTGAATGTTTATTTAACATGTGGAGCTAAAACCAGATCTATTTACAATTAGTCTATACATCTGTCCAGCCAAGAAAGGGACCAGGGGTCGTTTTATGCAGGTCAGTGGAAATCTCTGCACAACTTACGCTTGAGAGGCATGCGTGTAACGATCATTGCGCTTTTATTCGATCCCCGGGACTGCCTCCACCGAGCGCTCTGGGGACCGGCTGCCCTGTCTGGAAAGCGGTGTTAGAGAGCTAGAGAGAATTGGGAAGAGCATCAGAAGCGATCAGGAGACTTGGCAAAACCCGCTATGAGGAGACAGATCTACAAGGCTGGGATTATCTGCCTCAGTGGGAACTTAAAAGAGTGTACAAAGTGCTGGAGAAGAGAGAGTGGCAGGCTGTTTTTAACCTGCCCCTGCTGCACGTGAAATTAAAAACTGATAAAAAGAGTACTTACATGACGTACCGCGCAGAGAAATTGCAGCACCGCTGTCACCGTTAGTCGGGCCAAGATTTTGAGATTGCTAACGGGGCCGGGTATTTATATGGCTACCAGGAGCACCCAGCGCCGTGATTCGGTGCCGGCTGTTTGCCAGCGACACCCAGCCGGTCTTTACGAAGCGTGCGGCCTGCCGGCGGCCGCCGCCGGCCCCAGGCCCAGGCCGCCGGGAGCGGGGCTGCCCCGCAGGGGCTGGGAGGGGAAGGGGCCGGGCGGGGGGGAGAGGTCGGGCGCCCCGGGGCGGCCGCAGCGACGAGAGGGACGGACTCGGCGCGGGGCAGGCCCGCGGGGCGGCGGGGGCCTCCGCGGGCGGGGGGCGGCGGCTGCCGGGGCGGCGGGGGCGGGCAGACAGCCGGAAGCAGCGGCGGCGGCGGCGGCGGATGGAGGCTGAGCCGGAGCGAGCGGAGGCGCCGCGGCGGGGGGGCGTCGCCGGGGTGAGCGGGCCCGGGCCGCGGCGCAGGCCGCTCTGCCGCCGGCGGCGCGAGCTGGCCGCTAACGGCGGCGGGGCGCGAGCGGCCGCCTCCGGGCCGGGCCCCAGTCCCTCCGCCGCCGGGGCTCCGGGGGCTTGAGCCCGCGGGCGAGCGGGACGAGCGCGGCCGCGGGGAGCCTCGGGGCTGGGCGCGGGGGCGGCAGCCCCCCACCGGACGGCGGCGGCGGGGAAACGGTGTCGTCCGTCCTCCGGAGAGGCCCGCCCGGGCTTTCCGCGGGTACCGCCGCGGGGTTAGGCTGCCGTGGGACACCGTGCAGCAGGAAGGGCTGAGCGGCCCGCCGGTGCGATCGAGGGAGCGTGACCCGCGCAGCGGCCGCGGGCTGGGAGGCGGCTGCAGGGTTAGCGCCTGCAGCTGGTAACGCTTTTGCGTTGTTAGGGGAGCGGGTCTCGCTGCAGGGCTTAGCGTGACTGCAGAGCCGTTGCTGGCGTTCCCCCCCCCCCGAAGCAGCTCCTGTCAGTAACCGCGCGCCCTCTGCTCCTTTGTGTTTCCCCCTGCGCTACAGGTACTAAAGATGGGCCGTCGCGCCCGCCAGGACTTCTTTCCAGATGAAAATCTCAGCAGGAAGAATTCCCCGTCTGCTTCTCTTGGAGAGGTGGGTGTCCTGCCAGGAGAACCTGTCTGTAATCCTGCTGGTGTCTCCAGTGGAGGATTCTTCGTTCCTTCTGAGATTCTTTCCCGCGTGGTGTGCTCTGTCCTTTGAAGTTTGCCCTTAGAGTTGGGACCCGTGTGACTGCCCTGTCCCTTTCCTGGTGTTGCTCTCTGCACGATGCGTAGTTTTCACACAGGGTCGTGTCTGGGGCAGCGGTTTCTCGCCTGTGAGGAACGGAGAATAGCATCAAACAGGCTTGGGTCCTCTCCCTCCTGTACATGCGTGTCTTCCGAGGGAATTAAAACATGAGCAGGCACATAATTTTGTGACCAGTTTCGCAACCACCTGTGGTAGTAAGACAGAATACAGGTAAGCAGATGCTTTGCTTTTGCTAGTGCCAGAGTACGGTATCTGAGATGGTCAGTATCAAGTTTGTATAGTGACACTCTTTTTCCTTTCCTCTATGCACAGGCTACAAAGGTCATGCTAGGAGCCAGCTTTGCAGCATCTGAGACTTTGTCTTGTGGGTAATAATATGCAGACTCAGTTCCCACCTGGCTTTGGAGGAAAAACTTTTGTTCAGAGCCTGTTCTGTCAGTACATCTTCAAAACGTAGAAGATGGTCTGGAACCCCTCTTTCACAGGAGACTGAGGCAACATCCTCTCATACCCGGAAAGATGAGATCTGAACCCTTTCAATTCACTTTCTTGCTTAGCGCTGCAGAATGCTCAATTTCTACCCGGTAGCTTGCTCTCTGATGTTAGCATGGCTTCTCCACAGGCATCTTCTGCTGGAAGGAGCACCTGTCATGAAATGACATACAGGTTTTGCTCCCTGACACCTTCAGATGGACAAAAGGGTCATCAGACTTCCACCTTGTTGACAGTGGTATTTATTTAAATTAGATGATACTTAGCTTTTTGCAATGCCAGTCATGGTCCCCAGCATAACATATGCTTGGCTTCTTTAAATTGCAAACCCACTTTGCCCTGCTGGCCACCCTGGCACCAACTGTGCTTCAAGCTACTGCGCTTAGAGCTCTGGGACCTTCTGTCTTGGGAGTGGCTACTCCTTGGTCATCTGTGCCATGACGAAACTTTCCTATTATACTGAGTAGATTGTGTCCCAGCTATCTGTGCCGAAATGGTTTTGTGGGGGGATATTTCCTTGGAGTCCCTGTGATGCTGTTGAAAATACACTGTTATGGCTTAGCTTACAATAACACCTCCTAGAATAGGCTTTTTTTCTGGAGAAAGTATTCTCTTTTCTCTTGGTAGGCATAACGGAGAATCATCTCCCACCTATGCATTCTTCCCTCCCTGGGTATGCTATAGGAGTTCAGTGAGGGAGTTTGCAGAAGGCGTAATTTAAGAAACCAAAATAATCATGGGCCTCATAGGTAAAGAAAGTCTTAAAGAAACCAGCTGGTGGTGTAAGTGGGTGTAATTGTTGGTTAGCCTCCAGATTAGGGTGGCTCACTGTCAGATTGTTCTCTTACTGGAACTGGCCATCCTAGTTCATGGACTGATTCCCTGGTTAGAAAGGGACCAGGGCATGAGGTAGGGGTACAGCTGACTGATTGCAACTTACTGCAGTTGTACTTGGTGTGTCTCACATTATAGCCATTACAATAGCTGGGAAGAGATCGTAAAGGCTCCAGTCCTTGGGCACCCCTGAAGAGGACTAAGAAATAGTTACAATCTTGTGTCTGAAAGCGGTGAGCTTTTCAGCAGCAGAAGGGTGAGGCCTTCCATGCCTTACAAGATTCAAATATGTTATTACTGGATCTTAACCACCAGGAAGAACCATTTGTGTCAATAGTCTCCCTTCAGACAGTTCTTTGTTGCTAAATGTTGCTGTTAACTGAAAACCTTGGAGCTACTGGAGAAGAGACAAAATCCACTGTAAATAATCCTTAGCCTTTTCCTTTGCTCCAGAATTGGAGGTTTCTCAAACATGATCATATTTGATACCAAAGTGAGCATTTAATAGAACTAATATTGTTATATTGTTTTTTCCTTCACCCAAGATTGGCAATCACCTTTTACTTTTCTGGAAGCTTGGCCTTGGCTTGCCTCCAAGTGCTGGGGTCAGCTGTTGCAATGGATGTCTCATTCAGCCATCTGGTCATCTTGAAACCTTTTCAAGGAACCTTCCCAAAAGAAAAGCAAAATAAAAAAAACCCAGTACTTTTTTCTGGAACTGGCAGTAGTGGAGGAGGCCCCATGTAATTAATTTCAGCATAGGAGGATTAATTCTTATTACTGATTTTGAAGACAAAGGGGTTTGCCTTAAACCTTTGCCATATTCACACCTTCCGATGCAGTTTCATATTCAGGATTGTGATTCTGCCCTCAGTAGTTCCTCAGAGTTTTAAAACTGTTTTAAGATTCACCTTGACTTTTTTTTTTTTTTTAATTCCATGTCGATCCACCCAGTTTCCACCCAGCTCAAATTTCTGGTATGAACATACCATTTGTGCTATTGTACTGGTCTTTTGATGACACTGAGAACCATCCAGGAGGTATTTTCCAGTCAGAGCAGCTTGCTTGAAGGAAGCGAAAAGTACCTGTCTATCCATGTTTCAATGTTTGGGCTTCTTAGAAGGAAATTCACTTTGAGGGGTGAACAACTCATTTAACATAATGGAAAAGGTCTTTGTTTTGAAGTCAATAGGCAAATCATCTGACTTGGAGCATAGATCTTATCAGATTACTGCTGATCTCTCCTTGACCTAGACCCTGTCTTCTGAAAGAGACTCCAAACAATGGTCCATCTCCTCAACTGTGTGTCTGCTCTCACAAATGTGTTGTTAAAACCTTGTTTCCTAGGGCACAACTGCAATCTCTTGTGCCTTATAGCCTAATACACTTCCCCCAAGCTCTATGAAAACAGTATGATATCTTAGTATCTTTTCAGTGCCTGTTGTGTGTATATATCTCCGTGGTGTATATGTAATTCCTCTGCCCAAATCTCTATTTGATAATTCCCATTCCTGCATGGAAGTATCTGCATTACCTTCCAATTTAGACCTCTGTCTTCTCAAAGGGCCCACTAAGGGTCACAAAGCTCACAGTCTGCCTTCTGACATGCAGAGCATTCCTGCCTTTTCAGAAGTACAAATACTAACAAACAACACTGCAGCTATGTATTATTTCATGAGGCAAGAAGGAACATGATTATTTGCTGTAACTGGTAGAGTCAGCATCCTCCTGCAACAATGGCTGTGCGTGTTCGTGGCCTTTAGAACTCCTTGGCAAATCAGCAGGCACTTCTTGGGCACCCAGGGGAATATGCCGTAAATGGGAATTCCTAGAGATAAATCTGCTTGCTGCATGCCAGAACTCTGCATTTCAAACATTCATTTTCAGAGGGGTAATGTATCCATTTTTCCGTTGGGAGGCCTTTCCCATCCCCTGGCTTGATGTGTTACTTTTTACTCATCTTGATGCTGTCAAGTTTCTGACAAAATGGGACATATTCAAGCTGGTCATGTTATTTGTATGATGGGAGGGGCAGATCATATAATGAGATCTGTTGAAGATCTTTGCTGTCCCATCCTACCAGGACTTCTGGACACTTTTATAGAATAAAAGTCAAACCTTTTTCCTGACTCTAACATCACTGCATCCAACAGCCTGAATGCTGGCTTGATGACATCCACCAAAAGAAGCTGTTTGGCCAGGTTTGGAGCTCTTCAGGAGATTGATTTGGAAAGCTGAGTGGAAAAGCTTTTTTTAAAATATATCAGCAAATTTTTCCTTTTCTGTGTCTCCTCTCAGCAAGAGTGAACTATTTGCTGTTCCATAAGAAATTGGTATGCAAAAATATTGTAATGTTATCCTGCTTCCATAGTCTGTTTTCTCTTCATCCTACAGTGACGGGGTTCCCTTAGGACCTTGTTCAAGACTTCCCTGGTTTCTATTTCTTACAGTCTCAATATGATGTTGTCAGTGTCTGTCTGGCAGCACTTTGTAGATCCTTTGAGTGGAGACTGCTTTAATAGGCAGTATGTCAGCTTAAAGGATGAGGGTTTTCCAGGCTACGTTGAGAATATCTCCACACAGGGAGGACAGGATCACTCTCGCTTTGTATCAGGGTTTGCCCCAAGATCATCTAAGTTCCATGCTGGTTCTCTTCTCCATGTTTCATCAAAGCCTGGGGAAAGGCTCTGTGCTTTCACTTCTGAAAGTATGTTCTCGTGTTGTCCTACCTGATATTTGTAAGCTTGCCTATGTAGTTGTGGTTCTTGGGTGACAGTTAAAAAGTGAGCATTTCTGTGCTGTGAAAAAAACCGTATTCAGGATAGATTAATGTAGACAGACAAAAGCTTGGGCCACCTCCACTGCATATTGGAAGGATGTTCCCACAGGTGGATTTTGCAAAGCAGCTATTTGGACCTCCCCCACCCAGCTTACAAACACTCCTGGCAGTGATTCTTCAGGCTGACATCCAGGCATCGTTTAAATAGGACTGCATTACCTAACCCAAGTGAATAAACAACTGCAAACCAATTGCTGAGAGTGAAATCCATGTGGAAGATTGCTCAAAGAAGTGGTTATTTAAATGCTTTTCTAACATGTGTTGTCCAGCTGGATTTTCTTCCATGCTACTGCAAGTCCTGTACCACTTGGGCTCCGTACATCTAGAGAAGCTTAGGTCATGGTCAGCCCCGCAGAAGCCTTTCTGCTCTCGGGTGTGGGAACAAGTGGGTCCCTGGCTGACAGATACACATTTCCAACAGATTTTACCAGTTGGGCAAATCTGCTTTTATTTATGCTGCTCACTGATACGGACACTTCTCTACCCCAGCTGCCCTAACCTGCATGTAGCCTCCCTCTGCTCGTGTCATGGTAAGACCATAAGACCAGATGACAGCACAGACACTAAGTGAACTCAGATACCAAACCACTTTAATCAGAGCTATATGCAATTTATGAATTGCATAGCTTCCCTGTTCCACAGGAGAGATGATGCAGTCCAGAAGAAAAATCAGGTGGGTTAGTGTAGTGTTTCCAGCCATCCTGTGCGTACTCCTGGTGCAGGGTCATGTGATACTCTAGATTCTCTCCCTGAGTGATTCTGAACCCTGTCATTTCTAGGATAGCGTAGAGATTACTGGGTTCCTAATTGCCTCCTTCTTGCATTTGGTTCCTAACAACTGGTTGTTGCCACTGCTGGTGCTGGAAGTCTGCTCATCAGAAAGGCTCTCAACCAGTGTGCAACTTTCACAGTGATTAACAACAGGCTGCTTTCCTTGAGTTACTCATCTACCCCATAATCAAGCTACTCCCTTATATGCTATATGGTTAGCTAAAGTTCATCTACTAAAGCTAGCACTGTTGTCAGCTATGCCTATCTTAATGCTAACTGCTACAGCTCCTGCTCCTAGCGAAGGATCTGAGGTTGACTTGAGAAACAGTAGCTCCTGAAAAAAGGGCTGCAACCTGCTACAGTATATAACTCCTAGTATGACCGGTCCAGCATAATTTCTGGTCTCTGGCATGGTTGCAGAACCTATCCATACGAATCTTTCTAGTGTCCTACACACCTGAATAATTTGTTTTTTCTCATGTTATAGGGAGAAGTAAGTATGTTCTCACTCTCATTTGTAGGTTTTTTTTTCTTTAGTATGCTTTTCAAGGTCTGATTGTTGGCATACTTTCCTGCCATTGCAGTCAAACAGACCTGCTTTATAGTATCACAGCTGATATATGCATAAATGGATGCGGATATAAAAATCTTACAATGGTGGGATCAGCTTTTTACTTTGTTCAAGTGAATAAGGTTGCAAATCATGTGCTGCAGGACAGCCATTCATGTCAATCTTCAAGCTATTTTGTGCAGGCTTCCATAGTTCTTTCTTTTAACTTCTTTCTCTCTTTTTCCTTCCTGATCCTTCTAGGATGAAGACCCTGAGGAAAAGGTTGACCATGTAAGACTAGAGGCTTTCTAGGTAGATGCTGGCTTCTCTGAAGGGGACTAGTAGGACTAACCTATTCATGTGTCTGGAGACTACCTTAAGAGGGGACTCTTGTATTGGAGAGTAGGACAAAGTTTGCCTCAGATGCAGTGCCTTTCCTGCATCCTCTGTTCCTATTCCTGAGAGGTTTTTTTATTGTCTTTGTAACAGCTGCTCTTATCAGCTGCTGCATCTTGTTCTGAGGTCACGGATGTATATGTGGCCATTGGAAAGATACTCTATTTTAATTTAAAAGTCAGGGCAGCAATTAGCTAATAGAGTACAAAACCTGACTGAGCGTAGATTTGCTGTCCAGTACGGTTAGCTTGCTCCCGTAACATGAAAACTTGTCTTCAGGAAGTCTTGCTGGTGCCCCAGAGGAGAAGGCCAGCCAGTAGTAACAAGGATGTCTGCCTTTGTATTTTCTATGAGTCTTTCCTTTTTATTGTACCAGCACTGGAATGCTAATATCTGTGGTTAATAGAATGGCATCGTGCTTCTTACCAGGCTCCTGTTATACAGAGAAAAGGAATACACATATCCTTTATCCTGCAGTATATCCTCATCCTGCAGCAAAGTTAAAATATGTCTCAGCATTCATTTGGCATTAGAAGCCAGCGTGGTGCTGTTCAGAACAACCTGAGAACTAGTACCTGTTTCTGTTAAAGTCTTTGGGCTAATTGCCTTGCAATCTTCCTAACCATGGAATTGGGGTTGCCCAATTTTCCCTGGCTAGAGTTGCTCACTGTATATGTCAGACAATTAAAGCATCCTCTCCCGTACTCTTAATTGCTTCTGCTAAAGCACCAGCCCAGTACCGGTAGCATAGTAGACTCATTTGTGAAATTTAAAGTGCAGAAGAGAAACCCGTGTCACCCATCTCATTAATTCTGGCCTCAGAAGGGTATGCTCATCACAAGGAGTTAAGACTATTCAGATTAGCTCAGTTTTCTCTTGGTAGTGCTAGAGATGATATTGTAGGAAAGATCCACTGGGTTTATTCATCAGTGATGGATGGTTCAGGACTATGCCCAGAGCACTTTTCCATTTATCAGGCAAAGAGACCTCCCACTCATGGGTATAGTTTTGGGGACTGGTTACCCAATAGAAATTTTTCCTGGTAATTGATCTAAACTTCCCCCGCCCCGCACTGGAACCAGCCCTTACAGTCATTTCACTGGAACTAATTCCACCTCCATACAGTGCCCTAAATCATTGATTCCCAAGGTCTGTCTGTGGTGGCTGGTCATGTGCCACAGGCGCCTTCTTGCTTCTGGCTGCTAAATTTCATTAAAATAACTAAACTGATGTGACTCTTCCACATGAGCAATTGTTGTTGCTTCAGGGATGTTATGCAATGGTGCCTGGCAAGGAGATTTTCCTTCATATGAAATGATCCCTGCTTTGAAACCCCTCTTGTTTGGATAATTCCTGCACCCTTTATTCAGGCTTATGCTCTTAAGCATCACAGTCACACTTTATAGTATTTTTCCATTTGTAAATGCCCGTGAAGGGTAACAAAATGGTTAACTCGGTGTTGAGAAGTCTAACTGATAGTAAGCTGCTTGTAACTTTATAATACTATATGCTTACAAACTTCTGTTAATTGTATCGTAAGTCTCTTCCAAACCAATTATTATTGGAACTTTATATTATAAAGTGCGATCCAAACCTTGTTGCAGTATATCCCTCCCTTAGTCATTGCCTGGCCAAGCTGAAATACTTGGCTTCTTGAATCATTTGTCCGAAGTTGGCTCCTTCGTCCCCCTGATGGCTCATGTAACCCTTCCCTGAACTCCCTTTGGGCTGTGCTGAGTGTTACAATCTGAACTCTTCCTGGATTTGGTCCCTTGCCTCTTGCAGCACTGAAGATACTTTGTGGCTGCCTGAATACTAGCAAACAGCCCCAGCTGGGCTGGCGATGTGAACCTACCTGCTGAAGCCCTGCCCTCCAGCCATCTGCCTGCTCTGAGACTTGTTTTGCATCCCCTGGCAAACCACTCATCTTGGATCTGAATTTTTGCCAGTTGAATCACTCATTTGGCTGCACCTTCCAAGGCTGCCTGGGACACTTAGCCAAAGGCTGTAAGGCTGATCAATGGTATTATAAAGGGTGTATCCTAATATCTCAGTTAATTTGCAGAGGCAGGATAGGCAGGAGGAGTATGAACATGGCTGTGAGCCAAGATTTTGCTGGGTTCTCCTCCTGGCTTTGCCATGGATTTGGTTTGAGGCCTTGGAGAAGTCCCTCCTCTAGTTTGCTTGAGTCCCTGTCTGAAAGGAGGGTTAGAGCTTTTTGCAGAAGAACTGTGGGGATTCCCTAAATACAGATCCACAGGGGGGTTTAGATGCCTTATCCTCATAGCAAAAGCCACAGCCTGTATTATGTGCCTGTGTTGGATGTAGACAATCTCAGGATGGGTCTGTGGATCTGTTAAGGTGGTAAAGAGTGTCTGGGGACTGCAGTGTGTCTGAAACCCTGTCCTTCCATGGAGTTCTGGCCCTATTCTGAGAGCTCTGAGAGCATGTGTCCCTGCACTAGCAATGAGTGATCCTCATCCCCATCCGTGTTTTGTAGTCTTCAGTAGTGGAGTACGGCTTTTCCTTGCCTTCGGGGACCTCCAGGGACGGAGGTGTTCATTTCAATGTTGAAGCTGCGTGCTTTATACATAAACGTAAAGATTAAACCCACCATCTCCTTTCCAACCTGGAAGATACTGATTTTATTGTCCTCTTCCTCCTCCTGAAAGATGTATCAAGTAATGTTTCCTACCTCCTTAGAGAATATTATATATGATGACAAAGCTATGAGCTGTTCTAGGTCTGAGAAGGCACTCAGTCCTTTCTCCTGAAGCTGCTCTGCTTTGCAAGTGGAACTGAAAGAATTTTTGGGCCGCAGGGAAGGACTTCTAAGTGACAGGCACAACATTTGAGCGGGAAGACATCTGTTCTAGTCCTAATGAGTCCAGCTGGGACCTTGTTCTCTAGTTGTGCTTTGGTAGACATGCCATTGGTAGTCTCAAGGTCCTTCATGGACTAAAACAGGGAGAGCATGTGATTTCTGACTCTTAGCTAGGTGGATGCTGACTTCTGTGGTTCTATGTCACTCAAAGTTTGACTGATGATGTGCTTTAAGGCAAGAATTGGAAAGAGGATTTGAGGATCTGACCTTTCCAGAGGCAGCAACCAAGTCCTTCTGTAGTTCTAGTTCCCAGTGCTTTTAAAACAATTTGGGTGGAAAAGGGGCCTATTGCTTTTTAGGATAAGACAACATGTCAGGAACAATTGTTTTCAATGAATTTTTGTTGGAAGAACAACTATAAAAAAAATTTAAGTACCTGAAATGTGAAGCCAGTTGTGGACTTAAGTTGCTACATTGCCCAGTTCAGTGGGGTGGTTTGAGTGTATTTGCATCCTAAAATATAGTTCAGAATGATGCAGAGATCCCCTGGTGAGAAGCAACCTGTAATCTACCTGGGGAGATACCAGCTTGGTTACCAGAAGTACCTAAAGCTAGACCGTTTCCAGACTTGAGCTGACTCACATGGATCTTGCCTGCAGGTGTGTCTGCACCTGTGGTGTAGACATGGCCTGGGGCTTGATATGATCAGGGCCTTTAATCAGAGCGGTATTTTCCTGACCCAGTTCTTACCCTCGCACAGTGGTTGGCACCCAGCTCCAAACTCTCATACCATTGTCTGGTCTGGTCTGGATCTGCATGGCAGCAACCCCCCCAAGTGCTCTTCCCCACATCTGCTGAAACTTTGAAATGTGCGACTGAGGAGCCCAGCACTGGCTGCGCTCAGCTTGGTCCTTACTGGGGGACCTTATATGTGTAAAAATAATCACAGTCGTTTAGGCACTGTCCAGCCACTCTAGTTCAGGGAGTTCTTGACCTAAGAATTTGTGTATAATTGTAATGCAGTCCCTTATAGCCCTTTTTGTATCTACAACTTGCACTGCAGTAAGATCTAGAGAATGTTGGTGTGTGACTGGGACAAAAAGTTCCTATCCCAAACACCTTACAGTCTGACTGCATTGTTTAGCATCCTGTTCTTGCCTGTGATCTTCAGCTTGTAGAAGAGCCCTCACCAGGGGCTAGCTGCATTTTATGTATGGCATGTTGCCAGGATTTTGCCTTCTTAGGCATGCAGTTGAGAGTGGGATGGACTGGCAGTAGATAGCTCTTGAAGTGACTGGCATCTCTGAGAACCTGGGAGGGTTCTCTGTGGTTGTTGCACACTGTGAGTGCCCTCTCCGTCTGCATGTTTGTACTGGGCTGAGCTGAATTTGTCCCTCCACGTCCCAGGGTTTCTATCATCTGTTTGGATTCTTGCATTCTGCTAATAAACACCCTTCACCAAAGGGAACCAGCATCCAAGGAAGCACTGGCTTTTTTACCTGCTTCCATTTTACAGGATTGCTTCTTTTTTTCCAGTGGTCTTCTGGTTGCTTGTAGAAATGCTGGACTCCCGGCCTGTTCCTGGGGACCGCTCAGCTGGAAGTTGGCCAGATTCTCCAGGAGGAATCTCAAAAATGCAGCTGAACTTTTGTTCCCTAATTAGGCCAACTTCCCCAGTGTGAGCCCCAGCACTGCATGGCCTGGAGCTCCCCAAGGCCTTGCGCTGCCTCTCTCCCGTGCACCCCGAGTGGCTGGCCAGCAAGGCAGTTACTTTCAGCTTTCTGAGCTTATTTACTAGCCTTTTGATGACAACTACTGAAATAGCATTTCTAGTCAGCCATGTTTCCCAGCCTTTCTAGTAGTACCCCCCCTGCTTGGCTACCTTGATGTGGATTAGGGACAATCCCATCAAAAACAGTTTTATTAAAAGCTTTTCCTTTTTCACACATTTGTTTCATGCTTTGAGTGCTCCTGGACCCACTTGAAGGCAACAAAAGAACTGTAGGAGTGGTAGAGATGGATGAGAACATGTCTGACAGTATGTAGCAGAAGGTAGTAGCAAACTGTTTGAGATGTTCATGGCTAGGAGGGCTGGAGGGGCACTTCACTATAACTGTGGGTTGTGAGAGGATTCTGCCTGGTAAACCCTTGCTCAAGGAATCAGACTGTTGTGTGCTGCTTCACTGTTTTCATGCAGGGGAGAGCAGTAACTCTTGAGACAGGTTAAGGTGCCAAATGCAATATGACAGCTTTCCTAGCAGGTGCACGTGTAAGCTGACTAGATAGCTGACCACTGTTTTAGGGAAGAAATTCTTGATAGCTGTTTAACAATATGAGCTGCTCCATTACCTGCTGTGATAGATGAGTGAGAACATTTGAAGCCCCCAAGAACTATTTCTGTCTCAATAGCACTTTCCCTAGTAAAGGAAGGTCAATGACCATGAAGAAGGACAGTTTGTGGATGAAATGGAAATCCAGTATTTTCTGCTAGGCATTTCAGATATGCAGAAGTCCTTGGAGGGGATTCATTAAAATCAGATGCACTACTTGAACCGTCTGTGGACATGATAAAGAGGGCTAGCAGAGATGGGTTGTTCTTTGCAAAAAGCCGAGGCTTGCATAGGTCTGGGAACTGACCCTTTCTGATATCACGTGTGCTCTGAGATTGGTATAGATTGTAAGTGTTATGTGGCTGCTTGGAAGCAGTGGGGCTATTTGACTTACAGCTCCTTAATTGGCAGCAGTCAAAACTAATTCATCAGGCCTGTTTGTGGAGATTTGCTTTTCCTCAGTCAGGGGAGCCTCAGGCAACTCGCTGGAGAAGAGGAAGCTTGAGACTGGCCATGCTTCTTTCTTTCTGCTCCATGGTCAGTAGTGGATAAAAGCAAGGCACCTACATACTGTATCAAATTTCACAGTGTTTGTATATTGGGCAGAACATAGATCCCACACATTTTAGGAGATGTATTAGATGACAGGAAGATTGTGTGTCCTCTGTTGCATGCTGTCAATGTCATTTGAGTCCCTGCTTCCCTGCACAGAGTGCTCGCTGTTTCAAAGGAGTTGTCATGTTGATGAAGGTAAATTAATCCATATTTCCAGACCTGCCTGAGAATCTGAGGGACCCAACATGTCCATAATATGCTTGTTTTGTGGTAGGTCCTAAAAGAAACTTTGCTGGACCCTGAGGATCCAGAGGCACACAGGGTAGTTGCTTCCATGAGAGAAGCAACATCCAACTAGCACCTTCAAAACAGCAGACATGATCTGACAAGTAGCCTGGAAATTTCTGCCTTAATGGGGAAGCCAAATTAGAATTCTACATCTGTCTGATAAGAAAGGGCCTGACTACTGATAAAGAAGAAGGTAGACTTTCTACTTCAATGCAGGAGAGATGGAATTCAGGCCAGTCATTTTTCAAAGGGAGAGATAAAATACTGATTATGGTGGTAGTATGAAAGTGTTGGTAAGAGATGTGGCCTGAGAAATACTGTAAAAGTACCATCACAAAAATGGTGAACTGAGTTTCTGAGAAACAATAAAATAAAAAGCTCAGACCATGGCAACGCTCCTTGAAAAAGTGGATTATCTGCAGAAACAAAGGTAGAGGAAATCTTCTGGAGATAAATAACTGACAAAACTTAAGTGGAAAAGCAAACCACAGCAAGCAAGTGATTAGTTAATGCAGTGAAAGAGCACCAAGAGCTGAGAGAGAACACAGTTGTCAGGAGCTGGTGGCATCTCAGTGTTTGAACACCAAACCATTTGGGTGTATATCTTAGCTTTGCATCTGGGAACATACCTAAAAATCTTGCCCAAGATATAACACATAGGTACCAACAAGTTCTGATCATTTAAAGCCCCCAGTCTTTTTCACCAAAGGTGTGTTCAGGAGCACATTTACTCCATTACAGAAGACCAATGTCCTCTGTTTCTGCTCTGCTCCCTCTGGGGTTGACGTTCTTCCCACTTTCTGTCTCAAGCTCTTGCTTGCAGCTGCAACGTCCCTACCTGTCACCATATTATGGCAATGCACGACATTGCATTCTCAATTGTAAATTATGCTGAGGTTTTAGAAATGTGAACGTATATGAAGGTAAGTTTATTTACTTGACAAAAGTGCATGTGGCATGTGACCTTGTTATGGCACTTTCCAGGCAACTAACAAAGAAAAGCTATTTATCCTTAGCTGACAGTTAACATTGACTTTCCTGTTGCTAGTGCTCCTGTAGGCAGTTCAAAAAGAATTACCTGATTTATTGCAAGAGGAATAAAAGACCTGTAGGTATATGTGAGGTGTTTGTCAGAGTCTGACACGTTCAGGGTTGCCTGGTGTGTATGATCAATGGGAAGATGTTACAACATTGGCAAGACATTGGAATCAAACCCCTAGATGCCATGGAGTTGTGCCCTGTGCAAAGACTGGGGCAGTCATTCTCATCACCCTCTGATCTGGAGTGCCACACTTGAGATATCTTTGATCTGAAGCCTAGTTTTGATGATGAGGGAATTAAATTGCAGGTCCATTGGAATGCCCTGGAGATTCATTGCCTGGAATGCCCTGGAATGCTGCATTTTCCCTCAGCCTTATGGCCCAGGTTCTTTGGTGACATTTGTGTAACTCCGTGCACCTTTGTGAGGAGCTGCGAGGCTGTGTTGGGAACACGGCCTGCTGGCTATCAGAGGGATGGTGGGAGGGGAGGAGGGTTGTTTGCATGGGAAGGATCTGTGTAGGAGGGAGTGTGTTTTTGAGGTAGGGGTGTGTGTAATGGGAATAGGGATGTTTATGTGGGCATGCACGCCCATATGTGGTGTGTTTTTCCCCTTTTTCCTGGGCTCTGGGTGTGTCCAGAACCGAATTCAAAATGCTCCTTTTTTGGCACTGTAGCCTCTTCTCTGGTTTGGCATCTTAAGAATCTGGGGGAATCATTTAAAGATCAGAAAACTCCATTCACTTGGGCCCCTGAAGGCTTCACATTCTGTGACATGGTCATTCCAGTCGACTGAGCTCTGTCCCCTGCGGATGAGCCCATATAAGGAGGCTGTTTCCTGCGTTTCACGCTCCCTGCCTGTCCCTCTGCCCTCCTGTGCTCCCTTTGCTGAAGAAAGCTGGTATTTTGGGACTGCAGCTCCTGCCTCATTCCTGCTCCCTGTTTATTTTTGGAGGATGACTATTTTTGCTCCTATCAGGGAGCTATGCAGGGTCGTGCCCCCTCCCTGCAGCAGGCAGTGGCTGCCCCTGGCAGGGTCTCTTCATTTCCCACACTCACAAACAATGTTTCTGCTTCAAGAAATAAACATGGGAGACCCCTACCATCAGGGGTTAGCTCAACCTCTTCCTCATCTGTGGCAAGAGGTAATTTGACTTTGGCTCAGGGTTGACCCTACCACACACGCAAGGTCCTCTCTGTCCAGTCAAAAATCCTCAGGAGTTGCCCAGCTTGTTCCCTTTCGTAATAAAAGCTGTGGGAGCCATCTGCCCCGCCCCCCCCCTCCGCCCCGCCATTGCTCCAGCTTAGGCTCCTTTGCAGTTACCGTTTTTCCGTGTTTTGGGACATCTTCTACCCAATCATCCTTTCTCATGATGGTCCCTTCACAGGTCCCTGTAACCCATCTTCCCTCACTGGGCAGCATCAACTGGGAACTATATAAACTGAAATTCATCCACTGGGTTCACCTTGCCCTTCTGCTTTCACCACTGCCTGTCATGCAAAACACTGAAGGCACTGTACGAGGTGCTTCAGGCAGGTGGAACCAAGCCCAAAACTGCAAAAGGCAATAGGCAATTGTCACACTGTGGGCACTCGTGACCCCATTCTTTGAAAATTCCCATCTTAAGCCCCAAGCTGAATTCATGTTCTCTCTTGCTGTGTGGCAGAGTGCCACACAAGACAATGCAAGAAAAGAGCAGGGAGAGTTTTTAAGCTCCAGATGATTTCCCCTTTAGCATTTCAGTGGTGGCAGTGGTGGGATTCATCTCAACTAGCTTTAGAGGTGTTTGGTATGGCTGGCTGTATCTGAACTTGGCATCTAACCTCTTGTTCTAGGCAGTGGACAAAAGCAGATGCTTTTTAGGAACAGTTCCTCATCTAAAACAAGATGTCTAAAATGTGCTGCCTTGTAGCCTAGGAAAGATGTAACATGATAATACCAAATGTGGGAAGCAGTAATGAATGAGTTCCCGGTGAGCCGTATTTTGCCAGGGGAAGGCATCCTTGGTGGATCAGTCTGCTACTGTTCTGTGTGTCCTGGACAAGTCAAAGGCACACAGACCTGAAACTTGTCAAGATACTGATTAGTGACACATCTTTTGCTTACAGAGACCCCTAAAAACCTGTCCTACAATATTTGTCTTCCTTTTATTTTATGAATAAACAGCATTTTAAAAATTATCTCTCCATCTCCATTTGGTAAAGTGTTACATTAGTATGTGTGGACCTGGTGTCTCAGTTGGCTTGACTCTGCTTGGACTGGAGCTGGCTGTAACATGTCTCTTCTCTTTATTAAAGGGTCCACCACCTAAACCCCCACGCCGGCAAGGAGGCTGGGCAGATGATCCTGTACTGGCACCTACCAGGTGAGTCCTCACCTCTTTCCTTATTAAGAGGGGCTTAGGCATGGATTAAGTGAACATTACTAGTTGGGCTTTGCTGTCACAGGCATTGGAACAGTTTTTCTGGATCTTGTAGATGGCCTGTGTCTCCAATGTCATTGTAATGCCTTCAAACCGCTTGAAGTATTGCTCTTGCTTGGTTCTACTGGCTAATGCTTTTTATAAATTGGCCTGGTGGGGCTCAGAACTGTGTACATGTCACTGTCTGCCAGAGGCAGTATATTTCTTACCTGGTACAGTAACTGGAAGGAGTCAAGAACATAGTAAGCATGTTAAATGCAGGAGCTGGGAGGAGGGGGATTTGACTGGTTGCGTCCTTTCCAGGACAGTGACACATGACAGTGCCCCACTGACAAGAATGCAATGAACAGTTCAGGATCTAGTGGTCTGCCTTGACAGTAAAGGTGAAATTTGTCGATATTTATGTGTGTATGGGGTTATGGTATAATGAAGATGGACGGAGATGGTCAGTGAGAAGAGATGGGAGGAAAAAACTACAAATTGTAGAGTGTAGGTTGAGAAGCCTGATGCTTATGAAGGACACCTAAGAGGAAGGAAGTACCTGGACATGGTAATAGAATGGGTATGAAAACTAAAGGACAGTTCAGACTGGGAGGAGATGACTTGATTTCAAGCTATCTGTTATTTTTCAAGCTGTAAAGTTATGCTGGTGTTACAGTTCCTAGTCACAGAGCTGAAGAGCTCAGCCATGGAGTGGTGTATATGGTATACATTAAAGCCTATAATAAGAGTGAATATGCCTGGACATATACTTTGGAGGCACTCTGATTTATGGAAAAGTTACGTATGTTCTTTCCTGGAATCCTGAGAATGGGAGAGGACATCCAGAAACCTGTTATATAGTCAGTATTTCTTGGGAGGTGAGAAGAGTGGTTTATATTCTGGGGTAGCCTTTCTGGAAAACAGTACTTTTCTGGGAAAATTATCACTTTGTTAGTCTCTGAAGAATAAATCAGCTGAAAATCTGGAGACTGGAGTAAGCAAAGGAATAAAGATCTCAGCCTGAAGTCCTTCTGTTCCTCTCCAGTTTAACTCTGATAATGGTATTATTTTTCACGGGCTGGCTGCAGCTAGAAGTTGCCATTGCAAAGATGCATCCACCTCAGGGTTGTAAAAAAATGCCACCCATGATCCTGGATCTTTGTAGGACCAAGCAGAAGCTTTACGGAAATGTGACAGCAGAGAACAAGGGTGAATTGCATTGTTTAGGAAAAATATATTATGTAATTGTTGGCTAGGTGAAGGAATGGATTGGAGGTAATACAGTTATTCAGGGCTGTGCCTAACGTGACCTGGAGGACAGTGTACAGGTTCCTAATGTAACCACTGTGCCATGTGCTAGTTTAAGATGTTTTCCATTGTTTGACATTAGCCTCATCTAATAGCTTTGGAGCAGTAGCTGTCAGTGGTGCTTCTTCAGCATCCCAATTGCATGGTTTACAGATAGAGTGGGTGTCTGGAGTAAATACTCCTATGAGGTTGGACACAATTTGGGAAGGCTGCAGACCTTTCTAACTGTGAGACTCTGCACAATGGGACATAAGTTGAAGATGTGCCCCTTGCTCAGTCATGCATATGATATCATGTTATATCTGACTATTCTTTTCATTTGTATTACAAGCTTTTATTGAATAAATTTTGTGAAGGGGAGGTTTGTTCTGACTTCCTTTAGTTACATGAGGTACAAGGATTTTGTACTAGTTCCCCCGTCTTTTCTTTCCTTCAGCTGTGTATTCTCCCCAAGCTGATCTCTCTTCTTTCCCTTAAAAAAGTCTGAGATTCTGGCCTGTAAGGCTGTCTTTGTGACATATCCCAGAGTAAAGCCTTCATGTGAAAAGTCTGAGTCATTGGCTGATGTCATACCAATGTTGCTGTAGCTTTGTTGTTTCTGTTTTCTCAGGCTCTATCTCCCCACAGCTTTTCAAACAATTTGACTCAGTTTGGAAGCCCATCAAGTTAACTTGCTCCAATTTCACTAGTGTAGATGTAGTTAGAATAACATGCTTCTATTGATATATCTGATGTAGGTATAAGCACTTTTATGCCAGTGTAACTGAGCTTACACTTGGGAGTTGTACTACTTTAAGTAATTTGTTTTTCAGAACTGACAGTATTAAAATCTGTGGTTTGTGTTTTTTTTTTTTTTCCTTAGAAAGGAAGGATGAGCAGAGTGGCTACAGTTAAATTTTCTGTGTTGTGTAAATATATTGTGGGTCAGATGGGATACTGCAGCCACTTGTGAAATGATCTTGTAGCTGTTTATGTTTTATTCTCTCCTCATTTGAGGTCTAAGCTTTTAGTTCTGTTTCTGAAAGATGCAGTCAGTTGCAACTGCACACTTGTTGCTTTTTCTGTAGGGATAATTAAACTCTTTTCTGCTGCATTTCTAGTTCAGAGTCTTAGCAGTGTGAAATGATCACTTGAAATTTTTCTTTTTGTTTCCATTTGGCACATGTTAGAATAGAATTTAATTTGCAACCTGGTTTTCTGTTTTTCTACCCTTGCTGCCCCCTCTTAGTCCCTTACCTACCCAGCTCTTGCCATACCTAGGTAAACTTGGAAATATTCTCACCATCTTGCTGATTCTTTCCATCAGACTACTGCTGTCTCAGACTGTTGCAAGATGGGAAGAGGAGGGGGGCCCTTAAGGTTTTCCAACCTGTAATTAGTTTTGAAATTAATTCACACAGATGGTGTGCAAGTACGATAAAGTATTTTCTGAGTTCCCATAGCATTTACCGGTGCCAGATATTTAAATTCCTGAGAACTATCAAAATACTGTCTTTTACTGATAAGTTTTCAAAAATCAAGCATGGAAAGATTACTTTGGACTCCCAGTACCTCTGTAGAGCAGCTGTCATTGCTAGGACTCCCATTTTGTATTTACAAAACACAAATGGATAATGGATAATGATGAGGACTGCAGGTAAGTGTCTGAGCAAACCCTCAGACTGGTCCTCTGCAATCAGCAAATAAATGGTGCAAAGTAGTGAGAGAAGAATCTTTTTTCCTTACCGATATGGGTCTCTGCACCTGAATCTGCTGTATTTATTTAAATTTGTAGTCAAGAGAGAAGAATCACTCTCTATGAGAAGAAGCAGTCCCATTGCTGCCCCAGCAACGTTCTAGCCCCAGTATTAGAGGAAAGGGGACCAGCCAAGAACTTAGGCAGCCACCTGGGGCCTAGTACCCTGCTGAGATTACATAAATAACAGTAATTACGGCTGGTTTTGCTACAGAAGCAGCTCTCTAACCACTGGATGGAGCCCAAGTGCCATTCTGAACGCTGTGCTGATGTCCTTAATGACATCAGTGTTGACACTTGTGACAAGCAAAGCAGAGGTTTATTGTCAGGTTATCTCATGCATCAGAAGGAAGAAACACAAAGCGCTTGCCAATGGGAAGAGGGAACTTACTTTTTCATACTGGTGAGGATTTGACAAAGGAGAGGTGCTTCCAGGATCCATTTAATTCCAGCTTCTGCTGATCTCATCTCTCTGACTTTCCTTACAGAACTTCATCCATTTTTTTTCCCTATTATTATCATCTTTATTTCCTTGCTTCTTGGGATACTTCCAGTTTACTTGGGTCCTTGATCCCTTTGGTCTTGCAGTCAGCCCTTTAAAATTCATACAGTTCTGGAGGCAGCAGCTAAGGTTGTTGTGGAATAAACACAGCTCATTTCAGGTGGCCCTGCAAGCAAACGCAAATGCTGTTTTCAGTAGGAAGTGCCTTCCAGTGCCTGCACATGTACCTCCTTTCTTCTACAGGCATCGTGGCAGTTTAGCAACAGGTGCTCCAGCTACAACTGAAATTTCTCCTTTCTGACTGATAGGTCATGCAGAGTTGGAATAATCAAGGCTTGTTTAGGAGAATGACCACGCTGAAGTATTTTGGAACAGAAGTGGTGGTACTGTGTCCAGGAATGCATTTAACAAGAAGGTGAATATTAAGGGCCTGTAGGAAGGAGGGGAATGCAGTTGGGGTGACCTTTAGAGCAGGGTAACCCATCCTCTGTGTAGATATCATTTAGTGCTCTGGAGGGTGGGCAATGGTGAGATTGCACCCTGGAGCTGGAGGAAAGTTATTTAAGAGATTAAGGGGTTTTATGATTCAAGGTCTCTAGAGGTAAGTAAAGTTAAAAACCTCCTGTTTCAAAAATATGGGCTTAAACTATCCTCCGTTGTATCTATACGAAATGACCCCAGAGAGTGCCTGGTTTATAGAACCTCTAGCCATCCCTGTCTTGCAAGTGGGAGTAGTAAAGTGCTCATGAGTTTCTCTATCTGACATGGTAGGGGGAAGTTGGCGTCATTGCTTCTGCCCTCTACTCCCAGTCCGGCAGTGTTGAGGTAAATCTCAGGCTGGGCTTCCCTGTGACACTGCCATGTTAGGAATGGAGCCAGGCTCCTGGCTGTGGGGAAGATGGCAGCCTCACTCTGCATCTTGCAGCCATCTGTGGATGTCCTCAATGATGTGAAGAGTATAGGCACAAAGGATCAAGGCTGCCAAGTCAGGGGGCACAACTTAGAAGGAGAAGAAAGAAAAGGAAGTCTGATTAAGTTTTGTCTTGAAGTGTCTGTTTTTGGGTTTGTCCCTGCATTGATCTGCAAGGGAATGAGGCAAGTAATGGCCCCTTGGGGACCTTCAGGACTTTCCTCTCAATGTCAGCCGTCATTTTCAATCACCCTCTCCCTCCCAGCCATTAATTTTGGCCCAGGATCATGGGGACTTGTCCATCTATCACTCCTAATTGACACTAAATGATCTGTCAGTTTATTGATGAACGGCAGGAGTGGAATTGTCACAATATATTTTACTTTCTAACAACTCCTCCTGACAATTTTACCTTGTCCATCTCACTCTCCTCACATAAATCTCCATTGGCCTCTCATTCCTTCTCTTGGGCTGATCTGGTGCCAGCCGCCTCCATGCCATCGGCACGCATCAAGGACATCAAGATGGCGGTAAGCTGCAATGTGCAGGCCCAGGGTGGGCTTTTTCCTCTCCCCCCCCCCCCTTTTTCTTTTTTCTTTCTTTTTTTTTTTTTCATAGGCTGGATGTTCCAGGAATGCTAACAGGCTCTTGTCCTCTTGTCCCTCCATGTCATTGCTGGGGTGAGCTCTCCTTGGTGTTTCTGTTTAGACTCAGTAAAAATAACTGGCAGAAAAAGGAAAGTCCCTAAGAGACAGAAGAGTCACCTGAGAATCTCTCAGTACCATGGCTGTGATGGGGGATTTTTTTCCTTTTAATCCTGCTTAGTGTGACTTGCAAGGGTTTTCTGCAAAGGGAAAATGCTAGACTTGTGCCCATTCCTGTGTCTTTGCAGTGCCCAGAGGAGCCTGGAAAAAGAGATGGCCTTTTTCCCCCCTTTTTTCTTTTTTTTTAATAATTTCCTTTTTTTTTTTTTTTTTAATTTCCCTTTTTCTTTTTTTCTTCTTTCTTTTTCCTTTTTTTTTCTAAGCTAGATTTCTGTTTATTTTTTCTGTTAGTGAAGTTTTCTTTGACTTCTTTTTCCTGAAAGATACTGGGCAATGGAAGAACTAGTAGGATTGTAGCATCTTGCTCCCCTAGAAAATGAAGCCTGCATGACAAAAATGGAACAAGAGTATGACATTTTTGGTAACAGTCCATGTAAGCTGCTGAGGTGGCAGAGTGTGCTCAGGGTGAAGTCTCTTTGATTTTTTTTGACTGAGGCCAAAGCATCTTCCTTCTTTAGTTCTCTGCATCTCCAAGGAATTTACCAGCAAATTCAGGGGATACTATTCTTGCTGTTCCAAATATTTCTAGTTTAAAAAAGCAAAACACTGTTGAAGAACACATGCAGTTTGCAACCCTCTGGTATCTATCAAACCCAAGGCTAAAAACTTGTCTGGCCTTTGTAGGTCACCTCTAAATTGGCTGTGAAGTCTAGCTTAATGCAGTTTACCTGTGGAAAGAGACCTACAACGACCTGATCCACGTGCTTGGCCCTATTTCCCCCTCCCCCAGTCCCCCTTCCCATATAACCCCTCTACTATTCTCAAGTTCTTAATCCAAGTTCTTAAAATATCTTCTTTCAGAAGCTGTTGCTCTCAGATGACAGCACAAGGTGCCGTTCAGTAATAAACACCTAGCTCTTCCTAGTATTTTTCATTTAAATGTTTTCGGTAAGGCAAATAACAAGAAAGAAGTCTTCAGCCTGGTACTTCAGAATCGCAAGTTTGTTCTCTGTTGTGGGATTTGAAAAAAACAAACAACCGTAGGTACTTTTTCTTTGCATTCTGGTTCTGACTCCTTTAGCAGTCAGTTATTCTGTGTAACCATGAGGATCAGAAGTGTGCTTTTCCCTTTAAATGGAAACTGAAATGCTCCTGTAACCTCAAGAGCCGTTTGGTGTGAGTTGGCCCTGGTGCTTGTTGGAGACCAAAAATGTGATCACTTGGATGGGAGTCCCTGTTCTCAGGGACTGAAGATGTGTGGTGAATACCTCTAGAAACTGCAGCGCTGTTTTCCCACACAGCAGGAATTCGTATTGAGTGTTGTTGTTTTTTCTGTTGCTCAGTGGCAGCTCTGAACGGCTCTGCTGGTCAGCTCTCTAGCAGTGAGCGAGTAGGGGAACCCTGGGAACATCTGTTACTGGACAATGCACTGAGTAGGCTGAGGTTCAATGACCCCCGTGAACTCTGTCAGCTTGTTCTTTCGTGCCAGTTCCTAAAGTCCCACTTGCCAGAGCTTTCCTCCTTTGTTGTTTCTGCTAAGCAAGCCCACCTATTAGGACACGAGGAGAAACAACACTTCTGCTAGAGATTGATTACTGCCTCACAAGCCTTATTTCAGCTGGAGCCAGCTAGCCGCAGTGTTGATCAGATCCCGTCCCACAGAGCATGCCTGCTCATCGCTGCATCCTTCTTCCTCCAGTGCTGTGCTCCAGGGCAGTGTGTTCAACATGTGGTCCGGGCAGCCCAGGGAGCCTGTGAGGGGCCAGAAAATGGATGGGGGACCATTACCATTTAAAACAATGTGTGTCTGCCCAAAACCCCGTTGTAGAGATATAGATAGCCATGTGCCCCAGGGCTTGGAAGTAGAGGGCTGTGAGGTGACATCCTATGATAGAAATAAAGGCTCATAGTAGTCCTCACTCTGCTGAAATCAATGGCAAAACTTGCCTTGATTTTAGGAGATGTGAAGATTGGACTCTGTGATTTAATCAAGGCAAATCTGGCTTTTCCAGGCTGCCACAGTCCAGGGAGAGGGGGTGGAAACTTAAACAACTGATCGGAGCCCCAAGGAAGGTGCAACGGGATAGCTGAGAAGACACCTTGTGGTAGTGCTTTCCAGCACGGGCTGCAGTTCTAGTTTACATACAGCTTCGATAAGTGATTTTCTCCCCGTGTGCCTCAGCAAAGAAGCAGCGACCAAGACCCACACTTGGAGAGCTGGGAGAACCGATCAGTTAGCACTTGTGCGTCAGATTGGATGTGTAACTTAGTTGTGCCTTAGGCTATTGAACAAGCTGCAACTCTTAGCTCTCCACCCACTCACTGTGGTGATGGGCATTAAAAAAATACTTGAGCAAGAGAGTACAACGTCCTTTTTAATCTTTTTTTTCCCCCTCCTCCCTCAGGCCTAGACCTGAACTACAGTCTGTGCCCTAGAGGCAAAAGGCTTCATGTCTCCCTGCGGGCTGAGCCAAGCCTTCGGCGTTGGGGTGGGTACGGTTTTGGATGGAAGCGCAGAGGCAGAACGCCGGCCAGTGACTAGCTTCCTGCGCACGCAACCCATCTCTCAGCTCTCGCTTTGATCGCCCTGCTCTCTCAAAACAAAATGTATCTCTGAACATCAGGACGTTCCCTTTTCTTCCCTTTCATTCTTGTAGCAAGAGGGCAGCTCGAAGCAGCTTTCTGGTTCCACGTGAGTCATAAAGAGAAGTGGCTGAGACGTGCCAGGAAATAACGCTAACCCGCGGGCAGATGAAATCCTCCCCCCGCTGCCGGGGCCCTGTAAAACGCCCCGAACACGCTTCGATCTCGACTTGTGGCCCCAGCGCTCCTGCGGGGCGCCCCGCCCTCCCGGGCACAGCCGCAGCCCCTGCAGATAGCCGGTGTGACCGCCCGCAGGCAGTCACGTCGAAGCCCCGCGGCTGGCCTCCCGCCTCGCTCGGCCGCGGCCCGGCGGCCCGGCCCGGGGACCTGCAGCCTCCGCGGGGAGCCCGGGCCGGGCGCCGCGCCGCCGGGGCCCGGCAGAGGGCGGCCGCGGCCCGGCAATGCCGCGGCGCCGGCGGGCGGGCCGGCCCCCGGGGAGCGCGGCCGCCTCGGGGCCCGCCCCGCCGCCCGGAGCCGCGCCGGCTCCCCGGCACCGGCTCCCCGGCACCGACCCCCTCGGCGGCGGGGCGGGCGCTGCGCCGGGGTGCCGGAGGGCCGGGGGGGGAGCAAAGCGGCCGGCAGCGAGAGGCTGCCCGCCCGGGCGGAGGGCAACCGGGCGGGCCGAGGGGGCTGCCCGCGCCCCAAGCCCTCGCTCGTCCTCGGCTGCCGCCCCCCGCCGCGCCGGACGGGGCATTCCTGTCCAGCCGCCTCGATGTTCGTTTTAACAAGCCGCCGTAATTGCTTCCCTTTGCCTCAGCTGGGTTGCCCGCCCTCGCACCTCCCTGGGAGCGCAGAAGAGGGCCTCGGATCTTGCACGCTGGCCTCCCGGCACCTGGCTGCGGCTCGGTGCAGGATGTAAGTGTGTCTGCAGCTCTCATGAGCTGTGGACGTTAAAGGATTTCAAGGACGTTTCCCCCCATTCATCCCAGTTATGTCCCCTGCTAAAATAGGTTAACGGTGTCTAATTAACCACTGCACATTGTCATGCTGCATAAAGATAGCATCCTGGCTGTTCTCTGAGCCCTGCTACTTTATCTCCATTTAGATCTCCGTGGTAGTCCATTAAATGAGAAAGAAACAGTTTAACAGAGATGATGTCTACATTAGAACTGCCTTTCACCCTTCAGCACAGAAGTTGCAGGCAGCTCCAAGGCAGCTCGGCTGTACATTAGGGGTGTGGGGGGGAAAGACTCAGTTTTGAGGTTTAACCCCCTCTCATTAGTGTGGAGGGAGGATTCCTGCTGGCCAGAACTGAACAAAGATAACACTCGAGCAAGATCAGATCTATATCCTCTGCCCCAGGATACAGCCAGGAGAGAAATAGGTATTCTGTACTGGGAGTTATATAACATGGGGGTTACATGGGGTCTGTCGGGGTCTTCTGGCCAGTTTCTCAGCTGTTCAACACCCTGAAATAGAGAGGGGGTCAGCAGCTGGCCAAAGCCAGAGGGAATATTCTGGGATTTTGGTTACGTTTGGGAGCACAGGCAGCCTTGCAGGGAAAGGGTGTTTAAAAGGAGCTGTCCAGGTGACAGGCTTGGACCATGTTCTTTGGCCCTCCAGATGCAATGGGCTTGTCAGAAGAAATGAAAGAGACAGAGGTATCGCTGTCTCACAAAAACTGGGGGTGGCTGGTGTATAATACAGCAGACTGAATGCATTTCTGAGCACTGCTGCCAGGAATGTATTGTCTTGTTTGCCCTTACACCCTGAATGGGTGTATCTATAGTTCATACACAGTTGCTCATTTTGTAGACACTTGTTGCTACCCTCCCTGGGCTGTGCCTCCTGCTGGAGCAGACAAACCAGAGCAGTGCACTTCTTGTTGCTGAGATCATAAGAAAAGAGTAGGAAATCTGTCTATGCTGGCTTAAGTCTGGTTTCTTCCATGTCTGCTTTCACTCTAGAGAGCTTTGCCCATGTGGTGAATGAAGAGGATGATGTGTACCCAGGCCTGATATTCCTGAAGGATGAAATATTGGTCTCAACGTGTGGCAATTGGCATTGATAAGCTGAGCCAGTTCTCAGAAAGGGGTACTCCACAATGCTTAAAGCAGTGTGAGAACTTTATGGAGAATGCCTGTGGGGCTTCCCATAGCACCTGGAGGGCAAAGAGGCAGGCAGGTGACTGGTTCTGCAGGAATAGTATCTCCATCTATAGCTTAGCCCTCGGCTAAGCTTATGGAATGGACAGGGTTGGAGGTAGGGCACCTTTTGAGGATCCATTAATGACTTAGCTTACTGCCTTGAAGGTTTCTAACCTTAGGGCACAAGGCAAAGCTTGTCTTTTCTCTCAGGGTCACTTTGTTAGGTACATTTAGGTAATGCGATTGGACGGAAAAAGCAAAAGATTAATCAGGAACAAACCAAAAATATTTTGTGAATTTTTTTTTCCAATCTGAAACAAGGAATGAAGAAGTAATTTGACATCAAACAAAATTAAAGGAAGCCTCATGAAAAAAGAAAGGAAATAGTAGGCTGGTTGGTATCTTCTTTACCTAATAGCTCAATCATTAAGGCCACAAAGAGTGTAAAACATGCAATTCCTTCCTGTGCCCCAGAAGTTTCATACTATATTTCTGCGTGTGAGCTTATCAGCTGGTTTGAAATGCCAGTTTCATCAAATAATGCTATTCCAAATCATATATTAATGGACATGTCTAGTACAGGTGACTGGAAGCAGATGCCTCACCTAAACAGAACAACAGTCATTTCTAGCTCCTGCTCTAGTGCCATTGGTATTTAAATGCTCCATATAAATCACAGTACTGTTGGCATGAGAGACTGGCATCACCAACTGCCACCTTTGGACCCTGTGGCATAGGGACAAGGGTGTTCTCCTGGGGGGGCTGACCGTGGGGCTTTAGCTTGCCTTAGAGAGAGGAGGGAACTGTCTTGTTTGACAGGAGAGTGTTCTAACACCTGGGCTCTGGGATTAAAGGGGTCAGTACTATTCTCTCCTCCCAGTTTATGAATTTGTTCCCCAAATTACTATTTTTTTCCAATCTAGTGCAGCTATCTCATAATGAAGTATTTGCTTATTGCCCTAAATAAGTCCTTTCCTAGCGTAACAAGGAAAAGTTGAAAAAGATTTAAGTCTTGGAATATGAGTGAAGCAGTCTCTTCCTCTAGGACTAAAATATGACTGCCTTCCCTGTGGGCCACCTGGATACCTGTCATGACAGGGAGCTCAGGAAAAAGAAACAGAAATTGCTTACAGGGATAGCAGGAGTGACCCTCTCCTGGGAAGTATAAACATGTGGAGTGTTTCACTCCTGCCTGGGGATAGGAGATGAGTAAAGATGTAAGGAGTGTGAGTACTGAGGAATAGAGTGTTATTTGGGGCTGGACAATTATCAAGAGTAATGGGATCATGCTAAGAAGAGGTTAGATTGAACCTCCAGGGAATAATCTCACTGTGCAAGGCTGTGCAATGCCATGCAATGCCATCATTTGGGATGTTTCAGCTCAGTGAGGGCAAGGCTCTGAAGACAGGGTGTGGGAAGCAGTTCTTTGAAGGCAGAAGGGAGAGATAAAATAGGATAAATCTTGCATCATCTTTCCATCTCTGTCTTGTCAGATTCTAAACTCTAGTGAGAGCTGGGGGTGAGCTCTCCGAAGCCATCCCTTTCTTTCTCCATAGTATCAGGGGGTTCACAAAAAGTGCTTTGCACTACCACTGCGGAGAAGGTCGGAGCTGGACAATTGCTCCTCACTGGAACAGCTCTTTCCTAAATTCCCCAGCTGCATTGCACTTCTGCCTCTTCTGATGAACAGAAGTGTGCAGATATAGCTGAAAGCCCAGATGCAGATGTCACCTACACAGCTGCAGTTCTGATTATAGCAGTGGATATTACTGGGCTCAGATGTGCCCTGCCTCTTAGAAGATTAGGTTATGCACAGGAGAGCTAGATGAGGACCATAACCTGCTAGAACAGAGAGCAGATGAGGAGAGGCCTGTCACATCTCATGGAAGTGCTTTGACAGGAGCAGTGCAAGGCAATGAAGCAACTTCTCTTACATCTTCCTGTGTCCTGGGATAGTGCATGTGGTAGGGGAGAGGCCCATGTATTCTTTGTCATGACACCCTGACTTCAAGGGAGGGGAGAATATTTATTCCCAACGCATAGAGATGAAACTTCACTCTGCAAAATGGCCAAAGCAATCAGCAAGTGATGGAGTATCTGCTAAAAAGAAACCTGGCATTTAATTAACTTTTCAAAGTGCTGGTTCAGCAACCTCCATGTTTTACATTTTGAATATTGAACAAGCGTCCCTAATCGGGACTGAATTACTTCTGGGCTTGCTGGGGTGGAGAGCAAGGGAGCTGCCATTTGCCAGTGCCTCCCCCCCACATTATTATTATGAACTCCTGTTAACTCAGCCAGATCAACCCTGATTTACTGCAGCAACAGCATGTCTCACCTGAACTTGGCCAGCTCAGATGGGGCTCCTAACCTACAAAGGCAACCAGATAATCTTTATGCATGACCAGGGGGAGGAAGGACCTGTTGATCTCTCAGGGATAGGTAGACAAAGTATAGCATCTTCTTCAGTCCTTAATGTGCTGACCTCTCTACTCAGGTAAGGCAAACTTTACCTGCAGCTGATAGCAGAGGGGATGAAAAAGTATCTGAGAAGCTAAAAAACCAGGGACTATGGCTCTTGCTGTATCTGGGCATGGCTGTCTTTTTGGACCCAAATAGTTCTGCTTCAATCTGATGCACTCAGGGACTTTTTGATACACTGGTTTAATGGTCACTCAGAACTTTTCAAAGGTGCAATGTGTTATATCGGATCTGGTGTAGGAACTGTTTTGCACAATAACAGTGATAAAGGGAACAGTGCAGTTTTTTAATTTTTTCTAGCCTTTTCTAAGCGTAAGCCTTTCCTTGTCTTGCAGGTCAGGAAGAAAGCATGCAGAAGAAGTAGAAGAGTAAGTTCCCGTTGTTGCTGAGACTTCTTCCATGACTTTTACATCTGATCTCATGGAGTAGGGACATGCTACTCAAAGCACCAGTACACCACGATCTGGAACTTGGGAAGGGTGCAGAGCCTAGGATGAATTCATGTCATGTGTCCTGGGATGGTGCAAGGCTGGTCACTCTGTAGTTCCCTAGATATGGAGTAGGTGATGGCTCTGTCCCATATGACAGAAAGAAGGAAAAGTAGAAAGCATCTGCTTTCCTCCCAGACCCACCCCAGGCCCTGCAGTCTGCAGCCTAGGGGTTTGTCTCAGGTACAAGGCATCTTGCTTAAGCACTCTAAGCTGAGATTTCTGCTGAGTCCAGCAATGAGGGGTATGGAAGGAGGTCAGTCTGCAGGCTAAGCATACCTGGGATGGGAACTCTGCCACTGACAGGCCATGAGGCTTGTGGGGAGGAAGGGGACACAGCAAGATGCTTTTCTGGGCTTGCAATTGAAATTCTTTCTTCCTTGTGTTTTGCTGCAGCCATCGTCTCAGACAGCAGAGCCTGGAGGCATCAGATGATGGAGGAGGTAAGGTATCACCTACTTGACTGCAAGAAGTGCCTTCATGCACATCTGGGGATTCTCCAGTAAAGTGAGGAGAGGCATCTTGTAAGAAATTGCAAGGAAATGAACCACCCTGGGGGTAGACAAATGCAGGAGCTGCTTAAATCTCCCCAGCTGCTGAAAGAGAGAGAGAGCGCAAAGGAGATGAAGAGGAGGATGAGGAAGTGAACCTGTAGTCTAACTCTGGCTCTTCATTAACACAGAACGATAAAGCACCTTTGGGAAGAAGGAACGTGTCGAGAACACACTTTTCTCTGTGATTACCTCCACATGGAGAATAGTGGACTGGGGCAAAAAGAGAGCTAAAAGAGCAATAAAAGGTTAAGAGCAGGGAAAGAAATCACTGCTGTCCCCTAGTTTAGGTGATAGTATGCTCTACTTAAAGTCCCTCTTACGTTTTATGATAACATCCCTGTCTTGTTCCCATCAGGACAAGTGCCTGCACTGCTCTCCTTGGGTCTCTGTCATGGGGCAATTTAAAAAATCCACTTGCCTAATCCAGGATCATAGATCATAAGCAAAACATAGGCACTGGTGGGTAATCCCATCCCAACCCTCTACAGGCTGCTGTGAAGTCTACTGGACTCCTGACTTAGCACTAGTTTTCTTGATAGTGTGTATCACCTGCACTTCTAGGACTGGATGAGCCAAGAGAAATCTCAGGAAAAATCCACACTATGGATTTTGAGACAAGCACTAGAGAACTATGGGGAGCATAGAAGTTCATTAGAGTCTCTAGGAGCTACCTCAGTTTTCAAGGGCTAAGAATTTTATACAGTGTATAAATTTTATACAGTGTATAAAAAGTTGCATCTGTAAAATATCACCAAGCATCAGAAGAATTACCAGGAGTCACAAAGGATCAGACATCAGTATGGTTAATGAGATTAAAAGAAGACTTATTTGGGTTTTCCAGACAGATTAAGCATTGCAACATATGACTGCCAGAAGTGGCACCTTTATAGCATTGGCATCTTCAGAACAGACTTAATTTTCCCCCTGGGAAGTTTCTTGGGCTTCTTAAATTTCAGCGTATGTCACTGAGGCTGGTAGACTGTTCTGAACAGCTCTTTGAGTGTTTGCATACGTGCTGTCCTTCTTGTTGAACCTTGGTCTTGTATTCAGAGTATAATAACTGTCTTTGCTAACCAGCCATAAAAATGCTTGCCACATGTTTGCAGCATGTGACTTTTAGTGCTCTAAGACCTTGGGTAATAAATACAGAATAGAATTGATGCAGAATGTGGTATGAAGACATGGCAAGTCCTAATACACTTCACTTATTTATCTGTGCCTAACCTATGGTTAACAGTTGAATTTGGATTGTTTGCAAACCAGAGTTCAGTTTTGGATTAAATCTGTGTGTTAGAAGAAAGATCCCACTAATCCGTTCCTACCCAGGCAGTTTCTGGTACAGTCAAATACACTGGGTTGTGGATCTAATTTCCATGTGGAAAATCTCTAAATGGATCAGTGCATTGCATGCTTGTGGTCCTATTTCTACAGGGACATTAAGCAAGTTATTCTGGGACAGGAGTTTTCCATGTGGGCTCAGCAACTGCAGTGGAGAAAAATGACATATAAACAAATGCCAGAACCTAAATAAAATTACTTTTTTGAATAAGCAGAGATACAAATAACTGCCCAGTGTAGAAGGCAGGGAGTAGCATGCTGTGGCTGTGTAGTAAGTTGAGCCGTATCAGCATCCCCTTTGCACAGAACTGCACTTGGGCTTGTGTCCTTAACTGTAACAGTAAAGCTCAGATTCTAAACGTACAAAAATCAAGACATTGGTGTATGGATCCCCAAGGATGGGTCACGGTTATTTTGTGCTGCATAATGTGTTAGCTTGTACACCTTAATATGAACAGGCACAGTTGCGTAATGATTGCTGCTGTCAACCAATACATTTGAATCGCCTTTCTTTAACCTATTAGAAAGCTGAGCTGTACCATTCCATTAACATTGTTTGTCCCCCATCCAACCTTTTCATTAAAAGAATGAAGGGAAAAACTATATGCCCTTAAAAAGGTATTCTTGTGTATTTGAAATGTACTCAGTTATGATAATTTATCCATCACTAACACGCAGAGGCTCAGAATTTGGAGTCTGTTGGAGAAAGTGTTGAAAAAGCATAGGGCCTGGAGAGACCCCAGTTTGGCATGTGGAGAATGGAGGGAATGTTGTACAGCCAAGTAGAGACTTTTGGGCTTGATATGCCTTGTAGTTTCAGAAATAAAAGTAGATTTCTCTCACTGCTCCTGGCCATTCACCCCATCCATGAAATAGCATCTGATTCCTCATATCAATGGGAGTTTGGGACAGAAGGACAGTCGCTTCTCAGGCTGTATGGAAAGACTGAAGTAATATGGGAGATTGTAAGGGGGTGGACCAGACAGGGACATGCATGGAACTATCTGCAATTTCATCCATTCCTTACAGTTGCACAGGGAAACCCAGATGGTGCAAGTCATCCATACTGTGCAATTCAAACTGTTGAAATACTAGCAGTGAAGCACCTTGGCTCAGGTTGTGCTCAGAATTCATTTTCTCTAATCCGTATTTCTTCTTCATGGAGGCTAGTCCAGGACAAGAGAGCCACTTTGAAGAGGAGCCAGTTTTGAGTTATAGGAAAGCAAAGACTTGTGTTTGACTAAAAGCACCATTTGTTCCTGTAAAACTCCAGGCTGGAAAGAAAGACTATTTTGAAAAAGTGCAGTGCCTCTTCAGAAATAGCTCTGGAGTGTCTAGCTGATGGATATTGGGGTTTCCTACAGCACCCGCTGTGAGTTTGGTGTGCATCCTCCTGAACACTCACTGGTACATGCTAGTACACAGGCATAGCAAATGGGTAATGCACCTTTGATAGGTGGATGTGTGTCCAGCTGAACCTTGTGGGGACACACACACACACACACAGGTTCTCTGCATGGTGGGAAACCTGCTTTAGCAGGATTTAATGCATCACAACTGGAGGAATAATAAACCTTCACAAGCAACACAAAAGTGTTTAATTCCTAAAGGACAGGCCTAGTTGAGTCACTTTTGGCCAGGGGCAATTGGGGGCTTAATGCTGTGTATGTAGCAATCTGGGCAATCTGAGAGAGAGGAGTTTAAGGGTAATTGCTCAATTTTCTGTCCATGTCAACAGGGGAAATGGGCAGCAGTGACCGAGCTCTGTATGGCAAGGAAACTGCATGAGATGGTAGATGTGAGACTATCAGTGGAATTTAAAAAGTGCTATCTGCAGAGCACTGCTTCCTTTTCTGTAGCAGCCAAGAGCTTCTCCCAAGTGCAGACTATTCTTTGTCATGAGGTGGAAGGGAAGACAGAACAACAAAGTTCACATTGAAGGGCTTTCCACTCCCTTTGCTCTTTTCTCCAGCAGGGCAGTAGAGTCTCTGCTTCAACTTTGCTTGGGTATTTCATTTGGCTTTACTCTGCTTGTGTGTCTCTTTCTGATGTGCAGCTACAAAGGGCTGTTTCCTGTTGGGGTGAGAAATGCTGTCATCCCTCCCCATCCTCATCAGCAAACTGCTTTGTCCTTTTGGCTAAAAGTTTCTTTGTTGTTCCTTTTTTGTCCACCAGTTCTGCACTGCTGAGTTGCACCTCCCCAGATGCCTGTCTCCTCACTATATTGCCCTTGGATTTTTCTCCTCGGTACTCTATTAGTTTTAGCTAAGGTTGTAATCTCTCCCCCAGCTATCCCTCCCCCATAGACTATTGCCCCATCTTCAGAAGTCCCTTCCCCCCTGCTCTCTGCTACCCTTGGGATGCATAGCTCCTAGAACAGGGCTTTTATTGGAGGATTGGGATGTGATGTGTGATTCTCTGTCTGCAGGAACAACGGCTTGTTATTTTAAAGCAGATAGTGTGTGTGAAAGAGACAGCTGATTGAAATGAAAGCCTGACTATGCTACACAGACAACCCAAACCTGACCTGCAGGTGAGGAAAGCTGCCAGGAGACAGTCACTAGATCTGTGCCTTCAAGGCAAAACCCCTTCCTGCCTGCTGGGAAGCCTCCTCAAGGAAGCAGAGCTGATGATTAGACCTCTCTATAAAATGTCAAAGCTCTAGAAGGACTTCTTGCCCTTCTGGTGTATGCCAGCAGCTCCTTTGCATTTGAACAGGGTGGGAGTCCAGGCTCAATGCACAACAGAAGAGGAACTGGGCATATGCCATGGTCCCCGCATCCTTCTGGGGAGTGATGTCTGTCTGTCAGGTGGGAGACAGCCCTCACAGGATATCCGGTACCTGGAAATCACAGCCATAAAATATCAAACACCTCTTGAGCTGCGTGCGAATACACACCAATGATGAAATTGTTCCAAACAGAGCTGAGAATAGAGTGCAGTGTCGGTTATTGTTGTTCTGTCATTCCTTATACAGTTTGCCAGTTACTTCCCTGGTGAGCTGCTGTTTTTGCAGAACACACCAAGTGCTGGTGGATTCCAGGGGCTGTGAGCTGCAAGGACAGCTGCATTGGCTGAGCATGAGGGTAAGACCGGGGGGGGAGAATTTGCAGGAACAGTCAGGGAGATGGCCAGCGGGTACTTCATAGGCTCAAGAGGCAGTGGTGGAGTGGTTTGGGGAGAGCTAAATGGACGAAAAGTTCTGAGCATCAGTGAAATGGAGATGGAGTGAAAAACATGGTGTTTTGGAAGTAGCGTGAGCGGGCTAAAGAGAGGGGCCTGGGGCAAAGAGTGACAGTGACTGCTGAGTTTCTGGGATTCTGCACTGTGACTCTGTGTGTGGCTCTGTCAGCACACCACAATCCTCCCCTTGGCTGCTCCCCTAATGCACTACCCCCAGTCTCTATGCAAGGTCAGTGAAGGGCAGACTCAGCCCAACCTGATGGTTTCCACTGAGCTGTTGGTCCAGGCCAGTTTGAACTCCTCCAGTGACTGCTGGCATTGTGATCTAGAGCCTCTGGTGTTCAAGGAAAGCTCCCTCCTGACAGCCACAGTGGGCAGGGGGAAGCAGAGAATATGTCCCAAGGGATATGTCTGAAGTCCTATTTGAAACAGCAGACCACTGGCCAAGGGGCAGTGGGCAGCTTAATTGCAAGGGAGCAGACACAGCTTGTTGGGGGCTAAAAATGATGGTCTGGGTAAGCATCCTCCATCACTAAATTCTGCGATACGGTAGATACACAGTCATATTGGGTCTGTGATTGCTGAGTCCATAAGTGTAGTTGACGGACTAGGTTTACCTAAAATACCCTTTAAGAAAAAGCTCTTGAAAGATGATTACAGAATTGAGACACCATCATTTAAAACTGCCTGAGGCAAACTCCTTTGAAAATTGCAGCAGTGGAGGGACAGAGAGAGAACCGCGTAGCCCTTGATTGTAGTGTTGTTCCCTCAGGACCCGTCCCCCCTCCCCCTCAGTTTCTCATCTGATATGAGAGGGAGCAGCAGTAAGATTCCTCATCTGTCTTATGAAAATCCGATTCTGAGTGGCTCTGATCAAACCCGGCTGGCTGTCAGCAGCGGTGGCCTTGTGTGGAGGGAGGGAGGCTTCTGAGGAGTTGCTGGATGTGGAAGTGTCATGGGTGCTGACGATCAAAGAGGCATTTTTTAATAAATATATATAAGAAAAAATAAAAAAACCTAAGGATTTAGCATAAAAGAAATGTAGTTTGTCTTGTTTTTCCAGCGTAACATGAAGAGGATGAAATAGAATCAGACACGCCTGCTCCCGAACATACTTCCACAGGAGCATCCTGAGAAGCTGCTTTCCCTGCCACAGTAATGCTCTAATGCAAAATCACTCATCTCCAGCATTGTTGAGGACGGTTTTGTGTTTCTGAGTTCACCAGACCCTCCCTGGGCAACTCATGCCTTCTCATCTGCTGCCCCACCACCTTCTCAGTATGTTTCAGCAGGGGAATACTGCAAAACAGCCTTTGAAAAGAGGAAAACAGATGTTACCAAAAAGGAGGGCAGGCATAGTGCTCTGTCACGGGGCTGTTGGTAAGCCTAGGAGGTGTGTCACCACTCTAACTGCTGCTAACTTCAGGAATTCGGTGGACTCCAGGTCCTGAGCCTGGCCTCCAGTCTCTCCCATCTCCTGCTGGTGAACAAACCTATGCATTAAGAGATTCCTCATCTTCAAAGCCATCAGTGTCTGCTCTTACTTCTTGCACAATACAAGCTATGGATTATTGCCTGATGAAGCCCTGCAGTGAGCCCAGCATCTCATCTGACAAGGCTGTTCTGTGCCCTGTCTCTTCACTCTTCCCAGGGGTTGAAACTGGACAGAGCCTTTGTGTCAGTAGCAGCCTTGTGAAATAGCAGATATGCCTGATGCCTGTCCCCAGCAAGCTCTCAGGTGAGGAAGAAGCCATGCCATGCCAAGCAGTCTGTGAAAGCACAACACTATTGAAGCAACTAGAGTGTCTCACGGACTACCCAACCTCCCAGCCAGTTGTACATCTAGCTGACAGTATCATCACAGCTTGGTGGCAGAAGAAAAAACTATTTTGTCTGATGCAAGGCAAATGCATAATCTTTTAAGGCAAGGCTGGAGGGTCAGTACTGAATCTGCTGCATGACCTCCCCTAGATCCTATGAATCCTCTGGCACCCGCTCACTGGGTGACTTTTCCAATCAGCTTGGCCAGGTTTTGCTGTTACTATTCTCTTTCTCAAAAGGGTGCTTTGGGACATGGGACACTCAGGTTATCTTCTTGTCTCAGCTTTTAAGTCAGTGCCCTAGCAGCTGTGGTACTGCCTGCTTTTCACTCTACTGTTTTCATCTCCCTGCTGGCTGATCAGGCAGGTACGCTGTTCCGTATTGGCCTACTACTAGGGCAATTCCAGTCAGGGAAAGGCATCCCTGTGAAATTCATGTCCAAGCATCCAAAGAAATGTTCTTTATCCTCTCCATTTGCCTGCTCGTCTCCTGAGAAAGCTTGCAAGAGGCTTCAAGCTTGTTTGTGTGTTCAGCAGAAGCTGTCTGTGTCCCTTGTTCCTTATGGTTTTTTGAAGATTTTTTTTTTTGCCTGTTGCTTTCCACTTTTTTCTTTTCTTTTTTTTTAATTCTCCATTTTTCCACTTAGAGAGAAAAATTATTTATTGCGTTGAGATGCGCTAATTAAAGCCATTTTCTGGTATTTGGTTACTGAAGTGTTTGATGTCTCTCTGACAAGACCATGAAATGCAAGGAGTGTCCACAGGGACAGAATTTGCTGAACACGGTGCTTTGTAAATGAGGGGACACAGTGTCGCAGCAGCTCATGAATATGAAACGCCCATGATGCTACCTCAGTGGACTTGGGAACACAGATGAATCCTGTCATGTGCTAAATGAGACCAATTTCTTTCACTTAACTTCATCTTCAATCAGACCTTCTTCCATTTGCCTGTTTAAAATTCCCCAAACGTGATGCAGAAGGTAACAGTATTCAGTAAAACAAAGTTTTGCCGCAGCAGAGATATTGTAATTATTTCAGTTTTACATTTTATGAGCAAGCAACTTAAACTAAAGTTAGTTTCATTCTTATGCCTGCTTAGTGGCAAGAGACTGCCAGCTCTAGAAGCCACTACCCTCTCTGTGTTCTCTGGATATGGTGGTGTGTGGACAGGGAGGGCAATGTCGTCCCCACCGCAAGAGTGTCCATTCTGAACTGGCCTTTGAAACACTCACCCAGTTGGGGGAAGTGAATCAAACTATGTGAGATGGAGTCATTTTTTTGGGTGTCAGGGTGTTGGCTCGGGACACTCTTAAAGCAGCTCAGGGAGAAAGTGGCAACCACACTGCTAACTGCAGGCCTAATCTGGGACATGGTTTCTAGATGCAGCTCTGCCACTGATTTATTGCCTGACCTTGAGCAGATTCTGTCTCTCCACACTTATGGGCTCTCTCATATCTAACAGAGAACTTTGTTCTTTGGAGCTAGGACCAGATCTTACTGTGAGCTTGCAGGATTTTAAGGGACCCAGCCTGCAGGTGTTGCTACTAAACCAAATTATGAGCTCTGCCTGGGAGGGGAAGTGCAAGTCACCAACCTGCAGGAGCAAATGGGTATTAAGGTTGTGCAGGTTCTTCCACCTCCTGTTTGTTGCTTTCTGTAGTCATCTTCCTCAGCTGTCAGTAAGTTATTTGCTAAGAGGTAAAAAAGGTGATGGTTACTGCATGTACTCTAATATGAACACATAAAGCCCTCCTTTGTTCATGACTTAAAAAGCCACTGTTTCTTGTTTATTGTTTGGTTATCTGCATGTAGCATGGGTCACCCTCAGTCTTTCCCCTCCATCTTTTCCTCCTACCATCTACACACTTCTGCCTTATGCTGTTGGTGTCTTGCCATAACTTAGCCATGAAGCTCTTTTTTTGTAAGACCTAGCTCAGTCTAGCTATTGTAATAAAAATACGATTCTTACTTATATGCTGGCATATAGATGTTCTGAGACAATCAGTTTGGTGCGGTATATTATAACTCTCCTGTAAGCCAAGATTTGGTACTGGTGTCTCCTACCCAACCATAACTTCTGCATGGATACACTTATTTTGGTTTTGTTCTTTGTTCACTCTCGTTCACCACCACCTGGGAGATAGAGGGGAGTTTGCACTGGTGATCTAGCATTTGGTGCTTATTCGGTTTTTCACACCTCTACCATAAGCAGTGTCTAAAGGCAATATCTTGTTTCTTTATGGGCTGAGAAATCTATGGGGAAAGGCTTTGTATTACTCTGTTCTCAGTCATTTTGAGCCATAAAAAGAAGCCTCATCCATTCCTCTTTAAGGTCACTGCATGCACTGAGTTTTTGTGTTCCTCCCTCCATCTTCTGTTGCATACATTCATTTCTTCTACTTCTAAAACACTACCTGACATGTGTTTCTACCTATTCTCCCCTCCCTTCAGCTAAAATGAAAGCAGGATACTCACTCTCAGGGGAAGAGTGAGTGTCATTTTTAGGAGCACTCACTCTGGGAATGTTACCTGCCATATGAAATGGAGATTCAGAGGAGTTCTGTCAGGGGGACACTGGTTGAGGGAGGTGGTATAGATTACAGTACCTTGTGGCATGTTGTTCAGAGGCCAGCTGGGACCAAGGCTGGTAAGATGGTTTGTACTCAGTTTGTTCCCCTGTTAAAATTTTTTTACCAGTAACTCAAATTTATTTTAATGTTTCTTACTATTAGTATCATATCAGTTTGTTCTGATTTCAAAGTCTGCAGAAAAGCAGAGAAGAACAGCTGAACTGTGGTATTTTCATGTTGCTTCTGAGATTTGCCTACAGTTTTGATTAAAATTGGTTGATATTAAGGACTATGGAAGCTGCTGTCTTCTCCAAAATGCAGCTTAGTAATGCAACCTTCCCGTCTCCTTAAAACCTAGAGCTAGACTGCATAGAATAATTTTTTGTTTTCAGGTTTTGAAGCTACCCCTTCTTCTCAGCTGCCAAATATTTTCTTTTTGTAATGCACAGGCTATTTGTTCACTTCATTGCAGTGACCTGGTATCTGTGAAGGTGTTTCCTTTTGCCCACAGGCAGCTTCTTAGCATGTAGGTATATTGTGCAGTCATTTCTAAGGTTTACATATGCAGGCACTGAATTCAGGCATGAAAACCTGGACGGTAAAATATGTGTCAAGATTCTGCACCAAAACCACAGACTTGTGGAAAATGATCTGAAGCCCCCACGCTGAGCAGGGTGGGGAAAATGTGGGTTACAGAGCAAAGCACACAGAGTGGGGGTTTGTAATGTAATCTTGTCATTCAAAAAAGCTGCAGTGTGAGACTGGGAGGACATGGTCCTGCGAACATTTCTGCATGTACTAATGTTATATGTAAGTAGCCTCACTGCAGCTAATGGGAATATAAAAAGTAGAGCATATGCCTACACTCTTGCAGGACAATAGCCCATGTGCTTCTTCCCCCTGCAGTTGACATAGTGCCATGACTTGGCTGTGTTACGAGAGCTTACTGGAAAAGAAGATGTGAGTCCTAAGAGCAACAAAAACAATGAGGGGGCTGGAGACTGAGTGAGGGGAAAGGCTGGGACCTTGGTGATAATGTGAGAACTGAGACACTTTGCAAACTGTACAGAGAGAGAAGGGAGAGGGATTGTGGAGAGGTGGCACCATGGGAATTGGCAGAGAGAAGAGGAAATTATGAGTAACAAGTGAAATAAAGACCCAAATATTTCAGGGCTGATTCGCCACTGATAGCAGTTAGCTTGGGGAGCTGATATTTTCTTATAATTTGCGACATTTTTGTTCTGTTTCCTGTCAGTCTCTGGCAGTCCTAAAGGGCATTGCTTCTGCCTAGAAATGGACAAATCATCCACACTTCGCAGTAAGAACAAGCATGCACTGGCCTTTGTTGGAGGGGCTGGCAGGAGCCCCCAGAGCATTTCCAGCTCTTCTGTCTGAAATATTTTCAAAGTGTCTATAAAATATCGGAGCCTTGAATTTCTTTTGGAAAGAATTTCTATGTGATTGCCTGGATTTTGCTAATATAGAGTAGTGGTAGTGCTCTGCAAGGGGTTTGGGAATCTCTCCATGGAATTCAATGGCAGTGAGATAAAATCAGCACTGGAGAATCCAGGAGTCTTCGGGAATCTGCAAAATGGAAGGGGCATCACTGATCTTGGCCTTAAATTTACAGTTTTTTCTAGTGCAAAAAGAGATCAACAAAAGCAAAAGTGTACTGGGAAGTGGAGACCCCAGAAATAGCTGCCAAAATGAGCACTGAGTGAAGAAATTCAGTTTGCAGCAAACACCTTCCACATTTCTGCTGTCAAAAAAGGATAAGGATCTGACCTTCTTCTGCTGGAGGGAATGCTGCTCCATGGGTGAGGGCAGCTCTGTTCCCAGGTAGTTCTTCATTTAGATGTGTTTGCTGAGCAATATTCATAGTCTCCTGCTGAAAAAGATAAATTAGCTCAGGAGAGATTACACTGTTTCTCATTCCCATGCTCCTTTGCCTGGACTAACAGGGCATCTCTGCACAGTGCTTCATTCCTTCCCTTGGACCAGTCTCACCAGTCTGTTCCCTCCTTGGTTGCTTATATACAGGGACTTTCTCCCATGTTATCACTGAGCAGGTTTTACCAGCTGCCTCCACAGGTCAGTCTGTCTGTCCGTGGAGATGCTTTTGTCCAGTAATTGCATTTTGCTACAAGTTTTACCAAGACCTGGGAGCCCCTGCAGGGAAGAGCCAGCGGGATAGCGGCTTCTACTGTGTATTGTCCCTACAAGCAGAGGGGGGAGAGATCTGCCCCAAGCTGCCCAGCGACGCACTGGTGAGGCATTTCTTGCACATGCCTCCTCATCTAAGGGACAGCCTGGGGGCCTGGGGCCTGTTGCTGCAGTTTCCCTTTAAATGTCTTTGGGAAGTTTGCTGTAGTTGGAGAGCCTCTCTGCAGGCACCTGCTCCTTGGGCGGCTGGGGAGCTAGAAGGCACAGCTCTGCTGAGGCCGGCCAAGCTGTCACCGCCTTTTGCTGTAGCCAGGCTCTCGCGGCAGCCCCTGTCCCGCTCAGCCTTCCGCCAGGCAGCCAATTAGCGAGAAATCCCACTGTGTGGCCAGCTCCGAACGGCCAGCGCGCCAAGGCCCGGGCTGACCCGTGCCCTGCTGCAGCTGGGCGAGGGCTGCCTCCCGCCCCGCCGGCCGGCGAGCCGGGGGGATACGCAGTGGACGTTCGGCAGCTGAGAGCCTGTGAAGCTCTGACAGGCGGCCGGACAAGGGGCTCTTCAGGAAGACCCTGCCCAGAGCCCCGAGTGCCATAGGTGGGAACGTCTCTCCAGCTCCTGAATATTCATCTCAGCTTGGGCTGCAAAACGGGGCAAAGCCAGGCCCAGCTGCCTGCTGCTGTCCGTCAGTGGCATGGCCGCGCTGCCGACAAAGCCGGGCGCAGCCTGCTCGCTCCAGTGCTGAAGGGGCCAGCTCTGCCCGCGTGCTGTGCAAGTGAAACCTCTTCCCAGGGCCGAAACACCAGCTTTTCCACGGTCTGAGGGCTCAGGGTCACTGGAGAGCCTTTGTGGCCTTGAGTTTTAAAGGAGCTCTGTGCTGCTGTACGCTGTCCTTGCTTTGCACCCCCGGTTACTTTCCCTTCTCTTCCTCTCTCCTTTTTTGCTCTCTCCATCTCTAACTGTTTACAGCACTTTGTCAAATCAAAAAGCATGCAGTGCTCTCAGAGCCTTGCTGCTTTAGCAGGATTCAGAGTACGCCCAGTTCTTCCTCCTCTCCTCCATTCTTTAGCATCCTTTTTAGGTGCAGTAGCTGTAGTCCTTGTGCTGGGAATACCCAGTGACCCAGATGTCAGCCATTCCAGGGCCACACTGGAAATCATGAAAAGGTTTATGACGTTACAACTATATGCATCTTCCCTAGTCTTTGTATCTGCTACACCACCAGCACTTCCTTCCTCAGCTATCAGGAAGGTCACAGGCCTCTGCACAGCCTGAGACCCTGCCAGCGGCAACTCAACATGTAGTTTTACATGGCTTCTCTCAGCTTTTACCCCACATTTCATTTCTAACAGAGTCCAGGTGACTGGCGGCTGAGCCGAGAAAATGATAACCCATCTCATAAGAAGCAAATTCTTGCCAGTCTTAGGATGATGGCAAGTAGGCAGCAGGGTTTAGCGCAGCTGGCTTCTTTCAGCTTCAAGGTTGTGTTCAAATGCATGGTCTATGGCCTACGGAGTCCTACTCAGCCCTAATCTGCTCCTCTTGCAAGATTTCTTTTGACCCCAAGCTTCAAAGCTTTATTGCCTTGTTTTAATATTAAACAATATATTTTTAATCATTGCTGAATAACTCCCTTGTATTTTCCTCTAATAAGAAACAGGCTGTTTAAGATCTGTGAAGCAAGGGAACCTTTGTCTCTAGTGAGAGGAGAGCACAACGCTCCCCACTTACTCCTGCTTTCTCTTGTTGCAGACATTCCCGTGATCCCTGACTTGGAGGAAGTCCAGGAGGAAGATCTGGCCATGCAAGTGGCAGCTCCCCCCAGGTAAGAGCACTGCCAGGTGCTCTTGAGGCTCTAATCAGCAGTGCGAAATGGCCGGTGAAATTAAACTCCGTCTTATCTCACGCTCTCTGGATGTCAGCAGCAGTGCCATTCAGCAGGATTTGGTGCTGTGTATTGTGGCAGCAGGGCTCCAAGCTGAACAGTGCAATTTCTTGTTTCCTATTACGCAGAGAGAGCGATTACTGCATATTCTCTCTCTCTGTCAAAAACCTACATTAGAGTAACATATTTGATGTTGCAAAATCGAACTCTCGAAAGTGAGGAATTGCTTGATTTAAGGTGGCCCGTATAACCTCAAATGCCTCCAGTACACATGCATTATCACACACACTTTGATTATGCGTGGTCGTAGGCTGCTTTGCCCTCTACAGGATATCCTTCTTACTCAAGTGCCTAGTTAATTTGCAAAGTACAATCCTGTTGTTTGAAGGTGTTATCAGAGTAGTCTTGGGCTTAGCTCAAGGGAGACCAGCAAGCTTTAAAAAATGAAAGTTTTGGGGGTTTTATCTTAAACATATCAGGGAAGTCGTCTCTCCTCTGTTGGGCCTATTGCCAAGATCACAGACTGGGATATCTGTTGACCCTTATTTGGAGGGGTAGGATATCTTACTCCTGACCACAGATGCCTCTCTCACAAGTATGGAGTAGTTATTGTAATTAAATAGCTGTTGACAAAAACAAATGACACTTTATAGTAGTAAATTTAAAATTACTTTGTCTCTCACCAGAGTTCATTTCTTTGTTTTCTCTCTTTTTTATAATCCCATCTGTTCCTTCTGTATCCATAGTCTCCCTGCAATAGAAAAGACAAGTGATTTTCATGGACAAACACGAACAGAAATTAAATTAATACATGCCTTTTCTATAGTATTGCATCACCTGTGAAGGGAATCGTGGCACAACAGTATATTACTCCCCTACACTGTGTTTCTCTTTGAAGGCTACATTTCATGATAGCTGTGACTCATCTCAGATGTGGAAATCACGAAGTCCCTACTATTCTGTAGCTTGTATGGTGGGGCTCTCAGAGCCTGCTTTGCTACGGCGCTGGGGCTCTTTGAATGTTCACTGTGTTCCTGTTTTCTTTCTGGCCATTGCAGCTGGTCTGTGGATCTTCTCTGAGCATGCTGGCTTCTCTGAGGGAGTCAGTGGTTGCTCCACATCCTATTTTTATGCACATGCACAACCTGGCACACAGATTTGTAAACGACTGTTCATTTGCTGGAAGAGATGTGCTTCTCTCTGGGGACATCCATCTCCAGAGTCTGCATGGGCAATGTGGACACTCGAGATAGGTGTCACCAGACTGCTGTCCATGCCACCCTTCTCCTCAGATGTACTTCCACACTTACCCAGGCTTGTACTTTGACCCTTTCTGGTTGCAGTGTGCAGGTGAACCGAGTGCTGACCTACCATGACCTGGACAAAGATCTAATGAAGTATGCTGCCTTTCAGACTCTGGTAAGTGGATGTTGCTATGGGGTGACTGATGTGGCTCCCTATCCTTCCAGGCTCCCATCATCCTCCACAGTGATAGTCGGCTGCATAAAATAGAGAGCCCTATCATCCAAATGACTTGCAGTCTGCCTGCAAGTCTGTTCCTCTCTGCAATGTGGCTTTCATACTCGTTTGTGTCTGTAAATAGTGTGGGTGTGGTATCTGCTACTCAGATGAGGCTCCTCCTGTTGTCCTGGACAAAGTATATGTCTCTTATGAGGCAAATGTGCCTGTCTCTAGTGAGACCTACCTGGTGAAATGATGGTGTCTGCTTTCTCACTGTCTGTAAGACTGTGACTCTGTGTGTGTGTTCATAGGATGGAGAGGTTGACCTGAAGCTTCTCACCAAAGTTTTGGCTCCAGAGCATGAACTACGAGAGGTAAATCTTTCTTTTGTGGGAACACCAACAAGGCAAAAACTTCTAATGTGTCTTGGACTGTACTTGGAAAGTAAACCTTTGTCAGTGAGGTGAAGGAGAGAGGTGAGGAGGAACTTGTCCAAGCTGATGGAGGTTTGATTTCCCCAGCAGTTTATTTTAAAGCTATATAGGGCTTTCTCTGTGTGAGATTATGGCATCACTATGATTGGCCTCCTTCAGTATGAAAGAGCTACTAAGGAAAATGTGAAGGGCCTAGCACTATCACAGATCCCTGCAGAAACAATGCTATGTTGTGTATTGTCTTCTGGTAGCTACCATGAGCTTCAGGTGGTTCTACAGGGTGGTACAGAGGGACAAAGGCAGAAAGCATTTGGGGTTTGGGCAGAGGGATTTTTTTAAATTGGGACAGAACCACCTCAATACGGGGTGGGCAGGAGCTCAGGACTTGCAACAAAGGATTTCTGCAGCTCAGAATTGCAGATGCTTCAGCAGAAGTGTGGAAGATTTTTATGGCTCCTCTTTAAGCCCTGCCTGGGAGTAGCTAAGATTAACAAGTATCAAAAAATCTGTCCTTTATGGAATTTTGCATTATGAATAATTCTGTCAACATCTTTAAATTGTAGCAGGGATTCACATTTCATTCTGGCTAGATTCCTGTCCTAGCCAACTGAATCTGCGACTTCCCTGGCCGGGGCAGTTACCATTTAGTTTCTCTCTTTGCTGTTCATCTTGAATGTTTGGCATCGTTCAGAGACCTTTGGGTGTCACCAGTAACATTTCAGCATGTTTGTCTTTTTTCCCTTGGTAGGATGATGTCAGCTGGGATTGGGACCATCTCTTCACAGAGGTGTCCTCAGAACTAGTGACTGAGTGGGACCTGGGACAATCTGAGAGAGAGGACCACCTCAGCCTGCCCTAGAGCACTGGCACACCAGACATCTCACACGTGCATGCCCTGTAAATAGTTTAGCACTTTACATTTCTATTTGCTTGTTTGTATTTGAGAATTTATTTCAGACATGAAAATAAATAGGGCCTTGCTTCATAGGAAAACTGGCTCAGGAGAAGTTTTGGGTATTTTGTAATAAGAATTTTTGTTCTCAAAAGAGATTAAGAATTCTAAACACAATAAAATACTTACTTATGAACAGTCGCTTACACCTCACTAACACCTTTACAGATAATTGCAATGGTCGATCTTTCCACTAAGGAAATGTAGCCTCTCTGGAGTGGACCATCTTACAATGGAGTGTGGTTTTCAGTGATGGCTATCAGAAAGCTTAGGCTGATATGATTTGTTTGCCTAGGACATCAAGATTACCATCTTCCTCACAACAGATGCCACAAGTTGTCAGGATATTGGTTTTACATTCCATCCAGCAGCCTCCAGCCATCCCCTGCTAGTTTAACCTCTCTCCTGGAACATTACCTCTGTATTGACTCAGAGGAAGCAGCATCACCTATTAAACTGCCAACACCACTTCCTACAGCACCTCTTTTTTCCCTTGAGGTTTCCCAGCTAAATTCTGACCAGGCCTAACCCCGCTTAGCTTTTGCAATCAGATGAGATCACAGCCTGAATGGAGATAGCTTCAGGCAATAGGTAGTTTGCAAAGAAAATACTGTTTATTCCACACGTATGAAAGAATGGAGCCTGCCACTCTGAAACAGGGTAACTCCCTTGTGGGTGTCTCCTTGGAACCAAGTAACCCACTTTTATTGTCATCTAAAGAAAAATCCATTTAGCTTTTAATGCCTTGTCCCCATAGAACTGTGGTCATTATTTGCAGGAAACAGTAACATTACTTCTAAGCCAATGTCCTTCAAAGCCTTGTCCCATTGGAGAATCTTGCTATATACTTCTGAGGGGTGGTGCAGGTGCTGGAAGGAAGGCTTGCTGTGCTGCTTTTCTTAGCTTGTTTGATCGGTCCAATAGAGCACTGCATTCTCACTCTTGTACTGACAGCAGGACAGGTCAAATAACTCACTGTGAATTCAGTACTCTGCAAAGTTTCAGATCAGAGTTGATATGCCAGACAATTCTACCAACAAGAGAGAAGCATTTGGGTCCCAGTCTGGGACCACCAAAATAAGGGGAGGCTCATCTGTCTCAAGGAGACACTAAGTTTTTTATAGCCAAGAAATCTGCCCTATAACTAGAAAACTAGGTGAGACAGAAGCCTGGGAGGCCAGCGTATGGAGGATAATCCCGAAGGCTTTCTCTGAGCAGAGAAACCTATCTTGGTATGAACAGAAACTTCCCAGCTCGGCTAGCATCTATCTTTCTGTGACACCTATGGTTCTTGTCCAAAGAGAATTTAGAATGCTTCCTACGTTCCAGGGGAAAAAAAAAAATTCAGCAAAATAAAATAGTTTAGTAAATTAGACAAACCCAGCAAGCCAGTCTGAGAGGAAAAGAGTGGTAAATGCCTCCATTTGGGGATGGGACATGGATTTTCTCGGTTCATCCCTCAAAGATCACAGAGAAAGCAGAGGCACTCACTCTCCTCTCAGTTGCGAACTGTAGGAGCATCTAGTGTGGGTTCTCTCCCTTCTACTTGATCTGAGGCTCTAATCCACACTGCTCCTGTAAGCTGCTTTGCGTGGTATCACCTTATTAAGTGGTATCTGCTTCCACTGAGACTCTAGCCTCTTTGAAGCATGAAGCGAACATAACTTTCTGTGCCCTGAGAATGAGAGGATAAATTTTGGTCATTGCAGCAGTGGCCCAAACCAGACTACCAGTACCCCCACTGAAACTTGGGTCTCTGCACCATGTCCCTACCAGCGAAATAACTGTCTTTCTACTATGATGCTGCACTTGCCTCCAGTTTGTTGAGGAGGAGGGCAGGAAAACAACATGAGCCGAGAGAGAAAGGGAGGCTGAGAGGTGAGCCCACCTTCCTCCCTTCAGTCACTGTCGCACAGCATAGGAGGCCTTGCACTTTTGGGTGGCCTCATAAAACCAAGCAGTCACCCAGTACAAATCAACCAGTTTTCAAAGACCACAAAAGCTGAAGATGCCCAGGCCTGAGGCACAAGAGTGGGGGAACTATGAATCCGGTGTCTCTGGCTGCCCAGCCTGAGGTATGGTGTGTGATATGGAACCTATTATATGTTGCCCTTTCTTTAGGGTCTTGGGGAGGTGGCATTGCTGGCCACATGGAGCATTAGGAGTGGATAACTAAGCAGTAGTTAAGACTGCAGCCATTGAGTGCTCCGTGCAGGAGTCATGCCAAGCCTATTGCTCCTCTAGCAGCTGTGCAGTGCACCAACAATCCTGGGTTGTCTCCAGGAAGGCTCGCGGAGCCATCTTCTGCTTCCAAGAGCTGCTCTGATCATCCTGGGTGGGCAGAGCACTCCTGTCTGGCTGCTCTCCCAGCAGGGAGGAATGAGAAGTGGAACTGCGCTGCGCAGTCGTGCCCAGTCCCTCAGAGGCCACAGGGGCCCTTCGGGAGTCAAGAGGAAGAGGAAAGCACCCCTTGAAACAAGAGCAGGAGGGACATCAGACCTCAGAGATCCTCCTGGAGATGGTGAGAGGTAGGAACGGGGGACGGCTTGGGGAGGGCCATTTGAGGCAGGGTGTGGGGAGGACAGGGCCAGGAGCAAGACTGGGATTTGTGGGAGAGGCAGAGTAGAAGCAAGAGGAGCAAGGAGGTCGAATGATTTGGGAACAGAGTATGCATAAAATTTGGAGGGGAGCGAGGCCAGAGCAGGTGCTGGTGGAGAGCCGGGAGAGAACAGAGCACAAGAAGACCATAGTGGGAGTTGAATGAGGCCTTTGCTGATGAGCTGTGGTTATGTTGTGCTGGAGGAGCTGCTCTAAAGCTGCATAAAATCTCCCAGAGGAGTGTGCTTGGGGCTGGGTGCTGTTGGCTACCCCCGTCTGGCTTGAGGCCCTGCACAAGGATGCTCCGGGGTGGGAGGCAAGTGTGTGGGGGCCAGGCCTGTGCCCACTCTGGGCCCTTGGGAGCCGAGCGAATACATGGGCAGAGTTTGAGAGCAGGGCTTGAAAAAATCATAGCCTCATCTATTTTAAGGATGGAAGAGGTGGCTTTGATCATTTAGTCTGCCCTGCTATAATACAGGCCATGGCAGAGTCCAGTGAGATGTGGCTGAGCTTTGCCTGTCTTTTAGAAAGGCAGGCAGTCTATTTGAAAATCTTCCCTGGTTAGTTTTTCTAATAGATAATTGCCCTTATGGTTCAAAATCTGCTTTATGTCTAGACTCAGTTTTTGAGTTTCATCTTCTGTTCCTGAGCCTGCTTATGCTTTCACGTTCCCAGTTAAGCCATGCTGTCAGATGTTTTCTCCTTGCTTCAGTATTTGTGTGCACTGTGATCAAATTGTCTCTTTAATTTCCTTCAATAAACTTAATAGACTGAGACTTGTTTCCATGACTTTTCAACTCCTTCCCCAGCTGGAGGAGGGGAGGTGAGTGTTTGGCTCCTGGCCTTCCTCCAGCAAGCTGTTCCCACCCGCCTTCCTTCCACCGTCATGTTTTGGTTGCAGTGCTGGGAAGGTGACTGAGACCTGTTGCTTCTCCTCTCTCAAGTCCTGGTCCCGTCAGAAGAGAACCTGCTCCTGTTACTCTCCTTGCTAAAAAGAAATGATGAGGTACTTTTGCATGCTTAGGCCAGCTCTTGGCTTGTGGTGATGCACCAGTGTGTATTGGCTGTGACAAAGCTGCCTCAGGAACCTGCATTTCTGAAAAGTCCAGTGGAAAGAGTGTGCAAAGGAAGAAATGGCAGGTGTAAATTTTTTCTTGTATCCTGCAAAGGTGTAGCTCTGGTTGATCCTCAGGTGAGTTGAGAAGTGAGAGCAGTTTTCAGAACAGTGCACCTGGCTCCTAGGAACTCAGATCAGCCCTTTGGGCTGTGCCTAGCCGAGGAACAGAGCAATAATCCCTCATTGGTCTCCACAGACCTGTGTCACAGAGGGGTAATGCAAGGTGCAGTGGTGTGCCTGGGGCCACACAGCAAATCTGTGGCAGAATCAGGGTTAGAAATGAGGAACTTCAGGTTCCCGATTCAACCATGGCTTTCATATAACTGGTGTTTCCCATCTTCAATTCAAAGATGGCAATTCAATGTAGAGTCTTGTGTCCTGCTTACTCTTTGTTCTGCTCTGTTCACACATTGCTGAAGGAGAGCTGTAAACCTGTCAAAGTGCATGTTGTCAACAGCATGTTTAGCTCAGTGCCCAGTGACTTGTTGGGATTCTGGATGGGTGTAAATATCTACCCACAGATAGCCTCTTGCAGGCCCAGAGCTCAATAGACTACCTGAGCAAATGGTGAGCCTCATCACAGATGAAGTAAAAGAAGTGCACAAAGGAAAAATTAATTCTAGGTCCTATCAGTTTTAGGAATCTCTGGTTCTGTTTATAATAATACAATATTTATAGGCTTTCTTGGTGGATTATAGACTTTCTCGGTGGAGATGTTTTACTAGAGTACAGTTTGTTGGGGGGGTCTATTGGGGTAGAGACAGCATACACAGGGCTGGGAAAAAATGTGGAAAATAAAAGCTGAAAAAAAGGCCAGACCCAGCAACTTTCCATTAAAGAGCCTGCCTGCCAGCCAGAAGCCTGTTAAAGGGACTCTGGCTGGCTGTTCTATTAAGTGTGACAAAGTGATGGGAGGTGAGGGGGAGCTCCTATGTTAATAAGTTGGAAAGGCACTGCCGTTCCTCTCACCGGAGCGTCTCAGGGAAAGTGGAATTAATTCATGGCATATGCTCCCAGCATCTGTCGCGGTGACCCGGAGTGGCGGGAGCGCGGTGCCAGGCAGCGCGAGCCAGAGCCCATATTCCCCGCTCCTCTCCTGGGCCTTGCTCGCCGCCTGCCCACAGCTAAGCGTGGGGGTGGCATGGCCGCTCCGTCGACTGGCCTGGGTGGGGTGTTGATGGCCGTGGCCAGAGTCTTTCTCCCTCTGAAGAAGGAGACGTGCTCTAGACTTGGGAGGTAGAAGGGGATGTTTGGATAGAAAAGAGACCAATTCGAATGGAAACTAATGAAGTTTGTCCCAAACAGCCTTAATTCCTCCTGTAGCGTTCCCTGACCAAGTCCTTCCTTCTCCAGCCATCTGACTTGTTCTGTGGCTTGCTGTGAGGCTCTGACTCCTCAGTCTCCCTCTTCTTTCCCACTGCATCTCTGCAGATGATTTGATCCTCTCCTCGACAGAGAGCACAGACGTTGTATTTGCTGTTAGGTAGGATTTCCTTCTCTGTTTAATGGCTCCCGGGAAATGATTTTCGACACCTTTTTTCCCCTTGACTGACCTGCAGCGTGGCCAGGAGCTGTATCCAGCCAGTACAGGTGGGTGCACTGTGTGGTTTCCAGGCTGTAGCAATCTTTGCCTGTTCTTCATGCTCTGCATGTGAGCTTTCCCTTGGGAAAGGGCACCCAGAGCCAACCCTCCACTGGCTGCTCTTTCTTCAGCTTCTTCCTTCCACCTTTCTGGACAACTGCCTGGGATATGGGACACTTTCCTGTCCTGGAGAGCTGACAGAGGCAGGAGAGACTGGAGCAGTGGGTGATTCCCAGACAGAGCAGAGATGCCCCACGCTGCTTCTGTGCTCTCCCAGCAACTGCCCCCACACCTCAGCAGCTTCTCCCGCTTGCACTACCTTTCAAAATGTGGCATCCCAGTCCTGGGCCGTGCTAGGACTGTGCAGTGCTACATGAGGGCCAAGGCAGGGTCTCAGCTCCGAGGCACCATGAGGGATCCACAATCGACTGCCCTGGTGAGACGAGTCCTCCCAGGGCCATACTTTATCTGGGGAGATGACCCGCACTCCTTGTGGCCACAGCCTGGGAAGCATCCTGATTGATTCTGTCATGAATGCTGCATGACATGGACAGCCAGAGCTCCTGAACCCATTAATCTCTCTGCCACAGTCCCTGGGGCAATGGACCCTTTCCTTCCAGTGCCTCGCTGCCCGAGTCCGCTCCAGCAGGCTGCTCTGCACAGACCTTGCTGGGGCCAGAGCAGCTCTGGGCCACGGGCCCTCTTATCGGGCTCCATCTCCTGTCACTTTCAGGACCACTTCATTATCCTTTTATTAGCCCTCTTCTCCTGCTTATCGTTATTAATAATCACGCTGGATCGGTTGGAGTGCTGACAGCTGCCCCTTGTCTATTCTTTCTGTCTATTTTAATCCTGCCTGCTTATCTGGAATAAACCTGATCCTTTTTCTTTTAATTAAAGAAATTTGGTCAGCCAGCCCCTCCTCCATGCAGAGATAGGACTGATCACACCAGTGATATGCAGAGAGCAGGAAAAGGGGCAGATTACTGTGTCACAGTGTTTTCCACAGCTCGAAGATATGGGATGTCGGAGTAGAGGCTGGAAGAGATTTAAGGCGCATGTGTGCGGAGAGGCACAGCACTGGGGTGCTGTGAGGTGCTCGTCTTGGGGTCTCTGTGTCTGACCCATTGTATTGGTGCAGGGCTGTGCAGCTGCATCTGTACTGCAGGCGAGAGGCACCACTGTACCAGTGCAAGACAAGCAGGGGAGGTCCCCTTGCCCTTCTCTGCTTAGCATGGGTGGCAGTAGCAATGCTAGGCTCAGAGCCTGTATGGGTGGCACTGCTGGGGCTGCTGGCATCACTGCAGTTCCTACAGGGGTTAAAGGACTTTGCTTCTCAGCACTTTCTAATGTTGCCAAGAGTTGCAAGTGCTGGGCTTCACAGTGACTCCTGTTTTGTGCTCCCACAGGCATTGCTTCCTAGGGCCACAGATCTCGTTCTAGTCTCTTAAAAATGCCTTGCTGGGCAGTTCGCTTGAGCTGAAATATTTGTGTTGTCTAAAGGGACAGGTCACTCGAGGAAGGGCTGTGCAAATAGGCTACAGGAAAATTGTTGTGCTAATTCACACTTTTATGAACCCATAAACTCAAATCTGCATTCATTGCAATCTGTAAAGTGACTGGAGTGTGGGCTGAAATGCTTAGAAAGTGTTAATCAGGGGTCCGTAACAAAGCAAAATGCTCTGAAGTGCAGCAGCAGGAGCTTGGCCATAAGCAGCAGGAGTATTCAACCTTAGCGCTAAAAATGCATATTCTTTGGTTCCCAAACGGTTCATTTCAGATGCACAAGTTGCAGCATTGACTGAATGCGTATGTACCCCCTGCTACAGAATATGGCAACTGGCTCAGATTTGTAGGGCTGTTTCACCCCTGAGAGGCTGCGGGTCCAGGAAGGGTATAGGGCAGAACTTCCTGATGCTCAAGCGAGAGTGTAGCTCTGAAATCCTGTCAAGCAGAGCCACGCTGGCGTCTGTCCCTGTGCTTCTGTTGCTTTTGAGCATTTCAGCTGACTGGGATGAACGTTAACCTGCAGTTCAGGTGTTGGTGAGGCAGCTGCCACAATACAAACCCATGCACATGGCTTAGCAGATCCTTTAAAAACAAGTGATTCTGTAACAATCACAGGCAAGAATTGTGCATGGTGACATTCATGCTGGTTTGCTTCTATGTGAAATGCCCTGCTGCTCACAGAAAATCTTTTCATCATTACTTAATGTTCAACAAAATGTTTGAAAGATGGGAAAATGCAGGGTTCACTTGCCTAAACAGACTCACTAATAACTGGTCAGAGCTTTTATTACCTGACCCTGCTCCTTCAGCAAAAATCATCCCCCCTACAGATCCAAGTAAGGAAAATTCTCAGGATGGTTTTTGGCCCTGAAATGATGAGGGACACCATTTTTAGTGTTGTGGGACATTTTGAATCAGCCAAAAAAGATCAACTTGCAGTCTGTGTGATAGGCTGAAGTCTTGCTTTGATCATTACCCCGCTCAGCAGAGCTACCCGCAAAGCCAGAAAAGTACCTTGGGAAATTGCCAAAGAATTTGGTCCAAGTCAAGCAACCTTCTCAGCGCTTTGAGCTTCAAAGCCAAGCTGGAGTTAAGCTTGTGGCTCCCTGTGGCCTATGGGGTTATGTGTACAGATGGCTGTATGGCTTGGTGAATCAACCTGCTAAATAAATGGGTGGTAATAGTTCAGGCTATTGTCAGTATACCTGAGCTCACTCAAACCTAGTCCAGATAGCAAACTCCATCTAACCCAGAGGGATGAGAAGCGGCCTGGATTTGCCCAGCTGAGTGCTGTGGCTCCTCTTCAGGGATCTGAGCTATCTCTTTTAAAGCCATCTTTGCTATTGCCCTTCTGTATTGCTCTATGACCCACAGAGATACTCTTACTTCCAGGGCTTTCAAACCCATGGTGCCCAAGACTTAAGACCCTGTCTGTCCCTATGTGAAGGGGATTCGATGCTCTTCATTTCATACACAGGGACCAGAATCATGGGCTGGTAATGCAAGTTCTCCAGGGTCCCACGGTGAGACTGTGACACAGCTAGGAAGTGAATCCAGCCCCTCCAAGCATCCATCCAGTGCTGCAGCCACATTACTTCACTAACTAACTGAAATGATGCACAAGGCCAGTATATTTGTTTATTTTGATTTTCAACCAAAAGCTGGTTTCAAGCTATAGAGCTCCTTCCAGATTTTCAAAAACACAAAGTAAAAAACTTCATAGTCTCTGTACAAAACACCTTCCCCGAGAACAGCACAGCACACTGCCCACCTGGTAGTACCCCTGCTGAGATAGGAAACTGTAATCATCTCCTGCAAAAATGGCTTCCTTCCATAAGCCTGCTGCCCTCGTCCCAGAAATACCCAGGGAAAGGGATGAGTTGTGAATGTATGAAACTGTTTTCCAGTGCAAACTCCTGAAGTCTGAAGCCAATAGAGCTCTTCAGCCTGCTAATGCGTGTCTCTACAGAGTCCCCAAAATCAAGCTTTTCTGCTGAGCTCAGTGGAAGAGGACCACAAAGCAGGGATGGGAAATCTTCTCCATGCTGAGAGATGCACAGGCCATTCAGAAAGCCTTTGGTAAGTCACACAGTACCACATTGCCTTAAGATTAACCAAGCACATGTGGGGTTTTTTTTTTCTTTTTTAAGTCACATGATGGTCAAGAGCCTTTAACGAAATTGTGGGCCCTTTCTGTCCCAGGGACTGTAGGTTCTTGTCACAGGGTACCCCAGCCCCAACCCGCTTAGTTCTTAATTGAGTGGGACTGGTTGCGGCGCAAAGTCTGTGACGGCTTCTTGTGACATAAGACAGGCACAGAGAGAGCTTTGTAAGATGCCTATGGCTTGCATGACATGCAATTGAGTATGACCAGTTTGGAGAATAATGTTCAGTATAGGCAACATCACATTAGGCAAACAGATCTGGAATATGTGTGTGGGTCTAAAACATCCATCCTTAACTTCTCGGATAAATGGGGGTTTTTGCTTGCATAAAGTGGATATACATCTTGGTCATACTGGATACACAGCTTTCCTTGGCTGGAGGTGTCTCTGTGCCATATAAAGCATACCTATATCTCACCAGCTGAGTGGGTTCTGTCCTGTTGGGCCCATGGATCTGTTTGTCTATCTGTACAATGTGCACACGCACTAGTGATGGCTGAGTTTGGAAGTATTTATGGCAATTAAAATGTTTTGCCTGGAAGCTGTTTTGGGGCTTTTTTGAAGTGAGGATTTTCAGACTTCAAGGTGTTAACAGCCCCTCTAAACGGTTTTGTTTTTTAATTGCAGCAAATGACTGTGGAGCCATTAAACATTCGCCTCTCTGCAGTTGTTTCTAAGCCCTTTCAGTCCTTCTTCTATTTATTCTGTTTAATTCAGTCAGGTAGCTTCAGGGCAGTGAAGATCAATACTTTACTTTGATAGAAAAGAGTCAGGTTTGAAACATAGAGATAAAACTGACACATTTTGTATAAATTTAATTAAAAATGCACCTTTAGTGGCTTGTTGCAAGCACAAAGCCAGCCCTCCATCTAGCTATCTCTCTGTCTCACTCTCTGTCTCTCTCTTCCCTTTCTTGTTCCTAACAGGAAGATCTCTGAATCTGCCTCACCAACAAAGCACCTCGTTTTATGATTTTTGTCTTGAAAGTTTAGCACTGAGGGAGCAGGATGGAAGGGATGTGAAATTCTAAACAGACCTTCCGCTCTCTCTCTGGTCCCTCTCCTTTTGGTGGTGGTGGCTGGGGGGACGGGGAAGGAGCTGGCTGCCTGGTGGGGGAAGGAGGGCGATGAGGCAAAATGATGATTTTTTTTTTTTTTTTTTAAACCCAGCAGATTGGACACCCTGGGGCACTTTCCATTTGGATCTGTAGCTCTCCTCCACTCCCACCCCCCTCTTCTTGCTTTGTTAAACTGAGAATTATTTTTCTGACTACATGTGCATCCCTGATCCCACTAGGATAGTGCTGGCCACAAGGCAGTGTCTTTATTCTCTCTTTCTTTTTCCTCCCCTGCCCCCCCTCATTTCTTCCCTCTCCCTCTTTCCCTAACCCTGCTGCCAGTGGGGACATTTGTCTTGTGTTTTATAATCTGGCCCCTTCACCCCCTTCCCCTGCATGTCTCTCTCTCTCTCTTTCTCAATCCTGTTTGGCTCGGTTCATTTTTCACTTGAGTGCCTTTCCTCCCAGACTCCCCTCTGCTCCGGCCTCCCTCTGCTCAACACCAATAAAACACGCACAACACAGGTAGAACAAGGTGCCAGGGCTCAGCGTGACAAACGGCTCACACACTACTCAATAACCACAGCTGTAAATTGCCCCCTCCTCACCCTCCGCCATCTCCTGGGAACGGCAGCTCGGTCAGGCCCACACGAAGTATGCTGCCCCACCACAGGGTGGGATGGGGAAGACCAGTGAGAGTTTGGACACCAGCCACTGCTGGGGCAGAGACCTTTCCAGTGCTGTCATTTGGGGTTGTGAGATTTAATGTCCCTGTTTCACTCCCCTGTGGGGCCATGCAGCCCGAGGGGCCCCAGGGACTTGTTGGAAAATAGGGGGTGTGCAGCAAGGGGGTGCAAACTGCCTTTCTGACCTACAAACAACCTATTTAAGTCATATTTTGTGGCCAAGACTCTCAAGACTCATTCAACCCATGCAGGCTCTTGGGAGGGTTTTAGAGGGGAAGAATGACAGTGTCTTCCCAAGGGTCCCTCTGTTCCCAGGGGACAGAGCTGGGCTGGCAGCTCTGGCTGGGCACCACATCACCTCTGAGAGCTGGGGCCTCCATGGCCGGTGTTCCCTGTGCCCGCACCAGCCCAGCCGAGGCACGTCAGCCGCCTACCGCTTGCTGCTGAGCACAGCCTTCCCTGGGGTACAGCATCTCTGCCTGCCATGTGGGCTTGGCCCTGCCAGGGCTGCCCGGGCTGCGCGCTTGCACTGCACATGTCGCTGCACAGCTCACGTGGGCTTGGTGCTGTGCACTTGTGTTCGAACAAACATACAGGAGAGAAAAATAAACCACCGCTGGAGAAAAATAAACCACACCTCAAGGAACAGGCAAGGGGAAAAAGAGCAAACTGGGTAACAAAATAAATGTGAACAACACGTCTCACCAGCCGGCAGCACCTGCGATCAGCTTCTTCCTGGGTCTGTGGAAACTCCATTGAGAGCAGTGGCATTAAAGAGCACGTGGAAAATGGTTGGTACATTATGGATAGTGTGGGCAAAGAGAGTGGGGGGACAAAGCAGGTGTCATTGGTGGAGGCTGGACAGAAAGGAAAGAAGGCATCTGGAAGATGAGAATAAGCTCAAGGGTCACGCACAAGCAAGGCAAGCTTGTGGAGGAGGCTGAAGGACAAAGAGGCACAGCCACATATACTGAAGAAGCAGCAGCAAAAACTAACCTGGATGATGGGGCAAAAGAGAGGTGGTGTCTGCCTCCCTGGCCGTGAGCTTGGGTGACCCTGGGGGTGTGTGTGGCTGTCGGTGGGTCAGCACACAGGCAGTGCCCCAGCTCGAGGCAGAGCAGGGGCTCTGAGATACAGCCGCAGGGAGTGACGTGCAGCTGCTGCACGGAAATGTACTCTTTGAATTCCATTGTGTTTGACTTTAGCTGTCAAAACTGCAGTCGCTGTGAATTTTGCTTGAGAACCAGACAATGCTGTGCAGGTGGAGCTGCTGGTTTTGCAACGAGATGCAAGGCTGGGTTGGGTCCCTGCCCCACGGATTTCAGGTGTCAACCCCTCTTGTCTTAGGTAACTGCCAACTCCAGCAGATGTGTGTGTCTCCTGTTACTGGTTTCTTTTAGCTCTGGGATTCCTCATCACCTCTCCCTGTGTTAATTTGTGCTGGTGATATATGTAGCATTTCCTACCCTCATACTTACAGGAGGCTGCATTTCAGCTGCAAGTGAAGAGAGTGTACTTTGTAAATTGTTAACTAGTGCTTTAGCTTGCCAGTGTGAAAGGAAAACACTCATCTTTGCATCGCCCTGCGCCCCAGCTCATACCAGCATCTCTGCTCTGCAATTCAGGCGGCTTGGCTTTACCAGCAGTAAAAGCAGAGAGTTTCCTTGCTAAGCTAAGGCATGATGGGGTTAACTCTGTCAGTTTGTCTGTATAATATCGGCTGGAACATCAGTTAAAGTCCTTCTGAGTGATTCGTGGAGGTGAGTGCTGAGGGCTGGTTTCTCAGGGACTGTACCGGCAAGGAGCGTGTGCGGCGTACAGTGTACTTCTGCAGACAGACAACTCCCGCGTCTTCTGCCTTTAATCACGGCAAATGAAAGTTTCTAAACAGGCAGAAGATGCCAGGCTTTTGTGTTCTGCCACCAGAGCTGTCTCTGCGTCGCTGTCAGTGCTGGTAATTGCAGACAGAAGCCGCTTTATGTTAAAATGGCATCGGTAATTGAAACGGAATTCAGAATCAGGACCCTGCAGGCAGCGCTCGGTGAAAGAAGAAATAAAGATCTTTTGGGTCACATCTTTTGTAATTTGCGTTTAATAATCGTACCAGGAGGTACATACAAAGGGAGAGGAGACATGAGACGCAGCCCACTCCCCCTCCTCGTGCGCTCTGCCTCGCAGCCTTCCCGCAGAGACGGGGGAGACTGGCGGGGACCCCGCACCCCGCTCGGCTGCGGTGGGGTGGTGGGAGGGCTGCCAGCTGCCTTGCACAGTGGCTCAGGGCTGCTTGTGAGGCCGAGCCAGTGCTGCACGCTGGCAGCCAGAAGGAGAGAACGACTCCCTGGGTCCGTGTTAAACGGGATGCTCAAGTTCTGGTTTTATGGTTAGGCTGAGGATTTATGGGCACAGGTGCTGGCTCTTGCTCAGTGGGTCTGGCTAAGCGCTGAGCATTGGAAGGCGCTCCACTGATTTGCAGTTTCTGAGTTTCTCTTTGAAATGGGCTCCCTTTGGCATCCTTCAATGCGGCTTCTGTGGTTATGCCTATCCTATACAAGTGTATTCAAGCAAATTCAAACTGTAGGGTATGGCTTATGCTGAAATGTCCCAAACCTCTTCCACCACAGCACAATGAGGCCTCCCCTGTTCTGCTTATGGGGAACAGTGTGTTGCCTGTGCTCCCCCCACAAAACACAGCCAGGCAGTGCCTGGGAGGGCACTAGCTGGTGAGGACTAGCACCTCACCAGAAGCCTGCCCATGTTCAAAGAGCGCCAGTGCTAGAGCCTGTGCCCTGGTAAATTCATTAGCGCAGATGCAGCTGTGTGGTTTCTTTCTTGCCCTGTTTGGTGGGTGACTTCAGATCTCAGGATATCAGAATTACCAGGAAAAAGCCATGTAGCAACAAAAATGTTGCTGAGAGATGCTCAGGAGAGGACTGCAGTAAAAGGCACAAAGATCCTATCAAAGACTGTGAGGAAAATGGGTGCACACTGAGTGCAGGTAACTTCTGCTCTTTTTGGCTTTGTGCTGTGCTTAGCTGATGCTTGTTTGGCCCTGGAAGAAGTGGGATGCAGTCTCTCTTTCATGTTAAAGCCCACAATGGTGCTTGCCCTGCTTCAGTGCTGCTCCCAGTCTGCCTGTTGGAGGCAGGATAGTGGGTTGGATGGCCCTTTGGACTAATCCAGTACAGCCTGTTTATCTTGTGCTCCTGACAGCCTGTCATGATGTGCTTCTGCTGTGCTTGCCATGGAGGTTGAGTCAAAGGCCCCAGAGAGGCTACAGCAGGTTGGTGATGAAGAGCTTCTCTCTCAGCCTCAAACTGTCCAGGGACATTCAGCTGGTCTTATAGTGCCTGAAGTATGCACTCGCAAGTCTCTGCTCCAAAGACTGCATCAGCCAATACAGGGCTGCCTTGTTCCCCTTAGCCCAAGCCCCCAGTCCTGAAGGAGCTAAGCCTGTCAGGTACCTCCACCATAATCTCCAAGATGACCAAGACTTGTGACACATCATCTAGCATATGTGAAACAAGAAGATCTGGTTCTCATATAATCTGCTGACCTGCCCTGTGATTTCCCCTAGCTTTGCCTCTGTCTAGCCTTGCCATAGTGCAAAAATAACCCATATTTCTTCTTCAGTAAGAAAAAACTCCACCATTTTTATTTCTTATGCCAAATCCAACCACATCAAACACACACCTAAGGAATGGCAGTATCCATTCACATATTCCACTTTTGTCTTTCTAAAACCCAGTGACATCCTGGGAGCCACTCTAAATCCAAATGAGATGGACACAGATGGGAGTAGGACCAGTCCATTCCATCCCTGAGCAGCGAGTCTTTATCCCGGACTTCAAGTACATTTTGGGGAACAAACTCAGCCCTGGTTACCTTCATTGGTGTTCTGTAAATCTCAGTGGAAAGGACCATGTGATACCGCCTGGGTTTCTTCCACACAATGTACATTTTCTTTATCATTCGGCTTGACTCAGGGACAGGCTTTGTTGTCACCTGTGGTCAGGATACAAAGGAGGCATCTCCAATGTCCAGCAGCTCACCTATGCTCTGCATTGATGCTGTAATCCCCTGGTTTCTCTTGCACACACACACTCTGCATTTCTTCCTTAAGCTCCTCCTGGCAGCTCACCATTTCACAGTTCTTGCCTATGGCCAGGAAGAGCATCATCTGTCAGCTACATCTGGAGCTGCCATCCTGCCTTCTCCCAGGGAGCCCAAGGGGTCCTTATCAGAGGGCCAGATCTGCAGTTGTGACAGGAGAAATTTAGGTTGGGGAGAGGTACCTTGGCTTCTTCTAGTTTTAATTGCTATTACAAGGAAGAATCTTGTTAAATTTTAAGAGCCAATATCCTGATTTTTCTTTAGCTTATAGAAGGCAGTGATATGTGACTTGGCATCCCCCTGCTCAAATGTTACCAGTAAATAGCCAGACACCTGAAGTCAGATGAGGGAGAGCATCTGAAAGAGGTAAAGAAAAGGAGTTTCTCAACTTTGTGGAGAGAGTGTCCAAGCTCTGTATAATTACATGCAGATACCCAACCTTTCCTTTCTGCCTGAGAAACTGAGGATGCATTAGCCTTTAGGTGCAGCAGCAGAGCTGCTGAGGAGGTCCATAAGAGACACTATGGATGCTTTGTTCTGTTCTCTCCAAGCCTTCCTCTCATGTTATGCATGGTAAAGACCTAGCAGGCATCATCACGTTAATTCTGTTTCTTGCCAGCACTTCAGGAAATGGCTGTGTCACAGCCTGTGTCCTGCAAAGATACCCAAGTGAGCTGGACTGCTGCATATGAGTGGCTTTCTGGCTGGGCATGCAAGTCCTACAGCGGTTATCAGCCTTGCTGGGGTGCTGTGGCAATGCTCCTCTGCTCTCTTCTCTCGTTGGTTCAGTCCCAAATCCCTCTCCTCAAATCCTCAGCGCCAGTTTCAACATCTCCACCCTCTTCCTCCATGGAGACCTAGGGATCTTAGGTGGACGGTCACATGTTAGGTGATGGAGAGAACAGAGGGCTCTTGAATTTAAATGAGCCCTCCTGGCCTTGCCTTGCTTTAGTAACTCTCTTGGGGTGCAGCTTCCGTGGGCCTGCTGTTTGGCCCTCTGACAGCTGTGTCTCCCTTATACTGTGCTATTAGACCCCCTTTTGCATGCTGCAGAAGATGTTATTAGGAGGAGAAGGCCATAAAACTATCAGCAACATCCTGCCCTGATCTGTACATCTCTCTCACACACCCCTTCCACCACCACCCATCCTCACGCAGTGATTTCATTTGCACTTCCCACACACTTGCCTGGGACCCCCATACACCCGCACCTACACATGTTCACACAGATGCACTGCACTCTTATTTTCTCTGTTCCCTGGTCTTCCTTTCCTCCTCCCATCTGTTTGTTGAATAATTCCTGGCTAAGTAACTTTCTCTGCACAGCCCCTGGGCCGGGGCGCAGGGACTTGCCCCCTCCTCCCTCCCTGGCCATCCAGGGGGCTTTTGAACATGTGTTTCTGGGAGGCAGACACCAGCTGGCTGGGCGACATTTGCATAGTCAGCTAAAAGCCCCTGAGCTGAGCTGGGGACGTCTGGAGGAGCCCATGGCAGGATGGAGGGAAGAGGGGAGCGCTGGTCAGCTCGAGGTCAGCTGGAACAGATTTCCAAATGAACGGACAGATGGCGAAAGGAGACAAGGGGTGGGGGAGCACGCAAAGGCTTCTACATCAAATAAATAAATCACTAAATGCAGTAGGGGAATAAGTGACCAATGTGCCTATGGGCATGGCAGTCACTGTGCTGCTTCCTTCAGAGCCCGTGGGGTGGATGGATGGGGCGAGTATGGGCTCTTATTGCTCTTGGGGCCAGGGAGGGCAGCAGGGTGGACCATGGACCAGGGAAGGGGCAGGGAGAGGCGTGGGGCTCTGTGGGGTCCCAGTGCTGTGAAGCAGCAGCAGGGAGCTGGAGGCTCCCCACAGCCTCCTGCAGCGAGCCAGAGGGGCCCTGCTGCCGGACCTCCATCTAGGCACCAGCGGGGCCTGCTGCAGCTGCGAGGAGAGACCCTCAATTCACCTGGCCACACTGTGCTTCCCAGGCATCACCCACCTTTGCGGGTTTGGGACTGGGGTTTGTGCAGCCCTGAGCACAGGGCACCCTCATGGTGCTGACCCTCTGTCCCCACTCTTCCTCCCTGCTATTTCCCCCACTTCTTCCTCCACTCCAGCTAATTTCATTGGACTGAAAATAATAAAGCAATCTGTACGGTTTTGCTCTCACAAGGACGTGTCTTTGCCATTGCAAAGTAACAGCAAAACATTATATTTACGAGCCCCTGTGCTGCCTTTGCGCTCTCTGCTGATCACTGTTCCCGGCTGCCTGCCTCATTCCATGCTCCCTGCTGTCTGCACAGCTCACTCCTCAGGACAGAAAATATACTTTATTGTTTGATCCTGCAGCACCTTCTGGAGTGCAGGGCGAAAAAGCACTCCCTTAGCATGTGAATTGCCCAGGCAGTGAGAGCTGGCTTGCCTCCCCAGTGCTCAGGGTGGCCGCAATTGAAGACTTTAGGAAAAAAAAGCCAAGAAATGCCAAAATGGACAATTAGGGGCTAAGCCACTCAGAAGAGTACTGTTTTCCTCCTTCCAAGCTGTTTAGCAGTCGCCACATGCCCTTGACCAGGAAGGTTCACAAATTACATGTTGTCTTTAAAATCCTGCCTGCTGTAACTGTGGGTGTTCCCCTAGACTGCAGGAGTGTCTGAGCCTCTTCTGGACTTACATCCTCCACACACCACTGGCAACTCCTACAGGCTAGTTATGCACTACACTAGAAGATATTCCCATTATGTGCCCCCCTTTTTTTTTATTCTTCAGGAGAAGTGGAAATGCATTTGCATTATTTTTAATACCATTTGAGGGAACTGGTGTTTTTTTCCTTTTTTTTTGTGTGGTTGCTTTTTTTTTTCCCCCGATGATGTTGTCTGAATGGTGCTAAATCCTTTCCTGAGGGATGAGAACACATGTTCCCTGTTGTGAATGCAGGCAGACAGATGTTACAAGAGCATATAAAGAAGGCTGTCAGTAAGGGCAGCTAGCACATAAGGGCAATTGCACATAAACTCCCTATGTGGGTGATCCTACCCCATGTGAAAGGGGTCTGTATATTAAGCAAAACTGTCAGGGTCCTGGTGGCACCAATAGGCCTTAATTGCCCCAAGTGGTCTCACCTGAAGCCCACACCCACACCGTCTCCTCGGGGCTCCATTTAAGCTCAGCCTGGGCCACTCCTTTTCCTCCTGAGTTGTGTTGTAGGTCTGTCTCTAGCCCTGTCTCCAGCCTCATCTCCTGGATAGACCTCAGACTTACTGCATCAGTGTCTCCAGCCCCATCTCTTGCTGCTCCTGATGGGCCTCCCTGGATGAACCCTGGACCTTGTTCATTACTTTGCGTTGTCCAGGGCTGTGGATGGACCCTGTTACCAGCACCCGCCTCTGCTCACTGTGCTCAGATGCTGCAGGACCATGCCTTGGTCAATGAGGGCACTGCCTGGGCTACGATCACCCTTGGCTCCCAGCTCACACTCCCTTAGGAGCAGCCTGTCATCACTGCTGTGACACAAATTGCCAGCTGCAGTTGGCCTGACAAGGACAAGCAACTGAATGTGTCCTGACTTGCATCCACCAGCATTGTGTGTGCCTGCTGTCATCCATCTCTCTGAAGCTTCCTGCTTCTCTGGCCTGGATTTGCTAATACAGCTAAGTTTTACCCACAAACCTTGCCACTCCTCTGCTCACCCCTAATCACTGACAAATGCATCAAACAGCATTTCTAAGAGGTCACAACCTCGTATCCCAAAGCTGTTCTCAACTATGCCAAGATTAGCAATCTACTCCTTCCCCTTCTAATCCCATGCCAGAACTTCATTGTCACCTCCACCTTGTCATGGTTTAGCTTCAGCAGCAGCCTCTTCAAGATGATGACTTTTTTTTGGAAGACCAGGTAATGATGTCATCTTTTCTCACAATTTTGCTTAGAGGTTTCTAGTAGACTAAGGATGGCTGTTTTTCTTTTAGAAAAGCATTTCTGATTTGTCCTCAGTTTCCATTCATTTTGCTCTTCCGAGTTTGTTACCTCTAGCCTGGAGATGCTGAGCTTGGAGACTCGATGGGCAAAAGCCACTTACAGTCTAGGCTGATGTGGACATTGGTCAGTGGCCTAACCCTTGGCACTCTGAGCAGTGAACTCAGAAATTGCCCCTGACTGCTCAGATCCTGCCTCCAGCTTCCCTAGTTAACTGTAGGGCTTTTTAATGTAAGAATAGCTATCAGGAACAAATAGATCTTATCTTTCAACAACAATGGCTGAACTTCTAACCTATTCAGTACTTTTTTTGGCTAACCCATAATTTATTAAACAATTGACTTCTCCAAAGTACCAGATAGTCTTAACTCATCCCAGCTCCCTTTGCATTTGATCTAAATGTCTTTGTTCTGATGCACTAGAAATGAGCAAATGAGATATCCTCTGCAGTCAGGAAAGAATCATGCATGCGTGTTAAAGAAATAGTTATTGTTATTAGAGGTCATTATATATGAAGGAAAATGAAGTGTACCATCGTTGGTTTTTTTAGAAAATCTTGAATTTGGTCCCCAGGGCCTTATTTATCACTTGGAAATATCCACATGCCTGTTGGGATTTCATCAGAACACTTGCAAATCCCCAAAGTTTCCTGAATTCTTGCAGGGGAGGCTCTTCTGTCTCAGGCATAAGCTGTTTTGTTGGTCTGTGCTTCATATGTTTGTCCTGTAAACAGGAAAGAGAAACACTCAGTGCAAGTGTCCCATGCAGCTGTTAAAAAGCTGCATTTTTGCTGTGTCAGGAAACATGCTGGGGTGCAGCAGGACAGGGGGATTTCACCATGCTGTTCTCACCTGCCACTTGCTCTTGTTTGGCTCAGATATGCTCCTCAGTCTGAACGCCTTTCATGAGTTCTGCCACACTGAACATCTGAAATAACATCAGTGAAGTATGCACGGAAAGAGAAAGCAGGCTTGTGCCGGCTATCTCTGCGTACACATGTGCACACATGCATGGACACGCTACCACAAACCCTGCCAGCTCCCTGAAATCTCTGAGCTGCTGGCAGGATACAGCGAGTTTGTCTGCCTCCAGACTTGAATGTGTGCTTCCCACTCTGTGGGCAGCTGCTGCCAAATGCCCAGCTCATGTTTTGTTTTATGAATCCCTTGCTTCTATGAGGCTTTTTTATTATTATTATTTGAGCTAAAATGGATCCATAACCTTGTGGGACAAGGACATCGGCCTGGCTGGCAGCGCACATGCTTTCTCGCGCTCGTGTTCTCCCTCCCCTCCACAATTACTCTTCATGCAGCACAGAAAATAAAACATTCCAGCAAAATACGACTGCCCCCTCTCCCAACAGGAGGTCATTGAGGCTTGGACTAACACAAGAAAAAGAAAGCCCAGGGAAAGAGCTGCTCCTTTTTGATTTACGTGCTGGCTGGGCAACAGGAGAGACCGCTGAGTGGAAGGAAGGTACTATGGGAGTTGCTAATTGAGTAATCGCAGCTCAGAGCTGCAGAGAAGGTGGCAGGAGCAGGTGAGAGAGGCCTTCTCTTCTGGCTGGCAGGAGCCCTTACCTTCTTTTCTCGCCCTGGGTTTGAGAGCAACAGGACAGGGGTATTTGTCTGCTTTTTGATGTTGCACAGCACAATTGCTGTGACTCTACCATAGCCAAGTCTCCTCCTAGCATTTGCCTCTTCTCCTCACATTTCCCCTCAAACCGTTTTCGTACCTGGAAAGTTTAATGTAGTAGTTGTGTGTGTGAGTAGACTTAAACTCTTTTCTTGGCCCTGTGTCCAGGCCTTTTTGGTGCAGAGAGTTGGGAAGATGAATGGTGGTGTTTGCTTGCCTTCTCTCTGTTTGTGCTGGGCATGGGTTGCTTGGCATGAACATGCCCTTAGGCACAGTCCATCATCCTTTCTGTCTACACCTGGACACTGAGGCTTTGAGGCTGAATTCAGCAAGAGTCAGAAATGGCCCTCCGTCCCACATCTGAGCACAAGATGCTGCAGTTGTCAGGGTTGTGCGAGGGGGATATGGCGTCTCCTGGCATGGCTGGGCTCAGCCAGGAACCCGCTGTTCCTTGCTCCTGCCTCTCACCACGCTGAGCTGGCAGCTGCTTAACTCCCTCCCTCTCTGCCTGAATGTAAACTTCAGGCACATGTTCTAAATTGCAGTTGAACTGCACATCATCTCCCAGCACTGGCGATTACCCACCCTTCACATGCCTGCTGAATCGTATGCCTGATCCCAGGATCGTGCTGGAGCTCAGGCAGCTGCAGCTGCAGCTGCAGAGGCAGGGTGTGGGCAAGACCTGAGCCCATTTCACTTACCTTCGTTAGTTTTTCTGAACCCCCTCCAGTCTGGCATAATCATTCCCCTGTTCTGAGTACCACCCCTCCTCCACGGGTGAGCAGATATTCTTGTGATCAACCCTTGGTTTTCTCCCGCTCAGGAGGAAGGTGATTACTGTGCTAGTCAGAGCAATCGAGATATTTGTTTCTGGCTGTGAGGGATGCTCGGAGGGGGAGGACAGGCAGAGTCCCTCCAGCATCACTAGAGGTCTCTCTTTATCTGTATGTGCTTGTCTGCAGGGCAATGGGAGAAAAATACACTTGCTCAGAATAATTTCTTCATCTACTTCTTGACATGTCACAGCCTTGTAGAGCATGCAAGCCCAGCAAAGTCAAAGGGCTGAATTCTCCTGGCTCAGTTTCTCTGGATGTCAACTGCTTGAGAGTGTCTTTGTCTGGGATCTGCCTTCTGCTGCTCGGTTCTCCCAGGCTCCCATCTCCTCCCAGCACCCTGCTCAGTGCTGCAGGGCTCTGCAGCTGGATGGCATCGATAGCCATTTGCCCTCGGTCAGCCCACCCAGGTACGTGCTCAGAAAGTGATTTGCCAAAACCATGGTCTGAGCTTTCTAGAAGCTGGTTAAGAGCTGGTCCTCTCCTGACTCCTCATCCTCTGGCCAGGCTGTTGGCCGTGGGTCTCAGCTTGCCCCTCTGCACCCATGCCTCTGCAACTCCTGTGTGCTTGATGGGTGCTGCAAAGTCCCCCAGCATCCCAGTAAAGAGCACCGGCAGCAAAACCTTGATGCTGCTTTGGAGCTGACACCAGTGGAAGGAGGCGAATGGTGTTAGTGGTGCCAAGATTTTTGGAGGATTGGTTGTCCGCTCTCCCATGTCTCACTTCACTGTAGCAATGGTGAACCACTTCCTCAAGCAAAATCTTCCTCTGCAGGCTACCTGGAGCACAAGACCTGCTCAGGAGTTGGGATATCCACATCTATGAGAAACACTTCGCTCAGGACACTGTGGCTTCTTTCCCCTCTTGCATTTTCTGTGCACTGTTTGGTGATGGGCAATGACTTCAGACACCAGCATTTCCCTTCAATGTGAGGGCCTGGGCCCAGTGCTGTGGTGAATGAAGCTTCAACTGCTTTCTCAACAGTGGAAGGAAAGTTTGTTTCTATGCTGTGTTTTCTTTTCCATATGTGGTGCTATGCAGCAGCCATTACCACTGTGCAGGCAATGCATCAGCGTCAGGACCCCTCCAGCAGCCTCTGGTCTCGGGAGTGGTCCTGCAGGATGGTTTGTCCAGGGCAGGAGTTACCCAGCTCCTGTAGCTGGCCTGGCCTTGCAGGCAGCGAACATGCCAGAAGCACCCTTGGGAGTGGGCAAGTGGACTTCATGTAGCTTCCATCTCAGCCCTGCTGCCACGTTGAGCTTGCATATCCCCTGCATCACTAGTAGCAGGGGTGAAGAGTGTGCTGCAACTTTTCCTATCTCTGCCCAGCTCCTATGCTCAGCTTCTTGTGCAAGGTTCTCCTTTATTTTCTCCTCTTCTGATTGTTTACTTTTTAAACGCGAGAAGCGGGTGAAATGTTTGTGATTATTAAGTAAGGCACTGATAGGATGAGGTAGACTGCAAAGCCAGGCTGTCCCTCAGGGCTCTGTCAGTGCTCCCCCAGTCTCCTCTGAGCTATTGTTTGCTGGTTTAGACCTCTCCACTGACACAGGCTAGCAGCCTCGCTGGCAGCCCCCAATCTGACCTGCAGCCCTTGGTGGCAGTGATTCAGCAAGGTGAGCCATGTGGATCTGGAAATCTAGTCCTGGTGGTGGGAAGTGGTCTTTGGACCATCCCTGCCAGGGCCTGCGAAGGTGAAAGTACTGTTGACAGAGGTGGTATAGTGAGTTTGCACGTAGCTGGATATACTGATTCTGGGATACTACTGACCTTTCGGAAGCCTTTTAGATTAGATCCTTGTCTTGTTTTGCATTCATCAGCTACTCCCCCCGATATATCCTTGCTAACCTTCCACTGAGCAGAAAGACAGACAATTCAGGACACGGCATATGAGTGACTTGGGAAATGTGAATAAACAGCATGTCTGCAGCTTTCTTGTGATGCATTTGACTTTTGAGCCCAGGAAGTCACTGGCTGAAACAGACTGGTTCATTCATCCATCGTTTCATTTTTTTTCTATCATCTGCTCCACTGCTCTAGTCTCTCTTGCTGTACTAAACACCAGCGAAACCAGTGAGGTTGTAATATCCCATGCCAGGAGTGTCTTCTAAGAAGAGCTTACAGATACCAGTCTCTCACAGATAATAAAGGCAGACGTACCTCGGTCTAGTTCTTCATGATGAGGTCCTGCCAACTGCTTCTCCTGGCTGCACATGAATCAATTTTTTTTCTTCTACCCCATTGCTAAATTTGCGAAATTGCCTACCGCTAGCTTTGCTGCCTGCTGCGGGCTCTTCTGTGCGGAGCACTGCAAAGTGGGATGGAGTTAGGCGTTCCTGAATGCTGGAGTCGTGTGGTGGCATGAGCTGTTTGGGGCCTGATGATAGTGATGCAGAAACCTGCCTTAATGCACTGAAGGTGCAGAGAAATGATGCAATAGCTGAGGACTGCTCTTCTGTGCTCACTCCTGGAAGGGTGAGATGCAGTAGATCAGTTTTGGTCTTGCTGGGTCTCTGCAGCCCAGAGAACTGCTCTGAGATGGCAGCCGAGTGGATGTTGGGACGTGCTACTGTCATTTGTCTTTCTGATAGATTTTTTTTTTCCCTTGGATAATCTCTTTGAGGGAGCTCCAAAGGAGGAAAGAACTTCTCGGTGCAGCTTTTCTTCCACATACATGTAGCCTCAGGTCAGCACTGGGCACATTTGCGGAATCAGCCAGCTTAGTAAAGGCTGAGAAAATAAACTAGGTCAGCAGAGGAGAGGGATGCTTTGGTTTCCCAGGCCACGAAGTGTGCATAGAGGCTGCTGCATAATAGCCAGTCCAAACATACCTCCAAAAGAACCACCGGCAAGCATCATGTCAGATGGTTTCCTTCCCTGTCCCGTGAATTCCAAACTTGGTGTTTGGCTACAGCATGCAGGGTGAAAGACAGTCAGTACTTGGGATACAGAGATCCTCTCAATTGGTGCGTGGGAAATGGACATCTTCCCCATGGGGTAGAAAGCAATACATTAACTGAGATCCAAAATCCAGAAAGGGTGGACACAAGGGATGCCACATCAGCTCTTTTCAGCATGTTGCGCTGGTATGTAAAACCTGAAATACATTTATCCTGTGACCTCTCATCGACCAGGGAACAGGAAAAATTGAGCAGATACATTGTGAGCTGGTGGAGGAGGGGATTCTCACTCACAGAGCAAGCATTTGCCTTCCTCTACCTGCTTTCAGTGCGGTGTGGTTTAGGTACACATGTGTTAATATACCTGTTATGCACAAAAGAAGCGGAAAGGGTGACACCAGCTGCTGCTGCTGGTTTCAGTGGGATTTAGGATGCCTGAAAGCCTGGCTGTGGATACATTTAACGCTACTCTGCTGTGTCTGTGCATCTCAGAAATTACTGTACATGTTTGCAGGTACACAGGCAATGACCTCCCTGGAATTCTCTGTGTGCTCATGTGTTGGTAGGTACCTCAGTCTGTCCATGTACCTGTGCCTCTGCCTGGGGGTACAGTACAGTGCCATAACCAGGAATGTCCTGGAGCCGAAGCTGCTGTAGTAATTACAGCGGATAAACTGCTCTGCTTGAGGGTTGCTGTCCACACTAGGCTGCAAGGCAGGCAGCCTGGTTTCACCACCGAAGTCTATTCATTTTAATAAGAGGGACACCCTGTGTTATTAAGAAGAGTGTTTATTACTGTCGCTGCACGCTGACAGCAGCTTCCATCATCGTTAAAAGGCAGATGGGGGGGAGGAGGGTAGGGAGCTGTTTGCTCCTGTCTCGGAGGCTAAGACCCAGCTGGTGAGGAGGCTGGGGGCTGCAGGGCTTCCCCCTCAGCCCAGAGGGAAGTCACCAGTGGAGAGGAGGCCTTCAGGAAGGATGGAGAGGGAAGTCTGGGACCCTCTTCAGTCTTGTCTCCAGGGGTGAGCAGTTTTGCCTGCAGGTGCCAGCTTAGATGAAGTGTCTTCTGTGTGGGAGGCAGCCCTCCCTGCCTTGTGCTGTGCAGGGGCTGGGGGGCTGCAGGCAGAGATGGGAAAACCAAGGAGGGTAGCAGGCAGTGGGCACTCGCTGGGGCAGGAGGGTACAGGATACACCTAGGATGCTGCTGTGGCTGTGCTGAGCCCTCCGCTTGGTCCAAGTGCAGGTCTTAGCACCTCTCTTCTCCCCCTCATTTAGCTGTGAGAGCAGCACTGAGCTGTATGGTCTGTACAGCCCTGTCTGGGGCCCCTCACCTGGGACGTGAGTAGGGACATCTTGGCATGCAAGAGCAGGCCCTGGTCCAGGGAATGATACAAGCAGACCTTCACCCATCACTGCCTGGATACACCTCTCAGTTTAGCAGCTAGCATCTTTTAAAAATGAGAGGATATCTGCTGCAGCACTGCAAGTGCTGTGAGTTTGTAGGTCTCAGGGAGGTGCAAGAGGAAATGGTCAAGGTGGTGCTTACACACAGCATGAACAGGCAACATTGGTAGCTGGCTTTGCTCATGTTTTCACTGTGCAGATGAGACCTGAAGTCTAGAGGAACCACTGCCAGCATGCAGGGCACCAGTGTAAGAGGTCTTCCTGCATTGCCCCCAGTGCTTTCACATTTCTGAGCACCTGAGACATGGTGGTTCCCAGGTAAAGATGTTTATGGAGCCAAATCCCTCCTGGTTACTGGGCTTCACCTTTCTTGTGTTCAGTCAGAAACAACTGCACCCAAAACTGGAAATGGGCTTCATTACTTTGCTCCTTGAAGGACAAGGGAAAGTCATTGATGTTTTGGACTTTCAGCTGAAGAGTTACAATTTCAGATACCACTTTCAGTTTTCAAACAAATCAAAGAAAATGTACTTAAAATTTCCCTGTCTTCCTCCAAGATGTTTCCCTAATTTCTCCTCCAGTATTTTCAAAACTACGCCCAGTTCTTATCTCTGGGCTTCCTCCTCCTTCCTACACCTTCTGGGTTAAAGCTCCTGGACTTCTCTTCTCTGAAGGTGTGGTACTAGAGTTACAGCACTGCTGAGGGTATCAGCTGTCCCTTGCCACTTTCCCTCCTGAGAAAGACATGAATGAGTGGAACAAGATGACCTGTGGAGACCCTGGGTGGTGACTGTCATAGGATGGTGTTGATGATCCAGATAGGTCCTTCTCATGCCCTTTGTCCACTGCAGCACCCATTGTACCAGGTGTTAGTGGACCATACTCCCTCCTGTGCCCTGTACAGAAGTAAAAGGTCTCTGCAGTCCTAAGAAGAGCACTTCTGTCCCAGCAGAGGAGCAATGAGGGACTGTTCCTTGGTGGAAAGCCCAGGTGTCCTGTATCTTTATAATGGTAGCAGCTGATTGATGCACCAGTGATTTCATCCTACCAAGCAACAGGTGAGTGCAAGGGAGCAGGTGGAAAGGACATATATAGCAAGGGGAGCCTGCAGGTGAGCAGAGGACTGGTGGGGAGCTTGGAGGAATGTGCTGGCTGGGAGAAACCTGTGTCCTGAGCCAGCGGTGGGTGCTCTGATGTGCAAATCATGCTGCAGCTGTGCTCAGTAAAGATGGAGAGGTACAACTCTGGGGTCCCCTGTCCTTGTTCTGTGTGACTTAGTGCCTTGCTCTGACAGCTGAAGCTTTTGCTGGTCAGATGCCTCTGGTGGCTGGGGACTGCTCTGGCTGCTCCCTTGGCCCTAGCCCACCTTGTTGAGGCTGTCCAGCCATGCGTGACATTAAGGCTCCTCTAGGTCTCTGCAGGTTTCGCAAGGTTGATTGGGACCAGCGCGTGTCACTCTTGGCCACTTCCTCATCACCATAACTCTGGGCTGAATAACAAGAGGCCGAGAATCTGCTAACGCAGGCCCCGGCAGAGTGCCCCATCACTCTCTTTTATTCGCCCTGGAGATTTATGCTGCCTATCTCCCTTCCCTTTGTCCACCGGCCGGGCCCTATAAGTCATGTCCCCGGGCTGACAGGTCACGTGGCTTGTGCCGCTGCCCTGTCAGAGTGACTGATGCCAGGGGGTGATTAAAAGAGAGGAGGGGTGAGAGGTCAGCAGCAGGCGGCATGATGCGAGCGGGGGGATGTAATTATCACTCCTGTGACATACTGCTGGGGGCTTTCATGGATCGTCACCCGGGCTGGAGGTGGGGAGGGAGGTGCTGGAGCAGGGAGGGGGAGCGAATGGACACAAGGCGAGAGCGGGCAGGGAGGTTATGGGGGGCAGGGGCTTTCCGTTTTTGGGAGAAAGTAGGAAGTGTAAAGCCCAATCTGTTCCCCAAACTGAACTTCTAGCCTCCGGAATGAGAGAAAGGGCATTTGGAAAGCTGCAGGGGATCTCTGCTGGGATCAGGAAGCAGCCCTCTGGAGAGGCTTTTGGCCACTTTAAAATGTTTTAAGTTCCCTCCGCTGCTGCATCCCAACACTGACAACACAACACAGGCAAGAGTGCCTTCAGACATTAAAAAATGAGATGCACGTGTGCTCTGCAGGGGGTGATTTGACAGAGAAGTTGGCAGGCTCAGTCAGCTCACGCTCTGTGCTGACGGTGCCCATTTCCTTCTGCAATTCCCCTCTCTGGAGTCTTTTGTGGACAAGATGAGGCTGCCTGGGTAAATAGTCTCCCAGACACACCATGCAGGCTATATCTTTGGATGTCCCCTTTCTGGCCAAAGGTAGAGATGGGATCTTCAGCAGAGCAAAGAATGAGGAAAAAGTAGATGAAGACAGATTGAGAGGTACATACCTCTGTCCTGGAGAAGAGGATTTTGGATAGAACAGGAGGACAGCTGCCATATAAATGAGAGAAATAATTTATATTCTGACAATGGGAAGATTAAGAATGCTGGCTGGCAGATAGGGGCTGGAGAGGCTAAGATGATGTTGAGAAATGTCTTAGCAGTGAGTGTAGTCATGAGTATGGTCAGGCTCCAGCACTGCTGAGCTTTTGGGCAAGAACTGAAGAACTGAGAAGATCCATAGGAACGTTTCAGACAGTTCACTGTTTCTGAACCTGATCTGACTTAGGTAATTCCAGGGTATAGAAGTTTTCCCATAGATTCTGTTTGTGCCTTCTTCAGGCTCCATCGCCTAAACTTGAATTTCTAGTTTGCTCTTCTTGTAACTGGGAACCACTTCATCAAGGTGTTCCCTAGGCTAGGACTGATTGCTCCAACCCCCAGTTTCCAAGAGTATACATGGGAGCATTTCCAGTTCCCATGTTTTCAATGACTCAAACTGTCTTTATAAGCCACAGATAGCACTATAGACAAGCCTGAAGTTTAGTATTAGGACCTTGGACTATGCATGGGAAGGTGGTGAAGAACACGCAGTACTGTGCTGTCGTGCCCTCAGGATCCAGGGATGCAGGAATACCCCTGCACGTGGTCCGTCTAGTTCAATATCCATCCTCTAACCATGGCTGTCATCAGTGTGTCACAGGGAAGTTCATGAAACAGTCAGATGTGCCCCACCACTAAGGCCTTCCCCTAAACTTTTGTAGTTGGAGGATGGTGATGTGGACAGCTGTACCTAGTGCCACTTTCAGCTTTTGACTAGTGTTCTTTGACAGTACAGGGAATGACAGCCCTTCAGACTCAGGAGGCAAATATGTAAGTCAGAGTTCCTCTATTCCTCTCTCAGAGAAAGAGATGGAACTTCTTTGTGATCCGTAGGCCAGGGATGTATCTTGTTCATGGTGCCTCCTGGTTACTGAGTGGTTACATATAGATATCAGAGAGCAAAAGCTACCTGAAATAAACAAAATGAAACCAATCCAAAACAGACCAAACAAGAAGGAACCAACCAACCTCAGTAGCTTCTCATATCATTACTATCTCCACACTGGTGTGGCTCTAAGGGCAGCCAGAGGAATAGTTTATGGTTAGAGGAAAAATATCACTGAATAAACTAGAGTAAATATTATTCATGCAGTCTGAATTAAAGGATAAGTGTATTCTAAACATTGTCTTTCTCACCAGCCCTGGACAGAACTACTGTCACACCTCATTGAAGCTCAAGGGCTCAGAACTTCATTTATCATTAAATTACCTAAACTTAGAAAGAATCACAAAACTCAGCAGTATCTGCAGCAGGCAATCTTCAGTCTCCAAATTATGCATCTTGGCCTTCCATGCAGAGAAAAGGACACACTTCTTCAGATTCTCAGCAGTGACATGGTACATGTATAGTGTGGCTCTTCTCCTCTCTGCTTCATTTTTTCATAGCCGTGCTGGGAAGCATAGACAGGACTTAGCTAATGCCTCATATTATTATCATTCATGTGCTAGTGTGGCTCCACTTCAGATTTTCAGTTAGGTGTTTATTTCTGGAAGGGACTATGTGTTATGTGTAGTCCCTGTCACGTTGGCAGTGTGTCATCAACTTATTTGTAGATTCAGAGAAAATACAGCAGGAAGCAATGCTGAAAATTCCATGTAATCCAGCCCAAAGATACCTATGTGATTCTGTCCAAATGCTTACCTAACTTGGTCTTAAAGGAAAATTATTGTGCTACCACAACCTGTCTAACCAAATTATTTCAAGACTTTACTATACATAGAGCTAAAAAGTTCTCTGAGCTTTCTAAATGTCCCTTGATGCAGTTTAAGGCTACAATTTCTCCTACTCTCCAAAGACCCTGCCTCTTCAAAGCAGCCTGCTATGTATATGAAGATTGCCATCATGTCTCCTCCAGTCTTTTTTTTTCTCTAGACTAAACAAGCCCTGTTACAGCCTTTTCCCTGCAGGCCAGGTTTTCTAGATCTCTGATAATTCTTGCTTAACTTCCCTCGGTCCTTCTGGCTTGTCCATTTTTTTTCTTGAACTTCAGCATCCAGAGAGGAACAAGGAAGGTCCAAGAAGTCCAGCTCAGGCATTATTAACATTAAGGAGAGCACAAGTATTAGTTCTTGTGCCTTACAGACTGTTCTCTTGTTTGTACAGCCCAGTACATTGTTTGCCTTTTCACAACAGCTTGGCATGGGGATTTGTCTTCAACTTGTGATCCACTCTTTCTCCCTACATCCATTTCTATAGTGCTGCTACCTACCTGATTCTTCTCCAGATCCACAATTGTGCAGTTGATTATTCAGGCTCCGATGTACTCGGAGAAAGAGTATGCTAAGGGACCTGTAGCCTGTCTCCTTTATCACTTCCATGTGCAACATGCATGTGATATGTCCTGTGCTGAGGCAATGTGGCTCTGCAAGTCTCTCACCTTCCGTTTAGTTGTATAGTTGCATCTGCTTGTGTTAGTCCTACCTGATGGCTGAGTGTCGTGCTGTGGCTGACCTGCCTCCTTTCTTCCAGATCTTTTCTCCAGTTTGTCAAGGTCATTTTGGATTCTCAGCCCATCCTACAATGTCCATTCAGTCTCTCCCAGCTTAAGTAATCTGTAAATTTATGAGCAAACTCTCTGGTACAGTGAAGCCTGTGTTGATGGGTGACTACCCCCTGGGAAAGAGGAAAAGATTATACCTCATTGGGAATCAGCTACAAAAGTTATTGAAAATTAGAAGGGTGGGAATTGGGAACCAAAAAGGATGAACCTAGGCAATGTATTGTCCACTGAGTCACCTCCTATTTGGTGATGTTGGAACAGTTGCCTTTTTTTAGTGTGGCTTAAAGAAATCCTGTCACTTAAAGTACTAGGGACTGAAACTGAATGTGATTGGGAAATAGGAGACCAAAAGTGACATAGAGTAGAAAGTTACCTGGGTTAAAAAGAGCAGTGTGAATACATCCAAGATTTTTTGCAACTATCAACTCTAATAAAAAGTGGGATTCCTTTCCCTTGTGTTCCTTTTCCATAAGGGTTATAGGTAGTGGGCATTGGCAGGAAATGTTTGGTGAACTGGAAATTTTAAATCGAGGGGGAGTTCCACATGTGAAATCTCAGCATTTGTGTCACAAACCTTGGTTGTAGGGCTGTTCTAGGATATTACAGCGTATGGACTACAAAGAGCTCTTCCACACCAAACAATTCAGTTGTAATCTCACACATCAAGTGCAAAATCCCTCTTTTCTTCTGTCTTCAAGCCCAGATTCATTCCTCAAAACTGTTTGGTGAATTCCAAACAGCAAATACATTTGAGAGAATTCAACTTGAACGAACAACGTATCAATGGAGAAATAGGTTAGTTTTGGCAAATAGAGTATTTGCTAGATATTGCTTGCTCAGCTTTACAGGGGACTGGAAAGGACAAGCCAAAACAGCTGTTCCTAGTCTTTGCACGAGGGAAGTTTCCTTGAAGAAGGCATTAGGAATCTGTTATTCTGGGACAGAAAAGACAAGAGAAAGGGAAGAATTTACTGATGATGAGCTCTGGCAATGGTGATGGGAGGCAAAAGGGTATGGTGGTAAACAGAAGGACTGCATGAGGACAGGCAGGGAGAATGAGAGCAACAGATCGGAGTGGGAGATACCAGAGGGGTGGGGAGCATGGGGGAGGAGGCGAGGGAGTGAGCCAGGAGAAGACAGCGTGACTGTGTCTGATCTACACTGACGAGTACCAATGTTAACTGTCACCTCTCATCTCCAAACTAAATCACACCTGGAATTGGAGGCAGCGAGGAGCTGATAGAGTCAGCCTTAGAGAGCCGACAAGTCAATCAGAGCGGAGATGCGTGGAGAGACACCAGCTTTATAGGGCTCGGTGCCTTCATTCATCGCGGGATTTACACCTGTCAGCCCCCCGGCGGGGGGAGCGCGCTGGGACTCACTTCAGCACCACTTAAAGTGGGACAACAGACACATTACTGCAATCACCCTCTGCTCTCCTTTCCTCCGGAGGGTGCGTTTTATATTACAGGGAGCTCAGCTGCCTTTGCTAGTGGCATTTGAAGCTGAACGCACCTCCTCCCATGAGGAAAGGGACTGCCTGTATTTCAGGACCTGGAAGGCTATTCCCCACACAACTGCAGTGCCCCAGGCGAAAGGCGGAGAGAGGGCTGTGCGGGGCAGCGGGAAACGACAGGGTAACTGCTCGCCAACCAAAAACCTTCGGGAGCTACGGCTGTGCAAACCTATCTCATTATCTGAGTCTGTCATGGTATTTATCAGAAGAGGTCAGCGGAGGCCAGACCAAGAGATCAGCCTCCCTGTCTTCTACCCAGTTCTTCTCAAATACCTGTAGTGCTCCATAAAGACCCTCCTCTCCTTTCAAAAGAGCCCCCAGATCAGAACTCTTCCCTGCTGGCTAAATCCTGGGTACCAAAGCTTGTGATACAGGCTTTGAGCTGCCTGATCTCTTAATCCAGCTGTGTGTATTCATTTGAAACTGAAAGCAGCTCCTTTTTGTCGTCTGCTTCTCAGCATTAACTTCTCTTTGATGTAATTCTTGCTTCCGATGCTCTCTCCCTTCATGGAGAAGATTAGTGTGAAATTGGCCTGCTTCTCCAGAGACTGCAGTGTTAAGCCTCCAACACTTGGTCCTTATTGGAAATCCTTAACCCACATCGAGAGGAGGGGGAGGGAAGGAAAGTGTAAGAGTCCCAGACTTGACTCTGCCGGGCCTCTGTTGCCCCCATTCCCTTCACTGTTTCGGGAGTGGGAAGCATGGATGTTGAAGGAGGTAGGGATGTGCTCCGAGTGATGCAGGTATTTTAAAGTAGGGACAAAGATGGCATCCTAGCCACTAGGCATATATTCTTTCAGGTTGAGAAGAGAGGACGGCAGTGCAGGGGTAATCAGAGGGGACTGTGAGCATGCAAACAGTATGCCCAAGCTGGTCAGTGACACGTTTTGGGAGTTAAGACACAAAATCGGTCATTGTTAATCTGCTTTGAAGAAGTAGGCTTGGAGATGGATTGCCTATGCCTTTGTGGTGGGGATGGAGTGCAGGAGACAGAAGTTCCCTCTTCTCCTTGGAGGGATGTGGCTGCAGGTCTGCCTTGTGCTTCCTCTGGAGTTTTTTCCTCGTGAGAAGAGCCATGGGCTCAGTGGGGTTGAACTTCAGTGAGCTCCAGAACTGCAGTTCCTGAGTGTCTCTGCCTTAGACAAGTTGCTTGTGAGGGTCTCCCTTCCCCACAGTGCCAGGACAACAACCCTTGCTCTCCCTTTCACCCTGCTTCTTGTGCCTGCCTTCCCCCACACAGCTGTTCTCTGTTTGGCTTCCATCATCCCGCTATTACATGGTCTTCAACTTTACTCCACCAACCACTCTCTCCAGCCCTTGGACCTGCTCCTGCTGCTTCCTTCTCCACCAGCCTCTCCTGCCCACACTGTTCTTCCTGGTGGCTCTTCCCTACTCCCCACACCCTCAGGTCCTGACATGTGCTGCACTCCAGCGCCACCAGCCCCTCCTGCTTGGTCCTGCTCTGTTGCCCTCCCCACAAACACACGGTGCCATTATCTCAGGGAAGGGCCTTGAGCACCCCCCTTGGTTTAGCCTTGTGCTTCCTCTCGCTTGGTCGCCCCCCTCCCTTACCCAGGTCTGCAAATCACTCCTTCCCATGTCAGCCAGCAAATTGGTTTATCCTCCCCCCATCCCAGCTTTCATTACCTTGCCGAAATGAAGCGATATCTCCTCGGCGGAGGCTTCCCGTCGCTGCAGCCAGTACCCAAATCATGAGAGCTGGCATAATAAATGAAGACAAAGTGCCGGCGGCCCGGGCCATCTCTCCCACTGCGCCACTAGCCGCTGCCAGCTTCATTATTCGCTTAAGTTGCCGGAGAAAATTACTTAACCCTGACCCGTGTATTAGGGCCCTGTATTAATGCTGCGACAGGCATCTCTTACAGCAAAGAACAATTTATTAGAGCCGAAACAGGCTGCTTTTCTCTGTCATTTTTCCAATCTGAGCTTTGAACACACATCATTAAACTTGTCTGACTCTCTCCCCTTCTCCATCATTCCTTTTTTATTTTTTTAAACAGAAAGCGCTGTAGAGAATGGAGATTGTTCTGAACTCATGGAGTGCCTCGGACTTTGCCCCCTCCTTTCTCCCCCCATGCTCTTTCCTCCACACACAGCCCATGTCTCCATCTCTCTCTGTCTAATTCACCCTTATTCTTCTCCCTTTGTAGTCACATTTCTGTTTTGCAAACTCTTCCTTCTGAAATTCCCTCATATTATCTGCTTGCAGCTCTGTTTGTTTGCCTATTCCTCTTTGTACAGGTGTCATGCTCTCTTTCACTCCATGAGTTTGGCTAATCTTGCTTCTTTCTCTGTGCTGAACTGGAGGAAAGATGCTGGGAAGTGTACGCTCCTTATGCCAGCATAGGGTCTGTGCCAGCTTGCCCTGCCCTGGGACTCCCTGAGACACCAGACATCATCAGAACATCTCGGACTTGCCCTATGAACTGATTTTCAGCACTTTCACCCTCATCCCATTCTCTCCAAGGGCTCCACCTAATCACTGTCTGGTCTTCTACATCACCCAGCAGCACCCAAGCAGTGTGAGCACCAGGAAGGGTTTCAGCAGTGTGTGTGAGGGAGCTTTCTTGTTACTTGCTGAAATATTTCCACATGCTTTGGTGGGGTTCAGTTATGGGCTGTTTTTTATAGCTGACTCATTATAAGATCTAGAGTCATGCATGAAAATACAGAAACATGTGGTCAAAATAATCACGCTGTCCCTTTTGAATCCCATGCTGATGGACCAAACACATGGAGGCAAAGGGAAGTTAGATACAGGGTGGTGGCTAAGAAAATAATAATAAATAGGGACATTGGTCATTTTACCTCCGCAGTATTGAAGCTGCATGTACTGGCTTGTTTGTTTCCCTGCCTTCCCTCAGTTAATTTGCCTTTTTTTTTTTCTCTCTTTGTATACCACCTATCAACTTCCATGTTGTTTTCTCACTGTCCCATTTAATGAAACAATTGTGTAGCTCTTACATCACTGTAATATTTAAGTTCTGTCTTTTCTTTTTCTCTTTTTCAGCACTGTTTCAGAAGCTGTAATCCTCTCTTCTCTTTCCCATGCATCTTCTTGTGTTACCTCAGTCACTGTCCTTGGTTCACTGTCACTACTTGGCTCTTTTTCCACCAAACACCTCCACTTTCTGTTCCTTTTACATATTCCAATTGTCCCCTTTCCCAGTCTCATTCCAGTCTAGTCATTATAATTGACACTTCAGAGCCATCAGTTGGGATGGATTTAGCAGGAGGCTGACCATGCAGTTTCTCCCCTTTTCTACTTCCTGACGGGCTGCAGAGAGAAGAAGAAAGAGAGGGTGAGAATGAACCATACAAGCTCTTCTTCAGACCTTATTGCTGCAGCCTTGCGAAGTTGGTGGCAGAATACTGTCTGACGAAGAAAGTAGCTAGTAGTGGAGGCTTTTGCAAATGCCTGATCATTTTTGGTTTGATATCCAAGACCTAGACTTCCTCACTTGAAGGCAACCTGGGCTATGTGAGTGCAGAGCAATAGCCCAGACTAGGTATCCAAAGCTGGAGGCTACCAGCTTACAGTAGCCTCTACGGAGTCTCAGCTGTTTAAGGCTTGGCGAGAGGGTATTTGTGTCCAACTGCCCAGGGTTGAGTGCTTAGTCTCTGGGTAAGGCTGCCTATCATGCTATTGTATTTCATCTCCAGAACCCCGCTGGCCAGAGGTCAGATTAGGTGAGGGGCTGGCAGAAGCCTGTGTTTGCCTTATTATCAATTGTATTAGACCAGAGCTACCTATTAATACGGGATCTTCCTCTTCATTCATTAGTTGACTGGTGATACTAGAAATTCAAGGCTAAGCCCTCAGCATCTTTAGAAAACGATGACATGAGTAACTCAGAATTGCAACACACAAACTGTTTATGACAAGTATTCTTCTCCATTTCCATTGTACTGGTGATTTGCACAAGAAATCAGCAAGAAATGGACACTTCATTAAAGATGAAAGGCTAAATATACAGACTCTCACAAATCATTCTGGCTTCAAAGATTTCTAAGTCTGGCTCTGGGCCTACTCTTAACTGTCTGTTAACAATTTGTTCTTTGTCAGTAGTTGTCCCATGGGGATAAGTGAATGAAGAGAAATTGCGAAGGATTGAATGGATCTTGGTGACCACTCTGCCCTCCAGCTAGCTTTCCAAGAGACCATATATTCCTGGACATGTCCTCTACTTGTCAGCAATGAAACTTGGTGCTAAATGGGAGGCCTTGCCTTGTGTGGAGGGTCTGCTTCTGTCTGAATCTCCCAGAGGAGCTGGAGATTACTAGAGCTCAACACATGGTCATGGGTAGATGGGATTAGGCTAAGAAGAGGTAGGATATCTGCCTGGGGTGGGAGTTAGGAGAGGTTGTTTGTGCTACTTTATGCAGACTCCATAGTGTGACAGTGAGCGCTTCTGTCTGCCTTCTTGTTCTCCTGCACAATCTAGACAAGAAGTATTTCTGGATTTGCATCAATTTATTGCGAGTGCCCTGCTGGATTGAGTTTCCTGCAGTCTGAAGAGTGAGACAACCTGCCTCTCATCCCAAGCCTAGAGGAATGCCTTCTGTCGAAGGCAGAGGAGAGGTCAGTCCCCATAATTTTTTCAATCTGCGGCTGCTCAGCTGACGCTTTGACTTCTCTGTTGCAGCTTTTCTCTCCAGTATGGACCTTGCCAAAGACCCCTTTGTCATCTCAGAACAGGATTTTTGACAGTCTTAAGTACAGCATTGGCAATAGACTAACAACAAAAAAATCGTAATAACTGAAGCATTAACTAATATTAAATATGGGAGTACTGGGTTGGTTAGATTACTCTAATTTAGTAGAATCTTTATTAACTTCCTGTCCACTGCAAATTTGTCTGGGATGCCAAAGGTTTATGGTGAAAAAAGAAGGAAAATTGAAGTGATGGGAGTTTTTTTCATTGCATCATTCAAGTTCAGCTTTTCATCCTACTCCCAAGCCCTAGTGTTTATGCGGGCTGGATGAATTTTCAAGGCTGCTTACCTTCTCGAAGAGGGAGAAAGTTATTTCTAGCAATGTCAGGAATCAAGGGGATTCTGTAGCTATTTGTCAGGGAAGTGATTGTGAGCTGAAGGACAGCAAATTCATGAAGACATAAACATGGTACATGAGATGGCTTGGGGGCTGGCAGGCTGTATCACAGCAGTGATATCTCTAAAATAGGGGAAATATCTCAGAAGACATGCATGGAAAGAGTGGTGCAAAAGCTGGATCATAGTACAGTCTGGGGTAGTTTTCTTCTGCTTGTACATCATTTCTGTGAGTGAGACAGTCAGGGGTCCTAGTTTTTAGCCACCTGTTGAGGCATCAGCTAATGAGAGACACTCTAAATAGCCATGCATGACCTCCCCATGTAGCTGGGAGGGAGGCCAACACTTTTGTGCATCTTCTTCTTTGGCCATCAGGGAAAGGCGTTTAAGATGAGCTGTCAGCTGGGCCTTTATGAGCTGAACAACTCGAGGGGGCTTTTGGTTATGAGTGTGCAGGCTCTGCCACCATGTAGAGCATCTCTCCAGCCACTAAAACTGCTGATCTTTAGAACCTCTACATTGCTTTTTTCCTTAGATGTGGGTAGGGGGTCACTGGGGCTGACAGGGAGAGGAGGGGTGGAGGAGATGTCAGTGAGGGTGAGAGGGGATGGTTGGTTGGTGTGGCTGCCCTTCTGCTGGGAGTCCCTCCCGAATTCCCTGCCACTCTCCTGCCTAGCCTGATAGCTCCTCCAAGTTCTCTAATCACCTTCTTGCTGTAATGAGCCTCTCATCTCACTGATGGAAATCAGGGTATTTGGTTATGAAAGGGACACTGTTAATAACACGATCTCTCTCTTCCCCACTCCATCCCCCACTCCCCCCGCCAGCCCCCCTCCCAGCTCTCCACACAATTCTCTCAATTAACGATAGGCAGAAATTAATTTTTCCCCTGGACTGAAACAATTGCTTGGCGGAGGATTGCCAGCTCGGCTCCAGATAGGGACCTTTCCCAGCAGGACCCAGAGAAAGGAGGAGAGACCGAAGCGATAAGCAGGGCCCTATCAGCAGCCACAGGACGCAGTAATACAAATGTTATCCTTAGAAATGTATTTAAAGAGGATATGTTTATAATTCGAAGGGGATTGTCAGGCTGCTCCCCTCCCCCTCCCCACGGATCCACGCTGCTGCCTTCTTCCTTACCATGAAGCACTCTCAACCCTCCGAAAGGGTTGGCAATGTCAGCATCGCAGGCTCCCCTAGCCACAGCACAGGGTAGGAGGAGGGGGTACCTGGGTGCAGTGCTGGGAATGGCCGTGGACGGCCATAGCACCCGACACGCAAAAGCCAGGTAAGGCAGTGAGCAGGATCTGCTCAAGGGGCAGGGACTTGCAGCAGATCTACTTGGGTCTTGAGCAACAAGAGGCAAGGACCAGGCAAAAATGCTGTGCAGAAAGCAAGCAGTGGTAGGAGGAATGAGCAAGTACATAGAGATAAGGTAGGAGAGCCCTAGCTGCAGGCTGGTCTGGAGGGCAGGAGGAGGTTAAGTGCAGGCTGGGGGAGGGATCCGGCTGTGGCAACTGTGTTCCAGTAACACTCATGACTCAGAAAATGCTGTCCTCTTGGTGGCTTTCTAAAGGTACCCATTCATAGATCCCATATGCATAATAGCTTCATGTTTAAAAATAAGCCATCTGGCCCAGCCCAACCTACGGATGCCAGCCAACCTGCAGGGCTACTCCAACAAGTGTGCCCCTGGCTAAAACACCCAGGCGGGTTCACATGTCCAGCAGTAGAGCACCTTCACCTTCCCCTTGAGTAAGGAATGACAATGCATCCAATGAGGCCTTCTGGCAACCCCTGCTTATGCAGACTTGTGACATGCCTTGCAGCCCTATAGAAGACCTGCTGCTCTCCTGCGTACCAGTTGATCTCACTGCAACGGGCAGATAATTGCAAGATGCAGGGACAGCAAGAGAGGAGCAAGAGACTCCATAGAGGACTTTCAGGAAGCAAAATCTGCAATCATTGCAACTGCAAAAGGCATCATTCCAGCCTCCTCGAGGCTTCACCACTCCTTGTGGGTGAACCCCACACTTGGCTCTGCTGGCTTTCTTTGACGCCTATCTATAGCTTTTGAAGCAGCACTTGTTCTTGCTAAGGGCAAGCTAGCACTTGGTTCCTGCCACCTGACATTAACATCCATGATGTTCCAGCCCTCACCCGCATCACTGGTGTCACTGCCAGCTCTCCACTGCCATGGCAAATGTATGTCTTTTCTCAACATCAAAGCATCCTCAGGGAATTTAGTTGGGTCCCTGAGGATGGCTGTGAGACTGCTGAGTGCCCCTCTGGGAGGCTCAGAGGCCACTGTTCTTACACCAGCAATGGCACATGGACAGACACTGTAGTAAGAGCCCAGACCATTTCAGTCCTACAGAAGTCCTTGATCTATTGCCTTGATCTATCAAGTAAAATGTGCTAGATAAGAGATGAGTAGCTTCATGACCAGACTTTCAGTTGCAAGACTAAGAGGATTCCTGTAATTTGTTTACTGGTTCTTCAGTTGCTGCCTTGCTTGCACTCAGTTTCTCTTTTTGTTTAGTTCTTGCTTTCAGGTTACAGCATTATTAACATCCTGCTTGCTATGTTTAAATGTCCTTTCCATGGAAGAATCCAAGTAAAACTGATTTCATTTTTTAAATTTCTTTCCCAAGGAACTCTGCATCTGTGACACCTTGTCTCTCACCTGTCACCATAATAATCATGTTTGGTTTATGTTGCCTCACACCTATATTTACAGTGTACTCTCCACAGCAGTCAGGAGTTTGACTTGGCAATATCAACAGCAGTCCTGACCATGTACCCCACATGTTGTCATTGCTCAGCCGACTGCTAGCAGCCACAAAGTACCCGTGAATCCTGACTGAGGTAGGAGCTTCATCTCTATTCAGTGCTCAGCACACAATACTGGAGGGAGGGTGGCCCTCATATGCACCAGGTTCCACAAACCTCCTGACTCCCCTCACTTCAGCTCATTGTCTCCACCATGCAGACTTTGTCCATCCTGTGCCAGATATGTGAAGGCAGGCAGCAGTCCCAGAATGTCAGAGCATCTCTATGACTAGTGGGCCAGCAAGGGTGGAGGAGGTGATTTGATAGACTCTGCTAGCCTGCCAGTGCAGGGGAGCAGTGTTAGACCAGATGTCTGATTCAGTGAGTCTAAAGAAAAGATGCATGTTTTAAAGTACAAAATTAATTTATTGCTGTTAAGTGTGAAAACCTCTTCCTTTTGCTGTGAGCAAGTGAAGTCTTTTGGCCTCATGCAGAGATGCTGTGGGCAAACAATAAGCCCTAAAAGCCAGCCGATATTTAACAGGACTAGCTTGACCCCCTGGGAGATTAAAATGCAACATTTACAGACAGGCCAGCCCTACTTTCTGTATTACTTCAAGCTCATAGCTAGAAAGTTCTTTTAGACATCTCCCCACAGTGTATTAGGGTCACTGGGAATTAAGCACAGGTCTGTCATAGGACACTGAAATACAGGTCATCCCTGATTATTAGGACTATCAGGAATCCTTCAAAGCCCACATTAAATGAACACCAAAGATGCTGCCAGCAGATTACTCACAGGAACATAAATGTAGGCCTGAATTTCACTTCACCCTCAAAGACATATAATTGAGAACCAGAGCATATTAGGAAAACACCAGCTGATGCTTGTAGAATAGTAAATGGAAATAAACTGACCCTCTCTGCCCCACAGCCATTGGCAAGAGTCCTGGTGTTGGGCTGAGAAAGAGCATTGACTATAGAGAAAAAAATATCTACTACCATGGTCTGTAAAAGAATGCAGATAGGATATCTGCCCTGCAAATGACATCAAAGAAGCTGCAAATGAAAACACCAAATTTCAGCTTTTTTCTCTCTCTCCCCCCTCCTGCCCTGACTCTCTCAGCAGCTTGGTTTCTCCCCCAGTTCCCAGCGCTGCCAGACAATGGCCTCAGATCAGCATGCAATGATACTGATGGTGTTGCGGTAACCTCTGTCACAGGTAAGCATGTGGTGACTCGTGCTTTCAGGGCCATGGGAGTCACTAATTTGGACTGTTGTTAGCTTCTCTGGCAACACCCATGGAATGACACCGGGGCATGAAGCTGGGATGGGACCACTGTGTGAGAGAAGGCCACAGAGCTGTCTCTGCAGCTGATCAATGATCTTGAGCTCCTGCATTGAAGCTCCTGGGTTCTCCTCATGCCATTTGTTCCCTTCCCTCAGCTTCTCCCACTGTTGCCAACCTGACAATCCTCAGTGAGGTTGTGGAGCCACCTATCCTGGTTACAGTAGCATTCGTCCCTTTTTTCCTCATATTTGGTAGTAGTAAAATATTCTTAATTGGTAGTGGCATGCCCAGCTACCCAGAAAGAGCCGAGGTTACCACTAGAAGGCAAGATCCATGGCCTTTGCTAGCAGGGGTTCCCATGAAGCCAGTGGTACAAAACTCTAGGAAGAGTAGCTAAGCTCTGTAAGCATGCAGGGTATTGCGGCACTGATCTCCCTAGCCATGTTCTTGGGGCTGGTATTCAGTGATTGCAGCCCCATGCATACAGCCACAGCCTGTGTGACAGTCTCCTCCCCTCCCTGCCATCTTCATCCAGCTTTTGTCACTGGGCTGCCCATGCTGAGCCAGCCTAGCGGCAGTCACCTCACACGGATGTCCCCACTGGTGGACTGGCACCTCCAGATGGGAGCAATCCAAGGCAGACTGTACCAGCTGCTGGGGTGAGGCGCCAGTGAGGGTCTCGTCACGTGCAGAGCCTCCCAGTTATCATTTCTTTCCACTTTCAGGTGCTGTTTAAGCTTGGGCTGTGTTGGCAGTTGGGAAACTGGGCTTTGAAGGTGCCCGAGGGAGCGTTCGTACAAGACAAGTAATGGGCAACTCGCAGCTCAACAGCCAAAGTCTCCAGAAACTCCTTCCGGGTGGTGGGGCGGTGGGGAATGTGGCGGTATAGCCTTGTCCACCATGCACTTCTTCACTCCCTCCCTTTCAGCCCTGTCCTTTCTCAATACCCAGGAAAGATTAACTCCTCTCCGTGCGCCAGAGAAAGTTATTATCATTAATGAAGAATTAAAAGGGAGCGATTAATAAAGGGCCCTTATCTGGCAGTGAGGAGGAGGCTGGACAATGGGAGGAAGATGGAGAAAATGAAAAACAATAAATATGAAGTGTAAAAGGAGGCGAGCACTGCTCCCACTTGTTAGATCGCAGCTGCATCTCCTGAGGGGGGAAGGCTCCAAATTGCTAATTACTGCCTCTGAAAAGACCTCGCTCTGATATGTTTTCTGCTGAAAGGTTCCCATTAATGAAGCAGCGATGATGCCGTTTCCCTTTGACTTGCCTTCAATTCCCTCCCCGAGCTTCCTCCCAAGCCGGGAACAATGAGGCCCTGGGAGCTGGCGGCTCCCACAGGCCTCTCAGAGACTCGGCCGGGGGCAGCCGAGTGAGGGGAGCCGAGCCGGCTGTGAAATATGGAGGGGGGAGATAAGGCAAAGACAGAGGAAAGAGGCTCACTCCCAGGAGCCCAGGGAAAATTTGCAGTTATTATGAAGGAGATGAGACAGATTAAAAGCCCTTGTGTTCTGCGCTGCCCTTTTATTTAGTGGCTTCATCTCTGAGATGAAAGAAGTTGGAAATGACTTTCTCCGCGTTTTGCTGCAAGAAGCTTCACGGCACATTTTTTGACTTTATTCCTCCCTTTGTCTCCTGTCCCCTTTCTGTCTCTCTCTTTTTCCTTTTAACCCCTGGAAGGTTTTGCTGAGAAGCACCATGGGACCAGGCAGAGCATTTGCTGGGGTAAAGCAACGACCCCTCTACTCTTCCCATCCAACCAGGCCATACCTCTCCCACTGCCCGCCGGAGAGGGAGCTGGGCAAAGGTGCCGCAGCAACACGCTGCTAGTGTCCTGCCAAGATTCCTCTCCTGCTCACCTCAGAAACATCCCTCACCACTCTCTCCTCTTCCGCCTCTAGGCCCAGCAACAGTGCAGCACTGGTGACCACAGCCTCTGGGCAGGAAGAAGAAACCTGTACGTACAAAGCCCGGTGACAGATAACAATCCAGTCGGGGTAAGAGTCCTGAACATTTTATATCCCTAGAGTATTTCACGAGCAAAACTAGTGCTGAGAAGATGGGCCAGTTCCTGCTGTCCATGCAGGGAACCTGCAAACTGCACAGAGAGTAAGAAATTTACCAGGGACGCAGGATGAAGTTGAATGCAGGGAAGGACTCAAAATTTACGGTCACTGGCCCATGTCAGAGTGAACCTTGTAAGATAGGACAGAAACACCATAAACTGCTCAAAACCAGATTACCCCAACTGCGCTGTTATATTTCTCTAACTCCTATTCCCAGTTTTCTGATTTTTCCCCGTACTCATCAACGCTCCTTTGCTGCACCCTTTTAGCTCTTGGGACTCTTGCAATTGCTTTGCCCTGTCTTTTGCTTTTGCCCTATCTCTCTCCCAGAAAAGCAACCCCACACACCAGTCTGTTGCCTTTACTCAGGCCAAACGCTGCCAACATCTGCTGAAATTTGGTTTGAAGTGTTGAAAATGGCAAAAAAATTGGATGGGTAAAGTACAGTTTATACCAGTTGCAAAACAGTTTGCTGACCAACAGAAACAGCAGAGAACTAGTTGGGAAAATGAAGGTAAACAAGAGAAATTAGAGTGGGCATCTGCTGCCATCTCCCCAGGACATCTGAACGCAGGATTTCTTGTACACAATTGTCTGGTTCGTTATCCTACCTGGAACGGCAGCCAGTACTGAGTGCTTGAAATGAAGGGGTAAGAAGCTCTGAAGTGGATGTTTACAGAATAACCTTCCCATCAGGGGAGTTTCGCTCTAACCCAGACATTTTGTAGCTGTTCTATATCCTCAAGCATGAAAAAGGATTGCAGCGGTGAAACAGGATTAGATTTTAGGAGGGATTGGCTCTCAGATCTGAGAGTAAAAAGAAAACCCCTGTATTGGAAATAGGAAACTGGCAGGGAAAACAAAATTCTGCAGGCAAGTAGGGTGAGTTACTGCCACGGAAAGGGTTAAAAAGACAAAAGGACAGAATTTTACAGACAACTTGGTGCACAGAAAGTAACTTAAATGAAGTCAGCTATTGGAAATAGGATAAAAATGATCTACCGAATGACTTTTTTTCCTAATATTTCTTTTCCAAGGAAATTTGTCAGAGAACTAAAAGGTAATGAAAATGTTAACATGACAGCTCAGACCGACATAAAGGACTAGTTAGAGAAAAGGCATGTAGAAAGCTCAGTGAAGCGAAACGACAACTGTCCTATTGGGGTGTAGGAATCAATGGCAAACTCAAGGATTTGGTTATTTCTGAAGTATCTTGACAAACTAGGGAGGGTGCCAGAGGACTGAGGAAAAGCAAGCACCAGTCTTTGGGGGGGGGGGAGGAGCAGGGAGGAGGCAGTGATCTTGGCAATTATCACCCTTTCAGAGTAACTTCTGTTCCTGGTGACATGATGGAATAAATGGAGGTGGAAAAAAATGTAAAAATACAAAGGCTAAGAGATCTATGAGCAATAAGCAGCAGCATAGATTTATAGAGAACAAACCATGTCAGACAAACCTGATTACTTTCTCTGACTGAATTTACAAAATTAGTGAAGAGAACGCCACGAACGTAATATATCTGGACTTGTGCAAAGCCTTTGATATGCTGCCTTGTTAAGTGTCACTTGAAAAATGAACCAGTATGGGCTTGAATATGAATGCAGCCACCTGGGTTAAAAAAAAACCAAACAAAACAACAAAAATCAACACGAAAGATGAGAAATAAAAGGGAGTGCTAAGCAAAACTGGACGGTGGCAGGGTCACACCTGGCTTTCCTCTGACGGCTGCCGGTTGTGTGTAAAATGAGAGGGATGATAGGAAAAGAGGTGCAAGGCTTAAGGAGAGGGGAGTAACACTGTGAGGTTTAATTTAGGAGATATACACAATTAGTGTGCCAGCAGCAGAAATGGAGGAGCTTGGATACCGAGTTTATTGGTTGCCCATTAAAAGAACCATCTATCATAACGAAGCAGCTAATGGGTAAGCATAGAGGAAGGGCTGCCCCGTGAGCAAGTTAAATGATCCGCAATGGCTCCAACAGCGGCACCGACGGAGAAGAGACCAAGAGCCTCGCAGCCCCGTAGCCCGGCCTGAGGGGCGGGTCTGGGGGCGGCGGCGGGGGGGGGGCGGCCCGGCCGTGAGGCCGCTGCGCCGCCGAATCGGCGGCGCAGCGGCCTCACGGCCGGGCCGCCCCCCCCCCGCCGCCGCCGCCGCCGCCGCCGCCGCCGCCGCCAGACCCGCCCCTCAGGCGGGGCGGGCGGGGAGGAAGTGGCCCGGGGAGGCCGGAAGCGGCGTTGACGAGGGGCTGGCGGAGCGGGGCGCTGGTCGGTGAGTGGGGTCGGGGTGAGGCCCGACGGAGGGTGTCGGGTCCGTGACGGGGGAGGGTGGTGGGGTGGAGGGGGTAGGGCTTCCCGGTGGGGCCGGCAGAAGAACCGGGCTTCTCTTTAGAGGAGGGAGATGGTGTGGCCGAGTCCCTGAGGGCGCTCGGACTAAGGGCAGGCGGCCTGCGGCTGTAGGTTATTCAGCGGGATGGGGGCGCGGGTTGTTCCTGAGCCCGGTAGGAGGTGGGGAGAGAAATCCCACGTCTGCAAGGCGCGGGTGGGGAGAGGGAGGTTGTGAGGTGAGGGATTTGGCCAGGACTTTGGGATTGGCACACTGGCAGCCGTGAGGTGGAAGGGGTGGGATTTTTTGGCAGTAGGAGCTGGGGCTAGGTCTCATACACCCCGGCGTAAGGGGCGCAGCGTCCCGCGCGCCTTGTTTTGCTGTTGAAGTGATGCTGGCTTGCAAACTACCTGTTTTACTGTCTGTTTTACTCTCAGCTTTGCTGTTTGTCTACTTTTTGGAAGACTCGATCTGTTTGCCGAGCAGGCTAACCCCTCTCTGTGGCTTACTGACACCAGGTAGCGAACTAGTTGCAGGCTGTCATACCCTTAAGATGTGTAATAGAGCATGTTGCTTCAGTGCAAAAGATGCAACCTTAAGGCCTTTTGAGACACAGAGCACTTGACGCAACTGCTGCAGTAGCAAGATCTCTGCTACCATGGTTAGAAGGGGGGTTTAACCCTTGCAAAAGGAAGGAGTGAGCGTTAGCCCAAGAAGCAGCAGTTGTCCTGCATTGGGTTCTCCCAGGCAACTCCAAAGTAAGTGTGTAACTTGGTTAATGTTACAAAGGCTGTAGCATACTGTAGTCTAGTGATGTGTTGGTAGCGGCATTTATGTCTGGTGCTAATTGTTTATTGTCATTTTTTGTAGGCATTGCCAATGGATGAACTGGTGCATGACTTGGCCTCAGCCTTAGAGCAGACTTCAGAACAAAACAAGCTGGATGAGCTATGGGAAGAGATGGCCCTAAGCCCACGGCAGCAGCGGCGTCAGCTTCGCAAGAGACGGGGTCGTAAACGACGTTCAGACTTCACGCATCAGGCAGAGCATGCCTGCTGCTACAGTGAGGCCTCAGAGTCAAGCTTGGACGAAGCTGTCAAGGATTGCCGCGAGGTGCTGACAGCCAATTTCAGTGACTCTGATGACATGGCAGTGGTCAAACGACACCCAGCTCTCAGTGCCACCCTAAGGAGCAAGCAACACTCGTGGCATGAGTCAGACTCCTTTACAGAGAATGCACCCTGTCGACCTCTCAGGCGCCGACGGAAAGTCAAACGTGTGACATCAGAGGTGGCTGCCAGTCTCCAGCAAAAGCTCAGGGTCTCAGAGTGGAACTATGAGAGGGGCTGCAGGTTCAAGTCAGCCAAGAAACAGCGTCTTTCACGCTGGAAAGAAAATGCCCCTTGGACATCATCCAGTCATGGCCTTTGTGAATCAGGAGAGAACAGGCCCTTCCTCAGCAAAGGGGGAAGGAAGGAGCGGATGGAGTGTGAAGCTGATGAACAGAAACAGGGCTCAGATGAAAACATGTCAGAATGGTGAGAGCTCGGTTTCTTCCCTGTGGTAGTCAGATGGCCACCTTGCTTGCAGCTGCTTGTAAATCCTGTGCCTTGCTTTTAGAAGTTCTTATCAAAGTTATTCAGTGCTGTTCTCTTTTTGAAGAGGAGAAATATTTCAGCTACTTCTAAACTGTAGATTTTTTCCAAGTCTTTCCTGTCAATGCTGTACTGATAACCCAAAACGCTTCCTTGAAAAGTTGGCAAGCTGATATGTTTCTGGCTTCTGTTGCACAAGGAGCCCTCTGAAATATCTGTGGCTCTGCAGCTACAAAGTGGCATGCTTGTGGCCTGAGTTTTGGAGAGTAAATCCACCATTGGCACTTGTGTTGCGTGATTGATATGAACTGATCTCTTGTTTTCAGAATTTATCATAAGTAGTAACCGGGAACAGATCAGGTCTCCCATCATGACCACTAGTCCTCTGTGCAGGTACTATGTGAACCTCAGTCAAAACATATTGTTTGCAGTTCTGCATCTCTGCTCTGGATCTGGAATAAGGTACTGAAAGGCTAGCAATGGGGAAAATGTAGAGAGATGATAAAGAAGTTGGTGCGAACTTGTATTACTTACAGGATGAGCCTGTACAAACAGTGGAGGCTGGCATGTCTTAATCTACAATTTTGGAGAACTTTCATGAATTTGTGGCACAATCTCATACAAGAGATGAAAATGAGAAGTGTAAATGTCATGGTCTGAATTTGTGTGTCACTCTTGGGAAGTTTTCCCCTTGCGTATGACTTTTATTCTCTCCATAGAAGGTTTGGGGTTATAAAACTGCTTCTGTGTGAAGAGATTTTTCAGGTTAGAAAAGAAACAACTGCTGAGAATCAGGTGGAGGAGATTTCAGAAAGTGAATAGGGTTTTTTATTTGCTGATAATCATTGTGTAAGGAGCAGGAGACATTGAGGAAACTTTTTTAAAAAAAGTATTGTTTTTCATGAAACACGAGCTTTGGAACTCTACTGTGGGACATTTTGGAGGTAAAAAATTTAAATGTGTCCAAAACAGGGATGTGGAGCATAGATTTATCAGGGGCTGTTAAGCATTACAGCCCAGATGGAAGATCTGGATCAGGAAGTCCTTAAACTGCTGACCGCTAGAAGCTGGAGGAATATACAGAAGAAACAGTTGGTCTGTCTTTGTCATGTTCTCACATTCTTTCCTCAAGCATCCACTGTAATAGGCACTATCAGACAGAGGACAGTGGATTTGGAAGGTATAGTTGTTTGACCCAGTATAATTGTTCATATGTTAAGGTTCATTTAAGTGTTCTGGCTGTCTAGCTCCTGCGGTTTGTCAGAGTGGACAGATGGCACTTGGTTATTGAGGGCTTTGTGGGTAATAGCTGGAGTGCGAGCTTCTCAATGCTATTTTCTGTGAAGAGCATAGTTTGTAATACGTCCTCACTGTCCTGATCCAGGGGACCACTATTGCATTTTTACTAAATAAGTGTGGTTTGTTTGTAACCTTTACAGGGTGGAAGTAGCAAAAAAGTGGTCATTTTTTTCCTTAAAAAGTAGCTATTATTTGCTTAAAAAATAGGTGCAAAGTGGGCCTTTTCAAGAGGCTAGTGGATGCCTTTTTGCTACTAGTTGTTAAAAGCACTTTTATCTTTTGAGAGCTATTTGCTGGTAGTCCAGGAAAGGGAATGTGCTGAGTAGCCCCTGAATGTTGCATGGCAGTGGTGATGGACTGAGAGATACCCTTACTTGATGTGGCAGTGATGGACAGTGTTCCTTGAGGGCTTTTTTTTCCACCAGTCAGAGTCTGTTCCGTCATGTCAAACCTGAACTTAAACCAGCAGACTTTCATCTGGCCTTTATTTGTGCCAGCATTTGAAAGAGTAAATAAACAGCTTTGTCTGGACTGTTACTTGAGGACCATGCTGGGAGATCACTTTGTTCTGTCTCAGTTGTTCCTTGCTCTCAAACTAATTATTGTGCAAGTGTCTGCATCACATGACATTTACCATCTGCTGCCAAATCCTTGGGATTCTCTTTGGAAAGCCAGGGGTTGGAATATTTGACCTCTCCAACACCACATGTGTGATCTGTGCTATATGACTCACTAGAGAGGGTCAAAGTTGGAGAGAGAAATACATGCAACCCTCTTCACTGCAGAGTATCCCTCACAGCAGTGAAGGATCATGCTTTGGTCTCTGCTGCTCTAAATATAGCACTTTGCTGCTAGCAGCAGAGTGAAGCTGGCTGTGCTTACCTCACTCTCACTGTGCTCTAGCTGTTTTTTCTGGTACTGTAAGAGAAGTACTTAGCACAGATGTGTAACAAGGGCATATCCTGAGGAAGGGAGAAGAAAATTGAATGCCTAGGAGAGCGAATGGTGTGGTTGTCATCACAAGCTGATGGGAGGGAGAGTGACTGACATGGCTTGTGGGACTTGGAAGCAGTCTGTGGTGATCTGGTGATTTACAAAACACTTTGATACTGAATTGGTTCCACAGCTGTTCACTCCTCTAGCAGTGGGGAATGTCACAAAACGAATGTGGTTTTAGGCAAATGTAAGTTGTATATTCAGAGTTGAATTTTTTTTTTACCTTCTTTTTCCTCCCCTCCACTGATGCTTATTTCTCTTCATTATGTGGGAATGAATCTCTGTAAATGCTAAAATATCTAGCATTTTGTCTGCTTTCTAGAAGGCTCCTTATCCTAAGGCAGATCAAAACCCTACTGTATTCAGTAGATAAACTCCCATTCACTGAGAAAGCTTTGGATATGGATCCTTAATGAGGAGGTAGTTTTTATAGTTTGCTTGTGAGACTGCACCTAGTCTTTTCCTGGAGGAAGATGTGCTGCAGTATTGTGATTCAAAGTGTGCATGAAATGAAATCTTTGAAATTGTTTGCCAAACGTGGCAAGAGATGAACACAAATTGAGAGAAGGAAGGATATGCAGGAACATGATGAGGGAATGATGATGGTTCTAAATTGGGTAATGACTTGACTCAAAGCCTGATCTATAAATGATTGTGGAAACAACAGAGAAAGCAAGTGGCCTTAGTTTAAGTAGTCATTTGTATATTTGTACTAAGGTGACAATTAACTGCTAAGACTGTCCCTTAATGCTTTGAGATTCCCTGCAGCCATAATAAAGTAAAGGCAATTTATATATTGAGTGCTGAAGTTGGTCTGAGTACTCCCAAAGTTGTCTGGGTTTGGCTTGAGGGCAGAAGAAACCATAGTACAAGAGCTGTCTGAAAAATCACTCTGAGTGATGTGCTTACTAGTGAGAGATGGGCAGTTTGTCTAATCTACTCTCAAGTGCCATAACTCTTAACAGGATTTTTTCAAACTGGGGATTATACTGACCCACCAGTGCCGTGTGACTTCACTGGCTTGATGCTGATGTATTTGTTGAGCTCCACACAGCTGCCCACTCACTCCCCTGCAGTGGGATGGGGGAGAGAATTGGAAGAGTAAGCGAGAAACATAAAGTTGGTATAATAGGTAAAGCAAAAGCTATGCATACAAGCAAACAAAAATAAGGAATTGATTCACTACTTCCCATTGGCAGGCAGATGTTTAGCCATTTCCAGGAAAGCAGGGCTCCATCATGTGTAACAATTGCTTGGGAAGACAAATGCTGTAATCCCAAATGTCCCCCCCTCCCTCCTCCTTTCTCCCAGCTTTTATTGCTGAGCATGATGTCATATGGTGTGGGATAGCCCTCTGGTCAGTTGGGGTCAGCTGTCCGGGCTGTCCCCTCCCAGCTTCTTGTGCATCCCCAGCCTACTTGCTGGCAGGACAGTGTGAGAAACAGAGATGGCCTTGGCACTGTTTAAGCACTGTTCAGTAATAACTAAAACATCAGTGTGTTATCAACGCTGTTTTGGTCACAGATCCAAAACATAGACCCATAGAGCTACTATGAGGAAAATTTAACTCTATCCCAGCAAAAAACAGTACAGTATTCTGGCCTGGGAGTGTAACCAGTGCTCATCCTGACTGTGCAGTACAGTTGCTTTACGCTTTTGACGACAGCCTGCAGTGGCAGTCAAGAGCCTGGCTAAGCTAATGAATTGGAGACCAGTCTCTCCGTAAAGAAAAAATTCCTCTCTTGGAAGGCAAGTGACAAAGATAGAGTGTTCAGCTTCCCCTCCTTCTCCAGCCCAGCCTGACCTTCTGCAGCCCCTTGGTGCCTCTTGTTTTCTTATTTTTATAGAAAATCAATATCCCTCCTGACACAAACAATAGCTCAGGCAAAAGAATAAATGGGGGAAACCTGAGATCTCTGTCCATCACCTCTCACTTTAACTCCCCCAAACTATTTAATTATAAGCATGCTTTGCTCCAGGTGTTTGCGACAGTGAAATTGCTAAATGAGGACCATTTTAACCAAAGATTGGGTGATCAATAACACTCTATAGCAGTAGCTTGTCGGATCAATAGCATTCATTATTTCATGGTTAAGGTAAGTAGCCTCCTTTGCAAGTGGAGGTCATTAATCAGTGCTTACTGGACCTGCAGAAAGGCTTGTGTAGGAGTCTAGTTTGTGTTCAGCCCTGAAGTGTAAAAGGGGTGGTGAAGAGGGTGAGATCTGTGAAAGTTTGGTCCAGTAAAGCTCTGGCAGTAATGTGTATCTATAAGGAGCCAAAGACCTCTCCGTACAACAGGATGCTTAAAGTACTGTTAATATGATCTGGAATCTTGACAATGCTTTTTCCTTTCTCAGGCACCTTTCCTCTGAGGATGCTAAAACCCTTATGAAGCAGTCACTCAATCCTCGCATCTGCTGCTTGTGAGGACTTTTAATCCAGGCTTTCAAAAGGGAAAGCAGACACGCTAAGAGATTTGCCCAGGGTCATACAGTGAGTTGGTAGGAGAGCTAGGAATGAAATGAATGACTCGTGGTTCTCAGTCTTTGGCCTTAATTGCTATGCTGTATAATGTGGGAGGGTGAATGGATGGCAAAACTTTGTAATGGATTGATTTGGAATTTGGTATTAACTTACATACTGAAATGTGGGAATGATGTACAGACTATTCATCCTTTAAGTTTAAATGACCTTTATACAATGGTGAAGATGCAGAGTTTGTAGATATCCAGCATGATTTGGCTACACTTTAGAGTGCATTTTCCAAGAGCAATAATACGCTCACAAAATGGGGTTTTATTATGTGCTTGTAATTCTTTGGGGTGACACATCTTGTGGTCCCTCATTATTCAGCCTTTTGAATCAAGGGGTCTCCAGCTGATACTGATGTCTAGTATGATCCAATTTCCCTGGAAAAGAGGGATCCAGAGATGCTTTCTAACAGCATGCCCCGATTGGAGATTGATTATAGTGCTGAGTTATACCCAACGTTCGCATCTAAGGCCTTAGTGCTAAGGGGTGGGCAGTAAGTAGTTTCTGCTTGTTCTGATATCTCTCAGCTAAATCAGAGGAAGTACTGCCCAAAGTGTCTGAGGATTGGTTTAATATCAGCATTAAAGCCATCAGATGCTTGGGACTGACCTCAACATGTGCTTCTGCTACAAGTATTCATCCAGCTTTACAGTCAATTAACGTCTTTCTACACATCAATTTCTAGTTTAATTCTTTGGTTCAAGAATTAAATCTCCTGTAACTCCTTCAGCAAATGCAAAGTGTGCTGTAACAAGTTTGCATTCAGCAGCAGCAAGTCGTGCTGCGCTAAGGTATTCAGCTGAAGAGTTGTGAATGTACCAGCTGCTCTTCCCTCCAAATAAAATAAAAGTTGCCGTAGACTGAAGTGCAGGGTTATGTACCTGTATAAGATTTTTGAGAAAAAGGAATTTGAAGTAGAAAACTTCAGAGGGTTTTCAGTAGCTGTTAAGTGACCTAAGGACAGAGTTTTTAACTGCACTTGATTTCCTAGTGAGTATTTCAGACAATGTCATAGTTAGGTTATTAACTCTAGTACCCGAGGCAAATGCCATTGTATTAATTACTTTTTGATAACTTAGAACTAGACTAGATACAGGATTTTACTCTTTTTCAAGTGATGCAGCATTGCTAGGTTTTAACATAAAGCAATTATGTCCCATGAGAGCCAGCCATGTATCTGAAATGCAATTTTTGTGAGATACGTAAAGCATTTTGGGCTCAGAGAAGCTAGTAAAATGTAATAGAGTGGTTTTTGTTTTGTATCTGCTGCAATTGTAACAATGGGATTTTTTGTTTGTTTTTGTTCCAGTGAAACCAGCAGTGTATGCAGCAGCAGTGATACTGGCCTGTTTACCAATGATGAGGGCCGCCAAGGTAACAACTGTCCTGTGATTTTCCTCATGTGTTGCTGGGGAATTTCTCTTAACTTTCTTTACAGATACAAAGAAAGATCTATGTTTGAAGAGGCACAGAGAGGGAAGTATGGGAGAGAGGCCAGTGGCTGGGAGGGACTAGAAGTTGGGAAATGAGCTGAGGGCTACAAAGGTGTAATTTTGATAAGAGTACTCTCTTCCTGCTGAAATAATTTGTAAATCAGATCCATAGTATTTGGAATATAAGAAGCTATTATTACGGAAAGGCACAGATATGCAAGAGCAGTTTTAGAGTTCTCCATAATGAAAGAGCAGAGCTTATGATTTGTTTCTATAGGTGTTTTAATTGTTGTCTACATACCATTAGTGCCTGAATCTGTTAGTTGTTTTCTCTATGGGCAGGAAGAGACGATGTGGAAAAAAAATCAGTACTGACAAGTCACCTAATGAACTGTGCTAAGACGACAACAATAATATGTGGTAGATTTTATTTCTTTAAATACACGTTCCTCCCTTGCTCTTGTGTGCATTAGTAGAGCCTAGTTTTTTCAATGTCTGTTGCAGAAATGGTTTCTTAGAAGGTTTGAGTGCGGAGTGTAATCTGCTTCTATTTATCAGTGACAACACAGTGTTCAGTTTATGGGAGATATGGCAGAAGTAAGTGTGAAAGGAGTTGTAGCAGGCACATAGGCACTCAGGACTATTATATTTGGAGCAGGTGGAATGTGACCCTAGAGACCTGTAATTCCACGCAGCTTCTGCTGGTGTGCACTCTGCTTCTGCCACATTTCACAAGCTAAGGTTTGGATGAGATCTCTTCTGGGAATGTATGAGTGCTAAAGGAAGTAGTATCAGTAACTCAGTAGGAAATGCTGCTTTCACTAGCTTGTTATTGACCCAGGTATCTGTGTGTGAGGCAATACAATGACAGCGAATATGCTTATGTGTTTTCTGATGATATGTTAGGCTGTAAGGCTGATCTGTTGTGATCTTAGGTGGCTATAATATTGTCCCTAAGAGTAGGGATTACAAACATCAGCTTTGACCTTTGCTAAAAAATAACTGTTTCCAGCTTCCAATCCTTCAAAAGCAACAGAGAGTCAAATCTTTTGTCCTTTCTTTTTACTGATGACTGTTCTGGGGGAGCTGAAATTAGTGAGCACTTGCATATCAGATGACGAAGCAGGGTGGTGACTGAAGTGTTGAATTTTTATTTCATCACCCAAGGCAAGATTGATGTAGACTGAATAGTGTATATATACTTGCCTATATGCTTGCCCTATATACTTGCCCTGGTTTTATACCCTGTTTTAGACATTAATGTTCAGCTGCTACTAGAAGTAGGATACCCAATACATAAGAGCATGCAGAATATACTATTTAAATAAATTAATAAAATCCAATTACAGGCTTCCCTGTCTGGGTACTAGAAGAGATTTGACATCTGTCCTGGTTTCAGCTGGGATAGAGTTAACTGTCTTCCTAGTAGCTGGTGCAGTGCTATGTTTTGTGTTCAGTATGTGAAGAATGTTGATAACACACTGATGTTTTCAGTTGTTGCTCAGTAGTGTTTAGACTATAGTCAAGGATTTTTCAGCTTCTCATGCCCAGCCAGGGCACCTGACCCAAACTGGCCAACGGTGTATTCCATACCATGTGACGTCCCATCTAGTTTAGGAACTGGGAAGGGGGGGCAGGGAATCGCCGCTCGGGGTCTGGCTGGGTGTCGGTTGGCGGGTGGTGAGCAATTGCCCTGCGCATCATTTGTACATTCCAATCCTTTTATTACTACTGTTGTCATTTTATTAGTGTTATCATTATCATTATTAGTTTCTTCTTTTCTGTTCTATTAAACCATTCTTATCTCAACCCACGTTGGGCGCCAGAAGGACTGTCGTGGTTTAACCCCAGCCAGCAACTACGCACCACGCAGCCGCTCACTCACTCCCCCCCCATCCAGTGGGATGGGGGAGAAAATCAGGAAAAGAAGTAAAACTCCTGGGTTGAGATAAGAACGGTTTAATAGAACAGAAAAGAAGAAACAAATAATGATAATGATAACATTAGTAAAATGACAACAGTAGTAATAAAAGAATTGAAATGTACAAATGATGCACAGGGCAATTGCTCACCACCCGCCGACCGACACCCGGCCAGTCCCCGAGCGGCAGATCCCTGCCATGCTCTAGTCACTAGGCCTCTGTCTGTTCAAACAGTTCATACTATAATAGCTTTCTGGCCAAGATGTTTTAACTTACAGTTATGTTAAAAAGGGTTAAAAAATGTTGCACTTTCAGATGAAATAAGAAACAACTCTCTTTCCTTTTTTTAGACAATTTCTAGTCATGAAATAAATAATAAACAACAGCTCTCCACTTCAGTCAGATGGAGAGACCATGAAACGGGTTTTTTTTGGTCACAGATCATCATCTTAGAAATAGTTTTCTAGTACAATTCCAAACTCGATAATGGGAAAGTATAGCAGTATACTTAAATTGAATGTAGTGTTTTTCCCTCTTCTTTTGATGTTACGTCATGTAATATTTGTGCCGTTGCTAATTAAATAGGTTGTCTTTGCAATTCCAGCTACAGTGCACTTCTGTGAGCAGAGAATGGTCCTAGTTCTAGTTTATAATTTGATTGTAAGTCGTTAGTGGTGGGGTTTTTTGGGGCTATTTTTTTGTTGTTGTTAAATGCATTGGGATCTCTCACGGTGAAAGTTACTGTGGTATTAGCATATGAACCTGATTGTTAAAGTTTGTCTTGTGAAAGTAGTGATTTGAGTTATGACAGTGCACTATGCTTATAGATCCCAAACCGCAGGGATATTTTTGCACAAATTATGATCACTTAGAAGAACAATCCAACATTACTTAGTTTTAATTTAATAAAAGGTGGGTAGGGATATTTATATTATTTTAAAATATATTTGTCACAAACATGCTAGGTTACTGACATATCACAGAAATAAAAAGCAATATCAGAGCTTTGGGATGAAGTGTTCTGGCTGTCCTACTTGTTGCTAATTGGAGTTGGTTTTGGGTGTTGCTCCTTCTGTTATGTGCTAGAGTGCAGCATTTTTACTAGGGTGATTTTTTTTTTTTCTTGGGTTCTTTTTTTTTTTTTTGTCTGGCAAGATGTGTGGGTAGGCATAATAGACTTCAGTCAGGAATAATGTAACTTGATGAGGAAAGGAGAGTAAGTCGCGATGCTTGAGTTGAGACTTAATGGTAGGCAAACAAGAGTTCTCCCTACTCAGATGTGTTACTTTTTATGGCAAGGTGAAGTACCTTGCAATTACATGGGACTGTCTGTTAGTTGGGCTACTGAAAAACTAAGTATGTCAGGTTCTTTGCCCTCTTCCTGCTTTTTTCTTATGCTGCTTATGGGCTACTGTTCTCAGGGGATTTCTGGCCAGGCAGATTTACCATGAAAGGTGTCTGATGCAGTTCAGTTTTAGACTGCAGCTGCATTAATTGCAGTGACCCTGCTTTATGGAGACTTTGATCATGACTTCTGTTGCTGCTGCTGTAGCTTTGCAGAGAGTCTGTAGTTCTGACAGATTCTAAGGAATTTTGATTGAGAAAGACTCACAGCAAGGTTAGTAATTACACTCAGAGTGACCATTTCTAATAGCTGTGTGTTTTCCTCTTAGCTGCTGTCTTAGGAGACTAGGGATCTTTCTTGTCAGTGCGTATGCTCCTTTTGCTTACTCTGTGAGCCTGGTCTTCTCCTGTTGTGAAGTCTCTCCTGTGACAGCCTATAACGTGTGCCAAATGATTGGCCTCTACCTCTGTCAGTAATTACTTCAGAGAAAGAGTTCTGCATAAGACATCACACAACATTGAACTAAGGTTGATGAGATGCAGTTGCAATGGAGTGCTAAAGCTGCCCTAGGCAGGTCTATAAAGAGGGCTTTGTTCTATAGGGAAATTCTGTAGACTGATGAGTTGGATAGTTTAAAGCATTTAGTGAGGCCCCATAGTTACTGCAGATCATTGGAACAGAATACAAATATAAGGCTCTTCAGGAAGGAATTCCTAATGAGGCTTCAGCTGTTTCACATCCAGAAATGCCTACCTGTAGTATTTTGTGGGACTGTCACAGGGCACATTGATGTTACTTGTGGCTAATTCCATCCTATTTCTTTAGGAGATGATGAGCAAAGTGATTGGTTTTATGAAGGAGAATGTGTTCCAGGATTCACTGTCCCCAACCTTCTTCCCAAGTGGGGAGCTGACCACCGATCTGAAGTGGAGCGGATTGACTCAGGCCTGGACAAGCTCTCAGATTCCACGTTCCTTTTGCCCTCACGACCAGCTCAGAGAGGTGAGGTCCATAAGGAATGCCATGTGTTTGAGAACTTTTGATGTGATGGCAAGAGTAGATTCTGTTCATAGGTGCTCCAATTTAAACTGATATTAGTGATCTGGGTTTTTTTGCGATCCAATTAAAAATAGCTGCACTACTGGGGAGGACACTAAAATACTCATACCAGCTGCCCACATTCTTGAGTCTTCTTTTTTTCAATAGGGACTTTATTTGATTTGTTAATAAATTGGCACGTCTACCTCTTGCAGATTGAGAAACAAGGGACAGAGGATCTGATTTGACCACTGAACTAACTGTTTTTCCTGGTGGTTTTGTCAGGAATAATCTTCTGTATTCATTGCTCAGTTTTTCTGGGTTTGGTTTTCAGGATTTCATGCTCGCCTGAATCGCCTTCCAGGAGCTGCTGCCCGTTGTCTCCGAAAAGGTCGGAGGAGGCTTGTTGGCAAGGTATTCCCTTTTGCAAGATAATAATTTTGTATTTCCAGTGCTGATCAGTCCTGAAGTACTATGCTAAGATACCACATGAATTGTTTTCTGCAGAAAGGGACCCTGTACATTTTTTGTTTCATGTATTGTTTGATTTGTTTAACTGCTTTGACTGTCAGAAGTTGATGGAGTGACTAAGTGGATTTTAAGGCAGGTTTGGATTGGCCAAGACAGTTGATCAGTGCTAAAAGCAGTACAAAAGGAGGTCTGAAGATGAATGACAGGGAACATAAATATCAAGAAGATTTAGGTAGAATGTTGGGGGAAATGATGCTGGCATGAAACTTCTCCATGCTCATAATCTGAGACTACAAGGTCAGAGAGGTGACTCAAAGGTGAAGGAAGGCCAAATTTTAGATAGGGAAGCAGACTGATATGAATGGCAGCAAAGGAAGGTTGTTTTAGTAGTTGCATTTTTAGTGGGGAGAAAGAAGAATAAAAGGGTATATGCAATAATGTAGACAAAGTTACCCAAAGCCATTGACTAGGTTTATTATATGTAGGGCAAACAAAATATTAATCCTGTTTCTAAAGGAATAAGCAGTACTTTGCAGATGCTTATCTAAAAGAGGGAGGGATACACTTGGTTGGGTCTGGATCTTGGAGTGTTGAGTGCTGCTGTCTGTCATAAAAGATGTTTCTGAGAAGGAAGGTGTTGGCTGTGTTTGGCTCTTATTGGAATGTGCTCTGTGCTTTTGAAAATACTGCCATATGTTCTGAGCTGGCTGGCTTTAGAGTCTGTTAGCAAGATGTTTTAGAGGGGTCTGAAGTCTGGATGAATGCGACTTCTTCCTTCTGTCAGTCACACTTGAAAAATCCTTGTTTGCCCCTTCTTTCTTGCACTCACCTTGCTTAGTTGTAACCAGCATTTAAAATATGAATTCTCAGTTGGCAAGAGACTGGCTTTGGGTAGGGTTCCTCAGGCCACCTGCAAGTGGCTGGGCCTGTCGGCAGTACCTCTAATGATCCAAATGAGAAGGATAATATTTACTTGTTTAATTCATCTTCATCACCTTAAAGGGATCTTTGTCATTTGCAGCGGAGGTCACTGCTCCCCCTTCACCATCTCTCTCTAAATTGTAATCATAAATAATGAGTTTCATTCAGAGCTCCCCGCCAGCGAGCTGCTAATTACCAAAAGTACGGCTTGTAATTTACACAGTAATAAACCGTAAATTTAAACATTACGGCACTTTAAGTTAATAATTTTCCTGCTGTAACAAATAGCCCATCTTTCACCCTTGCTGCTACAACTTCCCCCAAACTTTGAGTGCATTTTGCCTATGTACCTAGCATGAACAAATCTTACCTGTGAAAGCCTTTTACCCTCATCTTCAGAACCTTACTGCAAAGTATTATTTCTTCCTTGGAGGTAGTTGCTATGCAGATATGAACAGCTGGTGCTTCAGGCTGTGTGTATACATGTATGTCAGCATCAAGCATGTATACAGGGCAGTGTCTTGCAGGGAGAAATGTGCTCCCAGAGCAGGGTCTTCCTTCTAGGTTCTACGTTTTCTTTAGCTGCCAGAGGTCCTGCTGCTGAATTGTTGCTTTCAGAAAGGGCAAAAGCTTCATGCGTACTCCTTGTTCCATTCACCTGTGCTTCATGAATCCCCATTGTTAGCGGGGCAACATGATGTCCTGTCTCTCAGCCTGTGTCTGGCCCAGCTGAACCCAGCAACCTGGACATAAGCACTTCTCAGCCATTTCCCCTGTTCTTAACTGCATCCTCGTGCTGTGTATTTTGTACTGGTCCACTCCTTGGTGTGCCCCTGTGCAAGCAAATATCACTAAAATAATAAAAATCAAGCCCCGCAAATACAACTGGATGATTTTCTGCCATTCTAATTAGTCAAATCAGGTCAGTGGAGGTTCTAAAAGGAGAGGGTGAATATGTTTAGCTGAGAGTGGGCTGGGAAAGAAGGGATGCAGCCCAGGGGATTAAGGTCTGTTCTTATAGGCAGCAGCAAACTATTATATCCGCTCTCTGTGTGAGAGTCTGCAACCTTTTACCTGTCTTTGTGTTTCAGGAGACCTCCATGAGCGCTCTGGGCACCGAGAGGCTAGGTCATGTTGTTAGTGATCCACGCCAGAAAGAGTAAGGCCCTTAACAACTGTTGTATAGAACTGTGGGAGGGGAGGAAGAACTACAGGGTCCTCTTCCCTCCTGGGACTGAAGGGAATGAAGAACTGGGTGGTAACTTAAGCATGTAGTGACCTGTGGAATGGGAGACAATCCTCTACTGATGGCTTCTCTGTTTTCTTATTTGCAATTGCTGACTTCCCTTTTGTCTGTAAGGCTGCCCCAGTGAGTGGACACTGCTCAAATGCCCTTTTGGTTACAGTCCGCTTTTTCTTTCCTTTATAATGTGCCATTGAAATAACTGCAGATCTTCTGCACAGTATGAAAAGACCGAGCCATATATGATATTTTTTTTGAAAAGCTTCTCTGTGGAGTCATGCTATGGACGTGTACCCAGACTGCAGAAATGATGCTGACAAGGCAGCCGCGAAATTGCTTTCTCTTTCTTTGGTGTTCTGTCTCCTTCCCCAATTAGTGTATTTAAATTGTAGTCAGCACCAGAAATAGTCATGGTGCCTATCCTTTGGCATGCCTCTAATGCTATTCTAGTTGGGCAATAGATAGGTAAGGATGGCACCTCTTGACTGCAGTGCAGTGGGTCCAGCCTTCACCAGTTGTTGGTATCCAGTTTTCTTCCTTGGATCTGAAATTCATTGTTTTTAATGAGTCCTGCTGATGTTTAATCTTTCTCCTTCTCCCTCCATTTGTTCTTCCCTTCCCCTTCTCTCCTTATCCCCAACCGTCCTTTTTTTTGCCCCTGTGTTCATTCCTTCCTTGTCATTGCTCCCACCTGTCCTTCCGGCTCTGCCTCCTTCCAGTTTTTGGTTACCATCCATGGGGAAAAGAGATCGCAACCAGGTAAGCTGACTCTGCTCTACTTTTTTTATTTTCTTGGTTTCCTTCTCTCTAGAAAGAGCAAAGTGCTGGCTTCTGATTTCCCACACACTGTGGCTTGTGCACATGAGGTAAGGCAGCCCTGTCCCTTCTCATTTTGTTAACTGATGTCTTCTTGGCTTTGAACACAACCTGTGTCTCAGGCATTATATTGTCTATTTAAACTGAACAGCTCAGGAACTCCTTTTGTTTATCTCCCCGTTTCAGGTTAGTGTATGCCTTCCTCTCTGACAGTGAGTGGGAGGTAAAATGCATCTTGGCAGGAGGAGCTTTGGCCTCTCAAAATTCCACAAGAACTAGAACATTTTTCTTTTTTAAACGCTTTGTTTTGCCTTGTTTGACTCAGGCTTCTACCTGATAGTCTCATCAACAGAGAAGGGAAAAAACCTGGTGAGCTGATTGTAGTTAAATAGCAGCCGTAACAGGAAAATGTAAGAGGTGATAAGCAAGAGAAATAGGCATTCTTGTAACTGAAACTCTTCTGTATGCACTTTTATATTCTCTAGTAAGTCTTTCATAGCTGCAGTGCTAGGAGACTTTTTTACTTAAAATATAAGAGCTTAGATTCTTAATAGCAGAAAGCAAAAAGGATCTTCCATTTGAGCAGTCCTGTTGTAACAGTGTTCCTAGCCATGCACACTCACTTCTGTTCCTTTGTGAGCTGGATTTTGGTTGGTGAGCAGTAGGATTGAAATCTGGTTTGCCCTTCAGGTGGCTAAAAATACATGTATGACAAGAAATAATTTTCAGGCCTTTGTGCAATTGTGTATTTTCTGCTAATGACAACATTTCACATACTGCTTTTATACTGCTAAAGATAAGAATGATAACTGTGTAAGCTTTAAAATGACCAAAATAAATTACTTTTGTTTTTCTTAAATGAACTTGAATCAGCTACAGAGGGTTACTGGTGAGTCTCCCCTACTGTGCAGCTGCAGTGTTACTTCACTGACAGTAAACTAACAGTCCAGCTTAAGGAGGAGCTCCCCAGCTTTGTGGTGCATCATGCCTCTTCTTTCTCAGAAAGGTTGAAGGCAAAGGCCTAGTACTGTGTTCTAGAGTTGCAGATAGCTTTTATGATGAGTCCTGCTACAGCTGTGGATTATTAATTTGTCCATATTTAAAAATGCATCATTAATACTCGTAATACAAGAAAAGTATTCTGGAGATTGGTGTAGCACTTTGCAAAGCAGATGGAATTGAATTTCCTGCTTGTGGTGTGAATTATAAATAAAGAGGAGATGCTGAACGGAAGTGTAATGCAGGTACCCCAGAGAAGCTACCAGTCTAAACTTTCTATTTGCATATTGAGCAAAGTTTGCTCCATGCATTGATTGACTAGATTATTCCATTTCTGTCCTGACCTTTAAAAAAATCTTACGAGTTGCGTCTTCTACAACAAGCTGTCTTGCACAGGTTGATGCCTTCAGGATTTGTCTAGTGTATATCTAACAAAGGATCTGAGATTAGACTGACCATGCAGTGTTTCAGAAATTTGTTTTAAGCAGTTTGCAAGGAAAGCTTATGAGGTGGTTTGGGAGTGGGGGGAGCAGCTCACTTGCTGTGGAATGAGTTGGGAGCTCATTGTGAACTGAAGCTGGTGGGCGTGAGTCTTCCAGAGGTCTGTTTCAGTGATACATATGACCATAGGGAATATTGGAACTGCTCTGTGGGAAGTTTTGTGCTTGCACCATTCATAACAGTGACTTTTCTCTCTACAACGTGAAGGTAGACAAGAGGCTTCCTGAAAGGGAGGCAGGCTTTTTGCTCATGGTATGCAGCAGTAGACCACTTTGAGCATGCTCTTAGTCAACCAGCATTTTTAATAATGCAAGTTGAAAAAGGGAGCGTGCTTATAAGGCTGTCTGTTGTGAGAAGATGGTTATGAGATTTGCTGTTGCACCCCGTGCTAGCCTTTTGTCTGAAGTTAGAGTCAGTTTCTCACCTAGTCTCACCCCTTGATGTGTTGGAAAGGTCTCCTTATAGTGTGTGAACAACTATAAGGAATAGATCTGAGCAGTTGTATCTGGAGACTATTTCTTTTAACGCTTTGCTTAAATAAAATCTCTTGACTTTCCAGTTCAATCCATTATCTCCTCTGTACTCTCTGGATGTGCTTGCTGATGCTTCCCACCGAAGATGCTCACCAGCACACTGCACTGCCAGGTAACTCCCTTGCTCTGCTCTGTTGGGGTTGTCTCACTTCCCTCCCATGGTTATCTTCAGTAGAACTATGTGGTCTGAACAATAATCGTGGACCTGGAAGTCCTAGGAGGCCTGTGTTCAAACCTAGCATAGAACATACTGATACAGATTATTTGAGAGTCTAAAACACTAAGTGCTTAGAGTATATGAAACAGTGTATGACAGACAGGCAGAACATACTATGCTTTTAGAAATAAACATGATCTGTTCTGGATTGTGTAGTGAGTTGCTGTGAGTCTGTTATATAGGTACAAATGGGCATAGTATTGTTGCCCACTATTAAAATTGGAACAAGATGAGAGGGAAGGTGCTGACAAGCTCATGTGGGTGACATGCTGAGGCATTTTGGTATCCTGGGTGCCTAAAATAGACCCTCTGAGCAGATTCAGAACTCACCTGAGACCTCTAATAGCTTGATATCTCTCTCTGTTGCTATAGCTAAAATTTAGATTTGGTCTGGCCAAACTTTGAGGTATATTTGAGTCTGCATAGTTGGGGTTAATATGCTATTCAGGCACCTTCTGCTGACTAATCCTAAATTAAATTCAAGTGTTGGCCTTGGAGGTGACTCCTGTTCTTGTGCTGCAGGTGACTGTCTAAAGGTAAGGTGCCCTTGAGCAATTTCCTTGTGCACGAAGACAAAGCCTTGCTTGGGACACAATTCTGCATATGTGCTTGTATGAAGGACCAAATCTGAAGGAAACGTCTGGACTTTCAGCTTCATGGCTTTCTTTCCCTTGTTAATTAGCAAATAGAGCATGAAAAATGTACTGAGGTTTTATGTGTCTGAACGAAAGCTTGGCACCTACCCAGGAAAGCCTCTCCTCCCACTGGCTTCTGCAGGGAATTTTGTGATGTCGCACCATGACCTCATGCTGCTGTAGCCAGCATATTAAAGCTGGAAAGGGGGAGGGAGGAAGAAATAAGCTCTTACACATTCAACTGGATGAGAATAAAAAGAATTCAGAAGATTGTGCGTCAGCAAATTGGTTCCTTTCTCTGCTTTTGCCCCACTGTGGGGATGTTTTGGGGCTGTGAAGCAAGAAGATCGATTGGTCTCTTCATTTACAGCTGGGATAACCTTTCTTGTGCCTTGAGTGTTTTACTTAGTGGTCTACAGAAGTTTGTCTTCTAGAAAGGAGGGGTAGACAAATCCTGCTCACAAATTCAAACAAGGCAAAGTCTCTACATTTATGATGATCAGTGAAGGCCCTTTCCAAAGCTACTGGTTATGACAAGAGATTTCTAAACCTGGAGGGATCATGTTTGCTTGGTTTTGCTGAATATGTAGTCTAGTTAACCAATGAATATATGCTTGGTACCTTCCTCTAATGAACAGATGACCGGTGTCCTGACAAATATAATGTCTGGTGAATTGTTACTGAATGTTGGCAGAGTTGTCCCATCCCAGAGGCAGCTGTGTTCTTAAGTACCTGTAGTTTGAGAAAGTACTTCCTATTTTAGTGTGAAATGTGCTCAAGAATCTTTATAGGAGAAAGAAATATGGAAAGAATGAATGTGTTATGTGGCCCCATATATGTGGCAAGGATTGAACTCTCTGGTGCAAGGTGCTTGCTTTATGTAAAGATGCTGCCAGGGGCTCAGAAGGAAATTGTTCCTTCACAGAAGTGTTTTCTTGATAATAGTTGTTCTTTTAGGTGCTTCAAGAGCCAAGCCTATTAGTAGTCCATTTTCTTACAGGAGGTTCAGGTGATCACTGTAAATGCTGTTCAGCCATTGCCCCAGTTATCATCTTCCTCTTTTGCTGTGGATGGAGTCAGTTCCAGTAGTTTGCGCTTTAGTAAGCTCCTAACAGCTTGCATCTCATCCTGGAGAAACTGTGCTTGGAAATTTGTCAGAATGGTGTGTGTGGGGGGGAAGCTAATCCCCTGAGAATGATATAAAATGTATTAGAGAAGAAATTGTCTTGATGTTGTGGACATCCAGTTTCTTCAACCTGATGCCCACCATGCCATACAAAATTACCTCTCTCTGCTTAGTTTCTACTATCACGAATGTGTCCAATGGAGTATAGTTACCAGGCAGAGTCTTTTCTCTCCCATGGAAATGTTTTCTTTGTCTCAATGGTGGATTTTGGTGCAGTTCATCTGGAATACTGGTAACCCAGTGCTTCGTTTAAGAAGAGCTGAAGGCCAGAATACTGAGCACAATTGGGGGTGTTCAAGAAAGGCTTTTCAGTGTCAAGGAGGAGGTTCTGTGTGGAGGGTTCCTTGGGAAGTGTTATTTGAAAGGCTGTATAAATTGTACGCTACCAAGATTACCTTTCTTGCTTTATGTCTGTGATGAGAAGAGATTTCATTCAAAGTGTGTGCACAGCACTGGGAATTTCACACCCATCATTAGAAGCAGTTTTGTGTGTGTGGTGACTGTTATCATTAGTGGTATAATTTTATTTTGTGAAGTGAGGAGAGTTTCCTGCTTTCTTGCAGTCCTCCCAAGGGACGGCTGGTGTATTAATTTGCTGTATTGCCTCCTGGCTGTTCCCAGGCTGTTTTTCCTCTTCATCATGGAATTTTTAATGGCCCTGCTGCCTCTCGGGAGGCATGCAAGGAAGAGTACCTCAGGGATCTCTTCCTTTTTTCACATGCCTATAATTACTCTCCTTTAAGAGCACAAAGCGTTTGCTAATCATGTCTTGTCTGTTAAGGTTTCGGCTTCACGATGCAGGCTGTTAAAAGCAAGCAAGTAGAGACTTGCGTGGACAGCCCAAGTGATCTTTCCCTGCTTTCTCCTCTGCCCATTTGCCTCTCTGGGAGGAAGGAGTGGTCTGAACAGAATTTTCTTCTTGAACTCCTTCTACTTAAGAGGATTTTGTACAGGCTTAAGTGGAGTATCTTATTAGATTTTTGGATATTCAATGGCTCTATCAGTGGGAAGACGTCATAGGTTTTGGTTGGTGGAATGTTATTCCCTTGAGGCAGTGTAAGAAGAGCCTAGGGCCAATGTTCTCTTCAATTTGAGTTTGAATAGCAGGCAGAATAAGAGAGGAAGGTAGAAGATAAATTGTCCCTAATGCCATTCGTTGTTTGCCTAGCCTTGAAAATAAGGTTATGGGTGAAAAACTCAATTAAATGTTCTCACTGGAGGTCATAGGAAAAGTGGACCTCAGATGGCAAACAGATGATGAAGGTGGAGATTTGTAATGTTAGAGAGACCTCTGAACAGTACAGATGAATTGAAGAAAATCGTTTTGCATGTACTCTCAGTTAATATTAACCGTAAACCTAGAGTTTAATTGGGTTTAGAAGCAAGTGTCTCATCTTGCCTGGAACACGGGCTAAAGTTCTGAAGGGGTGAGTGATCATCTCCTTGAAACTGCCAGTTGCTCTGAACCCTGGATTTGGTGGTGCTGTTAGAGTGAAAAGGCTTGAATGTTTCTAATTCTAGTTCTAGCTCTAGAAATATGCTCGTCAAAGTAAATCTTGTTCTTTCTCTTCTGTATCTGTGCAGACATCCTGACATTTCTGCCTCTTACCCAAGCATGTGGAAGTACAGGGATTGCCCGCAATGTCAAGCCTTTCCTGAGGCAGCTGAAGGAGTGAATGGATGTTCACAATTTCATGCTTTCTCACTTGACCAGGACAGTATCCAGTTCATTCCACGCAACCTATCCACACATCTTCATCTTCCTGGAATTGTCTTTATGTAAAAATGTCTGCTGTCAACTGCTTTAGGCATCTTTCTCCCTGTTCTTTTTTAAAAATCTTTTTCCATTTAGCTGGAGCACTTTCATGTCTTCCTTTGCTAAAGTCTGGCTAATATTCCAGTTGGGGATATAACTGAATTCTTCTGACAGGCATGCAATGAACGCAGCTATCAACCTAGTGTCAAATGCAGTTGTCTGAGGCCTAATGCTCCCATTTTGGTGAATCCTAATTCTCTGGAGTGAAAAATAAATTCCCCTTGGCTTCAGAATTTTGTTTACTTGCTATTGCTTTCTTTGCCTATAAAGCATTTTGCTTTTATCAAATCCGTATACTCAGCAGGTCTGGCAAATATTAGGACTCTTTCTGGCACAGATATCATGTGATTCAGTATGAAAATAGAGAATGCAGTATATGGGATTGTATCGTCTCTGCTTAGAATGCTTACATGGAAAACTACAAGAAAATGTGTTCACTTGCATTTGCCACACAGACTTTTAGGAATGGAACTGCTACAGCATTAGAATGCTTACTTGGGGAACAGACTGCTGCTGGATGAAGACCTGTGGGATTTCGGATGATTTAGGAGGTGAGCTGACCTGTTAGTGATTTTGGAATCTGAAAACATGCTCTAGAAGCTCTCCCATGAGGCTGTGCAGGGCAGAGGAGACTCTGCTATGCACAGAAAATATCTACAGTGTGATGTGATAGCAAGAACCACTTGCATGCAGGGGAGCTTTGCGTGCAGACTGGATGAGCAACTTATATTGATTTACACGTGTTATGTGCAGATCAGACTTTGGTGCCCAGCTGGCTCTATAGTCAAAGAGGAGGAAGAACTCTGCTTTTACTATTAATTTTGTGAAGCCACCATCAACAGCCTCAGGTAGCACCTCAGGGCTTAGAGAAAGAGACTTTTATTTGGCCTATGTTTGCTGGGAATATAGCATCACAACAGCAACAGCTGGGTTGTGTGGAGTTTCAGTAGCAGTGTCCTTGTTAGAAGGCTATCTCTGTTGAACATTTACTTTAACATGAGGATAATAGCATGCCTTGTTTGTATGACAGTAGATTAATGGCTGCCTCTCACTTTCACTACATAATCCAAGTGCTTTGCTTCCTGTAAGGGTAGAGTTAGAATAAAGATTGTCAGCAGAGAAGCTGGATGATGTGAGATTACAGTGAGAGGCATATACCCCCAAGTGTGCGATGTGCATCCTGCCTCCAAGAAGGCCACAGACTCTCACAGTTAGCTCTGTAGGGTCTTCTCAGAGACGTCCATTGTGAGTTTGAGGTGTTTTTTACCCTGGGTTTTCAGAGAGTGGACATCACTTTACAATCTAGACTTTTATTCACAGATAGTGAAGGTTTCAAGGGCCTGATGCTGTTCAGTAAGGTTCTTTGTGGGCTGGTGTCTGCTTGTGCTCTGTATTGTCTCCCACAGGTTGTACTGCCAATCCTAATTTTCTTTTGAAACCCTGTGGTAGATGTAAAATAGTGGCAAGCTCCTGTGACCATATGGCCCAGCACATGGTCACCTTGAACTGTAGGAGTGAGATAGGACTCCAGTGTATGCAATTACAGTTAATTTTAAAAAAATATATAAATAAAGTCATAGAATAAATATGTGGAAGAGAAAAGAAAGGAAGCATTACTTCTGGCACATTAGAGATGGCAATGAATTTCAGCTTTCTGCATAGCAAAGCCCACTTTTTCTCCAGCGTGACCTGCATGCAGACTTAAGTATCTTAAGTACTATGTTAAAAACAAAAGGTAAATCCATATTTGCTGGATAATTTCTCTAGCTTGTGATTTAAAAAAAAACAACCCCAAACATCACTGTCAGAAAGACACTGTAGACTTTTTTCATATAAACCCATTTTTTCTATAGATATGTAATTTTTCATTCACTAACTCCTGGCAGTGAGAGGCTGCAGTGTGAGCTGGATGTATTACGGCCATCAGTGTAGCTGCACTTTGGATCCTACTTTGTCTCTCCCGGTGTGTTCTGCTTTTTCTCTTCCTAGGTTAGAATTTCAGTCCTCTCTAGACTGTAAACTAGGTTTTCACATTAATCTCTGGTCACCTAGCAGATCCAACTGTGACTGAGCACTGTGACTTTGTTTTTTTCTTGTGATCAACCAGCCATAGTCCAAAAATAACCAGGCAGTTATTTTCTCATTACTGTTTGTGCAACATTGAAGGAAGTATAGGAGCCTAGCAGAAGAGATTGAACGCCATTAAGGACAGAGTAAGTACTATTCTAGTTTCTCAGTTTAGGCCCAGGTCTTTCATCCCACAAAGCTCTGTGCCTCAGACTTCTTCACAGAGGGGCTTGTGACAATGCATGAATGTGCATTTTCTGTCATGTTTTCCTCTCAGCCCTGTTCTATTCTACTTCACAGTTTAAAAAACTGTTCAGAAGAGTTGTTAAAAATCAACTTTGGCAGAAAAACTAATTCATGGTTGCAGCCTGTCAGTGAAATTTTCACTGTTTATAGTTCAGCTTGTCCACTGCAATGTTGTGTGCTGTGCATACCCATGACCTGACTTTCCTGGTGGTGGTGTTTCTAGGAGTCTGCTGTTAAACTGCGATTCACCAATTCTATTTTCTTACCAACACAGCACCTGTATGCAAGCTAGTGATTAGAAATTTAGATTGAAAAGTGTGGTATCTACCAAAAAATGCATATTTCATAAATTATACCTCAGACACCCTTTCTGTCCATGTCTTAATGAGGACTACCATCCCTGCATGCATTCTTCTGCTCCTTTCTCTCCTAAGGTACCTACCACCTGGAGATTCCCTGTATGCAGATTTATGGTGCCCGTAAAGTGCACCAGCCACTTGAAACTGACACTTTTACCACCAGGTCGGTCGAAGCCATGAGTAATCAATAGGTTCCTGATTTACTAACTGAAGTGTGGGTGATCAATAAGGGATAAACCTGAATGAAATACATGTTACAGAGACAATTTATGACCTCTGAGCCTTTGTGTGTTAGAGGCAGGGCTGCTAGATGCAGCGTCCTGCTATTAGTCTCCAGCTGTAGTATGATTTGCTTTTACTTTCACTACAAGAAGGTATTTTAGGATTCTCATATTCTGTTTTCATTTTTCTTTTTTTTTTACCCCCTGTGTAATCATGAGGTAAGGGTAGATGTGGTTTGAGCGTGCAGCTGAGAGCCAGGAGCTCTTATTCAAAATCCAACTGTAACATTTGTGAACTGGGGAAAATTGCATAAAGTCTCTTGGGAATGATAGTGCATACTTCTTTCCTAGTCTGTAGTGATTCTCCACCAAGGATCAGCTGGTTAACGTTGGTGTAAGTTCATAAAATTAAAAAGGGAACCTTACTATGTGATAAAATGAGTTGGATTATTATATGTAATTGCATAGTCATCTAGTTAGTAATCTAATACTGTGTCACTGACGCAAAATAAAAACCTGAAGTTCCACTTGACTGAAACTATCTTTTCCTTGGGCTATGTGTGCCAAGATGTTTCCGAATACATGGTAGAACTGTGCTAAAATACTATATAGCCACTATCATTATCATGTACAAAAGCAGTTTTTAGCATACGGGTAGTCATTTAGAGGTTAGTCACTTATGCGTACAAACACAAAATTTGAATATGGAGTCTATAGGTGTTGTGGTATTTTCAAAAGCCTTTAGTTCATGTTTTCAGGAGACTTCTTTGTCTGGTTATATTAATATGCATTCCCAGATTTCAAAAATTGGCTGTCAGTGAAACTTAGCACAATTTAAAGATTTTTGAAACTATTCCTTAATGTCAGATTTAGATGACAGATCTTGTAGACTTCCTGTAGAACTTTTGAATTTTAGTTGAGAAGACAGAATGGTAGATATTTCTTTCTTATTTTGTGATTGGGCATTTGTTACAGGTAAGTAGGTAGACCTAGCAGCATTCAAACAATTTATAGTCTTGGCTGGTATAGGAGATTTTTTGTGCTCCCTACACTGTTCTGTATAGCTACAACAGCACACTTTGGTTTTGCATGAATTCAGTGTCTAAAATTGTATATATTATAAAAATGCTTTTTTTCTTTTTTAAATAGATTTTGGCATGGAAACATGAAGCCATGAACTTTTCCTTTTGTTATCTGTAAAAGATTTCAGTACTTGATAAATGTGGTTGTTAAACTTTCAGGATTTTTTTAAAATCAAAATAACAAGCTTTAAAGGCACAGAAGCTTTTCATCACTTAATCATGAAAATTTATATGGTTCCAATCTTTACACCATGTAAGCACCTTACAGTCTTTAATGGATTTTATTTGTGCTGTAGTTCTGCATTTTGCACAGCAGATCTGATGCAGAGAGTGACCAAGGAACTTGCCAAAGAAACTCTGTTATCTCAGACAAAGCAGGGATTTGAACCCAATGTCATTGCTAAATTATGCATTTGTATTCGTTATGGATTGTATTTGAGAAAGTTCTCTGGTCTGCTGCCAAGACTGTCTTTCTGAATTAAACTTCTCTTCTTCCTATGTCTGGAACTTGGAGGACTGCTCAGTTCAAGTCAGTCCCAATAATGCAGGTTTCTTATTAATTGGCAAATGGTTAAACTGAAGTGGTCATCACTAGGCTTCAGACTTAATAGATGATATGACCAGGACAGATTATGCCTTTCAGCCAGTTTACAGGTGCAGCAAGACTGTATTACCATAAGCCAGATTCAGCTGTTTTCACAGCACTTTGATAAGGGAATCATAATTTTGAAAATGCGTGAGACAGTTTTGCATTCCTAACTTTATGAATTTACTACTGTAGTGGAAACAATATGCATGGACATCTGGTATATAGGTACATTCTAAGATGACTCTACAGTACTAAATAAGTTGCAAAATAATATCTGAATAAGGGAGAAAATATCATGCAATATCTTTAAAGAGCAATCTTGCAGACATTTGTTACGCTCGTATAGAAGTAATGGTAGGACATGTGTCATATCAGTGCTTGATCACATCTTTGCTTATACAAAGAGTTATTTTAAAGTTAATACAAAACCATATCCTTTAAAGGCTAAGAAATTACTATTCTTCTGAACAGTTTATGTGTGTGAGCTCTTAAAAGAAATGGGAGCATGATGGTATATTAATGAAGAATGCTAGCAAAACTTCCCTGAGAAGCTTTTGTTTTGTCCTGCCTACTAGTTAAGAAGCTGATGGGAAGGTGGGAGTTGGAGGGTGATTGGCCAGGTTCTTACAGGAAGGTGATACTGGAACATAATTTAATTTGTTTTAATTTCTCTATAGGCAAGCAAATGTACACCTGGGACCACCATGTTCGAGGGACATCAAAAGGAAACGAAAGCCAGCTGCAGCCTCCATGTCCAGCCCAATATCAGGTAACCTGGATATCTATGTTGCAGCATTTCTAGTCATGTCCCTCTTGAGCAAAGTGCCAGAGTCACAATAGTCAAAAATAGCATTACCTTGATTTGAAACTAATGAAACGTATGTGAGAGAAAATATTATGTGTTTTTGCATAGCATCAAAAGCTGCCTTCTAAACAAATCTTTGATGACGCAGCTATGGTAAGTTAATATAACTTACAGTGCTTCACTGTACAGTAGGTAATAATCTGTTGCTTCATAAGGTGTTATTTCCACCCTTCCTAAATTATGCAGTACATGGTAATAAGGAAGTGATCAGTATACTCAGTGTGTCCCTTCAGTGTTGGGCTGACATTAGCTGGTTGCTCTGGTGCCCTTTTTCAGGGTGTTTCTAGACACTCACAGGAGCAGAAATCTGGCAATTTTTGTATCATCACTGGGTGAGACCACCTATTCCCTGGGAGTTGTCTTACTCTTGTGGATGAAAATAGTAACTTTTTTTTTCTTGCTCTGGGGATGTAGTGATTAAAATGCTGGTTTACTTTCATGTGCATATTTCTAGAAAGTGATTGATTACTCATCAGAATCTGAAAAAGTTTTAATCTGCAGAACACATAGGGGTTTAGGAGATTTCTTTCTGGCCTCTCACCCTACCCCCTCTTGAAGTGTTTTGCCTACTATAAAGCAACCCATGTTCTTCCAACTAGCTTATTAAAAAACTGTTGTTGTAATCCAGTAACAAGGCGGTAGGTAAGTTGATAGGAAAAATGGTGATGTGAAAACAGTAGGGAAGGCCAAAGGAACTGATGATGAATAGGAGGAATGAAGTTCAGATTTCTTCCTTGGGCTGGTGGATAGACAGTAGAATAATGAAGTAGGAAAGAACGTTGTGCTAGTTCTCCAGGCCACAGATCTGGATTGCAGACTCTCTGAAAGGTTCTGTATTAAAAAAGAAAAGAACATTAATTTAGTAAGCTGTTGCTCAGCGAAAGTGTCATCTGTTATTGACTATTTATTTAGGATATTCTTTCTTGGCTTTTGAGTATTCCATGCTAGGATATTCAAACTTCTGTAGTGAAAAGGTTAGTAAACTCCATATATCCGAAGCCACACAATTTTAGTTCTGGGATACTAGGTTTCCTTGGTATGAATCCTAGTGTCTCACTGCCCTGTTACCTGGCCATTTATTTATGGTTCAGAGTGTATTCTGTACTGCATTGCTGGTCGCTTTCTATAGGGAGAGCTTCTATTTCTATGCTTATATGTTTCAAAATCTTATGTAAATTGTACTTACCTGACTAGGCAAATTGTATAGTGAACACTTTTTGAAGAGTTGAATCTGTATCTGGAGTGGAACTCAGCACTGGAATTTTTTTTTTAGGGATGAGGGAGAGAAAATTAGAGAATGTATTACAAAATAAGGAAGGAGAATGTAGTTACTGGAATTTGGACAAGAAGCTTGTACTGATTATCAAGAGAAAAGTGCTGCAAGGTCTTTAATGGTCAGAAGTGGTAAAGATTGCTTCCTTAGACCCTGTTTAGAAATATCCCCAGCAAAGTTAACAACTATGGGCAGGGTTTGCTACAATACTGACTTGCAGAAAAACTTTTATGATTGCATAGCTGAAGCTGTGTCCTAGGTGACTTTCTACAGCAGTCTCCCAATTGCAGCAGGAGCACAGCCTGGGTATGTAACTTGGAAACTTCTGAAATCTGCTACTATATGTCAAAGATGATCTGACCGTGGAATTACTAATGCCTAAGAAATACATAGGATTACTCTGCAATAATGTAGAATTAACTGAAGACTCTTATGCTTGTTAGACATTGGTGAAATAGATATAGATTTTTCTCCCTTGCCATCCATCTATTTGCCCCTACTTACACTGGGGTTCCCCTGTACCTGAGGAATCATAGCAGCCTCATTTTCTCACAACAGAGGCTTTTTATGTTTGTAGTGTTGTACTACTTCTGCAAAAGGTGAAACACAGGTGAATCAGAACACAGGCCTATGCCTGTCATTGCAGGCACACAGAGTGCTGGATTTCTTCACCTTTAAATAGCTCCTTAGCTGAGTCCAACTGCTCTCGTCTCACTTGTTGACCAGGTCCTGCTTCAGTGATCTCCTTTTTTCCAACCTGAGTGCCCCATGGAGGTGAAGGACACAGCCTGAGCTGGCTCCATCAGTCAGCAGAACAAATGGGCTTGCTCTGCCGAACATCGGGCCATCTCGGATTCCACCTCTTTTATAGAGATGAGTGATGAAGAGGGGCTCGTTCCGCTTTGCCGCTGTATTAATACACATCAGGGGCCAGCTCCCGGCACTAAATCACACTACTGCATACATCTGTTATCGGACTCCTCACCAGTGTGATGAACAAGACTGCAGATAGAGGCTTCCTCGTGTCATTCTTTATAGGATTTTCCTAAAAGAATAAATAGCTCAAATCTCTGCCAACACTCTCCCCTGTCATTGTGATGAATTTAGCTTCTTTCTTAAACATGCAGCTACAAATCTTCCCCTGTCGCCTCCCCCCTCCACCATCCACAGAAAGTTTTGAGTTGAATTTGCCTGAAATCAGAAGATGCTAATAAAAGGCATATGAGATGTGGATGCTATCTCCCTTCTAGCTGCAGGAATGTGAGAGGGGAGCTAGAGAGATGTTTATTTGGGAGCCAAGCAAACCAAGTTTATTCCATGTCTTCTCACGTATTTTCATGAATGTGAGTATTTATGGGTTCTGGTAAAGCATCTTTTGTCAGAGACCCTTATATGAACATCAGAAAACATGTATTACTGTAGCGGAAGTGCCTGGGTCTCTGCTGTATTGTTACAGCATTAAACTTCGGGTATTAGGCCTGCCCTTGGAGGCTAACTGGCCTAAATACCATAACTGAGATAGCTGTTAAAGAATAACATTTTGGAAAAAGGCCTGGCTGTTGAGAGCAGCAAAAAGTGGATAGAAAATTCAGAATTCATTTGCACTTCAGGAATTGACTGTTATCAAAATTAAGTTGGGCAAACTAATGCAAATGTTGAGAGAGATTGAAAATGAAAGTTTTCACACCATTCAGTTGAGCAGTGTGTGAGTCCTAAAGCATAAGGCTTTCACTGGGTAAGAACAAAAGTCTGGCTGATGTAGTTTGACAGTAGAATAAGGAAATCTGGAGGAAGTAAAACTGTCTGTTCTGGATTAGACCAGAAGTTCGTCCAACTCAGTGACCAACAGCCAGTGCCTAGGGAGGAAGAAAGTCTGTAGTGATAAAGATCCTTGGAACTTTCAGTGAGCTAAGACTTGGGGGCTTCAAAAGGCATGGATATTGTCCTTATGTTTAGTTACTTTCCATTGCAGTGCAATAGATCTGGAATAATGTCCCCAGTGGCACAGAAAAACTTGTCTGAGAAATACTGTATAAAATGTTATTCTCGTGGTGGTTACTCTCTGGTTTGAAAGGGATCTGATGAAGACTGTCAGGTCTGTCTTTTGTTTGTCAGAACAGGCCACAAGTATAGATGGTTGTGAAATGAACAATTGTCCAGCTTTACATTGATGTTTTTATTGTTTATGTGGTCCAGTCCCCTATATATGCAGCAGTGCACACAGTAACTGGCATCCTATTTAGGTATTACAGTGAGTCTGGGGTAAAAATCTGCATAAATAGATTTTTGTCTGTCTTGGCATGTATTCACACTTAGCTTGTGAAAAATAATAATTTCTAAAAGGTGTCAGCAGCCTCTGAAAGTGCTTATCAGAGAACAGTCTGATGAGTAGTAGCAATTTGGTGAATTTTCCCTCTCCTATTTCTTGCTACTGCATTCACTCTTTGTCATGGTGTGATGGTACTCAGCAGCAAGAAGCCTGTTTCAGTCCTTTGCTTTTTTTCTTTTTATGAGAAAAGATGGAGAGCCTGACTGGGGAAGCTGCTATTGAGGGGCCCATAGTGTAGTATTGGTCGTGATTATTAGTTTAAGGGCTTTGACTTATATTTTTTTTTGCATGTTTCGTATGACCTTCAGATGGGGGAAGTTGATGGGCTAGAGGTAAAATATGCAGTGTGCTGTTATCAGCTGTGTTGTTGTGGTTGAATGGGAATGACTCACTGTTTTGGATGTACAGAAGCAGGATTGTTGGGGTTCCAGATCTACTGAGTGTGGAACCTCAAGCACTGAACCAGCTTTTTATTTAAACTTCAAAGCGATCAGTCCTCTAGTTGAGGCTTGTTATGGCCTCTTTATCCTTCATCCACTACAGAGCAGCAGACACAACTTGTAATAAAACCACACAAACAACTATTACCTGTTGTGAGAATACCATGAAAAAGAGATGTGTTTCGTACTGAAGCAGTTACTTGTTCAAAAAAATTCTGGTTGCCCCAAAGACTCCTGTGGCAATTACTCTTTTTTATCCTGCCCTGTTCTGCTTGTGAGGATTGAGTGATTCAAGATACTGAGAATAGGAGTAAACTCTCATATCTCTAGGTTTCTGACAATCCTTCTGGAAATTTGGGTGACTGTTGGGCTGAGCTATAGATCTGCAAATCTCTCTTGCTAATTATAGCCTGTCCCATTTTGAAGCAGTGGTTGTATTGAGAAAATGAGAATGGATTCCAGCCTAGCTTAGCAAGTAGCTTCTTGTTATAATATGCTGATTTACCGTATTGGATATATGTGGAGCTTCATGGTACTGCCTTTGCTGGGTAAGGAGGAGGGGTACATTTTCGTCTTTAACTGAGCTTTGCAACCTGAAATTTCCAAAGCCTTCAGAGACCTTGAAATTCTCAGGTACAGGGTTAATTGAGTCTTTGTGAAGAGACAAAGATATCTTCAGCTGGATGATTATTAATTGATTCAGTTTAAGTATGGGACAGCTAAAGCTCTTGATTTTCAACAGGAACTTTGACTAAGGGAACTGGTTAGTGGACTGGGAACTTGGAGTTCGGTATGTGAGAATCATTAGGGGAAAGGTGTTAATGCTATCAAGAACCGGTATTTCAAAGGAATTCGGCAGGGGAACTTGTAAGAACTCAGTAAATAACACCTTCATATAAGTTATTATATATATGAGGCATTTGCCATGAAGTCACTTGTTCTAACTTTTTTTTTGTTGCCCTTTCTTACTCTCTTCCTCTGTTCCCCCTTTCCTGCAATTTTATATTCCAGCAACTTTATCTGTCCACATGGATGCAGCAGAGTCAGAGCTACCAGCAACACCATCCCTGAGATCCCAGAACTCTGAGTGGACAGGGAAAACACCAGCAGCCGAGAAAGCCACTATTGCTGCCTCCAGTAACTTTTTTAAAATGCCACCAGAGAAGAGCCCTGGATTCAGCCAAAAAGAAGCATTGCAACTGTAAAAGCTTGCTGGATTTTGGAAGTGTTTGACTCTGGTGTGTGTCTTTACCAAACATCTTGTTTGGCAGTAGTGATATCTTCAGTATTGCTGCGTGATGCATGCCATCATCCAGACTGATCTGTGTGCCCCACATACCTAAATCATGCTTGTGAATCTATGTTTAAAAAAGGTAATCAGTGTTGGGACCGCAGTGGCTTTTAAAAATGTTCTTGCTATTGCTGTATTTATTATGCATTCATCTCTTTCCCTGATGCCAGCTCATATGTGCTGGGTTATGTACAGATTCCTTTGGGTTTTCAGATCTTTATTCACCCCCTGGACATGTTGCTTGTTTGTGCATTTGACATTTTTTGGGTGAAAGTCCCACTGCCGCTCAGGGAGGCAAAAGTCTCCCCCTGCTTTCTTCCAGGCCAGGAGGATTTCTTGGCTGGGGAATGAGGAGGGGAATGCAAACAAGTTGAAACATGGAACCTGGATTCTGTATTAGCAGAATGTTTTCAGGCCATGCGCTAATGGACTCAAATCATGTTGCTTCTAGCGAAGCAAATACGGTGCTTGTCCATTCAGAAATTGCCATTGGCTCACTGACAGCATGGTCCATTAGACCTTTTCATTCTCCCTTGTTATGAGTGTCTTTAGTCTTGCTCGTGTATTGCATGTTCTTTCCTAAATCTCCTACTGGATAAGGATTTGGGAGAACTACTTGGACATAAATGTGCAAGCTGGCATCCTGGAAAGGAACCTGGGCCCTTGAATATCCTTGGACTATGGTAGAGGATATACAAAACTTCCATTTCTCAGTGTATGAATTAAAAAATGACTGTTAGTGTTTCTAAAGGATGCTTCCTGTTGAAGTTAACATGCCATTGAACAAAAAAGCCATTTAAAGTATCACCTGAGTTCACAGCATTCTGGATATTGATTAGACCACTTCTGTCTCATGTTTTCCCTCCCTTCAGAAAGTATTGTCTGCTGTATCTACTGGAGGTGTCTCCACTTACTGATGATTGTACTTTACTCTGCAGCATACACAAAAGACATTCTCTTCATAGCACTTCTACTTTGCCCCCTGTTACCTTCTTTGTTGCAGAATATATGGATAGTGATTTTTTCCCTCTCTTTTCTTGAATTCTTGATCACACTCCACTCTACTTTTCTTGAATTACTCTGTCTGGAACTTATTTTGGGCTATGTTTTTAGAATATATACCTGCATAGCATGTGTCAAAGAACAGGTGGCCTCATGGCTTCTTAAGTCCTTTAAAATTAGGATATATTTGCATGCATAGAACTCTTTTTGCTTTCCTCAATGGGTAGGGCTTTCAGACAGAACCATTTAAGCTTGTAAAATTCATTTTGAATGTGGAGGTGCAGTTAGCACTCTTAAGTAGATAACAAAATTTGCATGGTTTTAGTGGTTTTGCAGTGTTCTGCTCTGCCGTATAAATCAAATACCTGAGGAACATATTTGATTGTGAGGATATAAAGCACTGATTTATATTTAACCCTGTATTAAAATGTTAAATGGTCATAACATACAAAAACCAAAACTTGAATGACTTGCTAAACCACAATTGACAAATAGTTATACGGTTATACTACAGACACACTGTCCATGTCTGATCCCCTAATACCTACTTATTCTTGGGGAGACATCTAAATTGGATTTATATTTCACAGCCCAAGCAAACTGTCAGATCTGTCATCTCTCAAAACCTTTTTTTTTTTTCTTTGGTGGTGGTACATCTTAGAAATAATTAGAACAGGGAAAGACTTTTTACCTTGCTGAAGGAGTATAGAGGTCAGTTTGGATTATGAGACAAGCTGTAAGGGTTTTGTGGAGAGTGGAACGTTCCTGTTTTAAAGTAGTCATTGGATTGTCTTTATTTTGTAGTTGTTTGGGGCAATGGTGATTAAGAGGTAGCACAGGAAGTCTCAGCACTGAAGGGCCTGTAATCTAGAACATACAAAGAGAAGATAAACCTGAAAAGTAGTAGCTTGACTATCTAGTACTCATGAACACAGTGAAGGGGAAAGGTGGTCACATTCTCCTGACAACCTGCAGATAAATTTAAGGATTGGAAGCCTTGTAACCTAACTTGCAGGCTGTTGCAGTGACAGGGAGTGGTTCCCTAAAAGACCATTTGTGCAATTGAGTGTTTTTAATCTCATGAAGGATATTCCACATCCTCTCTTGGTTTGAGTCTATTCAACAGACTTAGATTACTGATCATTCAGCTGAAATTTTAAATTTTGACCTTCGTGTTCCCTTTTTAAAAACCAGTTCTGATATATCTTGCTATGTTCTGATTATTGTTCAGAGTAGTTCTGTTTGTCCTGTGGTGTCACGATGGTTTTAAAAATTTTGAGAGAGATGTTTGAGGTGTTAGGGAATCAACAGCCTTCATCTCACTCATTGTGGTGGCAGGGCGTTGCCAGACTTCACATGTTTTTTCTCTGGGGGCAGGGAAAGATAATTTATCAGATTTTCCTATTGAGGTCAGTAGCACTGTTCATCTGGTTAAGCCCTTACTTAGGTTGTAAGCTCCTAGGAGGTCTTCCTTCCGTTTAAAGGTTGAATGTACCTGTGGCAGTACTGAGGAGTAACTGTGGCAAGCCTTGTCTTGGTAAGTCATACTTCCTGCAATGACAACTTTCTGGAAGTACCAGGAGACTGAAGTTCTTGCAGCTGCCATGTCTTTCCTATTTCTAGGTTAGAATGCATTTACAGGTCAGTCAGGTTCTCAAGCAAATTTGATTCTTCTGGGTGGTAGACAAGCTAAATGAATCATATATCTTGTTACTCCAGGGTATTTATCAGAATTTATCTTCAGACTTCAGTAGCTTGATACAGATTTGAATATCTTCTTAGCATTCTTAGAGGAATAAACTAGGTCCATTGTTTTGCCTCTTTTCCTCTAAGGCAGATTCCTTAGAACTCACATGGTACTTGCAGTGAAGGACACAGTGCTTCAGATGTGGATTGCTTGAGTAGAAAGGAATAATAACGTGCCTTGATTTGGTAGCTGTGCTTCTACTAAGGCAATCCAGTATGTGATTATTGTTTCAAAGATACACAGCTCACTCATATTTCACTTCTTGCCCACCAGGACTTCCCAGTCTTTTTCCAGGTTTGTCTTCTCTCCAGTTGTCTTCTCTCCTTGTCCTTATGGGAGACTTCAACTTCCCAGACATGAACTGGGAATACTATACTGTTGTGACAAGCAAGTCTGGGAAATTCTTGGAGTATGTTGAAGATAATTTCTTGTCACAAGTACTCACTGAGCCAACTAGGAAAGATGTCCTCCTAGACTTGTTATTTGTGAAGAGAGAAGGACTTGTGGGAGATGCGATGGTAAGTGGCTGTCTTGGCCACAGGGATCAAGAAATGGTTGAGTTTAAAATTTTTGATGTAATGAGAAAAATGGTCAGCAGAGTTGCTACCCTCGATTTCAAGAGAGTTAACTTTAAGCTACTCAGTGAGCTAGTTAGCAGTGTCCCCTGGGAATCTGCTTTTGAGGGCTTAGGGATATGTGAATTCTGGTCAGTTTTTAAGAACCACCTTTTAAAAGCACAAGAGCAGGCAATCCCTTTGTGTTGAAAGTCAAGCAAGCAGCACAGCAGACCAGTTTGGCTGAACAGGGAACTCCTCTTGGAACTCAAGAGGAAAAAGAAATTGTATGATCTGTGGAAGCAAGGTCAGGCTTTGCAGGAAGATTACAGAGCCATGGTTTGCATATGCAGGGAGAAGACATGGAAGACCAAAGCTTAATTAGAGTTGAAACTGTCCAGCATTGTGTCAGACAGCAAAGTCTTTTTGAAGTACATTAATAGCAAGAGGAGGTCTAAGGAAAACATTGGACCGATACTTGTTGAAGATGGTCACCTGAGAAACTGGGATGACGAAAAAGTGGAGGCATTCAATGCTTTTTTTGCCTCAGTCTCCAATAATACTGACAGACCTGGGGCTGCCCAGTCCTCTGAGTTGGAGGACCATGACTGCAAGGAACAGTGACTTTCCATTTGTGGACACTGAAATTGTAAGGGACCAGTTGTATCAGCTGAATGCTCATAAGTCCATGAGGCCGGATGGGACTCATCCCAGAGTACTGGAAGAGCTAGTGGATGTTACAGCAGGACCCCTCTCAATTACCTACCAAAGGTCTTGGGAGTCTGGGAAGGTCCTTGCTGACTGGAAGCTAGCCAGTGCTATTCCAATTTACAAGAAGCGCATGAGGGAAGACCCAGGAAGCTACAGACCTCTTAGTCTAACCTCAGTACCTGGAAAAATTATGGAGAAGATCATACTGGGTGCTATTGAAAGGCCTTAAAGGACAATGCAATCATCAGGCACAGTCAACATGGGTTCACAAAGGGAAAGTCGTGTTTAGCTAATTTGATATCCTTCAATGATAAGGTCACCCACCTAGGGGATGAAGAGAAGGTGGTGGATGTAGTTTTTCTGGATTTTAGTAAAGCTTTTTTGTAAGTCCTTCACAGCATCCTTCCGGACTAGTTATCCAACTGTGAGATGAGCAGGTACATGGTGCGCTGGGTGAAGAACTGGCTGAATGGCAGCGCTGAAAGGGTTGTGGTGAATGGGGCTACATCTGGCTGGTGACCAGTCACGAGACGTGTTCCTCAGGTTCAATTCTAGGGACAGTTCTGTTCAATAATTTTATCAATTATTTGGATGCAGGAGTTGAATGCACCATTGGCAAGTTTGCTGATGATACTAAACTGGGAGGTGCTGTTGACCCTCTCAAGGGACAAGAGGCCTTGCAGAGGGATCTAGATAGATTGGAGCATTGGGCTATGATTGATGGGATGAAATTTAACAAGAACAAATGCCAGATTCTGCACCTGGGGTGGAGTAATACTGGACACAAGTATAAATTGGGAGAGGAGCAGCTGGAGATCAGCCCTGCAGAAAGGGACCTGGGGGTGCTGGTCGACAACAGGCTCAGTATGAGTTCGCAGCGTGGCCTGGCAGCCAGGAGGGCAAACAGCATCCTGGGGTGCATCAAACACAGTATAACCAGCTAGTCAGAAGAGTTGATTATCCTGCTGTATTCCACATTGGTGCGGCCTCACCTTGTGTACTGTGTGCAGTTCTGGGCCCTACAATTTAAAAAAGCGTGTTAAAGTACTTGAATGCATCCAGAGTAGGGCAACAAAGCTGGTGGAAGGGCTGGAAGGCAGGTCCTATGATGAGTGGCTAAGGACTCGGGGGTTTTCTAGTTTGGAGAAAAGGAGACTGAGGTGACCTCATTGCTCTCTACAGCTTCCTGAGGAGGGGAAGTGGAGAGGGAGGTGCTGATCGTTTCTCCCTGGTATCTAGTGACAGGATGCATGAGAATGGTTCAAAGCTGCACCAGGGGAGGTTCAGACTCGACATTAGGAAACACTTATATACAGAGAGGGTGGTCAAACACTGGAGCAGGCTTCCTGAAGAGGTGGTCGATGCCCCAAGCCTGTCAGTGTGTAAGAGGCATTTGGACAATGCCCTTAATAATATGCTTTAACTTTTGGTCAGTCCTGAAGTGGTCAGGCAGTTGGACTAGGTGATCATTGTAGGTCCCCTCCAACTGTTCTGTTCTGTTTTTTCAATTCTTATTCTTAATTCTATTCTATTCTAATTCTATTCATGAACGTCATGAGGTTTCTGTCTTTTCATTCCTCCAATCTGTCAAGGTCCCTCTGGGTGGTACCCCCACCCTCCAGCATATCAGTGGCTCCCCTCCCCAACATGCCATTATTTCTGATCTTGTTGAGAATATGTTCTGTCTCTTTCCACCATATCACTAATGATCACTGAACAGTATCGATCCCAGTATTGTCTTCTGAGGCATACTTTTTGTTACTGGCCATCACGCAGATTTCAAACCATTGATCATTACTCTTTGAGCCTGACAGTTCAGCCAATTTCTCACTGACCTTTCTTAATGGACAGTATCCAGTCCATAGCTCTCCCATTTGGCTATAAGGATGCTATGAGAGACTGCATCAAGAGGCTTGCTGAAGTCAACGTAAACAGCATCCACTGCCCTCTACATATCCACATAGCCTGTCATTTCATCATAGAAGGCAGTGAGGTTCATAGGCATGATTTTCCCTCGTTTGATCTGGCTGCCTGTTCCTAGTCACCTTCTTGTCCTTTGGGCACCTGGAATTGGCTTCCAGAACTTGCTCCATAAAGCTACAAGGGATCGAGGTAGGGCTGACTAGCCTGTCACTCCCCACATTCTCCTTCCTGGCGTTTTAGAAAGGTGACATGATACATACCCCTTCCTGTCACTGGGGACTTCGTGCAGTTGCCACGATTTTTCATAGATGGCAGAGACCAGTCTTATAATGACAAACTTTTGCAAACAGGGCTTTATTTATGTACAGGGAGAAGAAGGTGGATGTTCCGTGAAAGAGAAATTGAGATCTTGGAGGAGCACATTTAGAAGCTGTTCTTTGCAAATTTCCAGTAGTTCCAGTGAGCTCTAGGGAGGCTTAATGCCCAGTTTGGTAGGTACTGGAGAAGTGCGAATTAAAAGAATGTAGCTTCTGGCCTGATGGATTTATGATTTTAAGGTAAGGTACAGTAAAGGGTGAAGAAGGCAACAAAACAGTCGCTGGAGAGAAACTCATAAGAGGCTGTAACTAGTGCTACTGAATGATAGATTAGCTTCATGATTGTGGTATGTGCAGAGGTGTGTCTTGCCAGCATTCCTGAAGAATGACATTGAGATGGTTAGTGCTGTCCTTCAAACTGTAGAACCTCATGCTGTTACTTTGTGGATGTTTCAGAGACCTCCTCAGTGGGCAGAGGATGAGAAGGGAAATTGGAGGAAGGGCAACAAGAAGGGTGATTGAGTGCCTCTTTTTTTTTGTAACCCCTTCTGCACCAAAGAAAGAAGATGCTAAAAAACCAATGTGTGTGCCTGGATATCGAAAAGGAATTATGTAAAGCGGAGAAGAACTTTGCTTTGTTGCCTTGAGGAACAGTTTTGTAACCAGAGAATGTTTCAGTGAAGTAAAAGTGAAGGACACTACCAGTCATTTGTTCAGAAAATATATTTTAATAGGCTGTTAGGATACTATCAAAGGAGGACAAACCTCTGTTCTCATTGTGATACTGCATTACTGTATCTTTGTCCCCTGCATTCTATTCCAGTTTGTGTTTTGTGCTTGAGACATCCTGCTTTTGTACCATCCAATATGGGAAAAATACTTTACAGCAATGCTTCTTAAGGCATAAAGCATAAGGAGCCACTTGCTATACAGAAGGCAAGACAAGATGATCTTAGGCCATTAACTTTTACCCAGTACAAAGATTGAATTCAGCATAGGGAACATAATTTCTTAATTATACCAAAGCATCTCATTCTTAAGAAGGCAAACTGTGCCATAGACAAGTGCAGGGAGGCTGACCTGTCACCAGTGCCTGGAGACTGGTGCATGGCTGGCCCTCAATCAGGTGACATAGACATGTTGTGGAGACAGAGGGAACCTTCAACATCCTTGTCAACTTTAATGTGGGTAAAATTAACCAACTTAATTGGTTAATTTTTTAACCAACTGCAAGCCTGGCTGTTAGTGTGACTCCAGTGAGTTGACAAAGATGTGTTAACTGGCATACCAGGAAAAGATAATTCTTGTACCAGCTCAAAGAATTGATAAAAGTGGAAAACGGATTGGAACAGCCTGTTATGTTGGAGAAAGATGCAAAATACATATACCTGCAGACAGTAATCACAAAAAGTATTGCTGAGCCCTGCATGTATGACCTAGAGTATTCATTGTCTTACAGCAGAGCTGCCAGTATTATGAGGATGATCAGGGTTTTGCAAAGCTGCCCTCTTTTCCTTGTAACCTCTGAAGGAAATGAGATGAAGAGCATAAGAAAGACTACACTGGGTCAGACCAAAGGTCTGTCTGGGTGGGTAGTCTGTCTCTCACAGTGGCCAGGTTTGTATGCCTAGGGGGTACTGTTAAGGGCAAAGTAGTTATATAGTGATACTTTCCTTTTATGTTCTCTTAGCCCAGTGTCCTGTCTCAGAAAGATTCACAAACTCTTTCTTTAAGGTTGGAGAAAACTTTTGTGAACCTTTTGGCTATAGTATTTATCCTGCAACTGGATTTAATTATATTTTTAGAAGGACATGTAATCTGACTTTAAAAACATAAAGTAAGGATTAGCTCATCTTTCTTGGTAATCAGTTTTCTTATTAATTACCCTCTTTATAGGGAAACTGCATCTTCTCTTGGAATAGGTTTTTTCCTAATATCAACATGCTGACATTGTTTCTTGCTATGTTTTTTTCAGCAAGGTTGAAAAGTCCTATTCTTCCTTTACAATTAGGCTTCTTTGTCATGTATAACTACCTATATCCATTCAACAAGTCCTATGTAATCCACTAACCCATATAAGTCATTTTTCATAAGCTTCACACTGTAATACTTGTCATTTAACCTTTAATTATGCTCCTGCATGAAAATCCTTGGTATTCCACATCCATCTGCATTCAGTTCTAGTGTCTACACTTAAAGTATTCTTTACAGAAGCAGGAATACTTGCTTCCCTACTGCTATTCAGGGTTCATATACTCATGTATCCAAACATCATGCTAGCCCTTGCTGCCCAAACACTGCTGTAACACTACCATAAAAGTGATATTTTGGCAGTTGACTCTGAATCTAAAGTTCTTACTGCTGCTTTTCAATGCACAAGATCCCAGAAAGTAAGAATAATATTTTTTTTTTTTATTTCAAAATGCAATGCATTTGCTTTAGCAGTATTACAGTGCAATTTTGGACTGTCAGTTTTTATAATTTGAAATACTTAAGAGCTCAGTCTGTTGAGTTTTATCCGAAGAGGATCAGAGGTGTCTTGCCTGTGTGGTACAAAGTCCTTTATGGAAATGGAAATAGTAGGTAATAAAGTGTCTCATGTCTTGAGCAGATGGGCATAAAAATGAACTTGAAGCTAAAGCCAAATGAATTCAAGTTAGAAATGGGATGTGAGCTTTTAACAGTGAGGACAGATTACCCATTGGAACAAAGTACTGTGGGAAGCAGTAGTTTCTGTGTATCTTCAGGCTTCAATTTGCAGACAGCAGCTTTCTGGAAAGAATGTTGTAGGCAAATATAAGCCATTAAAATAAATACAGAGGCATCTAAAAGACATTGAATGGTCAATTTTATAGTGAAGGTCAGTCTACATGAAATGATAGTTGCTCCTGGTTTAGAACCTCAGAGAAGACAGAAGACTTTTTTTCTGCAGGATAGAGATCTGTTGAAAAATGGGAAGTGTTTCGGCAAACATAGGGAAAAGTTATGGTGATGGAAGTTTTATGGTGTTACCAAAAGATTGTAATGAAGTTTGCATGGGAAGGTGAGGTGAGAAAAAATTTATCTGTGCCACCTTAAATGAAGCATTATTTCTGCATGCCAATTTGTGAGTAGTATAGTGACATATGAGTGTGCTGTCTTCAGAACCTACACAATCACTCAGCTGAAGAGCGTTCTTGGTGGGGATTCCTCCTTTCTTGCTGTACTGGCAGCTAGAGTTCTGCTGTGTTGGGGTGGTGTTCCCTGAGTACATGCTCAGCTTCAGGAGCTCTGTCTCAGTTCATTCGCTCAGCTGTGTGAACTGCCTGCACATTGCACTGAAATCAGAAACAAATGAGGGAGAGCATCGGTGGGCTTATTACATTGATAAGATACTTGCCAAAAAAAGTATGCAATATCTTTCTTAATCACTGTAACAGTTGCTTCTCCTTTTCTCTCTCATGGCATATAAGGAAGATACCTCCTTGTAGGAGTGCCCTTTTGGTAGCCTGTAGCCTTCAGTGTCACACCGAAGGAGCAGATGGTAGGTTTCTCCAAGTGGAAGGGCTCTTCTGCACTCATCTGAGAGGAGATGGTGTGACTGGAGGAAGCAATTTTCTGGTAGTGTGTTCTCTAACACTGGGGAGCAATGACTGGTTCAGCTTTTTCAGCTTTAAAATACACTACACTGTACCTTTGTTTCGAAATAAATGTAAAATTCCATTGATGGAATAGTGCCAGATTTGAATTGTTGCTTCAGATCTCAAGTCCTGGACATAGTATTAATGTCCCATGCTAGCATTTGTTTTTGTTGCCCAGATTGGTCTGTGTGAGACCTCATTGCTGGAAGCTCTTCTAAGAGTGCCATGAACTGAGACTGGTCTGGCCTGACCAGAGCCCCTAGACACTGCTGAAGCCATTGAATTTTCTCTCAAGTTTGGCAACACCAGTTAGCCAAAGCTGCCATCAGTTGCATTCTAGCTTTCTCCTCCTGTCCCAGAGGGCTTACCTAGAGATAGTTCACAAACAGGTCTACTCAAAATCTTTAAAGAGCCGCATTGTGCATGTCCCAAATGTTTTATGTTGTCATAAGATTTAAGTGTTTGATAGGGATTTGACTCTGGGTTCTTAGGACTCTTATTTTGTGGGTAACATGTAAATAAGGAAGATTCTTGCTTGTATTCCTCTGTCTTAAACATGATGTGTATTCTCTGAGCGAGGCTCTTGCAGAATCTTTGTTTTGATTATAGAAACTGGAAATAAATCAATACATGAAAGAAGTGTTTTATCTGATAGAAAGTGAACTGAGTTGAGAGTGGGTGAAAAGAGGTTTCACTGACATCTAACTAGATTTACAGTATTGGAATGTCCATAATCTGCATGCTTCCTTGACTGTTTCCTTAAGTATTAAACTGTAACCTGCAGGTCTATAGGGAGTCACTATGCTTTTCTTCGTTTGAATTGCAAACTTGAGTGAAGAATTTGAGGTAATTTATCATGTCCATTCTTGGGTTTTTGCAATGATTTTGTTTCCCAGTTTGTCATGACATTGTCTGTAGACAAGTGAGATGCTCCCTGTTTGGAATTTGAAACAATTCCAGAGTTTCTTAAGTAGCTTTTCACTTCTAAGTCACTGCTTCAGATCTGTCCAGTCCCAAAAGGGATTTCATTTAAATGGGCAGGTCAGACTCAATTGGTAGTTTAATGGATATCTATTCATTTTGCCAACGCTAACATCCTTTTAAGATAGATTGGCATCGTTCTTTTTTATCATGATAGCAGTGACTTCAAAGATCAAATGAGCACTGGACTTTGAATTGTCTTTTGCATATATTTGTGTCCCAATATTGATAGCTATGCACACTTGTGGAAGGAGCAAAACAGGACTCCCTCTACATTAACTGTTCCAAGGAGTAAATTGTAAAAAATTAGATCCTGAGTTGATTGAATGCTTTTGAACAAAAAAAATCAAGATCCTTTGGAAATTGCTTCAAGTTCTCAACACTGTATTGGGGGGAGGCGGGATGTCCAATTTTTAAAAGTGATTATTTTCCTCTCTCATCTGCAAACTGCATCGGTGAGAATTGGGAAGTGTTCCTGGTGAAATGTGCTGATTTTTGTTGGGAGCAAGGAGAAAAGAGCTCTTATTAGATTCTCTTATGGGAGGTGCCCGGATTTGGCAAACATGATCAACTATGGGTAACAGTCAAAAATGTCAGATACCTAAAAATCAGTATGAGCTGGTTCAGTCTTCTACCTACTTGCATTTTTTTTTTTCTGAGGAATGAAGCATTTAATTTGATAATTGGAGGCATTTCTATTAAAAAAAAAAAAGCTGAATGGTTCTTGTTCACACATCTTTAATTTTACACCCAAGGGCTGAGAATTTTCTCAGTTCAGTTCGAATAGCTGGTGGTAAATTCAGTAACAGGGCTGACTGTGGTGGCTTTTACTGTTTTGATGTTTTTCAGACCATGCTTGCTTCATACTTTTCCAGCTCAGAGAATCAACTGAAACTACAAATGAATACAAGTAGACTTGCTACATACTAATGGAAGATTTCTCACATCTAAGTAAAGAGTACTTCAAATCTGGGGGTACAAGATTTGTGCTCTACTGAAGTAAAGTAATTTTCCACTAAGAGCAGATACTTGATAATAGTTTTTTAATGAAATGTAGTATAGAGTTTCAAAATGCTAAATAACATTAATTTCATTCATTTCTAGTGAGGGAGCAACAGGGAGGTATCTAAAGATGGGAACAAGAGCAAGTCTTAGGAGTTGCTGCCATTAGGCAGATGAAACACATGGATTTTGCAAAACACACTTTTAAAATTGCACCTAGTTGGAGAAATCTTATTCTGAGAAGTGTCATAGCTTTTTCCTTCCAGACTGCCTGCAGGGGAAGTGATGGCAAGCCAGCAGTTCCGCTAAACTAGTGCCAGCACTAACACTGATGTTTTTCTAGTAATTTTGACACCAGCTTCCTGAGATGTTCACCAACATTGCCTTAGGACTTTTCTTCATCCTGCTTCACCACATAATTTCCAAGTGTTTGGACTCTTCCAGCCCCCCACCATGAGGAAACATGCATTCCCATTTTTGAGAAAGCCATAGGTGAAGACACTCCTAATGCCTAGTGTTATATGGTGAATGAAAGAAGTCCTGTGTTTTCTTTCCTGGCTGTCCAGTGTCACCATTAAGGGAGCATATACAAATAAGCAGCAAAGGGAGCTTTCATAAGCCTTTTATCCCTTGCTGGTCCTTTCAGATACTGTGTAGACAGCAAGGAGTGGGAATGAGGAGTGCAGGGTCTGATTCCCAGGAGAGGGGAGAGAGACCATGAGGTGCAGCCATTGCCCTGCACTCAAGCAGTGCAGGGGCTACCACAGGGCTGCACCAGACCAGGTGGCATTTCTTACCCTCCTGACCACATTGGTAGGCTGCACGACTCTAAGCTACAGGCTTCCTGTGTTTACATATTTATTTAGACATTTAAACAAGTACCTTCTTTAACACCCCCCCCCCCCCCAATAAAAAAGAAAACAAACTAGAAAATTTGTGTTCCTATGGAAAACAAGGCTACAATTCAAGTGGCCAATGTTGCTGTAATCAGTGCCCTTCTGCATGCACAGTACAATGCAGTCAAGCAGTTGCATAAGTTGTTGTTGGGTTTGAGGGTTGTGTGTCCCGACTTGTTCCCCTGTCCCCCCTTCACACTAGGTTCCTGCCTCAGTCAGTGAAGGAGGGTTGAGTATCTCTGAATGTACAGCTGTTTGGGGTTGTTTTTTTTTTTTTTCTTCCTCATTTAGACTGAATCCAAGCTTTATTTACTACACAGCATCCAGGCTCCATTCTGAAGAGAGAAGAAGTAATTTCCTTGTTAGTGTCTTCAGGGTACCTCCTGCTATGGCAGCTTAGAATGTTAATGAATTTATTTATGTGGTGAGAATTTGGATGTTACTGTCACCCTTATTTTATAGATGGGGAGTTTAAGTCAGAATGACTGAAGCAAAAACCAGGAGTTATTTCTGAATTTGGGGGCCCCAAGATGAGATACCCGGGCACAGGCAATTTGGAGTGGCTTTATAGCTTTTTGTAGGTCCAAACCACATTTCCTACAAAGTTCCATAGCAGCTATTGAGTGCTCAGAACTTCTGCAAATCCAGCCACAATTAGTAATGAGGTGAGGAGCACTGTCCTTACTGCTGAAGTCTCTCTCTGGCTTCTTAGATACCAGAAAGAAGGCAACAGGCAGGCATCTCTCCAGGGCTGGCAGTCAACTGCTTTCATTGCAAGAATTTTGCCTTGACAGTTTCCTGCTTGAGCGTGGAAATAAAAAATGAACTGTGTGATCATTTGATTTGGCATTATTGTAATGTGTATGCACAGAGGGACAAATTAGGATGGCAGTTCATTTCTTCACTTTTGAGTATTTTTATCTGTAATCAGATATGTGTGTGTATATATAGATAGATTTTATTTATTCTTGAGCTAGGAATTTTTGGTATGTATTCACTTTGTATTGGGGTTTCCTTATAGGGTATTTTAGCTTCCCAAAATATGCTTTGTCTCTGGAAATATCTATGATTCATGGACTTCAAAGGATTGAAAGTGGAAGAGCAGCCCAAATGCATAGTATCACAGAGGATCTCCTGTGAAATAGCTTGTCTACTGCAACTCAAGAAAGAGCAATAGGTAGGTGAAAACTTGCTCTTGAGCAGTTACACTTTATACACTTTTACCTGAACATCAGAGGATGATATGACTATTGACTCATGTCTTGCACTGATATTTCAAGTGTTCTCCTCCGATTCTCTTCCCTAAACTCCAAAGTAATGACTGTCCAGAGCAGAAAACCTGGCTGTTATTTAACAAATGATAGGCTGCCTGTTAATGGCCAATTCAGCAGGGTTTTAAAATACCAGAAATCTTAATGTATATTTTGGGAAGAATGCCTTCGGGTCAGAGACCCTGTTTGGAATCAGAATCAATCATCTGACGGAGCTGTATCAGAAAGAAGTGGAAAGGTATGAAGAAAAAATGGTACTAACTTTTGTCTTTATTATCCTATGTTTTGCTCTGTTCTCTCCATTGACTCTCAGGTCTAGATCTTCTAGAGAAAGTAGTGCATCTTTTAAAAAATAAAAAACCACAACCTCCCTCTCCAAGTTTTTGTAGGATTCTTGTGTCAGACATGGGTTGGCAGGCTCTGTTCACAGCTGAATACCCAATTTCTGATGTAAGCAGATGCTGTTAACCTGAAAGATTAAAATCAGAATGTTTAAATTTCTATGAATACCATCTTGAGATTGGGCAGGTAGCTGCAGTTGTGGTATCCTCATCCTTGCAATAAAGTATTGCGGACCACAACATTCCTTGCTCACACATTGCACATTTACACCTGTGCTAAATGGGCATTTTCTCAGCAAAGTGCACTGTTTGCTCAACAGAAGCATAAAAGATGACACATGGTATGTTGTTCTATACCTTATCTTCTCTCTGCTAATCGCTGTGAGTAAGGTAATGATCGTGCACTACCACATGACTCAGAAACAACTTTGCTGAAAACCACAGATTTCTTTCAGGTAAGCTACATCCCATCTGTATGTATACTTAAATGTAGCTGTGTATTTGTTCCTGGGAAGGATCCAAGTGCTTGTCACAAATAGCTGGCAACTGGAAGCACCAGAACTGGTGTATTCAGAATGTGACTACTCTCTATCATTCTGCAAGTACCTTGAGTGTTTAGGATATGGATGAGTACAACTTCTACTGCTTGTCACTGAACTACTGCTGGTAATTGAAAATTGGAATACAGTGGTCCCTGGAGAGTTTGTCTGTCATGGAGCTCAAGAGGTTAATATGTAGTTATGTGATGATACTATAATTTTATATGCATCTGCAGATACTGGTAATAGACATTAAAGTGGGCATTTACATCCTTATTATGGGTCAGTACTTGATGTCATAATAAAAAAGTCACATCAGAAAAGTACAGGATAAAAATCTGATTATGCACCTTTTGGAGTGTAAATGGCTTTAAAATTCAAATTGTCACCTGATGGGAGGATCAGGAAATAGTGAGAACAAGGGCAAAGGGGCAAAGCTGTGAGACACAAGGGGCAGGATAAAGGAGGAAAAAGAGACAGGCTGGACTAGGCCTTTACTTGGGTAGTTTATATCCATATGAATACTATACCCCATTACTTAGGCACTTCATGTCATCTCATTAAACATAAGCTTGAGTGAAAAGTGGACTTTGCGGTGGGGTGTGAAGGTCAATAGACTCCAGATCTTCTGACTTTCCACAGCGTTCAAATCTGCTCAATGTTGGGAGAGCTAAACCTTCATGTGGGTTAGTTAATGCAGGGTGTTCATTTGGAAAACAACAAACAATAAGAAAGCTAATAAAGTTTCTAAGGCAAGGCAACAGCTGAAACTCTCTCATGAGGCTGTCCTAAGTAACTGTACAAGTAACTGTGGAACTACTGGCCCCAGAACCTGAGGAGAGGGGTGGATACTGGGGGGACTGAGACTCTGAATCCTGAAGGGCTGTGTAGGTTAAAATCAACTGAAAAGTACAGTGAGGACTAGAGCAGTATGTAGGATGAGCTGCCTATGCAGCTGGATAGATTGGGACAGTAAGTTCAGCTGTGATGCTGAAAGTCTATAGCATGTAGAAATTTGGAAGGGTGTTAACCTTCCATTTCTCTACTATTATTTTTTATCCAAATACATCCTGAAGCACTCTATAAAGTCTTTGCAGTTGACTGAAATTTTAGGGACGTTGTTTTCCTTGTTGGAAATATGGGGTGCAAGGCAATGGGGTGAGTGAAGTGAACAGTTCATCTCTGCTGAAAGAGGAAGCCTTCTCCTTCCATCTCTACCTTATTGCCTCCCCATACCTGGCTGTAAGCTCCTGCTGCTTACCTTTCACTCCTTGGACCCCTTTGAGTCACATCAACCCTCTTAACTGCAAAAAAGGACTTGATTTCTGCTGGTTTAATCAGTTGATTTGGCTCAATTGATGTGTGTGAGGAGTGCCAGAGGCAGCCCAAGGCATGAGGGCAGGACTCAGACTGGGGAGATGGGTGGGCTGGGAGAAGGTCCTGGGGAAAAATGGTTTGAATGAGGGAAACTCACCCAACTGGCAGTACCAAGGTTTTAACTTTGGCTCTATTGCTTACAGACCTGTGCGCACCACGCCATGTTCTCCAGGGATTCAGCAGCTCATAGGAACTTCACACGGTCCAAGGCTGCAAGAGGTGCTTTTGGGGGGTTGTGAAGTCACTGCCTCACCAAGAACTGTGTGCTCCTTTTCTCCCATATGCTCCTTAGGTGTTTTGACACCATCTTTAGCTGAAGTGAGAAGGGACATTTCCTGTGAGATAACCATATATGCTTCCTAAAAAGGGATTATGGCTGGAGAGGACTGGCCTGCTCTAGAGAACCCAAAATGTCTCTCATGTGGATCTCTTCTCTTAAGGGGGCTGATTTGTTTATCTATATGGAGTAATGAACAATGGGGCAAAATGATGAAAAATACTTAGTATCTCTGCACCATGTTGCATATGATGAGAACCAGCCTTTCTGGTGAATGAGAATGTTTGTTATTAAAAAAGAATCAGTCCTTTGCAACAGCTTTCAATAGAAGTACAGAAACATTGAGGCCCACAGACAGCATGCTCCACAGCCTTCTGGGGTGGAATGTAAGGCAATTTTCTCAGGAAAACAAGAGGCACAGAGAGAAGTTAAAACTTTGCAAGAGTTATGGGGTAAATCTGTGGCAGGCCTGAAAGGTTTTTGAAATTACCTCCCTAAAGGCCTTATACTTCTGTGTCTCTGTGCTAGTGAGGTACAAATAAAACTCCAAGAGGCTGTCTGTCCATTCAGTGGATCAGTCAGACACCGAGCAGGCTGGTGGCAGTCAGTCAGATACTGAGCAGGGGGGCCATTCAGTGATTAATAGATCCTGGTTTGTGAATGGCCACGTCTCCTGGCTCAGACAGCTTTTGGCTGCTGAGAGAACAGGGATGGAGAACTCCATCCCTCTGTTCGCAATTAGTGTTTGTTATTAAATGCTGACAGTGTGTTCTCTCCTCTCATGTATCTGGTCTTTGTTTATGCACTGGATGTTGGCACAGGCTTCTGTGCTGTAATGTCTTGCATTAGCTGCTGTTGAAAGGAGTCCAAGGAACAGTGTGCTTTGAGGAGGACAGGAGGATGGCTTGGCACCAAAAGAGCAGGAGCAATTCTGAGGGAAGGATGAAAATGGGTTTAGTTAAGTGGGAGGCTGGCAAGGAGCAAGCAGCAATGAGTCCGTGCACAACTCTGCTCTCGAACGTGATGCCAAACACTTTGATGGGAATGAGGAGCTAGCTAGGAGGTGGATGCGATGGCAGGAAGGTGAGATAGCCTTGGAAATGGTTTGGTAGAGGGTGATGTTAGCAGATATGGTATCTTCAGGTGGATAGGTAGTGCCTGAGGTAGGAAGTGCCTAGAAGGTCTAAGGTGCAACACCTGGGCTAAATACTAAGACAGGTCCAATGGCTGCAGCTCCCTGCCCCTCTCTGCGATGCTGCAGCAGCATGTGGCACACCAAGCAGTCTGAGTTGGCCATTTTGGAGGTCAGGTCTTTCACATGTTTGTGTGATGAGAAGTTGAAGTTCAGCTTGGAAGAAAACATGCCAGGATCTACAAGGGACAGGTATAGTTTGGTTATAAGAAGGCAGCACTTTAAGAGCTCTTTGTCTCCTGCAGCCCATCTGTTCAGAATGGCTGCAAGGGGTTATTTTAAGATCAGAAGTAAACCCAAAGTGAGTAGATTTTTCTTTCTCTAAGACCTGGATACCACCTCTGCCACTCCTCTCCTGCTCCTGTCCTTTCCTCAATAGGGAGATGTTAAGAAACATTGAGTAGGAATAAACAATGCAGCTTCTTGGAGTGGTACTTGAGTGGCTTGTCATGTTTCTTCATGCAGTGGGAATGGACAGAGAAGGGTGTCATGAGGCCAGGTTTGCCTCTCCTGGGTGCACTCCCTCACTGTGTTTACCTGTGGCCTAACTGGTGACAGACTGTCTTTGCCAGTCTGAGCCACATTCCCAAAATACAAGTGGCTTTGGCGGTTGCACAAACTAGAGCCTTGATGTTCACTGGTCACCAGGAGTGGAGTGAGATGAGCAGCATTGTCAGGTACTGTTTATTCATCATAGGGACTGCTGTGTGTAGCTGCTCCTCTGTGTGTTGCCATATTGTCCTGTGAATATTTTGCTGGAATCTCTGCAAACTTCACTCCAGAGTATCTTTGATAGCACAACTGACTACTGCTAGTTATTTCAAATATTTTGAATACATAGCTCTGTTAATCTAGAGCTTGTTTGTTGGAGCAAATTGAGGTCCTCATCCCCAGAAAGATACCTTGCTCCAGTCACTGCTCATCTAGCCCAGTTGGAGTGAGCATCTTTATCTTTTCCCATTTCTTTCTTAGTCTTTCCTGGTCTTTCCATCCCTCTGATGCTGCTCTGCCACTGCTCCTCCCCCACAGCCCACATTCAGGTGTGGCTGTTTAAAAGCAATCTCTGTCAACATTTGTCATTAATCTGTTTCCATTTTTATTTATAAAAGAAAGAGAGAGAGTGAGAATGGAACAGCAGCAGTAGCAGGGCAATTGCAGATGAATAATGAAAGGATTCATCACAGCCATACCAGGATATATATATTTTTTGCAGCCAAGCGAGACGGATTCCCATCACAGCTCGGGGACTCGTTCCGCACAACCACTCATCTTTCATGCTGGGGGGAAGGGAAAGGTGGAGACAGTATCATTATGGATGTAACGGGGCTCTGAAGTGACTAGTCAAGGTTGCTGCTTCAGTCGCAAGGAATCTGCTTACAGGAATTTTCTCTCCACCAGGTGTTATTGCCTGGTAAAGTGGCTGCCTTCCACAGCAGACTGCCACGTGTGAAAGGGAGGCTTAGGGTTTGATAATGAGGACACTTGCTAAGCAGTCAAATCACTGAAGAAGGATGAGATGGCCAAGTAAGAATTTCAGAGGAGTGACAAACTTGTCTCAGAAGGAATGAGGGACGCACTGGGCAGTGCAGGGGTCACTCTTTCTCACCTTTTGTCTCTTGAGCCCACCCTCAAGTTCTCTGTCATATCAACAAACAACTCTCAGCTTGCCCTGCCCCATCTAGCTTTAAAAATCTGTCTGCCCTGTTGAGCATAGACAGTTTTGTTCTTCTTGTCTACTTTCAATAGGTAAGGTGGATGAAAATTTGTCAAATAGGGAATGCTGAAGGATTCTGGAGCCCTGAAGGTCTCTGTGAAGCCAGAAGACAAAGAACTGCCATTTAAGAAGGAGAAAAAAAGAAAAGAAAAGAAAAAAAGCCTGAAATAGGCCTGGTTGGTCGAGGTGTGCACTCTGTCTTCTCCTATCTGCCAGGTCCAGGGGAGCAAGGCCACATGCAACCTGTGAGGGCAGTGTTAATGCTTCACTACTGTTTGAGCTCTGCATGCCTGGGTGCACACAGGTGTAGTGGTTATGTTCCTCGACCACTGAAGAGAGAGTCTGACTCTCCAGCCCTCTTGTGCTTATGGGGAGGTCATCCAAGCAATGCTGTTGCCATCCAAGGCAGAGGTGGGCTGTGCTGAGTAATTCTCTCATGCAGAAATGCAGTTACTCTGTCTTCCTCTGGGGTTTGGAGGGTCTGGGTTTGAGGAAAGAGCATGACATTTGACTGTATTTTTCCATCTAGGAAAGCACTAAAGCAGGTTGACTTAAAGGGCAGGATGGTCTCATTTCCAGGTGCTGCAATGACCTGTATTGCTGGTTATCAGTTCCACTTCCAGTTGTGAGAGCACATCAGCCCATAAAAAGCACAAAAGACCTTGTCGCAAAGGACTGTATGTTTGTCAGGCCTCTTGGCAACCTGGACTGCTTCATGCACCTCTGGCAAGGTATTGGCATCAGGGCATTCCTGTATTAAATCCTTCCTGCTCTCAACTGAAGCGTATGTGCCACTGAAGGTGATCCCAGTTGAATGGGAGGGTGCAGTACAATGCCACAGCTGAAGTGATCCTTGAAAGAGTAAGACAAGCAGATATGTTGTTTTGTTGGGCCCTTAGGGCTGTCACCTTGGCAGGGGGGAAAACAGCTGAGATCTTGTCTATTCCAGACTCTTCTAGTGCTCTATTTTTCCTGTGTAAAATCACAGCCTTGCCAGCAGTAGAGGGATCAGAGAAAAGGAACCTGTTTCTCAAGCGGCCATTGCATTTCTGTCTTGTACCCAGGGAATGCAATGCAGTGCTCAGAAGCTTAGACTCACTCTGTGTTTTTTACCGTTCCCTCTCCAACATATACCTGCCTTTGGGAAACGATTTGGTCCATTTCCTCATATTCTGGCACAGGATCATGACAGGTCATTATGAACTGGATTTTACTCATTTTGGGTACATGATCCAGCTCCATTTAAGCACCCTACTAGGTCTCCATTCCCATCCCTAGATAAGGACCCTTGGTTACTATAAAGACAGGTTTTCTGTTGAATATGGAAACCATCAAGTGTTCGGGAAGTACAATAGGAATAAGCTTCTATATAAGGTGCTTGCTTATTCCAAAAAAGGAAAACTCCTTCAGCCATGATAGGTCTCATCATTGAACAACTGCAGAAATTGGTTCTTGTACACCCTGTGGTTAATGGCTTCTTACCTTTTCTCCTGGAGGATCTTTCTTTTATACCCCCATAGAATCAGGTTCCTGAAGGAGTTTTTGCTTCCGTGGAGACAAGACACTGTTAATGCTAAAGGTCACCTCCTGACCTTGCTTGGATGTAGCCAAGTGCTTGGACATTGAAGGGGGGAAAAAAAAAAAAATCAGCTTACTTGAACCTGTAGTGTATGCTTACAAAACTGGGTTGAATGGGCAGGTGAGAATCTTGAGCAGTTCTGAAAATGCTTTGCACCTCCTGTTTTTTCTTGGTGGCATTATGGATTGTTAATGGAAATCTTGCTTTGTCACAGCCTGGGAGGGTGCCTTGCTTCTAACTGGTGCTTTGCAGGTAGATATAAACTTGATGTGTAATAAATGTGTAGTAACATGTTAGTGGAGGAGAAAGTTCTCTTCTGACTCCAACCAGCAGATGGTTTACAAGATCTCATCTCTCCAGTCACCTTTGTCCCAGTGATACTTTCACTGAATTCTTTTGTTTCAAGCCACATTTTTAGTGGCTCTATGCAGTGACTAATCTAGGGCCTTCATTATTTGGCCTCCATGTCTATTCTGTCTAGCCCCCTTCTTTTCCTCCAAACACTCCCAACCAAATGAGGAGCTACTCAAACAGTATTTTCCTTATTATTTTACAGATGTGGTTGTCACTGCAGTGTGTTGTAGGTCACAGTTTCTATGCCTTGCTGTGAACCCACTCATACAGGCAGTAGAACCACAGCACAAGATTAAATATGATGACCAATTCTCTATCACAAGGTATCACTGAGTTATTTTGCATTTAAATAACAAAGGTAGATTTTATTTAGCCTCAAACAGTCTGTAAAATATTGCAAGCAAGAAAATCATTGCTCTTGCTGAAGTCTTGTGATGCAGCAGCATACAGTCTTTTACTGGAGCTGTCTCTTCCCAGCCATGTAGGCTCTTCTCAGTTGGAAATATTTAACACCCTATTAGTTTCTGATGTGTTCTTTAATATATTGGTGATCTCAATGTTCCCTGAGAGGCCTCAAATTATGAGGATATAACCAGGCGCAGGTTTGCATAACCTGCTTTGAAATGCTTCACTCCATCTGATGCATACTTGAGTTATTTTAGAGTTGCCATGGTGTGAGCATGCTGAAAAATCTGCACAGTGTCCAGTGAGTGGTGGCTGAAGATCTTTAAACTCCTCCAGCAAGGGTCATGTGAAGAAAAGTCACTGGGTGGCCTCCTGGAAAAGTAGTATTTCTCTCTGGGAGATGTAAGGAGTGTTCTTTCAGCAAAGCAATCCATGGTCCAAGGTGATGCCCTGAGCAACTGCTGTAGCCTGTGGGATCATTGTAAACTCAATCTTTCCTCACTTTCTGTACTACTATAGTCCCTAGAAGGTTCTGGTTAATACTGAAGTCCAGCTGACCCTGAGCCTTTACAGTCTTCAAATAGGAGCATTTACTGTCCAGAGAATGTGCTGTCCAAACAGACAAAGATGTGAATGTAGGCCATGAGTACTAAAGGAGAGGAAGGGCAGGATGATACATCATTTGTGATTACATCAGTGTGAAATAAAATGGCAAAAAAGAGAGACTGCTGACCTGTTGATTGCTAATTTAATTGTTCTTAATTTTCATGACCTGAGCATCTCAGGATACCAGCTAAAGCACATTGAAAGTCATCAGGGAAGACACATGTATGAAGGCATGTATAGGCAGGAAGAAGAGGAACCAAGATAAGAGGTATATGTGTTTTGAACAGAGATCTAGCTGGGTAGCAGAGTCCACACGTTGAAGATGTTATCAGAGAAACATGATTTGGATTGAAAGCTGACTGAATTGTTGTTCCTTATATCTTACCCTGTTCACCTTCTTTGGATTTTTTTCATTTCAAAATCCAGACTGTCCTGCTGACTGTGTGTGTGCATTTAGTTTTCTGTGTGCTCTACCAAAGCAGTGGGAGCCAGCTAAAGAATGGTGTCTGCCTGTCCCCAAACTTTCTCCCTTGTGCTCTTTTTTCCGGTGAAGGAGGCACAAGTGGAGACCCAGGCTCAGTATAGAGGCACTTCTGATTCGAGGCCTGAGTTGGGGAGATGTTTTGCTGGTGACAGTGGCATGGCGGTCAGTAGTGTTCTGCTTTTTGCAGTCCCCATGCTTTGAGCTCCAAAGCTATGCTTTCAACGGGAGGATCCAGTTCTCTAAGAGCAATCTAAGAGGCCAAACTATTAGCTGTGGGAATGGTATTTCCTGGGCCAATGCTACTAAGTGGCAGCAGTTCCGCAGTGTCTTCCCCGGACAAGTCAGTCCCCCCAGTTGCTGCTTCCCCAGCGTTGCTCTCTGGTGACTCCTTCCTGTGTCTGATGGCATGAATGCAAAGCGGATCTTCCCTTGCTGATTCCTGCAGCAGTGAGAAGAACTGAGGCGTTGTAATGATTTCAGTCCATTTCCACTATCCAGTTCTGGTTGAGGACCTAAAGGCATCGGGGCATAGAGCTGTTGAATCATACTTTGCATGGGTCTAAAATGTCACAAAACAGTGAAAGACTTGGTTCAGCTGTTATTGTCTGTAATAGCCGTGGTGGCCTGTGGGCTCAGCTCAGCTAGGGCAGAGACTTTAGGTTCTATCTGAGGAAGCACTTGAACCCAAGAAGCCTCTTAAGGACTGAAGTTCTGGCATATGGGCCAGGCCCTCCACAAAGTGACTGTCATATATTTTGTTCGAGAGCAGATGTCCCAGGTGCAGGACCAGCTATTTCAGACAAGTTACCAAAAAACACAGACAACTTTTCTAATACTTTCAACCTGAATACACAACATCAAAGCAATATTAGCACCTCAACTCACAAAGCAGGAGGAGAGACCAAAGCTATTTGCCCCCGGTTGCTATTAAAGGAAATTACCCTCCTTCATTACCCCTTTCCTCTTGTAGATCACTGGAGTATAGAGGATGATTCAGTGGCAGGGTTCTGGATGTCTCATCAGAAGCGAAGGCATGATTGGGAGAGTGAGAGTGGATCATCCCAGCACAAGATTAAGACCTACTTTGAGGTGCCTGCGCTGTATCCCGCTTGAGGATAGGTAGAGTTTCACCCTTTGTATTTGGAATTTTTCAGGGGTGCTGAATTTGCAATGAACTCGCAGGGAACCAAAGGTGTCTTCTACAGGCTCAACTGAGTCTTGCCAAATACTCCAGCTCTCTTAAATAAGGCTGCTCTCTTGCTGATCTGTGCCCAGAACCAGAGGCTGCGATAAGCATGTGTAAACAAGGCGTCCCAGTGTGTTACCTGTCAGTCCCTGTATTTCCATGTTCGCCTCAGGAGAGTGGTGAGGGAAGGGGGAGAGCTGGGCTGCTTAGTTTGACCTTGCTTTTTAGGTTTTTCCCCTGTTGTTGTTTGTTTTGTTTTGTTTTTTATTCTCTTTGCACGTGCCTCTAATTGATCTTGAGAAGAAGGGACAGTTAAAGAAGACGTTAAGGTGAAATGAAGCCATAACTGTGACTGGAGACTTTTATTAAGTGTGGCAAAGTTCCCTGGGCTGCGTAGAAATTGTTTATTGATTTTGGTATGGCTGGGTGCTCCGGAGTAATCGCCCGCAGAACCGCTAGAGAGCGAGCAGAGGAGAGGCTCTGCCCGGTCTCTGCTGCCTCCTGCCCCCGGCTGCTCTCCCTCCGGCCGGGGCCGGGGCCGGGGCTCTCTTTAACCTGTGAACGAGCAGCCACAGCTGGTTAACTCTTGTCGCCGCCAGCTCCTGCAGCCCGGCGCTGGGCTCTGCCCTGCCGCTCCAGAAAGGGCCGGCGAAGGAATATGGTAAGGGAGGAGATGGCTTTGGAGCATGTTTCATACAAGCAAGCGTGGTATTGCTGAGGCTTAAACTGCCCTTTGGCTCTTCCACCTGCTGGTTGTTACGGACAGAAACCTGTCTGGGACGGTCAGCAAGATTAGTCATCTCCGAGCCTGCCTAACCACGGGGCAGGTCGATCTTGTGACAGGGCGGAGATGAACATGTTCATGTTTCTCAGTTGTGTCTATGAGGTTTTGTCCCAGTATGCCCTGCCTGCGCTCACATGCCTTTCCCCTCTGTGCCACAACTGCAGGATGCTGAGGAAGGGTTAAATGGCTGTGTGCGGTGAGCCAGCCTGCTCCCCTGTGCCTGTCTGTAAACCCAGCAAAACTTCAGCCCCTCCTGGTTTTTCCTTTGCTTTTTGTGACAGCATTAGGGTGGTTTTACTGCTGTAATTCAGTAAACCTCCCTATACAGAGATTTTTCACATCCTATCTGGGGGGGGGGGTGTTATACCATTGTCTTGTCAGAGGTGGGGTTTCTGCTTTGTTCACTTCCCATGGAGGTGCTGCACACCATCCTTGCCACATGACTTTTGCACAAGGGCAGTTAGTTCTTCTGTTGTTTCTCATCCAGAGTGCTATGACTAAAGTATGCTCCTGAAATACACTGGCCTTTCAGTTCCAAGGAGGAAATGGGAAGGAAAGCAATTCTATTGGCATTTGATTGGATGTGTGAATTTTCTGAGATACGTTGCACAATTCACGACACCCCCTATTCTACAGGCAAGGTGCTAATAATCGGTGGGAGGTTTTATTCTCTCTCTGTGTCATTCAGAGTGCTTATTTCTACCTCCTGGTAGCATAGGTCGGTTTAATCTCCTTCCTTCTACAGAAGACTTTAGAAGCCTGCAGTACTGTGGTCGTTAGGTGAATGATATTCAGATGTAAATCTCTGTGTGGTGAGGAAAAGAGGACTTGTCCACCTGTTAGGGCCCCCTTAAAATCTGCTGAGCTTTAGTACCAGTGTCAGAAACTCTTTTGTTAGAAGAAGATGAAATGACAAACTGGGTTCCTTTCTCAATCATCTAATCTGTATATGAGAGTGGGAGTATGAAGCCAGAGTAAAGGTGAGATCCTCTTTTTGCATCATTGGGCAAAATTTTCAGGACATCTGTAGATGCTATGAAGAAGGGTTTTTTGCTTTGCATGTACATTATATTTCTTTAATGAAAAAGCCAGGGAAATGTGCATTAGTTTAAAATTTAATTTCCTGAAGGGCATAATGTTAATGGAAGGCAAAATATCTCTAAAGTGTTGGCAATTTAACTCCTGTAGAAAAGGTTTTGAAATGGGATAAAAATAATATAAATAAAAATTTGCATCTACCTAGAGAGTTCTCTGACAAAAATGACATGTGAACATAAGTGCTAGGAACAGCAGTAACAACTTCAACTCTGATTTTTTTATTTTTTTTTTTTAACCCCTGTAATAAAGTTCAAAATTTCAAGTTACTGTGGAATAAGGACAATGAATTATGCTGATGTTGGTCTGTGTACTTTGGCTAGAAGGTGTGAATGCTGTAACAGAATCTGCACCAGTCTGCACTGGTACTTCAAAGCATTTACTGTGTATGTACATCACGTAAACTTTTGTAATGCTTAGTTGCTTGAATGAACTAAGATGACTGATTTATTCTCTCCCTCTCTCTCTCTCTCCCCCCCTCTCCTCCCCCCCCCCCCCGTCTTTTAGTTAAAGCTGCAAAACCTTCTGCCATGGCTCGAGTTCCCTGACCGCAAGTTCTTGCTCGTAACTGCTGTAGTTTACTGCTCCTGTTGCATGCGTTGGAGATTTTTGAACCCCTACCCTTGGGAAGAACAGGCTGGCTTTAAATTCCTCAGTCCTGCACCTCAGACTGAAGGAGTTATTTTTAACCTGCCTTGACCTCTGCCTGAGCAAGAATAAAATAGGGATTGGGCAGAATATGACACAAATCAATAGGTTATCCCAACAGATGTGATCTTTGGCACCGTTTTGCCTTGGACACTTGCTGCAGTAACAAAGATAAATGGTGATTTGTTAACATTGTGATCTAGGGACTGGGTGGCTCAGTGGATCGTGTGGTGGCCTCTGACCTCTGGGTCTCCAGGCTCTGAACATAAGGATGAAATCTCATTCTGATAGTAGGAAGGGAAAAAAGGTCCACAAGGGTTGGGTGATTTTGGTTCAGTACTAATCACAGTGCTCCACAAAACAATCCAACAAGGGCTGAATAGACAGTACCTCCTGGCAAAAAGGAGTATGAGAAGTAGAGCGGGAACTGTAGCAATAGAGAACTAGTGATTGGTTACTGCAGGCTAATACTTGCAGTGCTTTTATGGAGTGACACTGGAGCACGTAGAGCTACTTTGTCTCTTAACCTACCTATCAAAGAGGACTTGCACCGGGGACAATTTGTGGTGGCTCTCAAAGAGCAATTGGTTTTATGAAAGCAGCTTCCCTTTCATTTTCTGGGACAGTTTCTGCATGTCTTTTGACCCTTGACTGATTACTGAAGGATAGCTATGCGGGTTTTGGGGGGAGCTGAGCTATTGGAACCAGCAGATACAACTGGGATAGATGTGAGCCAGTCATATTTCCACTGACCTTGTGTGATCTCTTCCATATCTCCACAGAGTCCTGTTGCAGGTCCTCTGTAGATAGCTGACTTTTAATACATTCTCAGATGTGCACAGTTTGTCTTGCTTCAGCAGTCCATGATAGTGTGTTCTCCTCAGGGTGAAAATAAATTCCTGCAGCAGAATTTCTTCCAGGACATCTGCAAGGATTGGTAAGCAGTGTTTGAAGACAATTCCATGTTGTAACTAATCTCATGTAAACAGGCGTAAGCCACAGTGCGTTCCTGTCTCCCTTGGCTGGTGTATAATTCCCCTTGCCATGAGGAGGCAGTAGGGCAGTATCTCATTCTGAAGCTGAACCTGTCAACTTCAACTTTCTGGCTCTGGATCTCCTTACAGTTCTGCCTGCAAGACTGGCACCCTGCTCTCAGGTGCTTAACCATGGTAAGTACGTCCTCTCAAGCAAATAATCAAGCAAAAAAGCTTTCACCCACTGGGGGCAAGGGATCTAGTAACTCCCTTATTGATGCATGCAAGATTCTTACATATTGCTCATAATCTTTCCCATGTTGTAGATCGAAGGGTTACATGAGAGCTCATGTTGTGCCTGGGACCTCCAAGTCTACCTCTGTGACAATCCCCTGCAGCATCAGTCCCACTTTGTACTTCGCATTGGGCTGTGCATTGCTGGCTTATAGAGAATGATGTGAGTCATGTCATTGAGAGTAGCCTCTTTCCTCATTTTTCCTCATCCCACCCATCTGTATGTTGTACCTATACCAAGAATGAGTTGGAATTGCAATGGGCCAGTGCAAACTTCTGCTAATGTCTCTGTTTAGTGCTATCTTACCATTGACAATTGCTCTTGAATCTCAAATGGAGAGCCAGTTTTTAATCCATAGATTGCATGCCCTGTGGGTTGCTCACAGCACACCTTTGTTACTTGAGATGTCACAGAAGGAAGTTTGAGCCAAAGAGTGTTGTCCTTCTTGTTCCTCTCCTCGTGAGCAGGTGACGGTGGGAAAGACTGGTTCCTGAAAACTTTGCCCAGTATCTTCCTTGTCCCAGACCAAGGCACATCTCTGTACCCTGCCCAGGTGCCTGTTCTGGCTCACGCTACCCCAAGCTCCTCATGGCACTTGTTCCTCCAGAGACAGGGGCTGCAGCCTGCTCATAACCAGGAACAGAACTTGTAACTGCCAGCTCCAGCCCTCTCCTTCCATGGGGACACAGATCTCCCTGCCATTCTTGCCTGTCAGTCCTTGAGCAGAGGTCTGCGTCCCTCTCCCCTGCAGCCTAGCCCAGAGCTTGCCCTGGCTCCAGGATGCACAGAGCAGACTGCACTGGGCAGACTGAATGAATGAAAGCAGCATGTCCAGCTCTCCGTGCCCCTGCAGCCAGCATGCCACTGTCATCAGACTGCCACTACCACCTCCTTCATGCCCCCTGCTTCTTGCTATATTCAGAGTATATTTGCGGCTGAGCTTGTTGCATGCACTGAACAGGGGCAGCAGGGTGGTTTGTGGGCCAGGAACGTGTTAGGACCTGCACGCTGGGCGTGAAATAACATCTAAACTGGCTATGACTGCAGTCTTGCTATGGATGTCCAGGTATGCTGCACTAGCACTGCTGTCTTTACCCACCAGGCTTGTCATCCTGTTAAAAAAAAAGAAAGAAAAAAAAGAAAGAGCGAGCTGGAGAGAAAAGGTAGCAGCCTAACAAGACCTACTTTCCCCTGTATTTTTAGCCTCTGATTTTATTTTTCCCAGTACAATTCTGGATTAACTGTTTCATTGTTTTGTCCAGGCTGAGATCAAGTTTAACTGATCTAGAATTCCCTGCCAACATCCCTTTTATCCTTTTCAAGATACAGGAATCTCACTATCATTGCTTCAGTTGTTGCTTGAGTTTCATGTGGTTTTTTTTTTTTAAAAAGGTGTTAAGTGACATCACCAGTGAGTTCTTTGGAGGCCCTTCAAGTTGTTCAAATGGGAAGTTTTTACTTTCAACAGATATTTCCTCATGTTTCCCTTGATTGTAAAGAACAAAGGATCTCCTCTATCATAAGATATATGGGATGAGCCATGCTGTATCCTTCCTGTTTTAGAGAGAATTACTAGCTACAGATTTCTGCCATCTCTCCAACTATCTAGGCCTAGACAAGGACATTCTTCCTACCCTAATATTTAGTTTCATGAGGAGACAGCTCTATGTGTGTGTTACTGAGAAATAACATTTTTTTAAAGATGTGAAGACTAAGGGGCAATAAACTGCCCCAACTTCTTTGTGATGCAACTCTGCTCAGAGCCCACTTTGGTTTGCTCCCATGGAAACAGCTTTGCATATTTGTTGGTACAAATCATCCTTTAGGGGTTTTCTTCTGAAGGATTTGTATTCTTATGGAGAGACGTACTGGGGAAGTTGGTACTTCTACAGCACACTGCATTCAGAGCGCTCTGCTGTTGCTGGCAGACTAGTCCGTTGTACCTCTGAGAAGCCATGAGCCACTCCCTCACTGGTACTAGAAAAAATGACTGTACTTTGATGGGTCTGGCAGTGGCCAGGATCAGGCCTTCACCTTAGAGTGCATGCAAGTCGCTGTTTTTCTCTCTCAGGGGCCCTGGCCCATCTGTTCCATGGGTGCTATGAGGGGAGCTGTTGTGCAGAGGCAGTAATTGCAGAGCTGGTGGGAAGTGGTAGCCAGGTGCTGTCATTTCTCTACCTGTTCCTTCTACTCCAGAAACACCTCTGCAAGAAATTAATGTCTTCTGCAGTCTGTTTGTAGAATCATTGAATTACAGAATAATTCAGGTTGGAGGGGATGTCAGAAGGTCTCTGGTACAGTCCCTTGCTTAAAGCAGGGTCAACACTGAATTCAGACTTGGTTGCTCAGTCACATCTTGAAAGCCTCCAAAAATGAGGTTGCACAGCCTGTCTGTGCAGCTTGTTCCAATGCTTGACTGTCCTCATGCTGGAAAAGCTTTTTCTTTTATCCAGTCTGCACCTCTCTTGTTTCCATTTCTATCTGTTGCATATTGCCAACCCATGATCCACATGTAAAGAGCCTGTCTCTGCCTTCTTGATAGGGTCCTTACTGAAGTCTGCTGTTAGGTCTCTCTAAAACCTTCTCTTCTTCAGGCTAAACAAGCCCAGTTCCCTCAGTCTTGCCTCACAGGGCAAGTGCTCCAGCCTGCTGACCACCTTGCTCACCCTTCATTAAACTTGCACCAGTTTATTAATCTCTCTTTTGTACTGGGGCCCCAAATCTGAACAACATATTCTAGACGGAGTTTGACAAGTGCTGAGTGAAGTGGAATAACTACATCCCTTGATCTACTGGCTATGGACCATGAATACAGCTCAGGGCACAGTTGGCCATTTTTGCTGCCAGGGCATTCTGCTGACACTTATTCAGCTTACTACCTATCAGGCCCCCAGGTACTCTTCAGCAGAGCTGCTACCCAGGCAGGCAGTCCCTCGTACGTACTGTCACTGTGGATTATTTCTTCCAAGATGTAGGACTTTGCATTTGTCCTTGCTAAATTTCATAAGGTTCATGTTAGCCCAATTCCTGCAGCCTGTCTAGGCCATTCTGGATGGCAGCCCTGCCTTGAGCATATCAACTGGTCCCCCCTAGTTTGGTGTAAAGTGCAAACTTGATAAGAGTGTGCCTTGTTGCATCCTCTAGGTCATTGATACAGATGTTAAACAAGACAGGTCCCAGGATACACCCCTGCATACATCTTGTTACTGGCCTCCAGGTAGTGTATAGACATTGCCCTCTGAGCCTGATCATCCAATCAGTTTTTAACCCACCTGATAGTCCACTCATAATAGTTTTATATCAAACTTGAGACATTCTGGGAAACAGTGTTGAATGCTTCGCTGAAGTCAAGGTATATAGCTTCCACGCCTCTCCCCTTGTCCACAAGTCCCATCATTTTATCATAGAAGAGAATCAGTTTGGTCAAGCATGATTTATCCTTGGAGTATCCACACTGACTGTTCCAAATCACCACCTTCTCCTTTGTGTGCTCGAAATACGTTCTAAGGGCACTCACTACATCATTCTCCCAAGGACACAGGTGAGGCTGACTGGCCCTAATTTATTGGATTTTGGACCTCTTTTGAAAATGGATCAAAAGGAAGTTATAGGTCAGAGAGATACCCATAGTCTGTAAAGTCAGCTACTTTCAGCTGCTTTTTCTTTAGTCAGCTCACAGCCAGAACAGAGTAGCTGGTAGTATGCATGGATGGGGTGAGAGAGCTTTCTGGCTGCCTCAGATTTGCTACCAAGGGACATGAGAAACCAGGAAGGAAGTGCTAAGATGCAGGTTGGAGTGGAGGTGGGATCTTAGAGGTGGGGTTTAATTGACATGGAGGTGCTAGTGGAGAGGTGGAATGGAACAAGGGGCAGAGTAACTCAGCTGCAGTGCTGAAGCGGAGAGAACCCCTGTCACAGGCATGCAGGTCCTAGGAGAGCATGGTGGGCAGAGCCCATGGTGGGTTTTCTCATGAGTTGGCCTTTAAGCAATGACTGATGAAGCTGAGGGTTTGCTACTTGCTCCCTAATCACAGGGCCTGGGTAAGTATGTTTATTTCACAGGAATGAGGGATTTGATTCAGGGGCCTTAAAGCTCTTTCACTCCATGCAGTGTCACTCTGCCTCTCACTGAGGGAGATCTGCTTTCATGCTTGGGCATCTGCCCTCATGCTGTCAGCTCTGTATCTCTCCCCTTCCTTGCGGAGGAAAATGGATCTCTACTCCAACCCCAGCAAATGTCATGCACATTGGAAGAATACATTTGCCCTGCCCTCTTCCTTGAGAGAAGTTCAGATAAAAATAAATGCATCTTTTTTTTGCAAGCCTTAGAGTGAGAGAGCTGGAGCATTGGTCTCATTCCTCTCGAGGTGTCCCTGTTGGCATTGTGATTAGTGATCCACAGGGAGCTTAAACGCAGCAGTTGTAATCAAAGCTGCAAAGTTCCTCTGTATGTTGAGAGCCTTCTGTGTCCAATTCCTTCTTGCAAGAAGTCTGGAGAGATAATTCCCTTGTTGGCAGGCCAGGAAGAAGGAAGATAAGGCTGAGAGAGGGGAAGAGGTGTCCATTGGGAGCACCTCTTCTGATCTGCTGCTGGCCTCAGGGCAAAAGGGCAGGTTTCAGCCCAGTATCAGATGTTGGTTTGGTTTTGTCAGCTCACCTGCAGTGGCCTCAGGTGAGAGAAGTAGCTCTGCTAAGAAGCTGTCCTATTCCTAGTGCTTTCCCAGAGGGAAAGGGAGAGTTCCATGTGCTCCATCTTCTAAATGGGGGTATTTGCAGTCAGAGGCTTTCTGGGGCAGAATGTGAACCTTACATCCACTGGCATGCCTGTATGTGGAAATGCAAGTACCTTCAGCTACTGCAAATACTCTTATACAAATTCTTGAGCTCTTTGGCATGTACCTTTATTTTCCCTACCCCTAGCTTTTGTGTAAGAGAATATCCGCAGGAGAAATGTGCTCAAAGGAGGCTGGAAGCACGGGATAAGAATGGCTGACAGGGATGGTGGAAGCATTGGTATTCTTACAGTTGAGGTATCTCCTTGGAAACAGAGGTGGAAAAGAGGAAGGAATGATGTGGAGCTCTTGAGAGCAGGTAATGACATCTGTAAAGACAGTAGGGAGAACACACCAGGTTGGGCAAGTGCTCTTGGCTTTCAGTTGCTGTTGCTTATTCACTCATGTTTTCTTTGCCTGATATTTTTCATGCATCTGAGCGCTGATGAAGCATTTGATTCTGCTGTATGAAATCCCGTTAGCAGTGTGTGTTCTCCAGATAGGAGGGGGACTGGGATCTTAAAACTGGTCAGTATGATGATGATTGTAAAAGAATCATATAAGCTTGGGACAGAAAGGTCTGGTCTTTGCCATTGAAAACCTGATGTTTAATAGCCTGAAATAGCCAGTGAGGTGGGACAGGGATCAGCATTCAGTCTGGTATGATTAATCCTTTTCATTAGATATATAGAAGAGGAGGTAAACAGACCATTAATTAAATCTGCAAAGGATACTAAATTGGGAGCACTGTAACCAGTGGCTGGGGTGTGGAGATGCAAAGGGATTTGAAATTATAAACAAAGGTAAGAAATAAACATCTCTGCTGCCAGGACTCATGCAAGTAAAAGAAACCTGCATTGAACCTGATATGTGGAGAGGGAAACCTAAAAGACCATAGTGCCAGAAGGAGATGCAGCCATGTGAGGGTATTCATTTGGTGTCTGGAGCTTGGTAAATTGCTGTCCATTTGAGGAATCCTAAGACTGTGCTCTTGGAGAGAGAAATGAGGCTAACTCATTGTGGAAGTCAATGGAAAGCATCCCGGAGGCTTCAGTAAGGTTTGGTTATGGCCTGTAGACTGTGTCTGAGTGCTGATGGATGAGCCACTGGGAGACTGCTCAGAAGCATTCTGTGCAGCCAGCTGACTCTTTGGGCATGCTTTGGATCAGGGGACCCATGGCCTCTGTAAAGAGCTCCACCTTTAGGGTGTCCACAGGGCAATGTAGCTAATCACAGTGTCAGAAGGGATTTGTATGGGGGGCAGGGGTGGGAGCAGAAGGATTTTGCTGCAGTGCAGGAGCAGGAGAATGACAAAGAAGAAAATGAGTGAAATCAATAACCAAATGCACTGTAACCAACTTGCTCTGGCCTTCTCCAGTGCTCCCCTCCCAGCATCTCCAGAGAGCTGCTCAAGCATGGCCTCCTGGTCAACACCATCCCCAGGGAAACTTCTGGTGGAGAAGCAGCAGAGCAGGGAAGTAACGAGATCAATGCCAGAGAGGTATTAATGTGAGTGAGCCAGGGTCAGGCCTGGGAGTCCCAGGCTTTTGTTGTGACATTGGAGTCTCATTTTCTGTGTTTTGTCCATTTAGCATTTGAGACACAAAAGGGAGCAGTAGGGCTCATGGAGGTTAACGTTCACCCTTTGTATTGCTGGGGAATCTGCCTCATTGTCTGCCTAGACTGTATTGGGCCATTGCTGCAGGTTGTTCTTCCTTATGCCCCTGACATTCCTGTTTAGCTGGGACGTGTGGTAAACATGCCCCTACATCCCCCACCAACTGTAGGTGGCAGCTCTGGACAGTGAGGTGATGTGAGAGGACTCTGAAAATCCATCCCTTGAAGAGCAGTTCTGCATGTCTGTCTCATGACTGGGTGCCTTGAGTGCCGAGCTGCTCTGTGTGGGTGCTTTCCAGGGAGGAAGGGAATGGATGCCCCCAGAGGTGCTCACAGCAGTGGTGAAGTGTCTACATAGCCTTTGTAGTGCTCAGGTCAGGCTGGCAGAGGCTGAGGGGAAGTGAATGAACTTTCCTCAGGGCGAGTCATACCGTGCATCTCACCAGTCTGGAGAGGTTCTGCTGTGCCTATCCCTTCCTCAGCGGATCAGGGAGAAGCAAGAAGGTTAAAGGAAATATATATTAAAACTATTTTGTAGGGTAGCATTGATTCTGACATGCCCAAGAACCACTTTTACAACAAGCTCTGAATGAGGTATTGCTACTCAGTTCAGTCCATGTTTAGACCAGCCATCAAATACTGGAGCTGGCCTGTTATATCGTGGGAAACACTGTGTGCAAGACGGGGGATTTCAGCAGTAGTGGGTTGCCAGTCTGTAAAGGTCATGGAAAGGTGAGGCAGAGCTAGGAAATATAACAGGGGAAGGAAGCTTATCATTCTTCCCTTTGATGGCTTTTTGTACCCTGCAGTGCTTTCCAGCCTGACCTCTGCAAGCTGGGTTCACATGGCCAGCACAGTTGTTCTGCCTCTGGGTAACAAGGCACGCTTATCTTGCTGCAGCTTCTGGTGTCTGCACCTATCTGCTCATCTAGAGAGGCAGAGGAAGGAGGTCTGAATACAAGCAGGTGCAGGGGAGTTACACTGAAAGGAGCCATCCAGCACTTGAAATAGAGCTAGGTGAGGTGACATGTAGAAGCACAGAAGTCATCACACCAGTTTGCACCAATTATCTCCCAGCTCCTGAGTCCTGTTTCCCAGGATGGTTGATGATCCAGAATAGTCGAATCTGGGGGTAAGGGTTTTACTTTCTGCTGGTTTGAAGTTGGCTTCAGCCTCCAACTTTGGAGATTCTTTGCCTTTTCTCCAAGACGGTGAGTCCAGCTCGTGGTGCATTGGTGAGCTCAGGCGACAGCTCTGTACAGTTCTCATCTCTTTCTGTAGGAACTTTAGATATAGAAACAGCTATTGCGTCAGTACACAAAGCCTAAAGACAAATCAGGCTCTTAGGCCAAGGAGTTGCCACCCAGTTTATCCATAAAGTCTGTGGGAGGCTCCCTCAGCTGGCATCCAGTCACTGATGTGGGGCTGGGTGCACCACTATTCCCTGATGTTCACAGTTTTACCAGCTTATGAGTCTCTGACTGAATCTCTGACTGTCAGGATGATAATTTTACAGGAGAAGGTAGATTGTCCCAAACTACTCTGAGGTTCTTGCAGCAAGCTTTGGCTGCTGTCAGTGAGAGAGTAGAGGACTGGAGAGCCTGTATAGATCACATCATAATTCATATACCTATCTGATCCTATTTTTAATCCTGCTTAATCTGTATCTTCAGTGCTACCTGATGGGGGTAAGTCCCATGAGTTAATGTGGCTTCATGTATTCTGTATTCTCCAGGCACTTTTCTCTCCCAGCTTTGCACTCCTGTTTCTGCTCTCTTCCAGAAAATACTCAGTGCTAACTGACTATGGTAGCTCTCTCTGAGGGCATGGTTCCCTTGTGCTCTTTATGGTAGTATCTAAGGAAGGAAAAAGAAGGAGGGCAGAGATGTTTTCCCTAAGAGACTCCTCTGGCATACAGATATAGTGCTACTGTAGAGCACAGAACATGAGACAATTACTATCCATTATCCCTTACTGTTTCCTTCCTGGTATATCTGAATGAGTGCTTTTTTCCCCTGCCTTTTTTTGTTGTTGTTGTTGTTGATGCCACCACTGTAGAGTGAAAGGTCATTTCCATTGGACTGTCTATGTTTCCTGTATTCAGTTGGAAATTCCAGCCCTATGGAATTGCTGTCTGAGGGCAGTCTGCATTTCCTGGCTTTGGCTGACACTGGATTTCACCCACAGTTGTCTACCTTTCTATCCGGCTTTGTCACTCTGAGGTTCTTCTCAGACCACTTTTACCTTGATTAATTTAAATGAGGCTGTTGTCTGCAGTTTTCTACAACCTGTTCTTCTTGGTTTCCAGATCACTGATAATATACCTCAGTAGTCCTAGCATAGAACCTGGTGCAACTGAGCTTTTGACCTGGTGTCGTGCTGAAGACTAGCTGTTCATTCTTTACTAACATTTTCAGTTTCATCCAGTTTCTCATTTGTGACAGAACTTTCACTCCACAGATGCTGGTTTTCCAGAAATGTCTGTGAAAAAAAGCATTACCTGAAGGTCCAGATTGTCAGCTGGTTACCTTGCCAAGCTTTTTCAGAGGTACCTTGGAAGAAGTCCACTAAGCAAAGGACCAACTCTTGTTCCATAGTGAAAGCACTGGCTTAAGTGGTAGCTGTAAATTAACTATTTATGTCTAGTTGTGTATAGTTTATATAGTTGTAATTAATTAAGCTCATAATTGTAACTCCAGCTTGCATGGGTGTAGGGGTCAGGCCCTTGAGTGAGGGAATCAGGGAATTCAGTGTGGCATTTTATTCTTCCCTCGCATCCATCATGGCTGAGCTCAGTCTTTTGTAATAGGGAGCCATCCGGGTGCTCTCCAGGAAAGCTGTGACATACTGGGAGGAGGCATACTCTTCTCGAGCACCAAGTCATGTTTAGGTGCCCTGACTCTGGCCATGGGGAAGTCAAAGGCTACTACAGTCCCCGCCCATGGGAAGCGGGAAACGATGTTGGGTAGTTATTGAAGATAATTGCCTTTACACTATTTCCCCTCAAGGAGTCTCCTTTAGGCTAATTTCTTAGAGAGGAAAATGAGCACTGAGGAGTTAGTAGGAGGCTGGTTTTGTGGCACACTTCACCCCTGAGAAGTCACTGTGGAACTGAGGTTTCTCCGGGACTTGTGGATGGATGCACTTGGTGTATCCCCTTGTCCAATGCTTGACTCTCCCCTCATTCCGGCATTCCTGGTTCCCTGCAGTACCCAGCCTTACAATACTGCTGCTATTCTCTGCTCACTGGCATGTGCTTCCCAGGTGCTCATACCCTCCTGCTTCTGAGGCTGACCCTGTGATGACAGCTGCCTGGCTGCCTATCAAAGGCTCCATTTAGAGCTAGCCTGAGCGCAGACAGAAAGCTGCAGTGTTAGACCCCGAAATCTGACACAGTGTGGCTTGCCCGCTTTTCAGTGGGTCCTTGACAGCCTTTCAGCTCATGTCTGTCAGCCCCCCTGCCAGGCGCACAAGTTCACTTCCATCTTGGAAGAAGGGGAGAGAGAAGTGACATTTCACCGAGTGGCGGGCGTGCCGGAGGATGTAGGGAGATAAGGCAGGATCACAGGAGCAGCTGAAATCCCCAGCGGATATTGCGTTGCTGGCTGGATTGACAGGTTAAAAGTATTGCTGGGACAAGTCTCCGTGCTCCCTCTGTCCCAGAGGACTGTGCAGTGAGAACAGCACTCAATCCTAATGAATCTTGGCCTACATTGGGACCAGCTCTGCCGTAGCCTGGCATAAGGACATCCATGGGGAATTCATTTCCAACTTTCAACAGGAGCTACCCATAGAATGGCTTTTTAAATAAATAAGTTCACTTAGCAAACAGCAGCAGTAAATGAACAGAAACACTGATGTGGCCAAGGATGAAATATTAGCATTTTTCAAATCCGTTTAGTGAAGACAGCCCCTGGGCACTGGTTCAGGTCCTTGTGTTAGTGGTCTGTTTGCAAAGCACTAAGCTAACTTACAGCCAAAACCTGTCAGCTTCTTCCTGAAGCTTAGGAGCGCAAAACTTGTCTTAGTTGAAAAACTAAGTCTGGTCTAAAAACATAATACCTTTGCATTTCTTTCATCCCAAAGTACTTATGACATGTCAGTCAGAGCACAAGCTTCAGGCAGTGTTTTGGCCACTCCAGACTGCAGGCAGGGAAAGGAACAGTTTTCTTCAAGCCCCACAAAAATGCTACATAGGCAACAGCAAACTGAGGTGACTTGTTCAAAGAGCACCACTTCAGTGACCACAGGTGATCATGATGCAATGAAAGGGCTCCCTGTTGCATCACAGCAGTGAGCAGCAGGCTCAAACAGTCCTGGCTTGGAGAACCTCCCTGCGCAGTTATGAACTGCGTCCTGCCCACGGCTGAGTTTACTGGGGAAATGATTTGTCCAAATGTGTATCTGGCCTTGTCTGGTTCACCAGCTTTTGTGGGTTGCAGCACAATATGGCATGGCTTGAGGCTGCTGTCTAGCAGAAGTTTCCCACTCTTGGAAAGATGTGACTATGTCCTTGGGTAAGGACAATGTTGCATGGGGAGCCTTTTCTTCGAGGTTGCTAGATCCAACCTGATCTCCACCAGTAAAGCTGTGCCAGCTGTGTGATGTGAGTGGTAGTTTCAGCCCAGCATCCACTAGGAAAATCCCATGTGCAGAAGCTAAGGCTAGCGCTCCTAACCTGGGGAAAGAGGTGTCAACCCTCAGGAAATGGATATTGGACTGGGATGAGGGTCTTCCCGAGGAACTTCTCTGTGCAGTCAGTGGGGAAACACTGGTGACTGACCAGTGTGTGACCCAAGCCATTACCTGTAGGTCCCAGACCAGGGCATTCTCCCAGGCAAGTGACAGGTCCCAGGAGAGAGGGGGAGTGCTGAGGGGTATGTGTGTGTGTGTGTCTGGGGGGGATTAGTCCTGCTGGGTAGGCAGAAATGAACTAAGCCAATACACTAGTGAGTGACTGGCCAGGGGACAAGAGGTCTGTGAGGAGGGTGCCTGAGGCCAGGCAGGTTGCAAGGGCAGGGAGAGGGAGGTGCACAATGCCTGGGGATGCAATGCTAGGGAGACAGGGTATATAGGGGCAGAAACATGCTGTCATCCTGCAGCCAGTGGGGAAATTGCACCAAGGACTACTGTGCGCCCTGCTTGACGACCTCCCCACAACACTCTCTGTTCCCTGCCCACTCCTATACATGGCAGATGGAGGCACTGCCTTTGTTTTATGCCGTGATCTGTGTCCTTTCTCCCAGGTACTGTGATTCTGCAGTACCTCCTGCCTGTTGTTAATGCCCAGACTATTCAGCCCCAATATCTAGGGCATATTGTCCACTTCCTTCTCCCTGTTGTGCAACCACAGTCCCATTCTGCAGCTGTATTGCTCTGTTCTGCATGCAGCAGTGCCCCTTGCAGTCCCTACCAAGAGGTTAATAAAGACCTACTGCCTGAGTTACCTTTAGCTTTTATAATCCAAAAAATACAAACAGCATGTAAGCAGCATTCATTACCTTGCACGCCTTCAGCTGCTTATTGGATACACATCCCCCTCCCTCCAGCATCTCTCTCTTTTTTTAATATGTTTTTTTTAATTTGTTTTGATGAATGAGTGACAACCCTGACACCCGATTCGCTGAGATTAATAGAAACGACACAATATTTACGTCGCGCCGACGAGCAATTATCCTGCCATCTATCTTTGAGATTATCTTTCTGATTGAAAACTACTCATCCGTGTAATCGGAATTATTTGGAATTAGAAGGGAATTTATGGCCCTTCTCATTCTCCCTCCTATTTGCCTCTGTCTTCATCCTTCTTCCCCCTCCTTTAAGAGGGATCCTTTCTTCCTTCGTTCCTTCCATCCTTCCTTCTTTCAGCCTTGTGGATGGAAACGTGTGCTTTACTGTACAAGGCTTTGCTGTACAAGGATGGTTGTTTGTGGAGATGGGGGAAAATGTGCAAGACTGACCAGGCAGGCACTGGGGACAGTAGGGATGCAGTGAGGCTTGGGCAGCAGCTGGGAGATAAAAGGCTTTTCAGAAGAAGGCTGGCATGGGAAATGGACATGTGGAGTATGTGACACAGTGGAGGCTGCACAGCCAGTACTGCAGTGACAGAACAAGTGGAGGCACCTCACCTCCCTTCTTCATTCTGTTTTACAGTTCCTTCCTTATTACTCTGTTTTGAAGATGCCTTTCACTAGCCCACTGCTTAGTAAATGTGCTCCTTGTGCATTTATTTTATCTAAATGCTTATCTGAAAGTGTTTTTCCAGCTCACTCTGTGTAGAAGGACCCATGCTTGTGGGCTGCTTCTTGCTTGCTGTGAACCTTTCTATAGCAGCTGCTGGTGTTTCTGCTACTTCAGCAGACCCTGGAGACAGCCTGCTGTCCTCCAATGTGTAGGATGGGGTCTGACAGTCTCACTTCAATACTGGTGTCCCTTCAAACAATGCTGTCTGTATAGGGTTTCTAGGAAATACTCTTGCTTATTCGTAACAGCTTTAAGGAGCTGATAGGTGATATAGGACCTCTGTTGTTTTTTCTCACTGGGAAGAACTCTGTCTTTTGCATTTTTTCAGATGCACCAGTGTTTCCCACACTTTTCTTTATTTGCTTTTCATTCTTTTGCTGGCCTGTGATGTGGAAGAAGCAACTAGTCATGTTGTCTCAGGTCACCTCTAGAGGCAGGAGACACAACTCTCCCTTTTTGATGATTCCAAGATAGGATAACAAAATTCACATATGCTCCCTCTCTTCTCTGGAAGCCCATCTCTTAACACAGTCCTTAGTGAAGCATTTCCTACCTTTTCCTTCTTTGCTATGAAGACAGGAGTGGAACTATCCTGCTACATATAGAAAAAATCTGTGCTGTAGATCAGTCAGCACTGAGAACTACTCCTCCTCTGTAGACATGCTTCAAAAACAGTGCTTGATTTTTTTACAAGTGGTTGTGGTAGAAACAGAGACAGCGAAGTGGATGTCAGGGGATGTCAAGCAGCAGAGACATTTTAAATGGATCTAGTAGCATCTGTGTCCTTTGAGAACCACAGCATGGAAAGGTCCTTGGCTCATGTGAATCCTGATGGAGAATAGAGAAGGGAAACAATGTAGATTTATGAGCAAGTGCCATGTGCTGAAAGAGAGACACAGGCTAAGTGCTGAAGGAATTCAGTATGAACTCAATTGCAAAGATACCAGCTAACATACAATCCAGGCTGACAAAGATGTTTGCTACAGAGAGCAGTGTAAACAGTTAATGACACAAGGATTTGGAAAAGGAAATGTGCTTTGAGGTACAATTGCTCTGTCAGCTTGTGAGATCTAGGCCCAGATGGGAATCCCAGATCCTTCCGCCCAGAAATACCCGATGTTGTTATTAATTAGTATGGAAATATTTTCCTTTCTTGAGAGAGGGCTGTTGAATTGCCAGTGGGATACTGGGGGGATGGGTGTGTGCATGTGTGGGGTAGGCTATCAAGGAACTATTAATTAGGTTACTTCCCACTGCTGTTGACATGCTGGGGAAGGGGGTTGTTTGTGGGCCAAAATAAAAACGGAAAGGGAAACGGAAAGACTGGGAACAAGAATAGAAAGCATGAGGAAAAAAGCAGTTGGGTAAGACAAAGCACACAGGCTGAAAGAAGAGGTATGTGTAGAAAGACATTCTTAAGATTCCCGAAGGAGAAGACGGGAAGAACAAGAAACCAGGATATGGTTAGAACCAAAGGGGAAGCTCCTTTGAGACAGCAGTAATGTGGTTTGGACACAGCCACACAAGGACTGACTGATCCTCTCCTGCCTTGTCACTGGTTTTGTTGTTCATACTTCCACAAAATTGGCACCAAAGCCTCCTCATGTCAGAGCAGTGATACTTTATGGCAACTGTCACTATGAAACAGGAGAGAATTTGGATGAGAAACTTCTTCAGTTGTAGGTTACCTTCCTTTGCTGGCTCAGTCTCTTACCCCCTTCCTTTGGAATGGGATCTTTATCACCTTTGATGAATAATCATAAAAATACTAATTGGAATTTTTGCTTGGCTTCCTACATAATACTTCAACCACTTACTACTTTTATCAAGGTCTCCTTGCAGTCTCTAGCTCTGTTCTTCTGGTCATAGTGTGTACAGCCCTGGGAGAGCGCAGACACAAAAACCAGCATGAAGTGATAGTGTAGCCCTGTATCTAAGCAGTAGGTGCTGCATTTACAGTTCTGAGAGAGTGCCAGAACAAGAAAGAGACAAGGAATGTGTGTGGCAGTGTGAGTTAGAACAAGGAAAGGATCTATTCACAGAGGGGAAAGAAAACTGAGCAAGTGGGTTACCTAAAAATATCAGTGCAAGCTCCAGGCTCCCTTGCAGAGGGAAGAAATCAGTGCAGTTGTGATTATTCAGAGAAAGTGTTCTGGGTTTGAGAAGTGGGAGGAATGGAGTGATAAGACAAAGACATAGCATTGATACCTCATATGGGACCAACACATCCAGACCTATTTATCCGGAGATCTACTCTAGAGAACATAGCTGTCTGCTGCATTTTCTTCCAAGAAACCTGTCTAGGAGGAAGTTGGATTCTGAGCATGCAGAGGACCTACCCAGCCTCCTTGGAGTAATACAGCACAGAAGGAAAAAAGTTATCCAGTTTGCAGCCTACCATCATCACTTCAAATCCTCAAGTTCCCTAAGGGATCCAGGGTGAACAGAGGTGGTTTGAAACAGAGAAACTGGTAAAAAGAGGAACTAAACCTAGAAGGATAACCTGGCTTTCAATTCCATGGGTTTGTGTGTGACCATGACAATTTATGATCGTGTGAAAGGTTGCTGTTAGTCTATGCACATCTGCTGAGGGCTAAGGAAACTGTTGTCCCTAAATCTGCCACCAATCATAGAATCCAGGAGCACTCACAGAGCCCTTGCCTGCCCTCTTCCTACGCTACATGTAAGGCAGAGCACGGTCGAGGTGGGCTTTATTGTTAGGCCTGTTTTTCTAAGAGAATACTGCGTATGTGATTGCACTGGGTGAGTTTGTGTAACTTTTGAACCTGTTATCTAATTTCAAACACATTTTTCACCCAGTCAGAAGTCTGAAAGGTATTAAGTTCATGCAAGTTTCATGAAATAGGTGACAGGTAGAGGAGGAAGACCTTATTATTATCCCTTAGGGAAGGACTGCAGAATGAGCTCACTCTAATAAGAGTCCAGGAGATCCACATGGGACAGGGACTGTCCAAATGCCCTAATTACAGGAGAGTTCAGTTGAGGCTCACATCTGACAATGTGTGCATCGGAGGATCCATTGGTTGGTCAGTGTCTCTCATAGATTCTCTAGTGACTAGTAAGGCATAAGCTTCCTTCTTTCTGGACATTCATAATGCTGCTAATGCATGTGGATTCCCTGGAATTTAATAAGAGGTGAGTAACATTGCAGCCTTAGTATAATACAGTTAAAAAGCCAGTCAAACACAATAGAGAAAGCTATTGGAAGCAAGGCATCTTTGTTTCAGGTACCTGAGAAGGCAATGTACACCCAAAATTTTCAGTAGAAGAGTCTTTCAGGTGGTAAGTTGTGGTGCAGATATGAAATTGCTGATGTCTGTACTGACTGTATCTTCTGCCCTCTAGCTTATGTGTGCCCCAGTTTTCATCATATCAGACTCTTTGAGTACTGGTTTAAGTGTGATTTTTGGATCCCAGTATAGTAAACTGGTACAGTTCTGGCATGAATATTACTTTGGTATGACATACTTAGTCCAGCATAGCTTCTTTGGAGATGTAAGCTAGACTAACATAAATGTGGTTGTAGTTATATAACTTTGTTCAGTGCAATATTCTCATAAAATCACTCCTGTGAAGTGGGATAGTTACATTTATACAAAAATGGCTAGGCCTCAAATTACAAAGCATTTGCGGTAGAGACCATATTTGCATATTTACGTATGCGTGGTGTTTAGTGTCAAAGGGCCCAGGTTCTGAATGCTGCTTATAATAATAATAATAACAACAATAACATAAAAGGGTTACAAGTCTGTCTGGGGAGTCACCACAGTGTGTCTGTAATTAGTTGTAGTAAAAATTATCATTTATGAGGCATCTGGCAACACAAACTAACTCTCAGAGATGAACAGTAACTATGTAGTCATCTCTGTCATGGCACAGCATTAATGACGTTTTTGTCAGGGAACTTCCTTACTTTTTGCTTGCTCTGTACCATGAAATAAAGGTAATGGCTGAATGGATTTTGTCTGCAATCTTGCCATTATGTGGACCACTGAGGCTGTCCATCTTCATGACTCATTTACCTGTTCCCCTTGCAAACATTGTTAACATTTCGCAAGCATAATGTAGCAATGCAGAAGCAGTTTCTCTGCACAGACTGGCACATTCTGAGGAAGGAGGTGAAACAAGAGTTTGCATTTATGGAGAATCTGGCTGCAAAAATTACCTTTGAAAGAGGGAATCGATGAGCAGTTTAGGGCAGGGAGCTGCTTCCTGATACTGTGGCTTTCGGTGTCAAGACTTGTTTGCTTGTGTGCTCTTTGATTAAAGTTTTCTGGAGTAACAATTTCTCCAAATTACTGCCACCACTCAGAACAATAGTAGTTAACATAGAAGACTTCCAAAGAATTCCTCTAAAACTCAGCTTTTTGTTCAATTTCATAAAAGAATGACCTAGCTTTAGGAAAGTGTTTTCTTGGGGAATTTGCTGATACAGTTGAGAAATATGAAATGCCCTATAGTTACAACCAGCAGTCCACCTGCCTCCAAATTAGAGCCTTGCTTTCTGCCTGAATGTGAGCTATTGACCAGTGAGAAAGTGAAGAATAAAATAACTTTTTTTAAACATTAGCTGTTTTCTTTGGAAAATTAAGAAGGAGACATGAAAATATTTCCACAGGCTATATGTTTTCCAACGTCCCATTTCTACAAATTTAAAAATGTGAATTGTGTCATCTGATAATGTGGCAAAAAGAAACAGTCTGTCCTGCAAGTTTCCATGGGGTTTCACCAGGCGAATGAATCCCAGGTTCTCATGGCAAGGCACATGATGTATTCAAGAGAGGTTATGTTCTTGTCTATGCTACTTAAGGTGTATTTACAGGGCACAGGAGAGCACCACGCAGTGATAACTCAGATACAATCTCATGGGGCTCTCCATTTGAATTAATATAGCCTGGTTCTCATCTGGATATAAAGTCCATATGAATGAGGCTATATTTCTGCCAAAATCCAAACCAGCTCATTCAGAGCATGCTGAAGTAGCCCTGTATAGCTCTGTTTTGCTAACATACTCTTATTTGCTGTGTGACATAAAAATGGGGTTGCTTCACCTGGAGTTTCTGTTACCCGGCTGCAAAGTGCTCTGATGCCGCTGTCCTGCCTCGCAAAGATGCAGTGGGCTGAATCTGACACTTCTTGCGCAGAGCTTGGTGTTGCACAGAGGTGCTAAAGAAAGGCTGTGATTTCATGGTGGTTTGTTTTTTTTTTCCAAGCTTGTGAGCACACGAGAGCTGCGTGGTACATGGCATGTCAGGGAAGAAACTACTGTGATTGCTTTAGATCTTCCCCTTTGTGCCCAGTGGGGAGTTGCAGCCAGGTTGTGTGTGAGCGAGTGTGTCTGAAGCCATGCCTGTGACACATTCCTCAAGGGAGGGGACTGGCCAGGAGCTGGGTCTCACCTCCCAGCAGCAGCAGGGCCCTAGGCAGAAGCAATGGAAGGGACTGGTTATTCCAGGCAAGGACAGGTCCAGGTGTGGCAAGAGCACAGACTAAAGCAGCAGCAAGGGACTGAGCAACCAAATGTCTGCATCTGAAGCACGGACTCAGCAGAAACCTTCCTCAAGCAGCTGTTTCCAAGGGGCTTTGGGTAAATCCACTTGAGGTTAAGAATTGACAGATTTATATCCCCCCCCCCCCCCCCCCCCCCCGGTTAAGCCTCAGTGAATGCAACATCTTTTTACAGGGGGTAGGTGGGGGGTGGGGAGGAGGATGGAGGGCAATATAGCTTGCTATAGACTGTCCTGTACCTGAGCTCCAGCTCAGGTTCCAGCAGCTTTAAATATCTGTGATGAGCTGCAGGGCACCTTTGTGCCCAGAAGCAGCCCACAGCTCTTCCAGGAGCTTGTGGGGTGGGGTCAGGCACTGCCTGCTCCCCATCAGGGTCTCAGAGGCATCGTGGGGGGGGCGGGGGGGGGAATGCTGCCTGTGGCACATGCCAAGACTGTCGGTAGAGGAACTGTTGGGTTTTTGGCTCCTTCTCAGCCTGGCAGGCTATTGGCTGGCAGCACAGCTCCGGCTGGCTGAGGGGGCTGAGCGCCGGGCACATTATCGTGGCACGCCCTGGCACTGCTATCTCTCTGCTGGGACTGTGTGTGTGGCCCTTCCTTCACCTTCTCTCAGTGCAAAGCAGCCTCAGACCAAATCCTGAGTGACTGAAACAAGCACTAAAGCTCAGCAGCAGCACAGTCGGCCCCGGAAGCTTGTCCCCTCTCGGTGTGTGCTGTAGCCTTGCTCCTTCGTCTGGGATGAGCTCAGTGCTGGGGAGCTGAGTTTCTGACTGCCTGGGGAGCAGAGGAAGGGAACACTAAATCATTTTGCAAAACCCTTCTTTCTTGCAAATATGGGTAACTACATTTAAAGAAAAGGCTCCTTCCCTTTTTCCCTTCCCTCTCTCCACGCTCTTGGAGAGGAAATGCTCTGAGTTTTGAGGCGCTCCAGGCTGCAAGGTGGGAAGGGTCTGGGTCAAGAGAGCTTTCAGAGGTGACTCGCAGCACTGAGATGAAGGACTTCTGGAGGTGATGGGGTGAGGAGGCTGAGGAGACTGCAGCAGAATCTCAGTGAAGAGGGAGAAAGCAACCTCACTTATTGCTGAGATGAAGCCGAGCCAAAGTTCAGCAGAACTTGCTATGGTTAGCCTGAAGAAAGACAGACAAGGGAGGGGGGGATTTTACCTGCGTCTGTGCCTGTTCAACACAAGGGCTTACAGCTCTCTGCCAAAGGCCTGGCAGTCACCGAGTGGGCTCAGAAGTGATTTCAGATTGCACAGAGCTGAGAGGCATTAGCTGGAAATGCGGATCCCAGTTCCCCTTGGGGTGCAAGTGAACCTTGCTGTAGCTTTATGTGCTAGAGAGGCTTCTGTGAGGGTAATGTTTAGCCTGCCATTTCGTGTTTGATTTACCCACAGTGAGGGAGCGGTATTATGGTGGCAGAACTTCACTGCCAGCGAGGGAATTGAGGCAGGCATCTGCAGACACATCGCCGTGTCTGTGAAAGTCATGTGTGCCCTCAAGTGCCTCCCAGACACAATGGTTTAATTCCCTCATCAGTCAGGAGTTATAGGTAGGGGTTTGGTGTGATCTGTGTGGGAGGATAGTCTCTCCCACAGTAACAAGACAGTTTCCAGTACTGTTCAGGGTTATTTTTGGTGGCCTGTTTCCTCCTACCTGTCCTGTGGTATATCCTGCCTGGCACAGGAGCCCTGGCAGCGTCAGCTGGAGATCACCTGGCTGGGAGCGCTTGCTTGCCTGGGTCGCGGGTGCAGAGGGAGAGCTGCTGAACAAAGCAGAAGTTTTTTTTATCTGTTGTTGAGATACTGTGGTGGGCTGACCTTGGCCAGCTGCAAGCTGCAGTTCCTTCAGGAAATATCCACCTGCTCCACCACGGTCTCTGCAGAGGCTGCAGGGGACTATCTGCTCTGGTACTTGGAGTGCCTCCTCCCCTCCTTCTGCTCTGACCTAGGTGTCTGCGGGGCCGTTCTCACTCCTCACTGCCTGTGTGGTGTTTTCTGTCCATTCTTAAGCATGTTTTCCCCCAGGCACCACCACCATGGCCGAGGGGCTCCGCTGTGCCCTGCGGGGGGTCTGTTGTGGAGCCGGCTGGAACCTGCTGTGTCCGGCACGGGGCAGCCCCGGCCTCTCCTCACAGAGGCCGCCCTGCAGCCACCCCGCAGTCAGCACCTCACCACAGACACCAGGTGCGGACACACTGTGTGACACTTGGCTGATGGTATTCTGACAGGGGTGAGAGCTGCACCTTCTCCTTCAGACCAGTGAGAGTCCCAGTCTCAGGGCAGGGGTAAGGGCTCTTCAGACACAACTAACTTGATGGGGAGATGAGAGAGGACAGGAGATCAGTGGTGTTGCTTTAGAGGGGGCTCATGAGGGACCCACTGCAGAATTCCTCTTTACTTATTTCCTTGCTTTAGAGGCTGAGGAACTTGCATTGCACCTCACATTCCTCTGAGAGCTCCGCTGGGTTGTGCTGACCTGCAGGCATGCCCTCAGTGGGGGACGGAGGCAGGTGAGCAGCCCTGAAACCCCTCAGCTTGCACGCGAAGGGCTTCTCCTGGAAAAGCTTATTCCTCATCTGGGTGTCTGCAGCCAGGAACATCCCTTTCCTTTGAGGAACTTCATCAGTTATTTGCCTTCATTTTTATTTTTAAGAAAATATCTTTTAATTGAGCAAGACACACAATCAAAGAATATGGAGCCTCTCCTTGGAGAGGAGAAGAGGGAGCGGTAATAACCCCACCAAACACATGCATTTGGAAAACGGTGATGATTTTTCTGGGGAGCTGAGCTACCAGTCTGGCTGTAACAAGTTTAGATCTGGAGCCAGACATCACGGTTAGACCCGTCTGTGGTTATAATGTAGTTGTTTGAGTTTTGTAGAAGTTGTCTGAAGGAATCTGAATTAAAACCAAAAACCCAAGGGGAACCTGTTTCTGGCAGTCCTGGTGCCTGTTTGATCTGGCACCAGAACTGGTTTAAATCTCACTTTGTCCCCCTTCTCCTGCTATCAAAATTGCTACGAGCTCTATTATGACAGTTACCATACTTCCTCTCCCTCCCCACCATGGCCAAGGTCACTGAGAACATGAAACAGTATCTCTTGCCTGAAGCCGACCTTAGAAGGCTGCAGGACTGCTTTGAGATTTGTCTGAGTGCACAGCTAATGCCCTGCCAGCACAGGTGTGGACTTGCTGGTGCTAAACCAGGTCCTAAACAAGTGGTACAACAGCAATGAGTTTCTGCAAAGCATCCGCAACAAGTTGAAAGCACAAAAGGTGCCTGCCCCCAGTGATGGAATTGACAGCCCAACATTGGTGAAACGCTTTGCAGCGCGTGATTGGAAGAAGATGAGGGTGGTTTCCCATGAGAGAATATCATGGTTACACAATTTAGGCAGGAGTACATCCAAGAAGTTTTATTCTGTTTCATTGCTTTTTGCTGGGTGTAAACACAGAAGCCCTTTTAGGCAAAGGCTCTGCAGTAGAAGCGGAAGTTCTAAATGGGGTAAGGGTAGAAGGGACTGTGTTATCATACTGTAAGTGATAGACTGGCAAAGGTCGTGTGTTTAAATGTAATGCAGCATATGATTGTCCTAGTGCTTACAGGCTTTAGTTAAATCCTTACAGATTTTATTTCTGTGTGTACGTGTAGAACTGAATGCTCACTCTGGATAGTCTCTGAACACACTTTGGTATGTGTTTTGTTGGTCAGGCCAAGCTGTTTTTCATTAGTGCATTGTTATTACTGGTGGACTCAGAAAAACACGGGAGAGTGGCATTCTTCAGTGGTTGCTCTTGTTCTTGTTAAAGCCAATGGGGTCACCTCTGCTGAGCAGCCACAGATGGTGCCTCTCCACAGCCTAACTCTGCAAATAGCTAAGCAAGGTGAGGACTTTTCTCTGCCCGCAGCTCTGAAAATGGAAGAATAGATTTGGGTGCTACCTAATCCAGGAAAGTTCCTGAGTCCTAACCTGACGTGCTTTGCTTGAAGCTGTTTAGAAAGTTCCTGCAGTTCCGTTCTGCCAAAGAGATTTTGGAGTCCTAATCTTCAGCTGGCAGGCAGCTGGAGGGTGGTAACGTCTTTAGCTGGAATGGCTAAATCTGGTAGGGGACTTCTGTTAAAATCTTAGTCATTTTCACTTTCTTGAGAAATAATAAAATATATAGGGGCTAAAGAAGGAGCAAAGTATTAATGGAACAGTGTGCCTTTCCCTGGTGATGACAGAGACTTGACATGGCAGCATGGCATGCGCCATGGAGGGTACATGAAAGAACTGGATGCTGACTTCGGGTTCAGCGTGTGCCAAAAAATACTCTGCTATGGATATTGGTTGCACAGAAAAAGAACGTTGAAGTAATATGAAGTTCAGCATTAAAATCAGATAAGGAAATAAAACAGCTAAAGTCCTAACAATAATATCAACATTTCCCTCTTGAGCATTTGCTGTTTCTCAGAGTACATGCTTTGTATCAAAATGCATAGTATATTTAACTACCTGTTAAATCAGGTCTGAGAGTCATATTATGTGTGCCAAGCATCCAGAAGAGCATTGCTACTCAAACTTTTCCTTTTGTTTATCTTTTATTCCTTATTTTGTTATTTTCACAGTCTTGGAAGAGCAGCTTTGTGACATTCATTTCCTTTATGTGAAAAGAGTCATCATTTTATAGTATCTTTTTTGGTGTTTAAGTAGTCCCTGTTTGAAATCTGTGGAATTCACAGCTCACTAGATCCGGCAGGGCACTAATGCAGCTGTCCTGGAATTTTGGGTTTGTGAGACTCTTTCAAAGTAGCCTGACTCTGCCAAAGAAAGTTTTTGTTGTGTGTTACAATTAATCTTCTTACTTTGTGGCTGGCCCTGGAAACTGCAGAGCTGACTTTATCAATTTATCTTTTAAAACTTATATTCATATCTGCATTTCCTGATATAAAAGCAGCAGTGATTCTGAGCTCTAAATTTCTGGCACATAAATCTGATGTGCACAGAAGCATCTTGAGGCTCATGGGAGACGGGACAAAGATTATCTGTGTGGTTAAATGTGTGGGTGGGGGGAATTGGAAGATTCCATTGATTGGACAAGTATTTTCAAGCTTCAGCTGGTTTTTCTGTGTCCCTATCTAAAAAAGGGTAGCTGTGATATTTTGGTTTTGTCATTAGAAGGAAAGTATATTTTGCATTCTTCTATAATAGCTTATATGCAGCTGAGCAAATTCTGCCCTGATATATATGTGCAAAGCAGTCTACAAGTCACTGACATTGTTCTTTTTTTTTTTTTTTTTTTCTGTGTTTTGAAGTGGTCATTCAGTCTCATGGCCTCTACTGTTGGATTCTTTCCCTGCCTCACCCTGAGTCTGGAGGCTGGTATTAAGTGGTGTTTATGCACAGGGGTGCTGGCAGTGGGGGTAGGGGACTTGTGCCTGAAGTTTTACCTAAAGCAGATCTTCTCTGGATTGCTGGGTACCCCAGTGGGGAGCCACTAAGATCATACATCCTGCTGTCTTAAGACAGAGAGGAAGGATGGAGGAATGCTGACTCCATTCAAGGTTCATACATACTAGCTAACTGTATCATGCTGGCGAGTCCTCATCCCTTCATCCTCCAAGCAGAAAGTGGAAGGATGGGGGACTAATGTATTCCCAGGTCTTGCTCTGCTGTGGATATGGGATGCCAATGATAAACGTTGGACCTGGACCTGAGAACTGACTAGAGCTTCCCAGCTACCTGATTGACATGTCCCCAAAGTGCCCTTGTGATTTAGACTACATTGTAGGGTTTCCCTGGGCTTCGGTTTGGGCCATGCCCTGGCAATGTAATGGGACAGGGATGATGCTGTTCTATACAACACAAGGCTTGACAGCGTACTATTTGAAGAACTTTAGATGTCGGTGATATAGAATGGCAAAGAACAGTCTGACAGTGATAACATGTTCAGGAACTATGTGACTATGCCTTTGTTAAAGCTGAATTTTTCAAAAGTGACTCTTGGATTTAGGTGCCCCTGTTTTGGGACCTTGATCTGCCGTGCCTCAGCCTGATTATTCTGTGCATTGAGCTTCTAAAATTCCTTCCAATGGCAATGGGAAGCGTAAAATGTTTTACAGCTCTCAATATTAAAGCCCCAAACATCTTGTACTAGCCAGCCCAAATGAGAGGGCAGAAATTCAAAATTTTCTTTGTTTGGTCAGGTAATTTTTTATCTGAGATCTGATTCAACTAGGTGAAGGTGAAGGACCAGAATCTGGCAGGGAATTGAGGGTGTGTTTCCACACTGGAGCTCATCCTGTCAGATACTTTTCTTTTTTCCCCCTCTTAATTTGTAGTTCTTCATCTGTAGATATCATAGTGCTTTAAAGTGCAGTGTTAAGTATTGTTATCTCTGTTTTTTTAAAGCTGGGGAAAATGCAACAGTGGTAAAGTGACAAGCCAGACTTCACACAGGGCAGTAGTAGCTCAACTGAGGAAAATGTCTAAATGTCATGAGTCTTTGCCCAGTGCTTCATCAGGCTCCTATCCTGTGAGAAGGGCGTTTTTTTAAAAAACTCGTTGACTAAATCCTACCAGCTTAGACACAAAGCATATTGACAAGAAGTGAATTATGCATGCAGCAGGATTTGGCCCAAAGAGAGGAAATGACTTTATCTTCCCACATAATCAATAGCTGCAGCTGAACTGAGACCTTGGCTATGATGTGGTGGGTCCTTGCCTTGCTTTAGGATAGCTGCTCTTGTTGAACTAACTTTCTTTACTCCAGCAAGAGCAGCAGCTGCAGTGCAGTGTAGACATGCCTAAACTAGCTTAAATAGTTCAGGTACTGTTAGCCACTGAGCCAAAGAACCATGGAGTTCAGCATGGGCTTGGTGCCTGAGGATTTTATCCTGCTCTTTATGAGTTCAGCATTTCTTTACCATCTCAGCTCAAGCAAGCCTAGCAATATGTTGAAAAGAAGGCTGGTGGATCTGGTACTCTGTCTGCACTAGTACTTTTGCCTGCAGAGCTGAGCATGGTGCTAGGGATGATTGTAGGAGATACTGCCAAAGGTAGCAGCGTAGCGAAAGCTGTTTTGCCTCTCTCTGCCTACTGTTCTCCCTCTTCTTCCCCACCCTTCCCTTGGTATTAATCTGAGTCCGTTTGCTATAAAACTGCATAGCCATTAAGGTTCTACTGGAGATCACAAATACCTAGGAGTTGGCGAAGGCTTGAAGAACCAGCTGCCTCCTGGAAAAGCTTTTGGCCTTGCCTGACTGTGGAACTAACAGGAGAACCTGTAGAGGTTAGATAGGGAAAAATCCAGGACCATTATCCCTACAGTTATTAATGGGGACCAAGGCAGAAGCATTCCTGATGCGTTCCCTCAAGTCATTGCCCAGATGGTGGGCTCCCAGCTCAGCCTCTGCAGAAGAGCTGTGCTGATATCTGTAACTTGTTAAGTTTTCTCCTGGCAGTCAAGGACATGAGCAGGAATGATGGTTCAGGTCCTTGAGGGCTAAGTAACTTCTGCTGAGTCAATAGGGGAGGTACCATCAATGCCTTCGGTTTTGTTTTCAGGAACAGCCTCATCAAATAGTGTTTGTGGGCAGAGACCCTAAGTAGACTGCCAAGCTGTTAAATTGCTAACCTACCCACTAGCCCTAGTTTATTCTGCAGCAGAAATACAAGCACACCTGGACCAACCCCCAGAACTCAACTCTGAACTCCTCTCTCATTCTGTCAGAATCCCCAACTTGTTTTTAAAATGGCATTTATTTTTGTTCAATTGAAAAAGAGTTGGATGCAGTCTGCCAGTTGTGCTTTCCCTTGCCTTCTTTGTGCACTGAATTTTGTTCATTCGCTTTACATGCCTCAAGTTGCTGTAATGCTGCTGGGAAAGTAATTGCCTTGCACTTTCTCTTTCTGATGCCCACGGGTGACTGTGGGGGACTCCTCCCTGGGCATAGTGCAGAGTTAAAAGCCCAGCTTTTGCTGCTTTGCCTAAGACCTGGTTATTTCTTTTCTTTTTTCCTTTCTTTCTTTCTTTTTTTTTTTTTTTTTTTTTTTTTGTCAGCTGCCTGTTATATCAATCACAGAGCTGGGATCTATTTATAGGTTGGGACTCGGAGTACTGTGTCCTAGTCACAAAGAGAGGCAGAGACGCAGAGGGGACTGTCGGCTGGTGCAGGCGGAACCAAAAGATATTTAATCAGCAATTAGAAACACCTGAGGGCAAGGGAAATTCTACTCCAGCCTCGAGCTTCATCTCTCAGCCTGCAGCATGTAAGTAGCAAACTTCTACCTTTTATTGCATTTATGGGTTTGGGTTTTGTTTTGGGTTTGGTTTTTTTTGTTGTTTTTTTTTTTTAACCCAAATGTTGCTCTGCACCAATCCTTTTATCTGGGCTAAAAATTATGGCAGCATCTCAATATGGTTAACAGTAATAATTTATTTTTTTTTTCTATTTTCACACTGTCAAAAGGAAGGTCAGTGTGACCCACAAGGAGAGGAGTCAGTTCAGAACTTTGTAGAAATCAGGCGGTTTCACTGTTTGAGAGTGGCTTTTTCCTCTGGAAATAAGCAAATGAAAGTTTGAGTGGAACAGTTTTGTTTTGGGAATAGAAACGGTCAGGTTTGCTGGCATTCCAAAAAGGTCAATATATAACGTAACTCTGCCTAAGGGCTTACCAAGGACAGGTGCTATTTATCCCATGCTGGTAGAGGCAAACCTGGAAACTTCAGCAGTCCTGTCTTAAAAGAACCGAGCGACACCCTTTCTTCTATTAAAAATAATACCCCCCCCCCCAGCTTCATATCAAACCTCCTCTTAGCAGGGAGATGAAATGAAATTTTGCTTTTACTGAATGCATTTATCATTGAGCAGTTGATGTTTCTTTAATTTTAAAAGTCCCAAAGCAACTGAAGCCTCTTCAATGATAAGAGGGGTGCAAGTCTTTGCAAAGTCGGTGCAGTGGCAATCAAAGAAGGAACTTACTCTCTTATCACCAACAAGGTGTTTTCTTTAAAGTAGCCAAAATGCAAAATGTTTGAGCAATGATATACTTTTGGAGTATTTTTGTTAAAAGGAATATAAAGAGAGGGAAGACAATAACTAGTCAGAAATTGGTTTTTTTAATAGCTTTTAGCATAGCATTTTTGTCAAAACACAAAGGTTTTTTGTTTCATATTTTTGTCTCAGAGATTTGGGTTATGTCTTTTACAAAATGTAGGCTTTATTTTTAAGTATAGACAAAATTCATTAATTTCTTGTATTTATAACGTCTACCCCCTCAAAATGCCAATATTACAATTTTTAATTTTGTTTTTTTAGTATAAATTTCTCATGAAATATATGTTCTACAAACTTCCCCCCAATTTACCATTTTTGAAAGTAACAACAAATAAAATGAAGCTAAACTTAAAATAATTTGTTGGTATAACAGTCTAATAAATATGGAATAATAAAACCAGAGCTGTTTCACAGTTAAAATATCAAGTCCTAAGAAATACCTGATAGCTGAATTGTTTGGATGGACTGTAGAAAGGTGACAAATAGGCTTGTTCTTTATTTTGTATTTCTTTGATGTACATTTTATAATACTCAAAGTTTTTAACTTAAGTTCTAGGAACAAAAAATACTGACTACAAATTAATTCTTTCTAAGTTTTTAACCATTGATATAAATACTCCATCTTTAAGCTAGAATTCCAGATGTAAGGAAGGCTTTTAGGACAATATGGATAAACATGGTAAATTTACATACACAAATAATGCCCAAAATGATCATTACAATACATGCTTGCTATGAAGCTCCCCTCCCCCCAAATAAAACAAAAATGTCAGCCTGACCATTCTTATCATAGGAAGCTTCATTTCAATTATTAAGTCTTTTTCCTTTACTTAAAAATGAATGTATTTAAATTATTTAAGTCCTTTTTCTGTTTGTTTTGGCATGATATTACATTTATTGCCTCTCTGTGACAATGCAACATTATTGTGTAATAAAGGGAGACCAGATTTTTCTGAAAGGCGTTAGAGAAATGAAATTGCCGACTCTAACTAACAAAGAATCTATCATATAACTGGTCTGAGGTCCACCTAAAAATTAAAAACTGGGACATCTTATCACTTGAAAAATAAAAATTGAATCTTTTTCTTCCTTACACACACAGAAATATCAGCATGACTACACTTGGGAATTACCGCAAAAACTCATTTACTATACATTTTTGCAGAAATCCAAGCATTCCCAAAGAAGTTCTCCACGTATAAAGCTAGAAAAGATTTAGTCTTATGAATTTGTTTGGACTATTCGGTAGTTGTGTCCACATAATTGCTGGACTTTATCCTTCTCTTTAACTGCATGTGGGTCTTTTCCCCTGTTAAACTTGCCATATCTTTTTATTACTGCATTTGGAAAACATAACCAAGCATCTACTGTCCTGTAGCATACCAATCAGTGGTTTATGGGACCACTTTTATTTGGAGGGGGGGAGGGAGTTATCTGTGGTTAGAGGGAAGACTTTGATGCATTGTGTGGAAGAAAGTCTTTGTTATTTAGTTTCTGCTTCACTAACGTTTCATGTTTTGTAGACTAAGCACCTATCAACCTCCAAACTGACTTATTCTACACAGCGTAGTTTGTCACAGGACTGTTGCATGATTTTTTTTCATTCCTTAAAAAACCAAACAACAATCATCTTTTGTTTCATCCTAGTTTATTTGTTTCTTTTGACTGCAAAGTAATGATTGACATGCAGATTCTCCACGCCCCTCCTTTCATTGCTGAGTATGACATCTCTTGGGAATTATAAATAAAACCTGTGCCAAATCTGCTGCACAGGTGTCTGGAGTACAGCATGCTCAGGTGTCTCGCTGTAAATCCCTGAGAATATGGAGTAAACACCAGCAGGAAAAAAATACTCTTGAAACAGTTCTGTGTTTTTAGGGGCCTTCTGAATAAAACCCCCAAAGCCAGCAGCCAGTTATTAAAGATTGTGTAGCTCTCTCTCTCTCTTGCTCTCTCTTACCTCTTTTATCACTTCACCTGTACATCTGTCCATCTATTTCTCATCTCTCTATTTTTACATTTCATTATGCTATGCTTGCTCTCCCGCTCTCTTCTTTTCCTTTCCTGAAGACACATTTCTATCTGGCACAGAAAATAAACTCAGATTGCGGGTAGTTATGTTAATCTAATTCAATCCTCTGTGGGTTAGGAGTGAAATTCTAATAGTGGAGCTGTTGAGGGCTTTTTTGTTAATGGCTTGGGGATTACATTGAGTTAAAGGCTCATTTCCTAATCAAACAGAGAGGGAGAGAGTGACTCCGAATATTTATGAGTCTCCCAGCGCGAGTTAAACATTGAACTCCAAAAGCAGGATTTCAGTGCTGCAGAAAGAGTTAAAACCCCTCAGGGCTGCTGTGGAGGGGGGGGGGGGGGAGGAAACCAGTTAAGCCATCAGCATTTTCAACTGCTGTATAACTTCAGTTTGGTGAGAGAAAATAATCATCTCACAGAGCTAAAATGGAAACTGTAGTGAGATATTTAAAACAAAGTCAAGTGATGCTTCAAAAAGGCTCTTCTTTAGTGAAGCAGGATACATGCAGTGCATGCAGCAGCCTAATAGAAACTCCAAATAAATACTGTTCTAAATGAGAAGGATTGGAGGGTGGGCTGCCTTTTTATTATTAGTGCCTGGAAGACCCAATTTAATTTTTTAATGCTTTTTATTTTTGGTTCTACTTAACTCTTGGGTAACCTTTTCTGAAAAAAAGAAAATAAAAGAGAAAGAAGTGTGGATGGGTCAATATCTAAATTGTTCTACGTCTATAGGCTGGTATCTTTTGAGGCATTTTTTTCTGTCGTTCAGTTCAGCTGGAGTCTTGTGTCAAATAGTCTAGTTGGAGAACTGGATTCGCTGTCACAGGAATGATTGACTAAATTAATGCCTGATTGCTTTTATGATGAGTTCATCATACATGCTTGGGTAGACCCTGCTGCTGCTGAAAAAGAGCAGGCCTGCCTGCCTGCAGCAAGCAGAGGACCTCTGTGTTGCTAAGGCCTGGCATGTTGTGAGCTAGCCAGCAGTAGGCTTTTTTGCCCCAAGCTTGGACTTAGAAAATCTGTCTACAGCAGGTGAACTGCACAAAATCAAAACTGTGCCATGATCCTGCCTCTCTTCTGTAAAGAAGTCCTGAAAAGGAATGGGGATATAAACCTGCTGTCTTCTGACACATGGCCAAGTCGTATCTCAGTGTTCCTCAGTTTCCCTGCCTGTAAAATGATACATGGCTGCCATCAATAGTATTCCAAGATCTACAGAGAACAATCTTATTTAAATCTCCAGTGGCTGGTTTGCCCATGGCAAAAACTGCAAATCACCAACACAGGTGCATAACTTGAAAATAAGAGGTTTTTATGCTGGCAACAAGAGTTACCCCACTTTGCTGTTTGGGGTTTTTGTTTGTTTGGGGTTTTTTGTTTGGTTGGTTTTTGTTGTTTGGGTTTTTTTTAATACATTTGGTACAAGCCACCAAAAAGGTTTTCTGATTTTGGTAAGACAAGCGGATAGAAAGCTAACTTACTCCTAGTATTACCTTCAACTTTGGTTGAATTTGGTCTTTGTGACTCTTGTTGAGATGAAGCTCCAGGTTTATTACTCAAAAGTGGTAAACTTTGGCTAAAAAAGTAAGTTACTGTTTCGTTCTGGAGCCACGTGTATCAATGGTCATCCTGTATCCGCCGAACTTGGTGGTTTTGCTGACATGTCTATCTGGGTGCAGCACCTTGAGGTAAGAATTGGCACCTTGCCCTAGTTTAAAAATTATTTAAAACTGTGACCTGATGTGAATGCCTGAGGCCCCTTTCTCTTTGTGTTCTGTGCCTGGACCTGCTGAGAAGAGCACCATCAGCTAGAGTGTACTTTATTAAATGCATTTGAAATACATAATAATTGTGTTCTTTCCCTCTAATAACTGGGACCCACAGCAGATCACTTTGAGACAGGAGCTTTCTGTGGCTGAGCTGAACACTGTATAACATTTTTCCTGCCACCCTCTCCTTCCCATCCTTGTTTCCATTCTGTTTGCCTCAGCCTTTTCCTCTCCTGCACTATTCTGCTGTGACCATGGCCTAGCAGCTTATACTTAGATTTCTTCTGCTGACCTTTCAGGCAAAATACTCTTCCTTCTCTTTTTGTCCTTTCTGGTGCTATGCTGAATCCTACGAATGACCTGCTGCCGTTTACCCTGAGGGTGGCTGCATTTCAGTGCAGCTTTGCCTGGCATATATACAGTTTATGAAGAACTGGGGAGTAAAAACTGATTTTCAACTTTTCCACAAGCTACATAGAAAGCTACTGTGTTCTTATTGTCCTCCATGCATGCCCCAAGTGCTTACAAAATGATTTTATAGTAGTGTAGGAATTTCAGGGAAGAAAATACTGCAACTCTTTAAACTTTTAAAGCACACAGTTTAGTTGACATGATGACTTGAAAGTAATGACACTTTTAAAGTCTCAGGACTCTTGAAAGTCTCTAGAAAAAGGGTTGTGTTTTTAGGCGAGGGAAATTACCTTTTTTAATGGGATAAAACTTGCAACTAAATCTTGTTATTTGGATACTAGAAAGCATATGTCCAGCATGTATGAGCAGGAAGCATAAGTGGCTATTTTTATTCATTAAGGAGTTACTGCCCTTTCCTTTCCCTCAACCATGTGAGATACGAATGATCCTGCTCACAAGAGTTTCATGCTGCTGTCAGAATGGATTCTCTTTCTCTTCATAATCGTGTTTGCTGGATCAGCAGGAAATGTACTCCAGAAGTTCTTTTTTCCCCAGCCTCCCGTGATCACCTCTTTGTAGTAGGCCTGAGCAAATGACTGGTAGCCGTATACTAAAACATAGGCATTTCATCGATATCCCTCTAAAGCTCACAAGACCTAGAGGGTGACTTTCTGGGTGAGGAGAGAGGGTATGTCTGCCGCCAGGCTCACCAGACAGCTTTCTTTTTGTTTGCTTTGTCCTCCATTCTCAGGCCTTTCTTTTTCCACAGGTCTCCTGGGCTTTTTAAAATTGCAGTTACTCTCATTGGCAGCTCTTTCTACTGCTTCTCTTTAAATAAGAAGTTCTTCCCTCTTGCATCATGTCCCCATGGCCTAGTACAGGCGATTTCAACCTTTCTCTGTTGGTGATGTGAACTCATGTAGATTGATGAAGAGCTCATGTGAATATGATTGGCTCGGTCATACTTTTTGGACCCCGTCTGTAGCACTGAGAGTATGGCAGCACTTGAGTTATAACCTTTGGCTAATGCTGTCTTTGCATGGGGGAGGACAACAAGGATTTTGTGAGTGAAATATGGGCTAGGAAGGGATTCCTTGCATCAACATCCTCTCTAATGCTTCGCATGAAAGTCATTCTAGGAGCCTATCCCAAGCCCCACTGCTTTTTAGGTGGAAACTTCTGTGTACAGCTTAAATGTATTCATAGCCAATGTTTATACCAAGCTGTTTGTTTCACTGTTGTTCTTTAATTCTAGCTCTGACACAGACTCCCTGTTCAGTCTAAGGTGAGCCCTTTCACTGATGTGATGTGTTTTGCCCATCTTAAATGGGGTTCCTGCTTGCCTGTTCTCCATGATCTGTGGAGAACTGCGTGATCACAGCGAAATGCTTTGTGTTACTGCAGGCTCTGAGTATAGTCCTGTGTTTCACCTCCAGTAGTCCCTATTCCCTTTATTACATTGCAAATAATCACATGATTCTTCCATTCTCGCTGAGCTTTCTCCCCATCCCTGTTACTCTCTTTTTGCTATATAGGATTAAACTTCAGGTTTTGTGTGTCTCTAAATAGTCTCTACTCTTGTGACTGTCTGTAATGACTGTCCATGCCAGCTACTGCCTATGCAGCCCCCTTCTGTGAGTGTCAGCTGGTGCTCTGGGAGTGCCTTATACTCCCTGCACAGAGTAGTGAGGGATAGAGAGCTATGGTATCTTTGGGACCCTCTATCCTGTACAAAGAAATCAGATGCAAGGATGCCTCCACGTGCTGAAAGGGCAGTATATAGACATGTTATTGCTGTGCTAAAGTAATGGGCCATACCTCTCTGCAATACTGTGTTCACCTGGCTACATTACTTCCAGCTCTGTAGTCTCTTCTGGCACATGGGCTTGTGGTATGTGTGATTGAGGAGGATAGAATTAATGGGGCTGCTGCTATGTTTGTGAAGGGTTAAATGATGGGGGATGAGAGCCACAGCTTCTCCTGGGGAATAAGGACTAGCCAGAAGAATTGATTGTCTTGGCTTATTGATCCTTCAGGAAACAGCACTGAAGAGATAATGCTGTTCCTGCCACTTTGAGGCACTTTGTACCAGCAACATCCTCTGTTTACCTAGGATAGGGCAAAGGAAGAGCTCCTCGGTTGCTAACCCATTCCAGCAAAACCCCTTGCTAGGCATGTGTTGAGTTTACCACTTGTCTGTCTGCTCCCAGGGAGAGGTGCATGTGCAGAGAGGTAGCTCAGCAAGTGTTATTTTATAGTGCTTAATGGAGATTGGCTGCACATGGTAGTTTGTGAGTTACTATCCTGAGTCTTTGCTGGCAGTGTCTTGGTCTGTAGCATTCTGTGAAGTCTCAGGCTATCATGTCACAGGGTAACCATCTCTCCCATCCTTTTTCCTCCCTTCCCCTTTCTGGCCAATGGGCAGTCACCCCCCAGTTGGTCTTGCTTGTAAGTTGGAACAGGGTGGCTGAGCGCTTTTGATCCTGTGAGCCCAGTGCTAACTTCTAGCCAGCTGTATGGGCTGATGGGGGGTGGATGATGAACCATCACACCTGCTTTGCACTGAAGCTCTGAACCTGCCCTGGGAAGTCAGGCATTTCTTTCTGGCCTCAGGATGGCAGAGAGAGAAACACACACCTGCTACAGGAGCTGCTGGAGGAGCAGTGCTTTTTGTCTGCTCAGCTACACCACCCCTATAGATGCATGAAACATGTCCAAAGAGCACAGCATGCAGAATATCAGCCCTAAGGATCTGTTGGGTACTTCTGCAACTATGGGCCTGTGAGGAGTGGGGGAGCATATGTTCCTGCCTGTTTCTGGGCTCTCAGTTGTCCTTGTAGCACAGTGGGCTGGGGAAGAGCTCATGCTGTTCCCCCTGAGACACCAGTTGCAATCAGTTGATGAACTGGTCTTGGCTCACACTGTTACCTGGACCATTGCTGATAACTACAAAATTTGGACTCTCACCTGTAGAAATAAAAGAGCAGCTTGCTCATCATGGTCCCCATCTCCTTTTCTCTCTGCTTTGTACTTGCATGTGCTTTTCACCCTTTCTCTTTCTGGATGTGTCCTTGTGTTTTGAGGAATCCCAGGCAGGTCTCTGCAGCTTCCCATAGCCAGGTCAGAAGGCCAGGAAAGCTTGGGACCATTTGGGGGGTATTGCAGAATCTTGCACAAAGCCAGGAAGGCCAACAAGCTCTTGTGAAATGCTTCTTTATTAAGTCAGGCCAACTTATATACAGAGATACACAAATAACTTACAGAACCATTTAATTACCCTATATATCATTTCTATACTTCATCCTCTCTGCTGTTGCCAACAACTTTATTGCTGTACTTGATGTTTGACTTTACATCTCTACCATGTGAAAGCAAATGATGAGAAAAATTGCAGTTTGTTTTAAAAGAAGAAAAGTGTCTAGACCACAAGGTTTCAGGAAACAATTAAAAAGCAATGCCAACTATCTTTTTTTTTTTTTTTAAAAAAAGAGGTGATAAGAATAACCACCAATGTATCATATAGAATATAATTATGTTTATTTTGGGACTTGATCAGTAGTTGAACATTTGAGGCTTACAATACTGGGTTTAATATAGTATGCAACATAGTGTATTATGTAATGTAAAATTATTATCTACTACTTAATAAATCTCATGCTGTGACTGTTCCACTTCTTTTTAACTAGCTCTCAGACTATGGCTACGAGTTGTACTGGCAGCTTTGGCTGTTGCTTCCATTTTGCCCTCATTGTTTGTATGATGACACATTCCCTACTGCTGGGGCTGCTGCATTTAGCCATGAGATAGCTTCTGTCTGAAAGAGCTTCCAATCTGATTGAAGACAAGAGACTACCAGGGGGTAGAATCAGTCATGAAGTCTGTGGCTAGAAGGAAGATAAGGGTAACGGAGAGAGGAATTTGTGGTAATGTATTGCTGCAAGTGTGGCTTGTTTGGAGTACAGGTGGCTTTACTTGCTGTGTACTTAACTAAACGATAACAAAAAAAGAGCATAGGCCTTTATTTTCTTGTGTAAAACCTGCCTAATTCTTTGCTTTGAAAAATTAGCACCTTCACTTTCTTAGCGAAGAAGAGAGCTCTGCTACATGTTCTTGGTATCTTTATACTTGCATGTGTGTTTTCTTCCTTTTTTCAATGCTGTAGTCATCCTTTCTTCTTTAAAAAAAGTGCTTTAAACAAAAGGAGGTATTTTTTCACATAACGCAAAATTAAACTGTGGGATTTATTGGCCTCTGCATCATTCAGTGGCAAAGTTATGGATGGATTCAAAAAGATATCAAGGAATTTATGGAACGTGGACTCATCAGTGGCAAGTACGTGTTATGGTCTAGAGGGAACGCCCTAAGCCACAGGCTGCCAAGATACTGATTGTGAGGTCCACAAAGTTGCAGCAAGATGAAGAGCAGGGAAAACATTCTCCTTTCTTACCTGAGCACGTGTTAGCGGTTGATATCAGAGATAGAATATGGGACTAGGTGACTTACTAACTTAACTTGGCATACGTGTCCTCACAGCTTCTCTTGCAACTGGAACCAGTGTTGTCACTCTTTGCAGATAGCTGATTTACTTGTTTACATGATACTCTGTTACAGACATCTAGTATTTGTGTTTTGGGGTACCTGATCTTGGTAACCCTGAATGTTTTTCTACTATCATAGGCAGTGTTTCTAAAGCTGTGAAAGTCCCTAGGACAGATAAGCTATGGCACTGCGAAAGTAGCAGTGAAGACAAAAATGCAGTTAGGGAGCAAGGCTGAGCTAAGCAGAAATGATGCTTCCTGAATTTTTCCTTTCTGATTGTACCTTCCCACTGACTGGGTGGCACTTGTGGTGGAATCTGCAGAGCAGAAATAAGCCTACAGGGAAAGAGGCAATGGTTAGAGGGTGCTTTCAGGTATTTATGTTTAAGACCACATTATGCAGCAGCTGTGAGTTTGTTTTCAAGGTATAACATCCTCTGCTCTGCAATGCATAGGTCTGCAGAAGGTTTAGTCACCTGATGGGTTTTGGTTTGGTGGTGTGTTGAGTCAGAGGAGCATTGCATTCCTGTATCACCAGTTGGTGAAGGTTTCTTGAAGTAAATGGTGACTACACGGTAACACTCAGCAGGGCCTTTGCCATCCTGATGCTTGTTCCTTGTGACTTCAGCAATGGCTTCTGGCTTCATCTTTCCCAGCTCTGGGTGAGGGGGAGTGATGCGCCTACAGTACCTTCCTTCTGCAGTGCAGCATCTGGGAACATCTTCCCAGGTTTTACCTGACAGAGAAGGTATTTGGACAAGAACAAGATATTTGGTTTTTAAGATGAGAGTCCAGCATAAGTAAGAGGAAGGACCACAAACATTTGTGCACTCGGTGGTTTTATGGAGCAGCCCGCTTCTTGTACACCACCTACCCTGTGAGTCCAGAGTACTGAAAAAGTGACCAGTTATCTGTTGAAAACTGTAGCTTGGTGTTTTGGCTTTTATTTTTCCCCAGGATTTCATGGGCCTTCCCCAATGCAGCCATCTGTAAACTTGTATTTGTAAACCTGTGTAAACTTGGAAGCTGTCTCATGTAGTTTTGCTGCTTAATGTGTGTCTCAGTAAAACATGAGTGCCTTGGGGCTTCTGAGCAAATTTACTTTCTTAGCCCAGAATTCACCTCTGTAGTGAGAGGACAGCTCTGTACTACCTTTTGGGAGCTAGAAGCAGCCAGGCAAGGGGCAACAGTGCCTCCTATCTTGCTTCAAATGTAGATTGTAATCTTTTGCATGCTTCTTCAGTACTTTGCCTTGGTAGCTACTGACCCACATGGGAATTAAACTCAAAATCTCTTACACCGAAGTCCTGATAAACACTCAGACCTGAAAAACTCATGACAAGCCTGGAGTGTTGGGGAACCATGCTACTTTTAACTTTCCATCCCAGCCAGAAGTATTCCTAATTTCCCATTTTTTGCTTTGAGCCCATCAATAATGTGGGGCAATTATGTGACTATGAAGACTGATTTGATATTGTACAAACATCTTTTTGTACCATTTTCTATTTAAAAGCGGAGCCAAGCAGGAATTTTTGCTGCTGCCCATTCATCTGGGAACTGCTGCAACTTGGTAAAGGCACGTTTCTGAGGAGAGAGGACTCGAGCTGCTAATTTGACTGTAGGAGTTTATTTCTGGAATGCAGCAGTGTTTCACCAACGAAGCAGCTGTCCTGGAAACACTTACCACATGGGGTCATTTTCCTCTCTGTATGTAATCGACAAAGCCACCCCAGTTAATCTGAATCCTTTTAAGTCTCCTAAACTAGACCACAGGGAGTGCAGAGAGGTCTACAGGACTCTGACCTCCTTCACTTCCTTCTCCTATCATTAGGGAAGAAAAAATACTCCCGTGCTTAAATGTCCTTTAAAGGGGAAGCCTATAATCTTTCCTGAGCATGAAAAACTGTTACTATCAGTAACATGCTACTGATTTGGGGCGAGGTGTTAGTCCTCCATTTTCTATGGGTATTTTGTGATAGTAGCTACACCTCTCCTAAATTTACCAGCTAATCCAGGTGGTGGAATCGCAGCAGTTAGAGGTGGGAAAAGCTTCTTGGGTTATTCAATTCTTTTTCTTCTGTTTGATTTGCTTTGTTTGCACAGCTTTTTTCTATCCCTGTTCATTTCTGGGGGGACAGTTCCACAGCTCAATTCCTCTGCTACAAGAAAAATTTTCCTGGTTATTCAGTTTAAATGATTTCTTATTTTCTTTTCTTTTTTGTCCCTAGTTCTCTCTCATGTTGCCCAGTTCCTTCCTCACTGTTTCTAGTCTTCAGTACTTTTTGGACATAAGTCCTGTCTCTAAATCCTCCTCACCTCCAGTAGGCTCTATGCTTTTTTCCTGGTTACAACCTTGCATCAGTTTCTTGAACTGCAGCATAATCTTTATTGTGGTTCTATTGAAAAGGTTTTACACTTTGAGTTTAGCGATTCCTTTCTTTGTCTTTAAGTCTGTCTTCTAGGCCAGGGTGCAAGGCCAGTCACAGGTAGCACAGGTACTTTGTGGGTAGGAGGACATTCTTGAGAAGGCCTTTTTTGAGAGCCTACCACCTGGCAAGTCCTGCACCTGTGATGTGAGCCAGCCTTGCTGCAGCCCTCATGGGTCCATCACTGGAGCTCTGAAATGGAAGTCTGCATCTGTCAGGATTCAGGGACTCCTTCTTCAGTCAGGTACTTGAAACTGAGAACACAAATTACTCCTCTTTCCCCAGGCTGTGCTAGTGTAGGTTTTCAGATGAGTAAAGTATGACTGCAGCTTCCTCAAGATTAACAATGTCATTGAGGATTTTTGTCCCTACAATTGTTGTTTCAGGAAGTGATTTAAAAAAAAGGCACCTCACTGAATTAAGCTAGAATATTTAAGAGTTTAATTTCAGAGTGAAGAGAACTCTAGAAAATATTCAGTGGATGTACAGTTTCTTTTTCTTCTTGTAAGCTCTTTGCCTTTAAGATGAGTCATAGGGTGAACTTAATTAGTCCTGGATCACCCTTATGGAAAGGTAGAATCTGGAAGGATGAAAAGGTTGGTATGATCCCTTTAGAGAAAAGGCAATATAGACTTTCCTTACTGAGAGCCAAGGGGCAGTAAGTTGTAGTAGGAAAGTGTGTCTTCCTAACATTGTTTTGGAAGGTGAGGTTTGAGAGATGTTGCAGAAAGGACAGGTGATCAGTTTTTAACAACAGCCTACTATGATGCAAATCAGAGTGGGTTCGAGAACAGCCATGTGTGCCTTTAAGAAGCCTATTGTCAATTGACATGTAATGGAGACAAATAGAAAAATATTTTCCCCAACACCATGACAGAGTCTCTTCTGATGGAACATGGCTATGTTCACTTGAAATGAAATGATGGATTTGTTTTAGCCATTGAAACTAGAACAGTATTTTGTTAGCCAGAGTATGTGAGAAACTGGAAGAACAATGATTTTCCTCTCCCATTTATGAGCATGTGTTACAGCAGAGTTCACAGCTTGACTTCAGGCCTCCAGTGCACCTGTATTGAAAATGCATACTGTACTAGTGAAGGCAAACCTGGATGGTGAGGCAAACATATTGAGATTGACTGATTGACCAACAGCTCTCTTCACTCATTTTGTAACCGTGATGTACTGGATTTATAGTATTTGTCCTCATTGGCAACTTACTCTCTGAAGCTTGAATAAAACTTCAAAACAATAAAGGAGATCTTTTAAAAAAGTAAATCTAATTTTCCTCACTTCCCTCTACCCCAAAGACTACTGAATTCAAGACATGGGCAGATTTAGCTGACCACTTTTCCTCTTGTTTATGATTCATGCACAGCACAGCCCTTGCCATTAGCCTTTATATATTCTTTATATAAGCTTTATACATGCTGGTAGATGAAGCACATGTCTGGCAAAAATGGGTAGTTTTTCATAACAAGGTTACTATAATGTATAAGAAATTGCCTTATAAAAAACATGTATGACTCCTCTTACTTGTTTGTTCTCAATAAGCTTCAATTATTGGATATTAGATACAGCACAAGCACTTCTTAGTGAATGGTTTCAGCAGACCAAAGCAGATGCTGTCTTTGCACACATTTGTCTTGCTTTCTACGACTCTCAAAGAACTACAAGGAATCTAAACAGATTTTAAGGCAGACCCATGCTACTCTGATGCTCTAGGCCTAACTGCATAGCACAGGCCATTAAAATCCACCTCGTAACTCCTGCACTTACCCAGGCAGCTTCTCAACATTGTCTTCTAGAGAGACATACAACCTTGATTTAGACGTTGTGATAGATTATCCAGCATGCCTCATGGCAAGTTGTCCCAATGGCCAGCTCCTGATGTTTAAAATGTGGTTATTGCTAAGTGAAATTTGTCTAGTTTTGGATACCAGGAATAGTCTAGTCTTACATCCTTTTAAAGCTAGATTAAAGAACTTTCCACTATTAAATTTTTCCCCACTTACAATTAGATCAGGTCACCCCTTAGCCTATTCTTGGAATTAAATTTATTATGCTTCTCAGATCTCTCACTGGATAGACTTTGTTTCAAGCAAGTATTAGTTTGACGGCACCATGCTTTTCAGTTCAGTAATTTATGTCTTTCAAACTCGTTCTGTCTCAACCATGTTATCGTTTACTTACACAAAAGGGGAAGTTTTCAAGAAGACGATCCCAGATATGAATGCTTTTAAGAAACCATTTGACATTGCTAATGGTTTCACAACTTTCAGAACTGCTGTAGTGTGGGAGTCATATGTCATGTACAGGTATGTGTGTACACATGGATTTATAGTAATCCTGCTTGTGGTCAGTTTGAATTAAACTAACTTCTTGGCATTTTTAACCCAGATCAGCTCCTCAATCTGAGGTGTACAAACACATGTGTTAACACAAGGGAGGAGGCAGGACAAATGTGGCTTGGGTGGGAAAGATGGTGGGGCCTCCTGTTTCAGCAACAGAGGTGGATTAAAAAGATTCTGCAGCCTATGCAGAGAGACTTCGTTTTTCTACAATCCACTTTGTAAGAGCTAAACTCCTAAAGAAACAAATAGGCAAGATGTAGTTTTATGCTCTTTGAATGTAACACACATGTGTTAGTTGTATCAAATTAAAGGAAATTTTACAATTCTGCAGAGGGGAAGAAGAGGTGCAATTCTTTTGTAGGTAATTTTAAAATGAAAATCTTATACTGAAATCTCCTAGAGAAAAAAACACAAGCCTTTGGGCTTTGCCCATGCTGTATGTGACAGAATGTAGTTGTGTTGCTCCAGGAAGAATTTGGAGAAGAAATCCTGGCTTGGATGCTTCTACATTCATACTTTCCCCACTTTGCACAGGAATGGATGTTAAGAACAGAGTTACTTCAAAGAAGTTGCACTCTGAAAGAGACTTTCACACAAGGCCAGAACTAGTAGCCTGTTGTTAGGGTCATGAGAGGGTCAATCAGACAGGGAATGGGCTTTCTTCTCTCTTGCAGGATTTTAGAACATTTGATTATTTCTTCTGACGTCTTCCCCTGACTTGCCTGCTATAATGCCATGAGAAGACTACCTCCTTTTATCCCCCTTTGCTAAGATATTAAGGCTAGTCAAAATCAGACCCTGTGAATGTATGTAGTAATGAAGCCCATTCATCAGTCTCAAATGCAGGTGGCCTGTACATGCATAATTTTACTATGAGTTTTATTCCTCTTCTATTAAATTAGAATTTGATTATCAAGAGAGCAATTGTAAGTGCTTTACCAAAGAATTCCAGAACCAGTTGGTAGATATGTTGAATTGCCTGTATATTCACTATAGCTGTATCCCTAAAAAGAAAATACTTGGATTATGAAATCAAGGTAACAGGGCTTCATGCATCAGGATTACAGCTGCTGGAGTGAAATACACCCTTCTTTGTACTTTCTCTGAATAATGTGATTGTTTGTGATATGGACAGTCTAAGATTTATGGAAATAGCTTCTCAGCTGGTGTAAACCAGTACAGCTACAGTGAAACCAAATGAGCTCTGCCAATGTACACCACATTACAATTTGGCCCTTGGTGTCGTTAGGTAGATGTTTCCTTGCTTTTAAGTGGTCAGGTTTTATACGTGCAATAGGTAACTACAGGGTTGTCAGCAACCTAAAACAATCCTAAGCGTGGTTCTAGCAGAGGATTTTACTTTCAGACTGTACCTACGTGAGGGGAAACATTCCCATCAGGTAAGTGGAACACAGCAAAGAACTGAGTGAGAGAGTGGAGGAATGGTAGTGATGGGCAAGTCTGATCTGAGTTAGCATTGTAGCATGACAGACCAAGGGGGCAAAGTGGGCAGGTTGCAAATGTTGGCCTTTGCATGAGACTTGATTGTGTTGTATGCAGGCAGGACACCATGAAGCAATGAGGGAGTGTTCTTGCTTGGTACCGTTCTGGTGAGATTTTCAGCTCTGGGCACTAGCAGCAAAAAATGCAAAGGAAACTTGGAAGGTAGTAAGAGAGCAACAAAAATGATAACAGAGCTGGAGGGATTGTTTTTATGAGGGAAGATCAAAAGAACTAAATATGTGGAGCTTGGCTAAGTGATGACTAAGAAGGGAACATGAAAACTACCTACAACTGTTTGAAGGATATAAACACTAGAGGTGAGCAAACAGCGAGGAGAAATAGTCTGTGAATTTGAAAGTCATTTTCAGTTCAACTGTGTTTCCACCCTTTACTGCTCACTTTCTGTTAAGACTTGTGCTTTTCTGAAAACATTTTCAGGGAAAAGCACACTTGTGTATTCAAATGCTTCAGTATCTGCAAGGGAATTCTCTAATGTAAATTCAAGCTTAAAATTTGAAATTTGCTTTGCCATACATAAGTCACCTAGTGTGTAGTACGTTGCGCTAATCAACAGTATGCAAATTTTCTGCATGGCAAGTCAAATATGTGGTTGAAAACTGTACTTTCAGTTTTAACATGGTACTTGTGTGCTTCCCTGATGGAATTACTTAGTTAACTGAACAATGCAGGATAGGTTCTAACTGCTTTCTATCAGCTTTGCACAAAAAGGTGAGTCATTTTCTTTTGTTGACAGGCTGTATTTTATAAATGGTATGATTTGCATGTTGATCTGTTGGGGGAGGTATTTTTTCCTTTAACAAGAGTTAAAAGTGACTAGAGCCCAAAACAAGTGTGTGCTATGTATATAACGGTTGTTGGTGCAGTTTTATGAAGTTGTCCAGATGTGCTTGTGCACTGCAAAGGAGATCTTTTCTAATGTTTTGGTGCACACTTCATCAGCTGAGAGATGTGAATTTAGCTTCTGTGACGCCCCCATGGACAGTTAGAGCAATTGAACTAAGAAGAAATTTCAGGATGAATTTAAGAAAATGTTGTGTTAATGGTGAAATATTCTCCTCCTGGAGGTCCACTTCTCGTTTAAAGCACTTGGGCAAAGCAGTGGAAGTGGTTGCTGGGCAAGCCTCAGGTGAACTAATTTGGTAAGTCATTTTCAACTTTGGTGATTTGTGAATTCAGGCATTAAAATTCTGTGTTAATACTCATCAACAGGCTTTTCTAAGCATCTTTGCCTGTTAATGCAGGATTGATGTGTGCTGCCCAGCAAATGACAAGAAATATACGGTCAGCTGTGTAGATACACTCTTTAAGAAAATGCCTCTGGAAACGACTGTGTGTATGTATGCACGCATGCATCAATCTATACTGTACACAGAAACTACAGGCATTGACCTATGCAAACACACACCAAATTATCGCTTCCTATAAACAAATTAGCATGCTTTAAAAGGTGAAAAGCTCTATAAAATTGTCTGCCCTGTTGTTTATGGTGTGAGCGGAGGATGCACTACATTACAGAGGAGCTCACATTTCTCTCTTCTCCCCCCCCCCCTAAATGGACGTGTGCTCCGTCCGTTTCACCATTGTTCCTGCCAGCCCGATCCCAGCAGGGGTTCCCTAATTAGCAATCTCTTCATTTCCAATCAAAGCACAAAGCGGCCCCAAAAGCCTCTCTTTATGAGGGAGCTGAGCGGTGGCTGGGGACGTGGAGTGGGATAATTGCCTTCGCCACTGGCAGCAGTAAGCAGCCTGGCTAATTCATTATTGTAATAACTTTGCTTGTCCTTGGGGAGGGGGGGGCTAGGGTGAGGAGGACTGAGCCTGGTGGTGCTAGCTGAGGACAGGGGGAAGGGGGAATCCAGCCAGAATTGAGGTAGAAGATGGGAACAATTGGCAGGAAAGGAGAAACTAGTCAAGATTTTTCTGTCTGTCCCTCCTAAATGATTTGAGGATGATGTTAACTGTGGCATGGCAGCCAGCACTCACTGAGCAAAACTGCTAAGAGCACCCCTTGGCTCTGCCCTTGTCATGTTCACAGAGAGGGCCATCTGGAAAGGCACGTAACTTGGCCCCAGGACTGCTGGGGAGGCTGGGGCTTGGTGGATGAGGAAGACTCAGGGGTCACCTCTCAGTCCAGGTAGGAAAAGTTGACACTCAAGCATTGAGATAAGGTTGAATGACTGAGCTGCCCACACCCAGCAGTTTGTGGCTTTCAGTGATGCAGAAAAAGTCACCAGTCCTTGTGTGGAGATTGCATGTTGTATTTCTTCAAAGGAGCCAGGAGCTGGCAAATCCTGTGGCAGAGCTTTGTTCTTATCTATTGTCTCTTTTAAATACCTTTAATCACTTATCTGTCTTCTTGTGGGCTGCAGCTTTAACTTTGCTGGAGCTCTGTTGGCTTTCAGGAGCAATCAAGGCTCTGCCCCTGTGAACAGACCGCTGAGCTGAGATGCCAGCAACTGCTGGAGCTGCTAAAGGGAACAGACAATGGTGGTGGTTACTTCCTCTTACTTGAAAGGAAATGTCTGTGGTGTGGCACAGTAAGTTTATTAGGTTTTTGTTTTTGAAATGGGTACGTATTTTAAGTAGGTAAGACCAGTCATATATTTCCAGACCTCCTGGTTCTTCTTTTTTGTTTCTTTGTTCTTATTTCAGAGTGGTGTGCCAGGGCCTTGGCTACTCTAGCTGACTTATAGGACAGCTCCTTTTCGAAATTCCTGTGAGCCGTTACTGCTGTGTATGTTCATTGAGCCCATCACTCTGAGACTATCACCATTCATGTTTCTGCACTGAGATGGCTGGTAATGTAGCTATGCATTTTATTGTCAAAGTTTTTTCACTGAAAATTATTATTTCTGACATAAAATAAAACTAAAGTTATAGTGACATCAAAGTGCAAGTGCCAAACATACAAATTTGTGTGTGGCAGGAGCAGTTTAACATCAAATTATCCCACTGTATTAGTGAACACTTCATTCTGGAGCTGTTTGTGTTGTATTTGTGTTATGGAGAGGCACATGGAGCAAGTCCTCAGCCTGATGGGCATTTCAGTAATATGTAACGGATCCTTTGATTCCCAAAGAATTTAGCCACATAAGCAAAATGCTTACTGTGAGCAGATGTTTTTGGGGTAGTTGAATAAGGCAATGGAGAATTCTTAGGTGTTTGCAGCAGAATTTATAGTTGGCATTGTCCTGATTCTTGTGACCAGTGCTGTTTTCCTAGCCGCCTTGTGCTAGTTGCTGTCTAGCAGGTTTTTCCACCTCTGTCTTCTCCACCTCTCTACCAGAGAGTCAACCTCTTGGAGGCTGTGCTGCCTGCAGCCAAAGGAATGTTGGTTCAGTGAGTTGACAAGCAAGAACAAACTTCCTCTGCCTGGTACCAATGTGTGTGAGCAGTCCACAGTGGTGATGTTAGAGTCCCAAGAGGTAATATGTCTTCTGATTTTTAGTTTTCCATGATCAGTGCTGTAGTCCTGGTTGCATTGTGCTTCTTGCTGTGTAATGTAAACGCTGTACAGGGAGGAAGGTTCAAACAGGCTAATGAGTGCGCCCCATGACTGTTGTGGGGGATTTCAATCACTTGCTCTGTGTCCTGTGCCGTTTCTATGCTTCTGGATCCTTTTTGTCGAAGGATCATTGTAGCAGTGATGGGGGAATTGCGCACATCTCACAATAAGTTGCAGCAGTAACAGCACATAGGGTTGAGGTGAGCTCATGTAGGTAACCCTGTTTGCTAGAAATGGAAATATCTCCATTTGTACATTTGTGGGATTCTCCATCATGTGGTATGTCCTACCCTTGGTTTGCATTTATCCCTCCAGCCCTCTGAGAGCACTTTAAATGAGTGGATAGTGTGGAGACCAAGAGTTAGAGCCACACAGTGGCTAGACTCTTCAAACTGGTTGTTTTCTTTCCCGGTGTTTCCAACTGCTCAGGAATAAGGATAATCTTGAATCCCTTTCCTGGTCATTTAAGAGGCTATGGATCTTAAAGACCTTTTGATAGATAAATTGGGGACAGGCAATTCAAAGGGCTCAAAGACATCTGAGATGCAGCACACTGGCATAAGGTTGATGGGATGCCAGGATGTGGGCAAAGGTGGATGAATTGCAGTAACAATGGGCAGATTAGTCTTGACTTCTCTTCACTTTTAGCCTGAGACCCTAAATTGTTGCATTGTTAGCAATTGCTTGTGGAGAGGTAAGAATTTGTGGCAATGGGCATGAGAAGGAATATTAATGATCCAATTTCCAGCTGGGTTCCACTCCAAGGCCTCGCTGGGTGATGTGCATTTTTAATCATAACAAACCAGAATGAGAAGGAGTTGTTTGCAGCAAGGCAGGCCTGCGTGTGGAGCCACAGAGTGTGACACCATCTCAGACCTCTGCTGGCTACTCAGAGGAGGCAGTCGCACAAGGCTGCTGTGCTTGAGTGCCACCACAAACTAGGTTGCACTGTGACCACAGTAAAACCTGGATCACTGCTAGAAATGGATCCAGGGAGGGAGCCTGGTAAGTATCTTGAATAGCCTAAAGCTCTTGACCAGAAGAAATCGCTGAATTTGACTGGAGCTTTGGATCAAAACTGGCCCTGATCTGCAAAGGGCAGAAATATGATTTCTAGATGCCAGACAGCATTGCGCTGTAGCCATGCTGAATTTTCTGCTAGCTAGTTTTCGCAGTCTTGATGGTTTCTGTGGTACGGTCTTCTCATTTGTTTGTGTTTCTGGAAAGCGATTTCTCTGACTTTCAAGGGCATCCAGTCTGGCTGAGTGATGTGCCCAACAGCAAGACTGCTTTGATCCTTTTAGTCTTAGAGACACAGAGTTTGAGAGAATTTAGGAGAACCCTGGAGGTTTTCTTCACCCTCTGAGGTGCTTTTCATTCTGAACTTTCAGCCACAGAGAACTTTGCTGTACTTCTTTGGGAGTCCATCATCACATGGTTCAAGCAGCCAGTAGGAGTTGCTGTTGAGGGACATGAAGCTCCCCTTGCCTGGGGCTAAGTATTCTGTGATCATGTAGCAGTGGGATGTGCAGCTCTGTGCTTGATACACATTTGGGAAATGCCAGCTACGTACCCTAACTTACCTGCTAAGCTTCAAGCTCTGTGTCTCAGGACAGGTCCCTCTTTACTTGTCCTTCATCTTTTACTCTGTCTTGGTGACTGTTTAACTGCTTTGTCTGTAGGGTTAAATAGCTAATAGTCACTTACAGCAGTGTTTTAGTCCCACAGTTTTCTAGTGTATGTAAGAACCTGGTGCAGAAGCACAGCCTTTTTGTGGCAGAGATGTCTGATACATCTCTGGCAGAAGAAGCAGGAGCTTAGCTTTCTCAATACAGGACTTACAGTGCATGCTAAGCAGGAGTCATTCCATCAAGCAGAGAGCACGGGGGCCACAGATACTCTCTCACTATAGTGCAGGAGTTCTGGGAGGAAGAAATACTTGTCTTGCATCGCCTCAAGTGTTTATTAAGGCCAGAAGTAAGTACTGACTTTCCTCTTGGAGTTCTCAGCAGCCATTCAGTTGCTCCCCTATATGTTAGTGGTAACCCAAACTAGGGAAAAGGACTGAAGTACTGCATGCCTGGCCTTTGTAGCATCATGTTTTATGTATCTGGCAGAGGAAAGGTGGTTGGTGTTTGATATCCCAGTACTCCTGCTCATTATTTTCAAGTAAACAAGGTGGGGAATCTGGAGGAGACATGAGAAAACTCCTGTCCTGGTTTTTATCCCATTAAACTGGAAGCTGGCATTCTCTGGGATGGTCCATGCTGATGCAGCCATCTGTATTGTGCTGGCTGGGGTTAGAGCATTGCTGCAGAAGGATGGGATGCTTTCTGTCAGAGAAGGAGTTTCTGAAAGAACACAGACACCTGCAAAATCAGAGCCAGCCAGGCCACTCGTGTCTGCCCCAGCTCTTGCCTGCTGCAATTCCAGGGGAAATGCCAGCAGCTTAAAGACTTCTGTTTTGCTTAGGAATAAAAATTACATGATTTGTGCAAGAGCTGTTTCACCTGAGGAAGGGAATTCACTGAAGTGGCTGAGGAGGGAATGGGGAGGGGATGGGAGGAGTTGCCTTTCAACATCCACAGTAGATGCTGCCTCTGGCATAAGTGCCATGGATGGAGGACAGAGTGAGGGGTTTGTACATGTTGTGTTCCTGCAGCAAGTCTGGCCCTGAGAGAGGCACCTTTCCACTTGGCAAAGCTGCCTTGCTGCTGCCGCTTGACACCCAAGCAGCTAATATGCCTCCTCCACAAAAGGCTTTGTTTTGAAATGTTGAAAACTGCAATTCTCTGTGTGTGTGTGCATGTGTTGGGGGTGGTGGTGCGCCAAATGGATATAGCTTGCTGTGACTTTAGAAATGCTTTTGGGGGAAGATGGATACCACTTGCTGAGATAGGTGTTTGTTGCACAGGCAAAACTCCTGGTGTATTTACAGCAGGTCTACAACGTCTCTGTGTGTGCGGTAGGTATGCGTGTGTGCATGTACATGCTTGTGTATGCCTTTATTTCCATGCTCCGGCTGCCTGCCTCTGATTTAAGGGCAGGTTTTATTCCCCAGCTGCCTCAGGGCTCCTCTTTTCTGATTGCATTAAAGTCTCCGTAATTCTCCCCTCATTAATGATTGGCATATTTTTACCTCTCACTAAAGGAGCTTGGAGGCAACTCCCGTGGGGCCCTGCTCGCCAAATGAAACAATTTCATCCTGCTCCAGAAACGCATTAAAAAGGGTTTGTCAGGATCTTATCGCTAGTTAGGGAAAGCTAATCAAATTACTTCTATTTATTAGCTGCCGCAGCAATGTGTCATTCCATCAAGTACAGGTACTGGGACAGGCAGGGATTACATGAAGAGCTCTGTGCATCCAGCGCTGCTGCCTTATTCTGCACAACAGCATCTCTTGACAAGGGAGGCCATAGGGCCAAGAGAGGCTGTGAACTTCCCAGCAACAGTGCTTCTGCCACTAGTCCCAGCAGGGCCTCCCCTTTGCTGCCCTTCTTCACGTGTCTTTTCCAGGGGACTCTCCACAGTCCCTTCCCAGGAGCACTCCTAAGCTTTTACCATTGAGTCCATTGCTTCTGCATTTGGTTGATGCTTCTTGCTGTTACTCACTATATTTTGCTATGGACTGTTTGTTTTGAGATGGTTTGGGTTTTTGGCAAGTTTAACTCTGTATTAAACCAGTCCAGGAATGATTTGTTACTTAGTTTCTCTATGGGCCTGGGCTGACAAAGAGGACAGTGAGGCAGGATTATGGCAATTTGGAAAATAATCAATATAGGTCTTTTTTTACTTTGTGAGACTTTTAGGAAACATATTTTTTTCACGCCTTTTTTTTTTTAAGTCTGTGTGTTCTGGAAAAGTAATTAAAATTGGGGGAGTGGGAAAGAAAACAACTGAGACTTTATTGAATAAACTAAGTCCCAAGGACCTAGCTGGGACTCTGAAAAGAGCACCAACTATTGCTGGACTGATGCTGATTGTATGAGCAGTAGTGGTGTGTGAAGCAGGAGGTGTGAACTCAGACAGATAAAAGCTCTCTCTTTTATTGATTCCACATGTGGAACATGCATTTCCTTTATGCACATACACAGTGCGCTTGTATTTGCAACGATGTATGCAGTCCCATTCTTGCACATCATCCTAATTCCCAGAGTGACTGTACCTCCCATGTGTTTGCTCAAAAGGGGCATGAATGCAGGTGCCTGAGATGCACTTTCAAACTTTAGAGAGTATAGATCTACTTCCAACTTTTTACTATTTCTTTCATCTTTAAACTAAGAGCAATGAAATCTCTGGCATTCTGGATAAACATGCATTTGCCAGTGAAAAAGGGCTCGTTTCCATGTAAAGCTGATCTCATATTAGAAAAAAAACACCAAATAAAACCATTTAGTGGATGTATTTGCATGAAGTGAAGTGTGTCTAAATATAGTTATGGTGATTCACAATGATGATATTGCTGTGCACTTCATGTAAACCTTTGCTGTTTCATTTTGTGCATACCAAGAATTTCACCTTAGCACAAAATCCTGGGAAAGCAGTGAAAACACACCATTCCCATGAATAAGTGTCTATGTAAATATAACAGTGTGCACATCATGTGTGGTGTTGGTTTCATTTAGGGAAGGTTTGCACTGGTTCTCGGCATTTTGCAGTGTATGTACACACATGCACGCTCAGTGTTTGCATAGAAATGATGGAGTGGTTAGAGGTTTGACAGTATTCTGGCACTACAAGCAATGATTTCTGGAGCTTGGGTTGGTGGGGGACGGGCAGATGCCCCAGCTATTTTAACTGTGTGAATTCACTATATGGTGTGAGTGGCTGCCAAGCTGCAGGGGCCCTGGGTACCATTCCTGGAAGCAGCAGTGTAGCAGAACTAGTGGGGGAGTGTAGCCCCATCAGCCCCATGCAGTGAGCCACGCTCCAGCATCCTCGTTATCCACACAGTTCAAAAGGCAGTCCTGAGCGGTCCGTCACGTCCCACAAAAGGCTGTATCGATTGGTCTGTCGGAGCATTTCCTGGGGTCCTTTATATCTCTCTGCCTCGTCGTCAGTAATGAAGAGGCCGAGCGCAGGGAGAGTCAGCAGACTCCCAGCTGCTGGGATTTCTTCATCTTCTCATCAGGATTTTAATTAGACACGTCCGAGAGGGCAGCACCGTGTGAGGGCAGGCGGGAGCTTTATCAAGCAGGCCACTTCTTTAATTACTGTTTACTGACAGATAACAAGGGAGGGGAGGTGGCAGCAGAGATGGTTGTAGGGGGAAGCAGGGAAAAGACGGCAGTCCCCAGAGTGTGCGCTCAGCAAAGAAGGCCATTGCCAGGGATCGAGTGGAAATTGTTCCCCCCTCCCCATCCTGCCATGCTGTTTACCTGTTGCCAGAGTGAGAAAGGTTCCCCTTGCCCCTTTTGTAGGGAGCAGAAGATAGATCTGAAAGGTGTTAACTGGTAAGGGCCAGAGACACAAGGAATTAAAAGTATAAGTTTGGTTAGAGAAAAATGAGAGAACTGTCTCCTCTAAGCTGCCAGGATCCTCAGCTGAGCTGTCCTGTGCCTTCCCAGCCTTGAGTAGCCCTGTGGGTTTTCTGACACTGCACAGTAGGAAGCAAAATTATTTCCTTCTCCTTCTGCCTGGAATTGGCAGCGCTCCTCCCTCCCACCACCACCATTGCTGTTTTGTCCAAAAGAAACCTCCTTCTGTCTTTTCATGTGTCCTCAGCATTGGTGGTATGAGAGCAGTCTGCTCTGTGGCTGCTGCTGTCGCAGACTTCCTTCCTGCTCTCTCGTGGCCAGCTCTTCACCTGGTGTGAATCATATCTTCAACCATCCCTCTTCTGTCTGGCCCCAGAATCCACATCTCCCTCCATTGTTTGTCTCCTTCCCCTTAAGGTGCTTTTTGAACACCATTTGAAACCTAGCTGCTGTTGCCTGCTGGATCATAGCCCTGGTTTTAGTTTCGTGGAGCTGCATCCTCATTCGTGTTATCACAGGGGATTGGTGTTCACAGTCCCCACCAAACCAAGTGGCTGGGCCAGATGGCCGTGGTGGATCACTGCTCCCTGGCTCAGCCAGCCCTTTGGGACATGGGATGCCTGCAGTGGAGTGCAGCAATTGGTGTCCACATGAGCGGTCCTTTGGTGAACTGAGCTCAGCAGCCTGTTGCTTTCCAGAAATTTGCTCTGAAGTTCATGCCACAGTCTTGGCTGCGTTTGTATCCACTGTAAGGTAGTCTGGTGCTTCCAACTAGCATAGAAGATGGCCTGTGTGAGAACTTACTTTCCCTTGGTGCCAACAGACTCCCACTGCTCTGAGCAGAACAAGACCTGGAGGATGTGCTTGGGATCAGCAAGGACTTGGTAATTGGACTGTTGTTCTTTCATTTTGCTACGCAGTAGCGAGCAGATTATAGAGCCCACACATTATAGATTTCCTGTCATCCCTCATGAATCAACCTCCACCGTCTTATTTACTGTTGGCCAAGGCCTGTGAATAACATCACCAAGGGATACACTCTCACGCAGTTGTGCAAACACACAGTATGGAGCAGTTGCATGTGCCTTTGAGCCGTCAGTTCACCTTCCCCCATCATAACATCTATGGTAGAGAAGGGCCCTCTGTTTCCTATCTGCACAGAATGGCTCCTGGCTTCCCTGGGAGCTCACAGTTTGTAACACTGGAGGCAAACCTGTGTTATCTGAATAATGTTAAGTTCCACATTTTTAACTTTCTGACATTTCTAGTTACAATTCTGGCCATTCTGTACACTTTTGTACCCACATGCACCAAGGATGTGGATTTTTGGTTTCCTGGGAGTTATTTCATATGAAATCTGGCAGGTCTTCATGGCTTGTCAGTGAGGAAAGATTGCTTTGTGCTCAAGGCACAGCACTGGAAGTCAGGACCATGAGCAAAGCTCTCAGCTTCATCAAGGACAGTTAAGAAATTTTGCTGGTCTACCTAGTAGTGTAGTAAATGTAATAGATGATAGCCTTGATTTATCAGAAGATATTTTCTCAAGTTTTCAAAAATTCCAGGTCAAGATTTTGAAAGAGCATGAGACATTGAATCTAGCTGGGAGATTTGCCTCAGTGAAGGGCTAACACTGTTTTGGTTTTTTGTAACTGCAGTGAGGTGTTACTACTGAATCAGTTGGAGTCCCCTAGAAGTGAAGGGAAGTTTGGCTTGTCTACCACAAGCCAGCCTGCTTGTTGCAACCTTGTTCCTTGTTCTATGTGTTCATAAAAAATCTGTGGCCTTCCAAGTGATAAGCTTGGAGACCCAGGAATGAAGTTAGAGAGACCGAGGTGCTAATTTTTTCTGTTAGGCAGGTTAATATTTCTGTCATGGAAATCTAGATATTAGACAAGGTCTGGGGAATGTGTCTTCAAATAGTAAGAGGCTTTGTCCAGGAAGAAGTGATTAAGCCGTTTGCTATGTCCGTTGTTGATAGAGCTGAAAGTAAATGGGCTTTGATTGCAGTGTGGGAGATTTCAGTTTGATGTTACAAATTTGTTTTAGCAATGATGCAGGAGCATTAGAACAGACTGTCCTGAGAAGGGCTGAAAGTTTTTCAGAACAGGCTAGAAAAACATCTGTCAAAAATAATGCTGCTATAGCTGATCCTCCATTAGGACGGAGGGATGCACCAACAAGCTGACCCAGTCCTATCCCTGTTTTCTGTGACTCTGTGTAATGTTAAGATGTGTATAATCTTGTGTCCAGCTGATGCAAGCTTCATATGGGTGCAGGTGTATATATCAAATAAGCACTAGCATCAATAAGCTACCAGAATAGTGTACAAAGGAGTACAAGTGCTCCACTTTCCTTCAAAGGCCTGCCATCCAAATGCTAATGTACCCAACCATGGTAAGTCTTAAAAAGAGGTGGCAGCAGTACTGTTTCTTGTTTAACCAACTTCCTTAATTTTTATCTTCATTCTCACTGCCATATATAACAGACTAGTAGCACCATCTTTTTTTGCTAGTGCTTCCTGTAAAATTTAGTTTCAGTTGTTCATACCACTGCTAAGCTTTAATCATTGCTGTAAACACTTTCTGTGCCTCTGATAGACTTGTTTTATGGAAATTTTTATGAAAACCAGCAATTATTATTTTTTTTAAAGAAAAAGGAGTATGTCATGTTCTTGAATTATGCCTTCATTCCATTTAAAAAAAAATCAAGAAGATTCCTCTCTGCAAAGCTCTAAATCAGCTTGTGTTTTGGAGCCAGGCTGCAGGGACAGCTGGGGCTGTGTCAGGACAGAGGCAGTGTCAGTAAGTGGGGCCACCAACAGTAATGGAAAGACAGGGCAAGGGAAGCTGGGCAAAAAGGTGAGGAGGGGAAGCAAGTAGTTACAAGCAGCTGTTGAACAAGGAGCCTGGGGCTGTGGAGTATGGGGGAATGGTGTTTGGAGGGGTGAGATGAGAGCAAAGGAAAGGGATGGGATGAGAAGGCAAAGGCCATGAAGAGAAGAAAGTGGGCTGGGATGGTCTGCAGAGGAGAAAGTAACAGGCATGACTTGGATTGAATGGTTGAAAGAGCCTCTGAATCATTATTCCTCAGCTGTCATCAGTGTCTGAAATTCACCCAGTGTTTCATGCTCCTCATGTTACTCTTCACAAAGGAGGATGAGCTACCTTTACAGCCTATTTACTCCATTACGTTGGTTGTAGTGGTCCACGTGTTGGATTTGTCTCTTCTGATAATCCACAAAAGTGTCACTGTGATTCTTCATGAAGGAATTTGTTCACTGTAAAAGAAACAACAAACTCTGTGAAAAGGGCACTTTGAAGGGTACTAATGCAAGAACTGGAAGCTGGGGAAAGACCAATTACCCTCTGCATGCACTTCTGTCTACCTGACTGTGTCTTATACGACTCATGTTTTAGCTATGTCACTGTGTGCTGTTTCTTCCACAGGACCCCTGCCTCATTCACTGCATGCGATAGACCTGCTCTGAGATAAATCAGAGTTGCACAGTGAAAGAGACCATCTGTAGGACCCCTGCCTCATTTGTCAGGTGTGTACTGAGACAGGCAGAGGACTGTAGGAGAGAAAGGGAAGCTTTTATAGCTGAGGTGGTGAAATTCTGACCTGCCAGTTGACTTTTTTTCTGTGACCATTTCTGTATGATGGTTTTCAGGTTTTTTTGAAGCAGCTCTTGTGCCAGTGGTTATTTAATTGTGCATTCCTTATTTTATAGGGGACCTTTTTGATCCCAAAGGACCTGCTTTACAGAAACACTGAGAGCTTACAGTTGCAAATGAAGTGAATGTGAATCCACTGAACCCAAAGTGCTCTACAAGCACAGATCAGTCAGGCTGTTGGTGTCTCAGCCTGGGCACCCAGAATTAGCAAATACCTTTTAATACAGTCTTCAGTCATTCACCCGTAAAATGGGAATAAAAATACCCCCTCTTATAGAAGTGTGTGAAAATAAATGATCTTGGGCTGGTGAAGCTCTTGGACAGTGTAATGATAAGCTGATAGAAAAACACATAAGGAAATGAATAAATCTCTAGAGCCAGGTTTGAATAATGTACAGTAAATAAGGCCTGGGGCCACACACTGAACAATGAGCAGAAACCAGCATCTCAAATAGCTGCTCATTACATGGGAACAATCCCTTCTGAGTGCAGTCTGAGATGGGGTACTGTGGAAAAAATATGATCGTGTAATTAAGGGCTGTAAAATAATGCATATGTGCATGAGGGCTAAGAGTATTTCTCACAAATAAAAACAATTGTAGCATTTCCTAATTCTTGACTTCATTTGTAGCCTGCCCGGTTTAACATACAGGTTTTTTGTTTGTCATTGTTTCACGGGTCCTGTCATGCTTTGCAGATTTATGTGCTGTAAGATGGTGTTGTCCCAACCTCTCCATTTGGATTAAGTGTTGCCATTTCATGTAGTTGCAGATCAGCTAATTGCAGGCAGTCAAAATCTACTCATCTTATATATTATGTATTCCACAAGTTGTAACCTCCACTGAGGTGCAGATTTGTGTGAATGAGAAAGGCAGATTTGACCATCATTTGCCATCATGAGCAAAACTGACACCCAGATGCTGCTGTTCTTAACAGTGAAGGAATTGGGGATATTTCAGATCTTAAAACCCACTAGCAGTAATTAAAACAATAAAACCCCCAGTAATTTTGCCATGCAGCAATATGCAAGAGAGGAGAATGTCACTAAGGCTATGAAATTACTTTAAAATTCTTTGCTGTAATGGGTGGAGGAAGAATGGCAAAGCTTAAGCTCCTAGGAAAAGTATGCAGAAATGTAATGCTCAAAATACCTAATTTTAAATAACCACACTTTTGATGACTGATTATGTGCATGTTTAGGAACAAATATATGATGACTGTAATGGTAATAGAGTAGTGTTAAAATCTATCAAGTTGAGTGTTAATGGTGCTGGGATGATCAGTGTCCAAACCTAATGCTGGTTAACCTTTCCATGGCATGTCTGGTATTTGCTATCATTCCAAGGGAGAATGTTATCAATAGTACAAGAAGTGGAGCTGTGACATGTACCCCATATGTTTTGTTTGTGGGCAGTAGAATTGTCTACTGCAAATGTCTAAGAAACGTAGCATAAAATCTTTTTCTCTTATATTTTCCCCTTCTCTTCCCATTCACAATCTCAAATACTGGAAGAAGAATTAATTGGCCTATTTAGGCTATAGAATGTGATCCCCCTCTCAAGAATAACTAGTATCACTGTTGGCCAGTTGATGACTTGGAAAGCACTGGTTCCCACATGTGCTGCAGATAATGGTTCATTCTGGAAATGAAGTAAGCCAAACCTATCAAACACATTTTAACCTGTGTAAGAGACTGAATGAGTGTCCTTTGTGCAGTGGTTTAACTGCTCAGTTTTAACAGTTTCATCAGACAAAGATATTGTATGGTTTAAAGAGGACAGAACAAAAAGTGATGCCAGGGTACCCAAGAGCAGGAACTCTGACAAAAATCCCCTCAGGCAGGGCCTGGCACTACTGGCCAAAGGAGAGAAGAAAGGGCAATTAAAAAAATACAACAATCTGTTCTTGTAGTGGTCAGACAGCAAGATGCAGCACGTGTGCTGGGTGGGAGCCATCAATGAGAGATGGTTTCCCCATGGGATATGCAGACCTGGACTATCAAAGTAAGCTGGGGCTGGGACAAACAGATGTTATGCCAGACACGTCAGCAGAGCTAGTCTGTTTTGCATAGGCGCCTGATCTTACTTGGCATGCTTTAAACTCTCTTCTGAATCTCAGGGTGCAATATAACCATTATGATTTAATCCTAACTGCTCTGTTCTCCACGTATGATGCAACTCTGGGGTATTACTTCTAGCCTACACAAACGGGAAGCCGAGGCACAAGGTGGCATGTTGCCAGGTGCACAGCTCCCAAGTGTGCAACCTCAGTCACATGCCTCTGCTTCCCTTCGATGAGAGAAGGAAGAGAGGCTGTGGGGGCACTGCATTACCAAAGTGAACAGTCTTTCCCTGCAGGTCTCTTATTGACAGAGTTAGGCAGTGTTAGTGCCCCAAAACTGATGTTTTGAAAACACCATCCTGAGGCATCTCTGCACAACGAGGCATCTCTGCACAACAAGCACTCTGCCCGCTGGAAAACAAGCTTAGGACAGAGTGGGGAAAACGAACCAGAACATACAGGCTAGTGGCCCCCACTCCACTCTGGCAGTGCAGGGGTAAGGTCAGGCCTTGGCATCACAAAAGCTGCGTGTGACTGGAGAGTGTGATCCTAACTGTGCTCAGGGGCAGGCAAGTCAGAGTCTCGCTCTTTACAGACCTGCCAAGCGGAAAATGTTTATTTGCTGCTCTGGATCCATGATCTAGGAGAAAAGAATTAAAGTGATTTAACCTCCAATGTGAGGAAAATCACCTGACTGAGCAGGATGCAGAGGACAAATGGGACAGGGGGCCTTACCTTGCCCGGCCAGGAGAGATGGGGAAACAGAGGTGCGGCACAGGATCAGATTCATTAATTATTATTTATTATTAATTTTCTAATTTTTCCCTTGCTCGGATTCCACGGTTGCTGGAAATAAAGGCTCCTCTAGCTGTCTGGGTGCATCTGTGACATTAACTCTGTCTTTGAGATGGGGAGCACCCTCTGGTGGTTAAGGATAATCTGACATTTCCTGGGATTGGCACCCATCATCCCCGCAAGCCGTCAGTTAAACTGGGTGGGAGGTAATGCTGGCTTTTTGTCACTGCTGGGATGGGTGTTTGGGGCACAAATGCTCTCTCTGACTTTCTAACCCAGGAATCTGAGTTGACCCCTTGGGAAGCCTTTTTGCCCTGTGAAAAAGGGTGCAAGGTGTGTGTGTTCTCCCTGCCCTGCTGTTGGGCATAATGTCACATTCAGCCCCTTGCTTTCTCCTGGTGAGAGGGCAAGTAAAGCTCAGTTTGCTTCATTAGTTCCCAGTGGATACAAAATCCAGCCCTGGGTCTCTCCCTAGTGACTATTGTTCCCTGCCTCTGCTCTTGCTCCTGTCTCCCAAAAGCACTAGTCTTGCACCCAGAGCTCTCCCCAGTTCAGCTCTGTTTGGATTTGCTGTGGTGCCAAAGCCAGCACAGTACAGTCCCTTGCAAGGAGCACAGGAATTCAGCTCAGGTTTCCCTTCTCCTTCCCTAAATGGATTAACAGGCTGAGGGGATCGTCTCTGCCTGCCTGACTCAATCTTCATTAGCTAACGTGTTTCGCCAGCCGCAGTCACATCCTGGTCTGGAGAGCTGTTTGACAGGAGCGGATTCTGGCCCCAGCCTCCCACAAAGGCTGTTGCATCTTCTGAGAGGGTTTTCTTGATAGCAAGGCTCTGTGGGCTGCCCTGGGTGCTAGGGATGTAGGGCAGGAGTGCTGCAAGATGTGCATCGTTGCTCTATGCAGTGTTCACTTTACAATAACTAATTTGCATCCCCTGCTGTCTGAGAGACCTGCATGCCTATGTAATGCACATGCTGTACGAGCGTCAGAAAACATTCTGTGTCTCTGAAGGTGCACCCACATGTGTTTGTTTTCCCCTTGTGTTTTCCAGCCAAGGGAGGATCCTGAGTATATTGAGATGTCCCTGAAACTTCTGTTAGTTGGCTGTCGCTTCTGGATGCTTTCTTGGGTGCTTGTAGGTAGTCAATCTGAATGCAGTATTTCCCAACAAGCTGTGTGCAAGCAACTGACCCTATCTCCTCAGCCTCTTCTCCTCCCCGCTGCTTTGTGGTAGTCGTTAATGGGTGTTGCACCCTTGCACAGGGAGTCATTTATTTTACAAGTGCTGCTGTTTCCTCAGTCCAGAGAAGATCTTTTTTACACAAGGAAGCCATACACTTTAAATTGCATGAATTTTAAAACAATCCATTTAAACTAGTGAAAATCCGAACTGTGAATGCTCTCCTGCCAGTTTGAGGATGCTTCATCTTTGCTCAATAGATGTCTAAACAGGTTTAGTTTCAATAGTAATGAGTGCCTTTTGCACCAGCTTAAGTTAAGATGTACCTTGAATTATATTGCAGTAACATTCTCATGCAAAAAAAGCCTGCAAGGAGAGGAGGTGGACGCTGGGCGTCACTAATACCAAATGCCATTGGGGATGCCTATGCCCCCTAGTACGGAGGTATTTGGTATCTGTGCAGAGGCCTGAGTGTACCTTAGCAGGAAGAAGAGGCCTCCTCCTGGCTGTCAAATGCGTTTAAATGGGTGCAGATTAAGCCCTCTATTTCTGCAAATCTAAGACTCTGTGAAAGCTTGCTACAGAAATTATTGTGACTGAAAAATCTCAATGGGAAGCGTTTCACAAGGAAGCAAATGTTCTCCTTTTGTTTTTGTAGCCTGACCATTGTGGCAGGGAAAGTTGGTGTGCCAGGCTCTGAAAGCAAGGTCGACTGGCCAGGAACAGAATCAAAATGGACTTTTTTTTCTTTTGGCAAGTTGGAAGGGAAATAAAAAAGGCAAATGAGCATGAAGGGGCAAAGGACACTGCAGACTTTGGAGAATTTTAGAACCTAAAGCTGTATTTAGCAAATTAAGGGATGAATTGAATTTCCCAAACAATGTGTGTTAAAGCACACAAATGAATAACCCCAGCACTTATGAACTAGCAGTGTATTTGGTTTGGCCCTGTAAAGATTCTCAAGCCACAAGTCAATAGTCAAAGCAGAACAGCTCCCCAGAGAGCCCTGGGTTGTCTGTGCTCTAGCTCTCTGGGGGATGCAACCCTCTCTGGAGCACTGCTCTGTCAAGGCTAAGTAGCTATCAGAGCCTAATGATGTTCTTCCCAGAGTGGGAAACAAAGGTTACACAAACCCTAAAAATGTAACCTGTCTCTGAATGGGCAGCAAAGGAAGTTTCCTTTGAGACACCAAATAAGACCTGCTTCATTGAATGGAAAAGGGATCCTTTTTATATTGCCCTTCACCTGGAGGAACATAGACTGGGAGAACAAAACTGTTTTTATATATTTACAAGTAGCAGGAATCAGTTTATGTGTGGGAAGGAGCAGACTGGGGAGGAGGCAGTCTGACTTACGACTTACTGAAACACTCTCGCTGTTAGACTTTGTGCCCTTTTGATGTTGAGGCTACCTTGGATCACTGATCTTGATGAAGATGATACTCTCTTGTTCTTCAGTCCTTTCCTTTTCAAAGGTTTCCCAAAGCACTTTATGCATTAATGAGTTATTTTGCTACCACAACAGGTTTTGCAGTAGCTTGAATGGCACAAAACAATGTACTGATTTGAGACCAGAATTGAGGAAGAATATCATTGCTGGGGAGTAATGCAAGATATACTAGCAGAGGCAGAGCAGGAATAAACTGGGAATGCTGAATAAGATGTGTCTAAAGCAGTAGTTCACTGTCTGCTCCTGCCCTTTTCATCTCAATCTCTGGCATCTCATCAGTAACGGATTGCAGGGAGACACAAATTGACACAGTGCAGGCTGTACCACTCACATAATCTGTTCAGTCCCCATCAGTGACCCTCTTGTAACACTACTCTTCTGTAGCATCTTCCAGCGAAAAATTCTGGTGGCATTGGGTAGTTGCCAAGCCCTGGTTACCCTTTGTGGCCCTCTGACCAAAGCCAGAATAAGAGGATAGTTGCCAGATCTGTCTGACTGGGCAGATGTGTCTGTCTTTACAGCTCTTTTTCAGTGAGTGGTGAAGTGTCACCTCTGAATACTGAAGGAAACTCTGTGATTTTAGGGAATAACTCCGCTTTATCCTCCAATTTTGGGAAGCAATAAGAAATTGCATCAAGAAAGACACTACTGTATCTTGAAAAGGAATTATTGATATGATATCAAGAATTCTATATTTCCATGCTGACTTTTTCAATTCACATATTTCCTCCCGTTTAATCTGCTAGTCCTTCCCTCCCCCTTAAGTTCAGAATGTTTAGATGAGCTTTGGATACAGACTAGACTGACATGCTTTCTGTGCAGTTAGGATCTGGTTGCATGTAACTTCAGGGTTGCTTTATCAGCTGTGGATTGAATTGAGGATGTCTATGGGGAGTTTCAGGTCTTGGTTTTCTCATTGGAGGTCCTTCCATCAGGCAGGTCTGTTAAATGCTTGCTGAGTCCCTAGAGACACTTGATCTGTGTTTAAAGGGAAGCAGCTGAACGACGAGAAGAGAGAAATGGCTGTGTACTCAAGTACTATTGCTCTGAAGGGATCTTACTGTAAGCTGTGCAAAGCTTGCATGGCAAATCTGGGTGCCTGGGGCTCTCGATGTGCTCCATCCCAGCAGAGACCTGTGTGATACTCTTTCTGGCCTTTCCTTCTCTGAGAAAGACAAGTTGATGGCTCCTGCATGCTTTGAGCATGAACTGTGTTTAATTCTCCTGAGACCCAGACCAGGAAAACCTCTGGAGGATTCCAAGCAGCACCTGCCTCCTGCTCCCCACTCCTCTTAAAGCTTCCCTAGTGGAGGCGCCCACTCAGGGAGAGCAGGAAGTCCATAAATAAATAATTTCCTCTGTCTCTCCTGATCAGCCCAAGGAGCTGTGATTGCTCCTGAATGCCTGGGTTGCTTTCTTCTTAATGGCTTTTAAACCAATTTCACCCTCACCTGATGACCCAGCTTCTCCTCCTATTTTTGGAGGAAGAATTTCTTCTTTTAGAGAGAGGGGTTTGGGGGGTATTTGTATTGTGTCAAGAGTTTTGGCTGAGGTGAAATAGTATAGCAGTGCAGGTGAAGCTACAGTTTACTGGTTCTACCAGGCTGCCCCATGCCTTATTCTGACAAACCTCTGCAGGGCACTTCACTGGGTACTGCAGCTAGCATTGACTCTTGCTTGAGAGCATTGGACACATGTGATGCTCATGGACATCCCACAAACATTTAATAACTCTTACACCACTCTAAGACACTGCACTTTTTTGGATATGTTTTACTGTTGGGAGAGCTAATCGCTGAGACATCTGAGTGCTTATCCTTTGTCCCACAGTGTGTAGGTAAAAGTTTGGGAACGTAAGTTAGGAGTGCAGGCTCTCACTTGTCTGTTCAGCTGACCTACAGCATCTCATTAATGGGTATTTGATAGCTTGCCAAATATTTAGGGCTTATATTGGTGCTCTTGTTTGTATATATGAACTGTAGTAGCTCAAAAAAAAAAAAGTGGTCTTTACATAGCAAGTGTATAGTCAAATCTAAAGGTGCTTGGTTTGTATCCTAGTGCAACCCCTGGAGCTATTTATTGCTCATCTGATGGGTGTCATCTGGGTTTGTCTATGCAGAAGTATTCTGTATTTCTGGAAGTATTAATACTGCCTCCACAGGCAGAACGTACCTGCTGGGTAGTAGGATGTGCAAGGCATGTTCTAAACATCCTTACAGTGCTGCTCAGGTATCCCATGTGATGTGTACTAGCACAGCCTTGTGCAGGCCTTGTTGCAGGCCAATGACAGTGCCCCACAGTGCCTTTGGAAGAGGCAGTAGTGTAGCTGGGTGGAACACAGCTGTCATGCCTTGGGTTATAATGCCAAACGGGCTGATTCAACCCAAATGATTGTTGGGTAATCAAGGCTAATGACATACATTTTTTTGTTTGTTTTAACCATTGTGCTTGACCAATCAGTTTAATAACTCTCCTCATTATATGAGCCCCTGGAAACAAATTGGTCTGTCAAGGTACTCTTGCCTGGTACCTTCTCCCTCAGAAGCAAGGCAGGGCCATCCTGGGTACCATGTCATTGGCTGTTTGGCAGACCTCTGTATTGGAGGCAGTGACAGTCTTTCTCTCTTACCATCTTCCTTCTATCCTGCTTCTGTCTAACTTCTTGTTACTCTGAAAAAGCAGTGGGTTTAACAAGGAGAAGTGCTGTCCCCAGCTTGTATGGTTCCCAGGACAAACCTGGTAGCAACAACTTCTGGAAGTCATAAAAGCCTACCCTGTGCTGAGTTGCTGACCACATGAGTTATGAAATACTGCCAAATGTTGAGGGGCAAGGTCTAAAAGATGCATCGAGTACTGCTGAGTTCAGCTGACTGTAAATATTTAATGGAAGTTTGGTATGTTCAACAAACGAGCAGAGAGGGGAAGCATCGGTAGTCTTTGATCATCACTAAAATAAAGGTATTCAAGAGATGAGCAAAAGACCAAAACTGGATTTTCCTTTGTAAGCACTGTGGAGACCAAGGGGACCTGTTGCTAGGAGGCTGCAGCACCAAAGTCACCCTCAGACCACATGGGACTGAGATCTGAGTTTGCCTTTACAATGATACTGAAAAGTAATCTTTCCTAATGCTGCCACAGAAACGGCAAAGCTGGCAACACATGACTTTGAAGGATGAAGGCATTTTTGCTGAAATCCAGTGATGCATGTTCAGGTTCATCAGGAGAAGGCTTTACTGCTGCCCACAACTGCCTCTGTGCCTGGATCTCTGAGAAACTTAAAGACTTGGAATTCACGTCAATAAGACCTTTTCAAAGACATCTAGGGATTTGTACTTCCACACATGAGAGAGATTGCCATCTTTTGGAGTAAACAAGGCTGCATAACAGAAGTAGGACTGAGCTAGCGAAGCTTCTCCTTTCCTTGGCATAGAAAAGCTTTGTTTTTTTGGTAGCCAGCATCTGTCTCCTTGTGACTGGCTACCTTCTTGATACTATATATGCATATATTGTGTAGCTAAAGCAGACATGTTTATATGGTCCTGAGTTGCCCTGCCTCTTCTAAATGATGTTTTTTGTTATAGGCAAGGATTGTTTTTCTTGTTCTTTTTCCATTTCTTGTTTGAAAAAGTACTACAAAACCATGATCATTCATGGTCTGTAGGCATAGTGTTTGAATGTTAATGACTTGTAGACGGAGCAGTGATTTCCTAACGTGTTTTACTGCAGGTGTCTGAATGAGATACAGTTGATGGAACTCAGAAATTAAAAGTATGTTAAGAAGCTTGGGATAGGGTTTGTTGGCAAAGCTGTCTAATCAAATAATCTGTCACACCAATTTGCTCTTGTCCAGAAAGTGAAATAAATGTAGTTCAAGTAATAAATAAACTCAGGAGAGAGTTGTAAAAAAAATCTGTATGGTTGTTCAAACACTAAAGTTAGTACAGAACAAATCTTCAAAATGGTTGTGTACTTAACCGAGCTGTTTGGAGATCCAGAGCAGAGAAGACTTGCACTTGTTGTGCTGCTGATACAGCATGTCAGAAGGAAGGTGGCCTCTGTCATGTCTGGCTCTGGCTGAAACCTGTAGCCCCTTACTGTTAGAAACTGGAATATTCTGAGGCTGGAGAAGGTGACCAGGAGAACAGTCCTGATCATCTGATGATCCCTGCTTTTACTAGACTGTTGTGTATCAGGTTTCCTAAGGTCACTTGGGACCTGCAGGTTCATCTCACTGTTAAGTACTTTTGCATAGATCCACTGTCGGTGAGCTCCTCTGTATTTGGCCTGGCTGACCTGGTGAAGTCAATAGTCTTCTATTGACTGTGCCCAGATGAGGCCAGATGGAGGTTCCTGCAGGGAAAGGAAGGTCTTTAATCCTTGCTTTCTTCATCCCTTCATCCCCTTCTTCCCTGGATGGAAAAGTCCTTTCACTGCTTTGCTGCTTTATAACTACCCACATCACTTTCCAAAAGGACTGTTACGTACTCAGAGAACCCAGCTAAGAGGAAATTGCACACTTACCCACTGGTTTTTGTCACATCATAGTATTAAAACTGTAAAGTCTGGGCCACTGCAGCCACCTCATTGCTGTTGCTGGAAGGTAAGTTATCTTGTATGTGTTTAAGTTCCTGTTTCCATCACAGACTTGGAAAAACTACCCTCCATCTTCACTGCCTAGCCCTCAGTAGGCATGCTCTCTAACAGTAGTAACTCTGAAGCATTTCAGTTCTTTAGGCCCCACTCTTTTTCTGGGTTGAGACATTTGGCATTATCGATGCACATGCCCAAAATGTTTCAATTCTTTGCTTGCAGCATAACAGTAAGTAACTGTTAGTTCTCCTAAGAAGACACGTATTTCTTTTGATCAGTTCAGTGAGTAAGTTGGTACTGTGAATATTAGGGTCCTGAGGTGATTAGAATGCATGGGCTTGGAGTGCATGGGCTTGGAGAGAGAAGCAGGAAATCATCTTCCCAGATTAGAGGAATGAACAAGCATCCCCTGTTCTCCTGACTTCCCTCCTTGGCCTTTCGCAATACAATACTTGAAGCTAGTGTACCAAGGTAGGAAAGCTAAAGGTGAAAAGATGCTGTTTGACTTTATATCCAATCTCAGGACTCCTAACATTGTTGTATCTAAGCACAGAACTTAATGAAACGTCACATTTGGGGGACAGAGAATTCTCATTCAAAGCAGGGACAGTAAGGGTTAAGACACTTGTATTCAGACCTGCTCTGCTACAGATATCCTCAGATTGATCTGGGGCAAGCCACGTGACCTCTTTATGATACGATTTGGCAGTCTATAGGTTGAGAATTATAACATAGATGTTTTAAAGACTAGGTAATGCTTGAAGCATGTCTAAGGATGTTCAGATGGGCAGTTATTTAAAAATTACAGTGTGAAAACTATTTCCTGCTTAAATAGATGTTGAGCTTCAGTGGTGATGGTGGTGATACCTTTTAGATGGAAGCAGATTGTTCATAAAGCCAATTAGGGTTTTTTTGAAAAAATCTATTGGAGTTTGGTAGAAAACAAGACATTGCCTTTGGTGGGGAGAGCAAACTGTTTTGTTTGGGTGTAGTAAGGGAAAACAGAATAGAGCCCAAAATGAAGAAGGCTGTTTTGTCCTCATGGCTAGAGTGTATCTGGGATAGCTGTTTGCTGTGGAAGGGAGTGTGGAAGAGGTGAAAGCCTACCAGTGATCAGGGACCTGTGCTCAAGGGACCTAAGTTTCTCTCCAGGGTTACTAGCCTTGCAAAGCAGAGCGATCAGGGCATGCAACACAGTGACTTGTGTGAAGTCCAAGCAGTACTATTGGCCTCAAAATGTGGAAGGGTTGTCTTCCACATTCGTCACAATAACCCCTCTGTAACTGTTATTTCCTTAAATGAGAAAGGGGCTGGGAAAGGTCTGTTGTCATTGAACTCCTCTTTCCCTAGCAGGCAAGATAAGAATGTGTGTACACAAGTCTGTTCTGCCCAGCTTAGGTCTCCTAATTATTATGTATGGGTTTTGCCCCATGCAGATACCACTTCACTGACTTCCTTTGTGAGAATAAAATAGTAGGGCCTTCATAAAAGGGAAAAAAATCCCAAACCCCCAAAAGTAACTAGATCTCTCCCTCTGCTGCATTTTCCTTATTCACAAAAAACTAGACTTATCAACAAGAGAAATCAAGTTTGTTTGGCATGATTTGCAGGTTACTCTAATATTAGACCAAATGAAATTTCTGTCAGTCAATCAGTCAGCTTGCTGGAAAGTTGATCATTATTCCATGATAAAAGTTTAAAAAAAAAAGTAAAAAATTAATCTATCAAAAACAGATTACTCATTAAAGAATGGGGGAAAAGTCTCCAAAGAAAGACTCTACCCGTCATCTCTTGGAAGAGCCGGTAAAAGTAGAGACATGTCTTCGCAATTCTTGCTCTTTTTCTGGGTAGGAGAGTTACATGTCTCAAAGAACTGATACTGGCTATTGCTCCATCAGCCTATAGCACTCCAATTGTGCTCTGTCCGAGGCTAACATTGATAGAAAGTCGTTGCTCTGCATTTGGACCAGGTGTGAGGAGAACCAGTGACCTCAAAAGCCAGAGGCTGCCTTATGAAAGTCATCCCAATGGGTAGCACTTACTAGAGCACCTGTGGGTATGCTGTGCTCAGAGGCCACAGACTGAGTGGCCAGGACTGTTCCTGCCCCTCCTGCAGTGAGAGAGGAGCAGGGTTCCAGGAGAGAGTTCCGGGGCAGGATTTGGTCAGGATTGCAAACAAAGGCTGTGCTCACAGGGCAAGCTAGTGCTGCTGTTGCATGTGCAGTTCTGCCTTGTACTTGCCCAAATTGAGGGTTTTGGTTTGCAGATCTGCTAGCTTAATCTTATAGTCTTTTCTAACCTCGTCCTGGTACTTTTTTAAAAAAACACACATATTGGAAGGCTGGCCATGTTGAGATCAGTGTTTCCTTCTTTATTCTTTGGGGGGAAGAGGATTTGGCTAAAGCTGTGAGAAGAGCTCAGCAAGCACTGTGTGCAAAAGAAGGTGAAGCCTCCTGAAGTTCCAAAATCAGCCTACAGGACTCTTGTCATCTTTCTTGGGGTATTCAGGTTGCCAGATCAGGCCCAGCCAGCAGAGACTATTCCTTCCTATCCTTCTCAGAAGGGAAGAGCCAGGCCTCTGCACAGCTGCTTAAGGCAGGGGAAGCTCCATTTGTCCATTTGCACTGGGTCAGAAGAGATGAATGTTACATTTCTGCACCACTCTGTAAATACCCACCTTACCCAGGCAGTCCTCTGTCAGCAGCAGCCCATTTCCAGAGTACAAACCCACCATTGTACTGTCTATATCAGTTAATTCAGCCCTGTGGACCTTGTGCCAGGCAATCTCATGGCTCCCTGCTTGCCTCACCTCAGCCTGGATAAAAGTTAAAAGTGCAAAATTAAAACATCAGCTATTGGGAGAGTAGGACCTGACTGCCAGGCCATTCCCACACTGGTCTCCCATTCATTGAGAACCCACACCAGAGCTAATCTCTGCACAGTCAGGATCCAGCCAGGGTGCATCTTTCTGGAGAAAATTGTTTTCCATCAAAATCAGCTCACTGCAAACACTCTGACTGCTCTTGAACTGTAGCCTGCCTCGGCCCTGACCCTGTGTGCCTCCTCCAGCCTCTCTTGCTACTGTGCATCAGGAATCTTCTTTATGGGGCAACTAGGTCATCAGTGAGTCCCTCTCTGACCTCAGATTTCTTTTGGAAACACACTGGTGCTGGTTTCATCCTTCTTACCTCTGCTTGGGTCAGGTGTTCTCTGATGTGGTCGGTGAGATTCCTTGTTTAAAATCTTGGGCCCCACTAATGCTAATGCCCTACTAAAGCTCTTGTATTCTGTCTCTTCAACATTTAAAGCGTCTTAGGGTTTCTGCTGTGCTGATATATCATGTAAGTGTACAAATGTGTATACGCATATGTTCCATTTGTATTAATTCTGCTTCCTAGAAAGATGGATAATCTAAATTTTGCCACCTGCAACATTCAGGTAATCAGATCCTGCTGTACTCTTAATTCTGCTTCCCATTTTCTAAACTAACCTGTTTTCTGTGCCATCTTCATGTGTACCTTCCACCATAAAAGACCTCTGTTTTGTCATCCTTAGGCTGTCCTGTCTTAAGGATAGTTGATCAGAATCACACAGCTTGTCCCCACACAGGCTGGGGACACGGTAGGGCATACCATTAGTTTGTATGACATTTGCTAAGATCTCTGGTAGAGGAGGTAGTGAGGAAGTTGCACTGATAGACTTCAGTAAAGCAAGGAGAGTTTACACTGGCTGCGAATTTGGTCATTCCTCTTTTTTGAATATTCTCAAGTTTCTACAAATACTGATTGCATGAAAAGTTGTAGCCTAATTTAGTCAGTCTTTATTGCCATGTTTATACCTGAACCAGCCTGCATTTTCTTCTATGCTGTATCACCCCCCTCATCTGAAAAGCTCTGGTCTGCCCTTTGCTTCTCCCAGTGTTGTACCCTCTTGCCTCAAATTAGATTTCTATTAAGGCATATCCTCTTAGCTTCTACTTTTTTGTTTTTGTTTGCCTGCCATAAGAGAATGAAGCTTTTATCCAGGTGTGTTTGTGTGTATTTCCTTTTAAAAAGGCCTCTAGTTCTTGTTTATCTGTTAAGGATATTTTTATACATGTGAGCAGTGGACATCTAAACATGAAGTAGAAGCACAGGAGAGAGACAAGAGAGGTTTGCTTGAGTGCAGTTTGGAAGGTGGAGAGTAGGTAACAAGGGACAAATAGACCTTGTAGGGCACCTTTGTGTGAGTCAGGCTTTCAGTGCAAGGCTGCGTGTGCTAGGCATGTGCCCGCGTGGCTCGCGTGCTTATATGGAGAGGGATCTTCAGATAGGTATTGGTACGTTGCTGTAAATATGCAGTGGAATTGTATGAGTGCGAAAATGTGTGTGGCAATTGTGAACGCACACTGACTTACAGCAGCCAGTACGTATGCAGAGCTTTGAAAACGTGTCTTTCAGGAGGCTAGCTAGTTGTGTGTGCCAGTTTTGATGTTTGTGAAGACTTCTGAGGGTCTACAGCTATGGTTCTTGTGCCTGGGAACATGCGCTGTTATCCTGAGTGTCTGATTCTGATCTCACGTGCCAGGATTTATTCCAGTGCGGTTTCATAAGCTGCACTGAAGTGACACCTGAATCACACTGCTTTGAAATGGGACTCGGGCACTCTTCTGCGTGCGGGCGTTAGAGTTTGCATGTGTTTGGGAAAGTAGACATCTGAGCACAGCGATTAGGCTGTGTCAGCGCGAGACGCGGGTCTGTGCATGTGCACCCTGTGCGCGTATGTGGAGTCCTGTGTTTGCGTGTAACGGTGCCTGTGACACGCGTGTGCAGAGTGGGGCGCCGGTGTGCGTGCTGTGCGTGTCGACTGCTGTCTGGGTGGGCAGACGCCCCCCGGCGTGCCCGTGCGGGGCGCGAGCAGATGTAAATAGTCCGTGGGGCACCCTTCACCTCGGGGTTTTGCTTAGCCCTAAACTCTGCGGCCGCTGCCCACGAGAGGCGGATCAGTAGGAGGGAAGGGGAGCCGGCGCTGCCGCCGGATCGTTCCCGTGGTGGGACCGGGCTGGAGCTGCGATTTCGCGTCGCGCGCTGCCGGCGGCCCCGTCGCCCCAGCTGCCGTGCCGGGGCCAGCCCGGCTTGCGGCCCGCCCGGCTCCGTGCGGGGCCGGGGCCGCGCGGCCCCCACTCCTCCGGCCCCGGCCCGGGACGCCCCGCCGCCTGGCCCGGGGCGGGGGGGGGACGACGGAGGGGGGGCGCGGCGCTCGCCTGGGCCGCGCCGCGCTGCCGGGCGCGCTGCGGTGCCGGGTCCGGGTCCGGCGGCCCCCCCCCGGCCGTGCCTCCCCCAGCCGCGCTCCAAGCCCAGCCCCTGCGCGGGAGCCAATAGCCGCCCTGCCGTCCTCATCCGTCTCCCGGCGTTAAAGCTACAGCGGGGCTCGGGGCGGCGAAATCCCCCGTGGCCGTGTCCTGCGCGCCGCCCGCCGCCCGCCTCCTGCCGCCGTCAGTGTGTCCGCACGCGGGTGCGGGAGCGGAGCGGCGCGGCGCTGCCTCCCCGCCGCCCGCCCCGCCGCCTCTGCCCCCCGGCCGGGCTCGGGCCAGCTCCTCTTCCCGGGGCTCCCCGCCCTCCCTGCCCGCTGCAGTTTAGTTGTTCTCTCCTGCTTTTTCTCTCTTTCCTTTTTTTCTCTTTCTTTTTTCTTTCTTTCCTTCTTTCTTTTTTCTTTCTTTCTTTCTTCTTTTTTTTCTCCTCCCACCGGGAATGCTCAAACTGGACTGATGGACATTTCCGAGCTGTGCATCTCCGACCCGCTCGGCTACCACAACCAGTGAGTGTGCGGCGGCGGGACCGGGCGGGCCGGGGGCGGGCTGGGACCGGCGCTGCGTCCCGCTGCGGGTGGGACGGGGCAGCGACCCCGCAGTCCCGCTGCCTCCCTGCCGCGGAGCCGCCGGCCTCCCGCCCCCTCGGGGCACCGCGTGTGCGGGTGCGTGCGAGCGGCCGGCGGCCGGCAGGGCGACGCGCACCTCCGCGCGGGCAGGTGCGGCAGAGTGCGCGGAGGAGCCCTTCGGGGGGTCGGTCGGTGCGCTGGCGTGCTTCTTTCTTGCCTTGTAACTTCTCCCTCTAACGCTTCATCTCCTAGGAACAGACAGCTAACACTGAGCACTGGCAGTCCTTTCTGCGCAGTTTTACTTTCCGTCTGCGCTAGGATTTGTATGAGATGAATTACTAGGTGTCTCTGAAGAGATGTGGATATAAAATTACACAGAGTAGATCCGCTGAAGCACTGTCTCTGATAAAAAAAGTCCGTTTCTCACCTGCAATGCCCTATGGAAATTTAGTTTCCCACAGCTTACTCTTTGGATAGCCTGCCCGGGGAAAGAGTGGCGTGAGCCGGAGGGCTGGCAAGCAGACATCCCGAGCTGGGACCGGTGGCTGATACCTTAGCACCTGCTACTGCTCTTTGTATTCCAAAGTGGGCTGTGCCTGGTAATGCTGTGTTTAAAATCACTTCAGCATGTCAAGTTTGGTTTGATCCTTTTTGGGGAAGTTAGGAAACAAGGCAAAATCTTCTCAGCGTTTGCAACCGGCTGACTGGAACAATTAATTTTAAATACATTTCGCCTCTCCGGTAAATCTCACCCTGAGCGGAGTCCTCTTTTGTGTGTTTGCATGTTAATCTGTGTGTCACCTACGCAGGTTCTGTGGTGTCATCAGAGGTGGGCGTGAAGTAATTTTGCCTATTTCATTGCTTTTGTTTTAATAATACATTGTATTTGGTAAAATTAAAACAATTAAAACCAAACAAAAAGCCTGCAATGATACTTACCCCTCTTTCCCCATTACAACTGTCTTTTATTTGTCTTTCTGTCTCTTGTTTCCTGATATTCCATCTGTCCTTACACTCATTTCTTCTTTCCTTAATCCCCTGCTTCCAGCAGTTTCATTAAAATGAGACTTAGTATTGTTAATAGAAATTAATAATCTAACCCATGTGATTTTCTTTTCCCCACTGGTGCTTCACTTGTGGCTGCTCCATTTTGAATTAAAAATAAACAAACAGTTTCTTAAGGGAAATGTATTCTGTATGCTGCTGGGAGTCTTTTAATATTAAGGCAAAAAATAGAAAGTGCATTTACCTTTGTTACAAAAGAACAAAATGCCACAATCAAAAGCTAGATCTTCATCACTTAACTCTATTATCTCTTAACTTTTTCCTTTTATTTTTTCCACTTTTGGAATTGAGAAAGGGAACTCAAATAACATGAAAATAGTAAGAAGTAATCTGCGTCTTGTATTACTGTTCACTCCTTTTACTTTTCCATGGGCTCTCAGTCAGCTCTCAATAATGTCAAGTGCACCTTACCCATATTCACAACTCTTTAGCCGCTGAGTAGACAGATGAAGGTGGCCCTGGGGGAAGTGCCACTGAGCCCCTACGGCTTTACAGTAGACTGAGAATGCTGCTTTTTGAGATGAGAAACTGTTGGAGAGCTCTTTGTTTGGAGAAGTACTTGCCTTGGTTCTGTGTGCCAACTAATCTTCTCTTTAACATTGTTGAGGTTGGGGAAGAGAGACAGAGAAATACAATTTAAAATATCTCAACCTCTATTTTTCAATCTCTTTTTTTAATTTTCTTTTTTTTTAATTAAAGGAGTACAACGATGCAGGGAAGTATGGCTAAGTCTGGAAAAAGTTATTGAGAGAAGGAGTAGATGTGAGAAGCCTTAAAAATACGGTATATTTAAAGGTATATGTGCAGTGTGTCAAGTACTGATTTGATTTACATTCTGGTTTTGTTAAGGTTAGACTTCAGATTGCATTCCTGTAGCTGAGGATAAAAGTTGGCCCAATATATATCCCTTTAGCCATTTTTTTCTCGCACTGTAACACAATTATATTGTGAACGTATAATGTAAATACAGGTATTGCATTTGTGTCTGTATCGCTACCTAGCTGTGTGAGCATATTATCCGTGTTGTACTGATTTACTCTTCCTACTGCTAGCTGTTGAAAGATTTTAATAGTTATTTTCCTTTTTGAAAAAAAATACTGCTTTTAATTATGTGGACAGCAATTTTTGTCAAATTAAGCCTTAAATTAAGAGTGAACTTAAAAATATTGCAAACTGCCTCTTCTTGTTTAGTTGCTTGTTAAGCTATAGGAAAAAATAGGAGGAAGAGTAGAATATAGTAAGAGAAGTGGATGTGGTCACTCAATACATGATCCATACAGTTACCTGGAAACTGTATTTCACCTCACAATTATTGAGAGAGAGAGAATGAACAAGAAAAAGGGAGAGAAGAGGTGACTCCCTTCACCTTGGAGTTTAAGGAGAACTTAATTTTTCTAACAGTCAGACCCAAGAAGAGTCTGAACAAAAACTAAGCAAAGGAATTCGTTGTCCCTAATCCCACTCTTCAGGTTTTGGATTTGTCTTCCTTAAGCAGTGAAAGTTCTCTTTCCTTTGCCTGTGTGTGTTGATCTGAGCGATTACACCAGGAACCTGCGGAAGTTCTGGTCAGCGGGTTGTGTGATTTCCCTCAGTGCAGGATCTTTCAGGGAGAGTAAGAAATTTCTTCCTAATTTTGACCATCTGTGTGTGTGTCCTAAGGCAGCGTATGTATTTAATTTCTTGCATAGGAATCCACTCTTTAGCAACAGCTTACTACCTTTTGGTACTGACCTCTGAGAAAATTTTTCCTGGGGTAGGGGATGCATGTCCAAGGAAAAAGCTTTTTTATGAGTTTGAATTGGGAAACTAACAAAGACAACAATTTGTACCTGCAGTTTGTCTCTCAGGTGAGGGCATATGGCAAGAATACATTAGTTACACTGTACTGACAACGTCTGTCTGCAGTACAGCGGGAAGGGAATGCATGTGCAGACACCACAAATGTATATTCTGACATATAAAAGATGTGATTTATATTCACACACAAACATGCATGCATCTATAAATATTTATGTGTAGGTATATGCACATACATATATATGGTCATACCTAATACTGGTGTTGCGTCTCTCTCATATGCAAACCTAAGGCTGTTTCAAGGGAGAGCGAAATACGGCATTTTTACTTTTCTATATTAACTTCCACATCCCAGAGAATTTTTTTCTGCCTAGTTATAGTTGCAACTAGAAATGTTGATAGGACTGCAAAACTACCATCTCTGTTTCTAATTAATATTCTACATGACAGACAGAAACTGACCAAGGAACCATCATGAAGGGAAAATAAAAATCATTGGCAAATGAGGGCATCCTGCCAGATGCTGTCTCTTACACTGTTTCCTCTGATGTACAAGAAACACACGTGAGTCATTGATCTGATAAAATGAAAATTATTTTATGAACAGAAGGAAAAAGTTGAAAAGAATAAGTGATATATTTGATAGAGAGATAGAAAGGTTTAACATTGGAATTTTAAGTCAATGAAGGAGCAGATTCCAGACCCTGTGGCAGAGAATTAACAAAGTTGTTGTCACTGACTCTAATGCACAGACTGAGGAAATGTGACTTGATTTCAGAGCTTACTGGAAATCTCCATATTCCGTGAATGGGAGGAAATCTGAGTCAGAGAAGCTGAATGCAACTGTCTGCTCTGAGTATCTCTGAAAGTCTGGGATAGGGAGGATTTGTTTGTTTTATTGACAGAATAAATTGAAAAACCTCTGTAAGGGAAGTGGCCTAGTTACTGGGTTCCTGACGAGGTTCCCATCATAGAATGGGGTCTTGATACACTAAGCTTATTGAGCACAAGGCTGATGAGGAAATTGGTACCTTTAAAGTATTTGTATTAACTTTTCCCTCCTCTTCCAATTCCACTTGTAAAAGTAAAGATGATCTAATAATTATCAATTATTGAGAAATATGGTAAGATCAATATATTTAAAAAAATAGGATTTTTTTCATTGTATTGATTTGAAGTGATCAATAAATATTGCATTTAGCCTGAGAGGGGAAAGTCTTTGGAGAGATTGCATCAGAGAAAGTTGCTGTGACAGAGATTTCACATCCCGTTTTCTTCCTCTCCAGGAGAACGTTGCTCTACTCTCCGTGTCCCTTCCTTTCCACTGTTATTTCCCAGCCCCGTTTCTGCACTGTTACTACTGCTCTGAATTTCATGTTGCCTGAAAACACCCGTATTCTTCAAGTAATTTCAGTTCAATAAGAAGTTTTGTCCACTGTGTCACTGGGTCTCTTTACTAAATTTTCCAGGGCTCAAAGGATACAAACTCTCTTAGAGAACGGAAGAAGGGAGGAGGTAAAAGGTTTAAACGTGAGACTGGATGAACTTTACAGGTTCTGTTGGGAGCACGGTGGAATTTCTCTGAAGAGTGTAAAATGTCTAAGAGAGATTTAATTAAGGAAAGAAATGTAAAAGTAGAAAATGATGGTGACAAATCTTGGATATAAAAGCCAAAATCCTTTTCCCAACTTCTCCTTCTAATATGCGGTCCTCGGTTTAGGAGTTGGGGATCATAGCGGCAGCTAGTGTTGCACGGCAGCGATTCCACTGTAGATTGCAGAGACTGGGAGATTCTTCCCAGCCAGACCTATTCTTTATTCCATGGAGCTACTAACAGTAACTTTACAGCCAGGGAGCACAACAGAATTTTTAGTTTGTGCAGTGTGCACAAGTAAATTTAGCATCTGTCCAGTACCCAGCAGTGAGGTTCCTAGGTAATGCTGCTATAGAAACTGGGGGGAAAAAAGGGAAAGATCAGCGCTTCCACGGCAAACTATGAATCAGATGGTTGGTTGTGTAGCGAAGGGACTTAACAAAGAAGATATTAGCAGTACTCAGCTATGGCGACCTTGCCAAAAAAAGGAAAATCTTGATTTCTTTGTGCCTTCCCAGTATCGGCTGCATTTGAGTTGTGAATGTAATCATCTCTATGTAGCTTGCACGTGTAAAGTGCTTTGTGTCTGTCATCGGGAACAGAATGTAATTTAGTATTATTTATTAGTAATAGCTATTGACCTGGTTAGTTTTACTTCTTAGGAATTAAATTGTAGTAACTTGTTCTTTGCGTTTGTTTCCATCCTTGCTATGCTGCCTTTCTCTTAAGCTTTGCCCTGTCTCTTCAGAGCAATAGAGATGCCCACAAAATGATCCTTGCAGCTGGAGCACAGTGCACTTTGATTCTTCCAGTGCTTGAGATTCTGGCTGCTGGCAGTGACTGTCCGTGAGGAGAAACATGCCTGCTCAAGGTGGAACGCACTGTATAATAATATATTTGTCATGTTTGTAATTGCAAATGTAATTAGCAAACAAGCTCTGGGGGATTGAGGACTTGAAACTTTCACTGCACATCATTTGACCCTATCTTGACTGGACCAGAGCTTGTATGCCACTGTTAACCCTTGCTGTTCTTGCAAAGAGATGTTCCTTCTAGTCTGACTGCTGCTAAGTTTTCTTTTTTTTTTTTTCCTTCACCCCTCCACACACTCCCCCCTTTTTTTTTTCTTTTTGCTATGAGCAGCATTGTACCTGTATTTGCTTATACATTCCTTTATTGTGATGGCAAGTGCTTATGTTCCTCCTGCAACACACGCACTAATATTTCCTCTCCTAGCACTTCTGACACAGTCTGGAAAGCATTCTGCAATGCCCTTTGTGAAGAGCACTGTGTACCAGTAAGTGCTTTTGCATACTGAGCTGTTCAGTGCATTCCTATCACCACAGGCAATGTTACTATTCAGTGCCCCTTGCACTTCGCAAAGACAACTTGCGAAAAGCAGGTGGCAAGCTGTTATCACACAACCTGCGATGGCTCTGTGTCCCTGCTGAGCTGGAATTTTCTTGCACTCCCTTTCTGAATGGGGGAGGGATAAATATGTAAGAAATCCTGTTCATTTGGTGGGATCCTGGCAAATCTCAGTCTAGTCACCCTTAGGATGACTTTGTTGTCCTACAAAGAATATTCCTGATCCACAAGGATTTAGTGAACAGCACGGAATCTGTTCATAAAGTCACAAACTTGTGTGTGCATAGGAAGCAAAGAGGGCTACTTTGCTTTTTCATGTGAATATCATTTCTTATTTGTTTTTTGTTTTCAAGGTAGGACTTAAATTGCAATAAAATTTGTGATAGGACTGTTCTTGTTTTGGACAGAGTTTTATTTATTATTGCATTTTTGAGTATGTGAAAGGAAATAGCTTAAATGTAGAGAGGGGTGGCTGTTTTCATACAATTTTTGTCATTACTGTAAGGACATCTCACAAATGCTGCATCCTATTGAAGGCTTGGAAGGAAAAGGAAGCGTATTCTAGTTTCTTCTTGGTAGGGTAAGAGCCTTTGATGAGAACCCCTTCCTTCAGTCCAGATTTTCCTTTTCCCTTCCTGGAAATTATGTTGGATTTACCATGTATTTTAATGGTCATGTATTTTTCTTAAATTAGAATAGCCCATAATGTGGGTGATGGAATTGGGACCTCCAGCTTAGAGTATCTTGCATAACAGGAGACAATTTCTCATAGCACCTTCTGTTTTGAATTGATTGTCTGTGTTTTACTGCAGCTGTTTCTAGATGAAGATTTCTTGTTGCTCTGTGTCTACTGTTCTGAAAGGCTTTTTGTACATATGGCATATTTAGAAGTGTTATTTTCTAATTTTCCCCCCTTTTTCTCCTGGCACTTTAAAGTTCCCTTTAGTAATAATGGCCCTCAATCTCTGGTGATGGAGCCGTCACTGTGAACAATGCTGGTGAGTGTATTGTCTCGCTGTCCTTTTACTCAAGAGAAAGGTCAAAAGAACAGCTTTAAAAAAATGTTCAATTCTTCTGTTATGATTTTGCATATGGAGATGATCATTTTAAGAATGTGTAAGCATTTGGGTGAAAATAAGACAGAAATGTGATTTTTCCATCAGTTGCTGCAAGTACATTATTTTAAAATGTGCTGACATGTACAATTACAAACCAAATTTCTCACTGAGATTTACACCATTTTGTATATTAAAAAATTAAACAGCTGAAAATAAGGACACTAAAGAATTGTTCTTCAACAGATTTTATTTTCCTAAAGTCTTCTGTGTTGTTTTTGGTTTTATTCAGTAAATCTGACAAGTTTCTCATTCTCAAATCTATTATTTGTTTCCTGATCTATGAAATTATACTTTATCTAGATGAGTGTTTCACAGATGTGGCAACATAGCAGTGGAGAACATAGGGTGTTACTTATTTCAGGGATTTGGTTTAGAGTATTTTTTGGTGCACATAACCAGAATTAGCCAATACGCATTTTCAGTGTGTACATTTTCTTCATACTTTGCTTTTTATTTTTTAAAGCAATCTTTGATTTATCCAGCAGTTTTGAGGGGTTGCGGTTATTCTATTTTTCTGTGTTTCTGGACTGTGTATGGCATGTGATTGCTATCTAGTTTTAACAGTTCAGAAAGCGCTGTAGAGGAAGAACAATTTAATTCTTTAGAACACACAAATTCAGTCCTTCAGCTCCTTTTCAGACATAGGTGATGTTGCTTCTACTTTTATCTCTTAAGAGTTTAATTCAGTTTCTTTGTAGTTTTTGTATTTCTGTTGATGAGGGGGTTTTGGTCATTTTTGTAGACTAAGGGGGTAATGGCACAGAGAGATACTAAGAACATTCTCCTGTGAAACTTAACAACCTTGGTGCCTATTGCCTGATACTCTTTAGTAGGCAATTTTTGTTATCACATTCATCAGTAGTGCAGAGGTATCTGGCTGGATCAGGGCTCTCTGTACCCCTAACTGTATTAAGCAGCGACTTCCAAGCGATGATGTACAGCCTGCAATGCAGCCTACCTGGGGACTGGGGCAGGGAAGGGGTCGCAGCTGTCTGATACAATGGAGACTCACATGCAAAGGCAAGGAAATCCCAACAAGGGAACTTGCATTTCGGTGCTTAGGCTTTGTGAAGGATGTTGACTTTACTTCTTGTGGGTTCTTTTTGCCTTAATAGATTGTAGCAAGTATGACCTTTTGAAAATGATGTTTAAGTGTATCGATGTGTCCATATGTATTACTTTACATAGATGATGCCAGACGCATCTCCTTTGGAATAATTGATATAAGTTGCGTAGTGGCACCAAGCACGCTGTAGAGGACTAGAATGAGTCAAAGAGAAACAGTTTTCTTGCGTACAGACATCTGCAAGTGCATGGGTGGATGTATATGAGGGTGTGTGTGTACACACAGAATTTTACATACGTGTGCACATGCTATAAAGTAACAGAACACACATGAAATATAATTTTATATATAACCACATGTTCATGCAATATTGCATAATGTACTGTTTCACTTAAACAGTTATCCATACAACATCTCTTTTTATGCATATGTAAGCCTTTCTGCATATGGTTGTGTATTTCTCTGTGTATATTCATGTATAAATGTATAAAAAAAATAAGGATAGGTATGTTTGTCTTCATCACAAGGTTGTTCCGAGTCTTTATTAATTAAAGTTTGTAAATCTGTTCATAGCCTTGCATAGAAGGTGTTCTATAAATGTAGAATGCTGTACAAATATACCATATGTAACATTTGTGCTTAAAAAAAAAATTTGGTGTTTCTCTTGGAACATATATAATTATGGGGTTTATAGGGTTAGGTGCTACTGAACAACTGCAGTTAGATCTTCTGTTTATAAATCAATGCATATTGGAAATTGTGATTTTTAAAGAGGAACAGAGATTTTCTTTAAATAAAGCATCAGACAGGAATTTGAAAAACAGTGGGCAGAACATAGATCCAGCTATAATGTTGTCCAGATAAAGCTGGGCTCATGTGCCATAGCCAGAAAAGTCAGTGGTTTGGAACTTCTTTTTTCTTTTTGTTTAATTTTTGGTTATTTTGGAAACTTTTATTTCTTCCTTTTTTTCTTTTTAATGCAATTTTGGTTTTGGAAGGTACAAAATATGGTGTGCTTCCCCTTATGGAATCTGTTGCTTGGAAGCTTATTTGACGATGAGATACATTGCTTTTTTATTTCAACACCTACAGTGTTTCTGACCGTTCTCTGTATGCTTTTAGAAGTGTTTTTTTTTACTTTAGAACAGAGCAGTTCCTTTTCTTCTAGCAATTACAGCTAGGGGACTGTCATTGCAGAAGGAACTATAAGCCCTAATCACTGCCCATAATCATTACTTCTCTAATAATACGGACGGTCTCTGTCAAAATTTACCCTCTTGAGTTCCTGTTCTAACATGGACTTATTTTTAAAAATATGAACAAATCTAATTCCACAGCCTTTTTTAAATAACATAATTATGAAACAAAAAACAGAAGCTCTCATAGTACAGTGATGTGGTATTTATACATGTTTTAAAACACTAATTTTCCTTAGAATTTTCCCCTCAGGTGTTTGGGGAAAAACAGATGCAGTCCGCCCCCCCCCCCCCCCGCCCCGGCCTTTAATTGTTGGTTGAAAGAAGAAAAAATACCTGATTTTGGTCTGCTTTTTCAACATACTGTTACTTTGCTTCAGTCTCTGCAAAATGTTATAGATTCAATTCCCCTGTTGGACGAAGAGTTAAAAATTAATTCATGAATAATAAAAACCAATCAGTCTTGTTGAGTTTAAGAAGGATTAGAAGAAAGGTTTTTGTACAGAAGCAGTTATATATCTTGGTGGTGATGTTGTTGGACTAATAGATATTGTACTAGGTCCCGTTGGTTATCTGATAAAAGGTAGCTGATTTGCAAATAGGATTGTTATCCTGATGACTAACGAGTCTAATATTGGATGGATTAAAAGAGGCTGGGCAGCTGGTGTCTATTATAAGTTCTCGACTCCCTTTTAGGAGATAATTTATTTGATTCAGACACATAGATTGAAAAGGGACCAGGTAAATACATACCATAAAGAAATGGTTCATGCTACCTTACTGCAGCTGGGATTTTCAAGGAAGGCAATGTGACTTGGACACCGAATTCCACTGAGTGTTGGCGTGCCTGCGGTGGGGAGCTGTCCATAGCGCGATGTGAGGCCTGTACAGACATCAGGCTGTCCTGCACTCAGAGCGTGTAACTGGTAGAAGGTGGGCACAGAAAAACTCATGACCCCTCAAGATAGAGGAAGGATTTGCCCACAAAATTTTGTGATACAAAACCTGACCCTGTCGCTATGCAGATCTGCTGTGTGACACTGGAGAGTGGGAGAAGGAAGTAGGAGACATGGCTTCGGGGGAATGAGGGCATCCAGAGCGATGGAGATCTCAATTTTTTTGAATAGGGTTCAGAGCTAAAACTAGAGTTTAAGGGAAGCCAGTGGACAAAGGTGGCTTGTTTGAGGGATAGTGCTTGAGCCTGACATGGGGTATAGGCAGAAGGCTGCCCTTCTGCACCAGACAGCCATTCAGCACAGTTAGATGGGGGTTTGGGGAAGGGAGGAGGAGGATATGGGTGCCATGGGCAAGAGGAGGAATGGATGAATCTTTTCAAATATCTGCTTCATAAGAGCTTCTTAGGACTGCAGAGCCTTGGTGAGAAAAGCATCTTGAGCAACAAATTCTCTTCCTGTAAGAGGAGTTTGCTGTCACACTTAAGAGCCGCAGCATCTCTGTCTTTCAGCTGTCGTGGGAAAACTTGCAAACGCAGGATCTTTGGGAGGTTAAAGACAGTGATATTCAGCCTGCAGGCTGTTAGGTTTGGGTAGAAATAAAGGCAGCATAGAGAGAAGTGTTCTTTTGAAAGGAGAATAGTTGGGCTTCCTTCAGTGGGGGTCTGGCCAGTGGCTTTGCCTCCACCTGCCCGTTGCTCCAGCGCAGGTAGGAGCTGGAAGAGCTCTGCAGCCATCTGCAGGGCTCTGCCGACAGTGCGCCGGGCACCTCGCTGCTGGGAAAAGGGCTGCAGGGCCTGCCTGGAGAGCAGCCATTGCACCTTTCTATTCACATGCCAGCTCTTTGGAAACGTTCAAATTACTTTGTCCTCTAAAAAGTCCATGCGTTTTTCTCTTGGGCATCTTGGCAGTGCGCTCATTACTGCATTAAGAGAGAGTTTCCATGTTTATGGACCTTGTGGAGCCTCCAGGGAGATTCGCTGTCATCCTTGGTGGGTCCTACTCTGCACACTTCCTTCTGCATCTTACTAGTATATGTTTGGACACTGTCACCACATCCACTGGAGAGTGATTCCACCGTCTTTGAAGAACTCATGGTAAAGAAGCTTGATGAGGAAAGAGAAACCTTAGTGTTTCCCATAGGAGTTTCATGCAGTCTTTGAGAAGTATGTTACTATCTTTATGAGTGCATCTTCTGTGTGTTTGCACACTGTTTTCTAAATGAAGCAATCTCTTGCTTTCTCACAGAATCACAGAACGGTTAAGTTAGAAGGGACCTCTGGGGTCATCTGGTCCAAACCCTCTGCTCAAGCAGGGCCACCTACAGCTGGTTGCTCAGGACCGTGTCCAGACAGCTTTTGAATATCTCCAAGATGGGAGACTCCACAACCTCTCTGGGCAACCTGTGCAAGTGCTCAGTCACCCTCACAGTGAAGAAGTGTTTCCTTATGTTCAGGCAGACCCTGCTATGTTTCAATTCATGCTCTCATGTTGTGCCCGTTGAGGTTTTTTTCTTCTGTGGAAAAAATTGGGTTTACCCAATAATTTTATGGTGTCTTAAAACTCTCTCTAATTTGTCAGTCTCTTCCTAATAAAGTGACACATAGAAATTTTAGGTACATTTAGGTTAAACCTATGTGGAAGAGAAGTATCCCCTACCTGGTTCCCTGGCAGTATATCTTGATGTCACTTTTGTAGGTGATTGACAGCTGGGAGTATAACTGTGTCATTAGGATCTGAATCACTGGGCTCTTGCAGCCTGAGTTAAGAATGACAGGTATATTGTCTTAAATTCACAATTGGTTCATCAAGAGCATCTATTGTGTCTCATCAAGAGATAAAGAAATTTCTCATCTAGTCTAGAGTATAGCTTGTCCACATCACAATATGACAAATATGTAGAGGTATTTGTTTCAAATATCCTCTTTATCTTTTTCTTAGTCAGTAGCTGGTTTATCAGTGTTCTTAACAGGGTAAGTGAATAGCAGTGAGTAACAATTCAATGCAGATTTAACAGGGAACAGTCCATTCATTTGGGGGTTGCCATTATTTTGACCCCTGTTCTCAATCATCATTGTTTCTGGTTTCTTCTGGGAGAATGACATCTGAGTGGCCTCACTGTGTGTGTGTGTATATATATATGCATATATATGCACTTTGGGACATGACCAATGTGAGAGTTAGATAAGGATTTGACACTGTTCATGATGTGGACTACTGAACCAGGGAAAAAACCTTTAATAGCTATAGAGAAAAATCTTTGAGGAGGATGCCATATTAAAATGACTTCTACTGTGATAGAAAACCTTCTGCCTGTAATAATGTAGTCAGTACTTTCTGCCTTCTAGGAGCAACTACTGTGCTAACAGGTTTTGTTTCACTCACAGCAATAGGTAATTTATATCAGGTTACTTCATCTTCTGAGAGCAACTAACAACCATGAAATGCTGTCACTGTTGTTGAAGGAAGAGGCTGGTGTTAAGAATTTATATGGGAAACTAGACAAGCAGAAGCCACAAGATGAAAAAGCCATCTACAAGCTTTGAGAGTGTTTGGGAACTTACTTTTTAAAACTGTCTTCTAAGGTACTTTGGATCTGAATCTGCTGTCATTTTTACTTGTGTAAATGACAAGTAACTGTGAAAATCAGATGGGATACACCAATGTAAAACTGGCACAAGATTAATATTAGGCCATTCAGCTCAACATCACAGTAGAGGAAGATATACCTGGAACCAATATAAGAAATCATATTGAAGTGGGGGGAAAAAAAAAAAGGACTAAAGCTTTGTATGGGAAGGGCAGAAACTAGTGATTTTCCTTCCGTAAAACTCTGCCAGGTGCTGTTAGTGCCTCAGATCACCGGCTGCTTCTTTCAGAGTTCAGGTTTTATGCTTCTAATGCATGAAATGATTCTTTCTGCCCTTTGGGAATAATTTGGAGTATGTTGGAGAAGGCTACATAGTGGTAATTGGGGAACAGTTTGATGCATTGCTAAAATGCGCAGAGGACAAAATGCCAAATGAGGTGTGAGAGGAGGTGAAGTGTGAACTAGCTGAAGTTGCAAAGAATATTATTGGGATAAAAACACAGCAGAGGTGAGTAAAGCAAGACTCCAGAGAAGCATTCCAGAATTCCAGAGAGCTCCAGATGGGAATGTCCTTTGCCAAATTTATGAGGATGAAACCTGTGGAAGAAGAAGGCCTTTGCAAAGGAGAAAGAAGACTAGAACAAGATAGCTGGGAAGAAGAGACCCGACTCCAGTTTCAAACGCCTTTTAAGTTATCTATATAATGCCATCAAGCTGAGCAGCAATTGCATCTTTATAGCAATAGATAAAATCAAGAAAAAGTGGAAGGCAAATGTAACAAATTGTGCTTTAAGCAAAACTTCCCTGATATTCCCCTGTGGGTAGGAAATCAAAGTTTAGCACCACCTGATTCTGTAGTATCCTGAGAACTCCGGTGCTGCAGGGAAATGCAAAAAGCAATGCTAGGCAATACTCTACTGCTCTAGGCAAGAGATCCAAAGGAGAGTTGATGGTTCAGAATGATCTTGAGCATTTTGGATTGTATACAGTATAATTCCACTGGACACTGTTGGAGATGTGTTTGACTGGAGATGGTGAGCTAGAGGAAAGACAAGCAAGGGTAGAACCTGTGTCATGGAGCTTGAGATCACACTGTGACAGAGCAATGGTGACTGAAAAGCCAAGGACAGTGGTCCAGTCACTCTGGCTGCATCTTGTCATGTGACTAAGTTTTCTGCCTGAAGCATGGTAGGAAACCTCTATTTCTCACCACTTTTCTCATCCAACTTACTGAACATACACTGAAAACACACAGCCATTTCTTCCTGCAGAAAGCTCAAATTTTAATACCACTTTAGGAGGAGAGATTGCAGAGGAGGAAGAAAGATTTTGCTAGCACATGCACAGGTTTCTGTTGCTAAAATTGAATGAAAATTTGCTTAAAAATTAGGGTCAAACCTTGCAAAACTTCTGCCTTGTTTCTCTCCCAGCTTTTTAATTCAGTATGTGCTGTACAGCCACTGGACTGGAAATGGGCTTTCCTTCAAATTTGGAGACTGTTTTGTTTTGTCTCTCTGCTACAAGGTGAAAGTCGTCAGCAACATCCTTGTGAGGTGAGGAAGAGGCGCATATGTAAAGCCTGCCCACACCAACACCCAGGTCCCTTCCACCTGACAGCCCTATCAAGGCCCCTGTCACTGGCCAAAAGCAGAGCCTGCCTCCTGCACCCGTTGTGGGGAACCTGAAAGCCAGGTGGTGCTGGGAGCAAATTCCACTGGAGAGAGGTGATGAGTTGTAGGGCAGCAGGATATTTCAGAGGGCGGAGGAGCCTTGAAATGGAGCTTTTGACATTGGAAAGAGCTTCTGTGTGTAATGTCATGGGGCCTGAAGAAAGAGAACTGTTCCCTTAGGTTGAGGAGATTTATTACAGTGTGTTTAGCATCCCTGCAACTGGAGAAGGAAGATGCCCATTAGCAGCTGGTAGGAGGCCTGTGCTGCACTTCTGCTCCAAGAGAGTGGAGAAGGCAGGAATGACGCATTGCTGTGAGGTGGGATGGGAGTGGAGTCCTGTGCATCAGATGGGGCAAGTTAGAGCAACACTGGCTTGGCATGGAAGAAGGAAAAACTCCATCTGACCTTTGTCATTGTGATAGAGATATTACAGAAAATCCCCGGGAGAAAAAGCTCCCAGTTAGTGAGCTGGAAAAGGGGGGAACTAGGGAGCACCAACAAATTTTAAAAATTTTTCTGGCCTGATCTACTGGCTGCTGCTGGTATTAACTGTATTAATACAGTTTGAAGTCTTTGTGCTGTGTTGCAGGATTACAGGGTGCTTACCTGTTGCCTCCTTGTTGGTTCTTGGCAGTGTGGTTCAGAAGATGGTTTCACTTTCTCCCAACTTTTATTCTTATCTGAAGTCCTTTCTGCTGGGTGGGAGGAAGAGAACAGCACCTGGCAACACCTATTCTGCTTGAGAAGTTCATGGGCTAATGGCATTGCTTTGTAGTTCCTGTTCTGGTGCAGCGCTTGTTCTGGCAGGTGTACATAGAGATGGAGAAGGAAAAGAAGGTTCTGTGTTTTACCTGTTTTTGAGGGATAGTTTGCACTGATATTTCATATAAATACTTTATATGCCAATGAACATAGGGAGAGTTACATGGTGTCTGTCTTCTTGGCGTAAATGGATTTGCTACCTCACCTATGTGCCTTATGCATGCACCCTATACGCACCTCCTGTGTGTGTGTCCATCTGTACTAAAGTAAGCAAGGGTATCTCCCATGAAGCTCCATGTTGGTTGCAGTAGGTACTTCTTGCTGAACTGAGTCTCAGAGCATGTCCTTGGCTTGAGAAGGGTGCTCTTAGGACTCCTCCTGTAAAGGCAGTACATAAAACAACCTCACAGGAGTGTGAACTTGCTGAATGAACATATTAAATCCCTGAGGGAATTCCTGATTCCAGCAGGAGATGTAGATTTGGGATTGGTGTTATTGAGCCAACACTTATTTAACATGTCATCAAGACTGAAAGGTATTTTGTGGAGGTGAGTTGAACAGCATTTGCTCTGAGGAGCTACAATTTTAATGGACAGGGAGCAACATAGTGCTGGACAAGAGAGTCTGGCACCTCAGAAATTAGTTTTGGAAAAGCCAGTCCGTGATGTTGCTTGAACAAGGTTGTTGCCTATACCCTGCTTTCTGCAGGGATTTAAAGGTGCAAAACGAAAGATCTTCACAGGAGTAGGAGGTAGAAGGTGAACCATGTTTCCATGCAGTGATGCTGAACCTCTGTCAGACATGTCCTTTCCCTGATGTGCATTCTGACATTTGCTTATCACTCGGAGAGCAAGGACACATCTTTTGCCTCCAGCAGCCCAGCTGCCAGGATGGAGTAAATATTACTTTGTGGCCATAGGGGCCTGTTAGCCTCCAGGAGACACCAAAGAGCAGCACTCAGAAAAATTAGCAGCAGTAAAAGTACATTATACAATTCATCAATCTTTTGTTTTCAGCACTGAAGCAATGCTACTTGGGGCACACGGGTTACACCAGGGTCAGCACTTTCATTAGGAGATCCCTGGTCCCCCACCCTCAGCCCACCATCCATCCCCAGAGGTGCAGCAGAATTGCTTCCAGCAGTGGGTGCAGGCAGCTGCCTGGCATGGGCAAGTCAGGCTGGGAGCAGCCGTTCAGTTCTAGGCAGTGTGAAAAATCAGAGGCGGTTAGGTACGAGTAAAAATATTATAAGTTTCCCCGGTGTCAGCACAGGCCAGTTCTGATTTTAAAAATGAAATATGGCAGCTAATTAATCTAGATCACAGCTTAATCGCCTGTGGTGGGTTTTAAAAAAAACATTTTTGTGTGAATTTAGCACTCATGAAAGTGAGAGGCTGAGATTACTGCATAGACCAAAGCACAGCACGGATAAGCTGTCTCCTGCTGGCTCTGTTCATGCTCCTCTGCGGTGGCCTGCAGTAGCCACTGCTATTACCTCCAGAGCTTGCCTTTCATATCCTCTTCTGCAGCAGCATCCACACACCCGGTGTGACACACGCCTCCCCAGCGCCTCTGCATCTCCTTTTGGGAGCAGTCGCAGAGGTTTGGAGGCACAGAGCAGCGGATTTGCAGGTTCACCCCAGGATGATATGGGGAATGCCTCTTCCTAGGACCCAGGCTGCGGTGTGCTACCCACTGTCAGAGGTGCGGTGAAACATGGTACTGCCCTAGGAAGGTATGGTGTGAATAGGGAAAGGAAAGGGATCAGCAGAGAAGGCACCAAGGCAGTGATCAGAAAGCCGAGAAGAGGAAGGATTTGCTAGCTCTGTTCTTTCCCCCAGACTAGCAGCAGGCCAGCACTGGGGAAAAGAAAAACTGTCCAATTCTATAGACCGTGAGTGCATTTATGTTTTGTAAAGATTTTGAAAAAACAGAGCATGAGTCCTTCATTGCACATCTCGCCCATCATTAGTGAGTTGCTTTCTGCCAGTGTTTTCAGTAGATCTACGTCTTGCAGAGCGGTGTGTCACAGGCACTGGCTGCGAGACAGTCAGCCAGTTGGTTGAAGTGAGGGATGGTATGGGGGGAAGGCAGGTGCATGTTTGAAAGACGGGCAAAACAGATGAACCAAGCTGAGTGCATGTGATGGATCACAGAAAGGGCCAGGACAATGTGAGAAGAGACTGTCTATTAAATTTTGTGGAATGGCTTTAAAATAATCCATCAGCAAAGCAACAGCTTTCTACTCTGTTCAATCAACTTTTTCAGTAAGAGTCTCTACAGTGAGGAGCAAACCATTCACTTTCTCCTTCCTCTTTCATTCACACTTATGGTAAATTGTGGTCCTGACTGTTCTTGCAGGTTAGCAGAGCTGAACAGGAGGCAAGCAAGCAAATGTGGAAGGCAGGGCAAGAGCTGGTGTTGCTGATGAAAAATCCTTTGCTCTGAGAGCTGGCACCTCAGTCTGGCACAAAGGTTGTCTCTGTGCCCCTGGCACCCATCGTGCCAGGTTATTTGGTGGATACCAATGTTCTAATTAAATTTCAGGTCAGACATTTACATTGTTCCTTATTTTCCATTATAGTTTCAATAGTACAGGCAATTCTTTTTTTGCTTCTCGAACTCTGGCTGTATGCTGCAGAAGAGCTGCTGTGTTAGGCTTCAGAGATGAGATGAGTGAAACAATCCCTTAATGTGCATACAATTTTGAGTAGCAGTTTGACATCCTTGTGGGTGAAAGATGCTGCATGTTGCTTCTTATTCACCATAAATCATCATTTTTTAATATATATTTTTACAGTGACCTGAGTGGTTTATAAAAGGAACTCTTCCATTTTGGGAGGTAGTAACTGTATCCTAGGTGAAATAAAATACAAAGCCAAAAGCTTTATACAAAAATCGGTTGTTAATACTAATAAAACACAATAGTACTGTTTTATATCTGTAACCTTCAGCAATTATACTGACCTATGTAGGAGCAAATACTTGGTGCTTAATTTGAATAAAAACATTATTTCTTATTTTGTCACTTAGATAAATTGAGAAGATAAAGCAGTCACGTTTTCTGAGGGTGTGGGGACAGTGAGGCCAGAGGGCAATAGAGATCTGAAGAATACGGTTCCCATTCAGTGTTATGACCAGCAAAGGAAGTCCTGTCTCAGCATAGCAGCTGGGGAACAGACATGATTTTCAATTTGAAAACACAGTATTAATGGGTTGTATTTTGTTGTGCAATATTTGATCCATGAGGGCCCTGTGGCCAGGAGCCCGTAAAGCAATTTGAAAAATGTAAGGTACGTGTAACAAGGTAGGAACTCGGAGAAGAGACAAAGAATTCACAGCAATGTGGAATGGGTTGTAGTAGGAAAAAAGGGAGAGTTGCACACATCAAAAGGCACTTTAAAATTATTCAAGATATGCACATGTCCACTAGGTTAGAAACAAGGAGAATCTGGTTTGTCCTCTTCAATTTATCTTCGTTATTACGCAGCACATATCCCCACAGCATCTCAAGTCTCGCTGTTTTGTCTGAGGAAGAGTGAGGTATACACGAGTTTTTGGAATACCTGTGATTTGTTCTTGCAAAACAGGGCTTTGAGAACCCTGTGGGCACACAATTAACTGTTTCATTTTAATTCAGCCCTGTGGGAAGGGGTCAGGGTCTCTCACTCTGTCTCTTTGAAATTGCTTTGTAAAGGAGATGGTTAGTTAGCATCGACTGAGCATCTGCCATCGAGGCTCAGTGAATAATCACCCGATCCTGCTCTGGATTAGAAGAGGAGAGAGAAATCAGACAGGGCTAAACACCAACAATTAGTTAGCTTTACTGCAGCCTGAGGATGCATATGGACTAGGCAGGATTTATTTGGCTTTCCCAGTTTTAATTTCCATGATTCTCCATGAGCTACTCAAGACAAGGCGACCAGCAATCTTGGAGGGAAAAGAGTGGAGCTGATATCTCCTTTATCTCTTTCTTACTTTTTGTAGAAATTCTCCCCTTTTTGTTTTCCTTCATTTGTGATTTTGGGTCACAGAAAGATGAGAGCATCCCTGAAGATGGCAGCACAGACTCCCCAAACCCTAGCTGCAGTGCTCACAGAGTGCAGAGTTAATGCTTTCTGGCCTGGCAGAGGGAACCTTTCCCTGTTTCCTTCCTTCTCCTGCAGACACTCAGGCGGATGTTTCTTCTGTCCAGGACTTCCTTCTGCTATCTGGTTTGTGTTCCCAGTGAGTGGGGATTATGTCTAGGACTTTTTTTTTTTTTTTTCTTCAAGGCAGTGGTAAAATTTTAACTTGAGAAAATTGATTATTTTTTTTTTTTTCCTAGCTGTGCTGAAATGAAACGGAGTTGTCCTTGCATAGTTGTCATTTCTGAGAGAAAATGATCTTTCTCTTAAAATAAATGAAACGAAATCAAAGCAAACTTACATCATGAAGGAAGAAAAATCCTGAAAACTCTTCAAATATACTTACAGTATAAGTTTTGGAGCAAATAAAAAAGATTTTACAGATGTTAAAAGTGTTTTTTGTTATTGTTGGTTTTTGTTAAAAAGAGATTTTTCTTTGGTGGTATTATGTCCCTACCAATAAATGAAGTACATCCATAGCTCTTGGAAGCACGCAAAGTAACTCCTGTGATTAGGCTGCTCTCTCACCTTCTGTTTCTTAAGGAGGCTGGATGATCTAAAGCTGGGATCAGGATGGAAGCTCAGTTCCCAGCTCTCCTATAACTTCCTTAGGTGAACTGAGCAAACATTTCAAGTCAGATTCTCTCCCCGCCTGTAAATTGTGTATCAAAACATTTTCTTTCTTTTAGTCTGTCTCTGGAATACAAGTTCTTACAGACAAAGACAAATCTTTAATACATAGTATACTGCCTAACACTTTGGGTCTGCGAAATGCTTTTGTAAGGAGAACAATGTCTTTAATAATACAGTGTGCCCTGTCCCAGTCACCATCCCACAAATTTGTTCTCCATCTTTGGTTTGGTGGGAAGGAAATTGCTGAAGATGGGTGCCATGTGCTGAGCCCTTTAGCTTGAATTTCTGTAGTCAAGATGAAGGTTTAGGTGCTGTGAAAATGCATCAGTGCTACCTTGACATGAACTTTTTGGCTGAATGGCAAAGACTTCTTTGCCTCTTTTCCAAGCATGTTCCTATATGTGTATATATAAACTTACACTGCACATGGCAGTCCCGATTTGCACACTCAGATATGGGAGATAAGCACATTTTGTAGTTCTGGAAAATATCCTCCTTTGAGAGGAGGTCTCTGTGTATTGCACTCTGTGCGTAAGCACTAATTTCAGAGACCTTCGTTTTACCCTGGCAGCATCTATATCACATTGTCTGTGTCCTGCCTCTATTCATACTCTGTGCCAAAGTCATAAAGGACAAAGTGTTTTTCTTCCTTCTCTTGCTTACCTGTTGGCTGTCTCCTTTTGAGGCGTATCTGCTGCAGTCTGATCCAGATTGCCTTTAATTTATAGTTATTGGAACTTACTTATCTGTTTTTCTTTTCTGCCACCTTTTGGAGTCTTCAGGGAGTTAATTTCTCTTCTACACCCCCACCCCCCCATCTCCCATTGTTCCCATCTTCTTCTGGGTTGGCTCTGTCTCATTATTGAAATCTTGGCCTTCCCAGGACTGCATCACATGCCTTTTTGAGCCGCTGAAGGTTCGTTTCTCCTCTCACCTTAGCCAGGCCTCCCCCTAATCTGCAGTGTTGCTTTGCCCCAGCTTGCTGAGTTAAACCTTTTGAATTCTACCAATGTGAATGCTATGTGCCTCTGCTATTCTGGGGAGCTTTGTAACTTGAAGACGGGCAATATTGATGGGTTAATTACTTCCCAGGTCAGTAAGTAGGGCAAAGCTAGTATTCAGGTTTATCTCCTGGGCAGTTCTGCAGTATCATCCTTAACTTCTCAAATTTAGGACCCGAGTGGCCAAAGGCTCTTCAAAATGAAGGTTCCAGTAGGGAAACTTTCCTTGGCACCAGTACCAGAGGGGAAGGCCTGTCGATGGCTGACACTGGAAATCTCTGTACTGGGAGTCTTCAGATAATCTGTTTACCATCTATTTGCAACCATATGGCTCCGTTCAGACCCAAGCAAAACTTAGTGGTATCCGTAATGTAAATTTTACTTCCTTGTTCCCTCTTTCACCACCTAATGGCTGTGGTTTCAACACCAGTATTGTATCTTCACTTGTCTGAAAACTACCACCACTGGCAGCACCTACCTGTATTGTGACAGGGCGCCATTCAGCAGCCTTCCCTCAATTTCCCAGGAAAATGGGACCACACATCACTGACCCTGAAGTGCAACACTAAGTGTATGAAGTGTTTTGGCTGCGGTTGTAGGAGATCCTTTTCCCTGTGTTGGATTTGGTTCTAGCTGGCCTGCAACACCCACTAGAGCTAAAATTTGACAGTCTGTTTCTCTAATGATAGGGAGGGAAATTGCTCTTCGAGAGTTGAGACATCACTGAACATGCCAGATATGAGAAGACTTTTTGTTCTTTCACGTGCAGAGGTCCAGGTTTCAAGTACTCTTTCCCATAGCCAAAAGTTCAAAAAACATCAGTGATTCCCATTCAAAGATTGTCATCTTGTATAACAGTAAGCTCCAGACTGAACTCCAGGTGAAGTAAATATTACCGGATGTCACGCAGAATGTGCATAGCCCAGCATTGTTAAAGATGTTAACAGGAATTAAATTTTCTCACAATGTGTTTTCCGTATGCATGTTCTGTCTCCTGCACCTCTGCCTTTGACTATTGAGGTTCTGTGGGAAGTGTATGCTGCTCCATGAGGTCTATACACAAAGCAAGAAAGTCTCCCAGTGGAAGGTGCACATGGACAACATATCTCAAAGCTCCTAAGGCCAGCTGGTTGGTAGCTCTTCTTCTCTTTCTTTATTTTTCAGTGAGTGAGTACACGGAAAGGAGCTGGAGTTTTATGTAGGATGTGGAGCTGAGTCCTGAATGTGTCCTGGCTATATCTTTATCACACTGGAACATTGAAAACACTTCTGGGGTTATGTGTGTTTTGAAGTTTGAGCCAGATCCGTGTTTGGAAGATACACGGGGTATTTGAGAAATACAGCAACAATTTGTAAAAGAGAATGAGGAAGGTGTGTGAAAATAATGATGCTAAACAATGCAAGTGAAAGCAAGCTTGAAAGAAGAAGAGCAACAAAGATGGAGAATGGAGGAGTCTGTAGTCTTGCAATATTTGATAAGAGGCCTCTTTTTTGAAGTGAAGTGATGCACCAGTTATGGTTTTGTTTCTTAATGCAAATTTCTTGCCCTCAGCATTGTGGAAGGAAGTATATCATGGCTTGAGAGCATGCAAGTAAACCAGAAAACTGAAACAGACACATAAACACAGAAAACAAACAATATTATTTATTTGCAGGATTTCCTGATTTTAAAGCAATTTTAATAATTTTTCAAGGGTGTAATTTAGGTTCTAGAATTTTGGGTGTTTGAGGTTGGTGACACCTCTGCGGCAGGTTTGAAATTAAGGAAGTGGGATGGACTTAGCACTGCAAGGCAAATCTCCACAGAGACTGTTAAAGTCATAGGCAAATGTGGGTCAGGTTTGTACTTCTCCAGAACTCCAAGACTGACGTCCCCGTGGGCTGTATTGGCAGGATGGCTTGATGTAGGAGACAAAGGTACCTGTCACTTTCTCCCTCCCTCCACACGCAGTGCATGTTTGGGGCTTTATCATGTAATATCAGACTTGCACCCCGCCCCTTCCCCACCACCACTTCCCAAAGCTCAACAGCTAGAAGGGAGGAAAGTGACTCAAAAGTGTCAGCCCTCAGGGTACAGCAGTTGTCACCCACCCCTGGGAGGGCTGTTGTGCCTGTCTTATTCCAGCTAAGGAGAACAAACCAGCACAAAAGCCTGAGGCTCCATCCCAGGTCTGGTTCTTCCTAAGCCACAGGGCAGTTTGCTGCCTTTGTTATCACCTCTAGCGTAGCCCTTATGCTTTCCCATCTGAGGAGTTTTCCCCTTTCCCCCAGCTGTGTGCTTCTGCTGCTCAGAGTACGTTCCTGGAAGAACGCCGCCTGTGACACAGCAGATCAATGGGCACAGACCCAAGTCCCCTCTCCCAGGGATCAATATGATGTTGGAGTACGATGCTGAGGCTGGCATTGCCTACTCCTTTCAGGTCTGGCATTGATTAGCTGCAGCCTGCAAATAGAAGTGGAGCAGTAATGCTCTGCAACCTCGATAACCCATCCTCAGGAGCCTGCCAGAGTCAAGGGGCTCCTTGCTGCCACTGCAGCCAATAGAGCCATTTCATTAGCCTGGAAAGGTTAATTGCATTGAAAACTGGCGTCATCCTCAGCACATGATTGTTGTAAAACTCTACAGTGGTGTGAGGCCTGAAGCTGTCTTAGGGAAAGTGGAGCCCATCTGAGCTCTGAGAAATTTTGCTCAGCAAGGCTTCTGTGTAGGGGAGTCAGACCCCATATCTGCCACAGTTCTCTTGCTGAGGTCCCCTTACTTTGTTTAGAGAAAGCTGGTGAGGGAGTGACTGATGGGGGTGGTGGTTGTGGTCAGAAGGGCACTTGCTGGTTTCATGCAGCTTTTGGATTACATTCTGCATGCACACATGCAGTAAATAGAGAGGAGCAGCTCATACAAACTATGGGTTTTACTCTGAGCTACACGGATGAAGAAAGAATGTAGCAGGCTGGGAGTCAGCCTCTGTGCGCTGCGGCTCTGCACTGAAAAGGCAGCTGTGATCCTCTCCGTTCTGTGCTAACAGTGAGCAGAGCTCAAGTTCCTGGAAAATTGTTGCTGCAGCCCCTTAAAAAGGTATAGTTGGGTTTTCTCTGCTGCAGGAGGCCACTTGTGTCCTTCTAAGCTCTAGGAACCGTCACCTGTCCGAAAACCAAGGGGAGGGCTCCCTCTGCGGAAGGTTGGCCCTGTGAAAGTTCAAGTGGTCTCTTCTGGTGTGTTGTTAGGCTTGTGTGTGTGTTAGCTAGTTGTTGGTCAGAGAAATTTATTTTGTGATTGACGTATTTTGTCAGGATTTGCAGGAGAGTCTGCCGCTTATGCAGAATGTCACAATTCAATTTGCCAACCAGAGTTTCAGAAATGAAGAACATTCTGATCATCTGAGAACTTTTGAGGATCTAAGCAGCGTATTTCCTCGTAGCTAAACAGGAATTTCAATTTTTGAAGTGATTTTTGTTAAGACACAGATTTTCTGTTACCTTAGCAAGTGTCCTCTTGTCCTTTTGTTAGAAACAGCATCTTAGAAAGCAAATAGTTATAAAGACGGATGTTGGGTTCTGACATTTGGCTTTCTAATGTGTGTGAAATGTTTTGAGGTGCTTTTACGGAAAATATTAGAACAGAGCAGAAGATTACTCCCCAATCTGACACAGAAAACCTTGCAAAACCAGAGTCTTCACAGATTGCTTTATTCTCTGGTTGTTGGTGACTGAGCAACAGCTGGGGTATTAAATCGTCAGTTGCAGCTTCTTTTATAAACTCTTTTCTGCCTCCCCTTCATAGTCACCTTCTGTGGACAATCTTAGGTAACATTTTTTTCTTATGTCTTCTTGCTCCTCTTTTCCTTTTCCTGGGTGCCACATTTCAAACCAGAACATTGGTTTCGGAGAGGGAAATGTGCTGCTGTAGATGAGAACTTCCACGGCTAAACAGAGACAGATGAGGACAGAAGGATGTGAAGATGCTGGGTATGCACAGCTGCTGCTTTCTAAAGGGAGCCCTTTACCGTACGCTCAGTCACATCTCTGTCAGAATGCAGCTGTTGTGGCACCCCAGCTATGTGTGCCAAGCACCAAGGCAATGCCTAGCATCTTGTCTGTGACTGCAGGGCACCTGTGTTGAAGTAGGAACTCCCCTTGAACCTGGTCAGCTGATTGTCCACCTTGCCCACTTCTTATAGATTCATGGGACAGGCCTAAAAGGGTTCACATGTGCTCATTATGTCTACTTCCTAACACATAGCAGGGCTTGGTAGCTCCCCTGTCTCCTCTGCCAGCTGTGCAGGGACCTTCTGCTGCAGCTTGACAGGAAGCAAATGAAAGAAAGGACTTAGAGGTCTGAAGGAGGAAGACAAGAGAGGAGGATGGGAGGGAGCATCTCAGGTTCAGGAGACCTGTTTTGTATTTTGAGGTGCTCTTCCAATGTGCACGGGGTTCTTGGTGGGAAGGGTACAGTGAAGAGCTTTCTCTTTAATATAGTGTGTGTTTTATCTTCGCAGACTTCTTGCAGACTTAGTTTAAAGATCTTAGCTCAATACCATTAGTGTATCTCTGCTGAAGGCCCTTTATAAAATTGATTAGAAAGTGGGCTTTTGCATGTGTGTGTGTGGGCTCTAATCTGATTTGAGTCCGAGATGGTATCTTTAATTCAGTGCATCGCGGCAACTAACTCACGAACTTCACCGAGAGTCAGAGCCCCTAATTTGGTTTGAGAATACATTAGCAAAACGAGCTCAGAAGGCCCCTTTTCGGGGAGAGGGGGAGGGGACATCTTGGGGGGGGGGGTCTTAGGGGAGGATGGGTAGAATTGACTTGACAGAGAAGAGTCATGGATTTAAACAAGATCCTGGGCATGATATTCCTGCAGTGGTTCCCAGGAAAAAAAAAAGGAGGAAAGAGAGAAGATTGATTGATTGCTGGCCTTGCACAAACCATGGAGAACAAAGTGAACCTTAAAGCAGGCTTAACCCTTTCTTCCCACGCAAACTGAGAGAACCTGAGGTGCTATTTATCCAGAACTGTTTCTCCTCTTCCCATTCCTTCATCCTGCTCCGTGGGCTGGTGCCTAAAGCAGGCACTAACATTGCAGAAGTAATAGTATACTTTTGCACTGGTAGATGATCCACACTATCAAAACTTTTCAGGACTGATCCAACTCAAAGTAAAGTATTAAACCACATGTCTCTCATTCTTTCCTCCTTCCTGAAATAGAAAAAAATTGTTAGAAAGAAATAGACCGGCACAGCTGGTGTTTGCAGTGGGACAGTGAAAGCAGTGTTTTGCTGCAGGTGATATGTAAAAGCCTACCCTGGGGATCATTAGACTTAGCAGAGTAGGTATGTACATCTACTACCTGCTTTATAGCTAACCTTCACTCTTCAGATCCCTTATTCCTGTATGATATGTATTGTGGCTTGTGTAGCATTCTGTATGATCCAACAGTTATGGGGGAGGAAAGAAACTCTCCAGATTTTCTCTGACCCCTTTTAAATAAAGGATTATTTTAATTTAAGAAACTGTTGAAGTAAATGGGGGATAACTCATCTTAGATTCTGTTGGGTGCTATAGAAATACTCGAGACAGAAGTAAATATTTAATTTGAAAATGTAATTAGTAAGCTGTTAAACACAAAATGTTTGCTGTGTTAATTCAGTTTTATGGCTGAGGTCTTGCACACACAGATGTCCAAAAATTCCAAGTTCTGCCTCCTTCAGTAGCAGTATTGTATTCCCCTTGCTGCTGGGTAGTATTTCCTCTTGCCAGGAGTATAGCGTTCTAGGACTTGCTGCCTAAATTTCATAAATTGGTACAATTCCATTTATTGCAAGGGAGTTTTACTTGTTTATACCCAGTCTGGCCATTAATATCGTGTCTGACTTAATGTTTTCACATGGAAGCTCCTAAATTGTGTTTGCAAAGTACTTACAAGATGCACATGTGATGGCATAGACAAGGCACTCATGGACACAAATGAGTAATATACTTGCACCTACATGTTTATGAATGAAGTTGACTGAGCCATTGTTTTTGCAGTAGAAGTGCGTGGGATTTAGTTGCAATTCAGTATTTGTGTTTGAGAATATGACTGTCTCTGTGCAATGTCACATGATGGTTGTTTTAGGCACAGTAACATCAAATTTCCAGACTTGAGGATATTGCAAAATGTTCAGTATAGTGGTCCTTTATGATATATGTTTCCATTCCATTTCTTGAGTATAAAATCAGCCAAGACCACAGCTGCACAGAGGACACAATATATTCAGAGAAGATTTGAGCCCCTTGCTCTCAATAGTTGCATTTTGGAAGAGGGAGCTGACTATGCTTTCAGGAATGAGGAATCACAAAAACAAATACCTCAGAAGTGGAAGGCTTTGGCAGTAGGTCTTACTACTGTCATTTGAATATACAACTGGTTATATGACTTGATTCAAATGCATAAGCTCCGTCACCTTCCAATAATTATTTTTGTTAGCCTTCATGCTCTGCAGATAGTAGACCACATGCTTAGTTGAGATTCCCTTTTCCACCTTCTCTGATGAACTGCTGAGGTCAGCAATTTTATTTCAGTAGCTTGCTCTGATGAACTTTATTTCTATACCAGCCTCCCCATGCAGACAACGCTGCAGTGCAGAGAAATAATCCAATTTTACTTGATTATTAATAATTACTCTCAGCTGCTATTTTTTCAGTTGATTGATTAGAATAAACACTGCTCTGACGGGATACACCAGAATCCATAACTCCCCTACCTTCTCTACTGCAACTTCAGCTCCTGCTTCTCCAGGCACAATGTGAAGCAGGTGGTTGTAATGCAGAGTGGCTTTTTTAAATGTGCCTTCATGCTGTTTTTTAACTAGATGGGACCAAAATTCATTTATCTGGATTGGTGGAAGTCCACAAGCCCTGAATAATGTCTGTGGTTTGCAAGCCAGTGCTTTTGCTTAACAGGTGTGTTTTCCACTGTTCAGGGTTAAAGCTGGACGAAACAACTTCAGTCTTTCAGTCTTCCGAACTGATCAAAGACTCTAAGTTTGCAGGAAATGTGCTTCATATTTACAACCTTGTCTGATATCTGACTGGTTGTGTATCCCTCCAGCAGGGCTTCAGGCCATGAGTCACTTTGGAGGGATCTCATGTTGTAGTTTTGTGAGGTTTTTGCTGTACCAAATGTGACAGTTTCCTTTTAATATTTGGAAGGAGCATATCAAAAGGCACTCTCTCAACAAGTTGTGGCCTGAAACTCTATCCAGCAGTTCTGCAGGGACAGAGGAACTTTAGTGTTTGCAGATTTGTCAGGAACTTAAATACCTCAGCTAAATTATACACAAAAAAATAGGAAAACGAACATTGATGTTCATGTTTGCACCAGCTTTGTGCACAGTCAGGAGCAACCTCTCCCAGCCCTGCAATCCAGTGTCTGTGGCTCCCTTGCTGATCCAGCCTATTTTGTACCAGATTTGCTGTGAATTTGCAGTCAGTACCTCAGGAAATCAGAACAGTCAGTTCAGGTGTAGCTGGGATGAGCAGTGATTTTCCTACAAAGTAGCTGCAGTTAACCCTGTGGACTGGAATTCCCTCTGGGCAGGTTGTGGGTGCAGCATGGGAAATGGTTTTGCTACTTGTAGCTATTTTGATTTGCAGCTTGGGCTCCTTAAGTTAAACCTTAAATTCATGCTACTTCCAGGGTGGGTGGGAAGGTGGGAAATGAGAAAATTGCTTGAACATGGACAGAATTTACCTTCTCTTTGCAACAGGGCAGTTGTCAGAGGCACCTAGAGCTTGGGCTGTTTATTTGCTTAGGATGAATCCAGGGAAATGAATGAATCCCTATTAGAGAGATCTTTTTAGGGAGCCTGTTGTTGCTGAATTTCCTCTCTGGAGTGAAGTGCACAGGGTGGGCAAGCCTGTCACAGCTGGCAGCAAAGTGGCTTCCAAGGGATGCTCAGGCCAGTGAATGCCACGTGGAGCTGGAGATGTGTGAATGGATTCACTGTACCCCATGATTTGCAATGGTTGGGTAGGGCTATCAATCTGTGCAGTGTGACTGGCAGGAGAAGAGTGTTTGTTAGCGTAAGTGGGGATTTCTGAGAGAGCCCTCTGTTGTGAAAGATTTGTTCATCTTGCTGTCCTTCCCAGGAACATTTGAAATAAAAGTGTGTTTGAAGAAGGAGTAGTTTAACAGTGGAAGACAAGTCTCCAGAAATCCAGTGAAGGGCATGGGATAGTTGCAGTGTTCAACATTCAGATGACTCTTCAGATCCTGAGGTCCAGTTCCTGTTCAGATCAATAGAAATCACAATTTAATCTCAATAGTAGTTGGATCAAGGCTTAAATGAAGAGATAGGATACTGGCCCAACTACTCATGATTTGATTCCACTGTAGCTACAAAATGCTGGGTAGGGTTCAGGTGGCAGGTAAGGTATTTATACTCAATTCCAACAATTTTTCCTCAGCAGGTTGTAAAATGAAGCATTGTTTTGTGGCTCACAGAGGTGCTAGGAAGTAGCACTCCTTGCCATGAGTGAATCAGAATGAAGTTTCATTCAAGCTCTCATCAAAGTGGATAAAATGTCCAGGTCAATTTTTTTAAGTTGATAGGGAGCCAGGGTTTCGGAGCTTCTGATCACATGCCAGCACTGATTTCGTTGTGATGCAGAAGGAATGGGGTAAAGCTTAAATGGCACCAGATGGAAAAGCAGAGCTGGGTTTCTCCAGAAGCACTCAGCTTTCAAAACAGAGGCGTTGATTTTTGGCTGTGGGATGCTCCTTGACACATGGTTAATCCCAGAGTAATACGGGATGACCATTTTATATGAGTTGATGGCACAGCTTCCATGGTACTTTTTAATTTCCAGAACTTTTATGCAGAGTTCCACCTTTTCAGATGATTTAGATATAGTTTGTTTGCCAGTATCTGTCTCTCTATGCTGCCTGGCTAAAGTGGATAACATGAAGTGTCAAAACATTTCTGTGTGCATTAGAATACATGTGTTTCTGAATGCATATGAATAGAGAAAAGAGACCTTCTGAATGAAGCACAAGCAGAGGACTGTGTGGAAGATACAGGGAGTGGAGCTGCATGAAAATTAGAATCTTGTTTCACAGAATATTTGTTGTTTCAAAATGTTATTTCATCCCAAATCTGTCTGCATCCTGAAATTTTACGCAGAGTGGAGATTCCAATAAAGTTTATTTTGAGGAAACTTCCAATATTTTGTTTCATTATGTTCTTGAAACGATGCGCAGTTGGTCAGTCAAAGAACACGAGGCAGCACATAACAGGCTAAACAAAGTGCTAGGAACAAAGCAAAATTAAACATCTCATTTTCTTTAGAGTTGTTTTGGAAATCTTACTGTACAAAACATGACCAAAATTGACTTAGTTCTGTAATGAAACAGAATAGTATTTTTTAACAAAATGAATTGTTGACGAAAAACTTGTCGTGAAGTGTAACTGCGAAGGAGAATGGAAAAATGGGTTGTATGGAGGTGTGGTCAGGAGGCAGCTGGTGTGAGAAATAGCACCTAGGGAGATGGAGATAGGATTAGGCAGTATTAGAGATAAGGTTATTGTGCAGATTGGGTCACAGGGGACCGGGCTTAAAGTACAGTCCGCTGTAGGAGGAGGTCAGAATCGGTCAGTATAATACAGACAGATGTGTGAAGCCAATGTTTTATTCCTCTGGCTAGCTTGCATGCAGGAAAACACTAACTACTCACAGTACTTACCCAGGCAAATCTCTGAGCTGCAGTGCTGAAGAAAGAGCTTCAAATTCTGCTGATAATCTGGAGTGGAGGCCATCATATGAGCACAGGGCTTATCTGTCCATCGTTCTGTTTAGCACACTCATCTGCACGCTCCGTTCTTTCAGTCGCAGTTACTGATTAACTCTCACAATGTTCCTGAGAGGTGGGTCATTCAGGACCATATCCCTCCTTTTCAGTTGGGGAAGCAGTGTTCTGGAGACCTGCAATGACTTGCTGAAATCTAGGAGAAGATTAATGTTGAGGCTGGAATTAGACTTTGAGACATTCTGGCTGCATTTTAAGGGGTCAGTACACTGTACTTCACTGCCCAGTGTCATAAGTACAGAGCCAGTGACTAGGAATCATAACATGTATATGGGTCCTTAGGCTGTGTTTGGGATGTGGGTGCCTAGTGGCTGTGATCTAGGTGTAGAATGGTTCCCAGAAACTCTATTCCTAAGAGTGGGCTCAGAGAAAGGATGGGAACAGAGACAAATCTGGGAGAGCAAGGTCTACGGCATAGACCTGGCCAGAGATGAGTGTGGGACACAGGCTTAGTTTGCCAAGGGCAGAGGGAACTGGGAGGCTGGACACATAGACCAGTTGAAGTGTGAGTGTGTGGAGTTATAGATCCTGTCTTTATGCATCACATTGATCTCATTCAGCGTGTTATACTTAGCATTTCATTTATATAATGTCAGGGTGTTACACGGGTTTGTTTATTTTTAACTCATGGATGACTGGCAGTTGCAGTCTGGATGCTCTCTGGTAATGACATGGGAGAAATTTGTCCAGGTCTGGTGAAAGATCTTTGTCAAAGGATCTCTGGAAATAGAGAAATGCATTTTCTTGACCATTCATATTACCTTGTTACCTGGGAGCTAAGTCCAACACAGACACCCTGTGCAGGGTATGGTGAAAACACTGACCGCCATTTGCATGCATTGGTAAATGGTTCTGTCATTTTGTGATAAATGTTATATTTCATTTAGGAATTTAGGTAGGAAAAAGAAAAGGGGCCAAGGTGCATTTTGCATCATGCAGTAGGAGTCTGGTGCAAAACCAGCCACCTGGTGAAGTGTATCATGACCAGAAGAGCTTGGGACTAGAAGCTGTCTCATAGCCATATGGTCATGCCTGACCTCACTGCTGGTGGCCACTCGCTGACTTGCTGTTTGTGCTGTTTCCCACTGTAGACAGGGTTGGAATGAAACCAGTTTCAGGATTTGGCAAAGGATTCCCTGATGTAAACGGGGTGCTGAATTAATAGAGACCAACACTGGCCAAAGATCCATCTCTTACCAACACCTCTGGATGCCCCTTTCTTGCTGTATCACCACCAGATTCTCCAAAGGCAGTCACATTTCCCACCATACTGAAGAATCCAGCAAGGACTAAGAGGGTTTCCTTCCTGCAGGTTTACACGCAGCATCCTGCATCCAGCTCTAAGGCCTACTGAACCCCAGTGGAGCTAGGCTCCAGAACTTGCTTTAGAAATGACCCTGCATGCCCTGATGGGTTTGCAGTGTTCACTGCTGGCTTGTCACCAGACATTGATTTCCATTTCTGATTTCTCTGAACTCTTGCATGGCTCACACATGGTAAGCTCAGTCTATCTGCTGTGAGCTGTCAGGGTTGTCCACTGGAGGGAATGTCTTTAGCTTCCAAGACCTCCCACCATAAAAATATTTGGCAAAGCTGTGTTGTAAATGGATTTGTGCTTCTGCCTATCCCTACCCCTTGTCCAGGTTGCTCACACCTTCTGTTCGGCACATGTCTGTTCCCCTTCAGCCCAGTACTGTCTGTCCATCTCCTTCTCTTTCTATGCATCTAATGGAGGTTGGTAATCCCGTTAGGTGCTTGCAGCAGGCGCTGCCGAATTTGCTTGCAAACGCCTGTGCCAGGTCGAGTGTCATTGCCAGCAGCACTCTTGGCGGGATGAAGGTTGCATTAGCGAACAGTAATTGAAATGCAAAATAACATTTTGATCGAGCGAGCAGGCTGTTTATTTATCAGATCAATAGCCAAAATGCCCCATCTGGAGAAGTCAGCGTGATAATAAGTGATAGCATTCCAAGGGCAAAGGGAACAAGCGCAGCAGGGAGGACATGCCGGCTGGGTGAGCCGCTTTGGGTTGGGTCATGTGGGGCCGTCGGTTGCTGAAACTTGCTTCTTTTTGGGTCCCTTCTTTGAAGAGGGCAGTCCCCCTCCTAGTAGCATCTGCAAAGGGTTCCAGACCTCTGGACAGAGAACAAACAGTTCTTAAATATGAGATCAAACAGAGTGCAGACATATGCAAAATCATGTGAGGTCTTCTCCCTCTCATGCTCTGGTAGACACAGGGCTGTGACTCAAGGTGCAGACTGTGGATGATGTAGCTCAGTTAGGTGGTGGGTTTTTGATTGTTTTTGCTTTAGTGCATTATGTTTGCTATAAAGGTCTGAAGACTCACGGTGATGATCTGGAAATATGAAGTCATAGTTTGGCTTCTATAGCGAAGCTGCTGGGATGGTATCTAGGTGCATCCACATAATGAGGAAAGGGGAGATGTGGGAGGCTGCATGTGACGAAGGGGTTTGTGTGTATTTGCACAATAAATTTTATTATATGTATGCATACCTGCTTTACACAGATACCCTGCAGAATAAAGCTATGCAACATTTAAGCCTATCTCAGAAAGGTACTATATGAAAGTGTAGAAGCAGCTGTATAGCTTCTTTGTGGGTGCCTGACTGCCTGTCTGTCTGCTTTGCTGTGTCTGTCTGTTGCCTTCTGCTTGTCCATTAGTAGGGATGCTAAAGACAGGGAACAGGAAGTGAAACTGAGGTTGAAGACCTTGCAAGCTAATGATTTTTTCTTTCATGTCCCAAAATAGTAAGAGGGAAAAATGAAGACTTCCTGTGATGAGGAGATGATCTATTCACCATGACGGAAAGGAATGTTTTTGTGATTTTTTTTTCTAAATACATTTAGTTAAATTTTCAAACAATGATTCCAATTTGGGAGGAAAATGGAGGTAATTTTAAAGTATTTTGCTTTAGAATTTGTTTGGGGTGAGTTGTTTTTTTGTTTTTTGTTTTTTTTTTTTTTAATCTGGATAAATGAATGTGCCAGCTATGCAGAATGTTGAGGAAAATTATGCGCTTGTTCTGTTACATAGTTTTCTGTCTAAAGAGTGGTTTGTGGCCATGGTCTCCTCCTCATCTCTTGGTTCAGACAACTAAGAAAACAGGACACTGCGGGGCCTCAGGTAGGGCTGGGCTTGAGTGGACTGGAATCTACTTTGTCAGTCAAAGGAAATGGGGACAAACAATCTGGAAGATGGATGAATGAAGTGGATTTAGAACGAGTCATTAGGGTTTGAAGCTGGAATTTGGGTCAGCTACAACTGGCTACTTAATATATGCAGTGTGTGGTAAGAGATCTGCTAAATACCTACCAAAGGTGGGGTTTTAAAGACTCAGCAAAACTGAACCTTGAGGTTATTTTAAATAGGTAGCTAAAGATAATCCTGTATGTTACAGCAGTCTAAGGTGTGTAGAAGGAAACTGGCTGTTTCCATGTATTGCTTATTCTCCTCAAACCTGTGGTGTTCATTAGCTCGAGAGGAGCCTGGTCTACAGTTACCTCTCTCAGGTACTCCCTTTCTGTGCTTGTTCAAGTGCTGTGTACCAGCTTCACTGCGTGGCACAGGTTTCTTGTCTGTCCTTGACCCCATGCAGTTCTCTTCTTGTGCTTCCGTCCTCACTGACAGCCCCACTCACTCCCACTTCCACACTTTTCCAGTGGTTTGGGGACGTCTCCCCTATGCCAGATTCAGTGTTTGCTCTCACATCATTATCTTGCTTTGCCACTGTATCATCTTAGAAATGCTTTCCAGAGAGTCAGGGATAAAAAAGATTTCAAACTGAAAAGCAATAATTGCCTATTGTTATTTTCCATGCTGTAATTTATGTGGAACTAATTTCATTCAGTTTTTCAGGATCTGTCTGGTTTTGAGTAATGTTTCTAATGATGAGGCACTTAATTATAGATTTCTCCAAGAGCTATAGGTGGAATCTAGGCAAAGCCCATCTATTCTGTCTGGATTGTCCTGGCAAGGGTGGGAGAAGGAGGCAGAGTCCCACTACAACTGCAATTTTTGAAGTGTAAGAAACAGAAACCCTCAAAAAAAAAAATTAACAGGTCAAACTCAGAGAATTCCTAAATGCATCCATGTTGGAGAACACACAAGTTCAGGTTTTGTCTGAATAAACCAAGTCCCCTTTCAGTAAACTAGTATTCATAAAGAAATGTTAATTCTTAAGTCTCTTTTCACATTTGTTTCTAGGATTATGTCCTTGATTTGTAAGTATCTCCCATCCTAACTCCTTCAAACACTTGAAGGAATTAAGCAATACCTCTGGGTCTCTCTTTTTTCCCTGCCATTGTTCATCATGAATTGTAGGCAAGGTTGAAGGGAGATGTGCCTTCAATGGATATCTTGAAATGCAAGGAAGTGCAGGCTGAAGAATTTGCACTGGTGGCAATTTTCTCTCAGAAATGCTAAGAGGGTACTGAATGAAAGAAAAGGTCTATGTGAGATGAGACAAGGGATCAGGCTGGGATGCAAAAATAAATGTGATGTGAATGGCGGTGCTGGAGGTTTTCCTTTCCTTGCCCAGCTGCAAAGGTGGAAGCAAAATTCTGACGTACAAGTGTTTGAAGTGTGCTTTACTGAACATGTTGTATGAGTCTCATTCACAAGTGTCTGAAGGACACTGACGGTACGAAGAGAGATACAGATTATAAGTGCCCTAGATAGGCAGAGTATAAAGAAAGACATTCAAGAAGAAATGAAGGTCTAGCTGAGCATTTCAACAGGGATTGAATTGCAGCTTTGCTCTATGCAGGCAAAATTGTTGAACTGGTGTGAGCAGTCTTCCAGATGTAGAAATAGTGGAGGAAGAAGTGGAAATGTGAAACACAGAATGATAACATGGCGGGGGGGGAAGGGTAGTAGTAGAATTTGGATAAATAGTGAACAGCAAGTCAATCCTGGTCCTTGTTTTGCTGTGGTATCAGCAGTAAGTATAAGCAAGAAGCATTAGTTCAAGTGCTAAGCAAGTCAGTCTGGAGGGAGCGCCATTAGTACACCAGAGGGCAAGGTACCTTCGAAAGGTGATGTATTAATAAGAGAATGAACTGATAATGTATGTCACACCTCTAGATTAATTGTCACTTCATCTGTGTAATACTTCTTACCATTTACTAACATGAGTGTCATCCTCGGGGTGAAGAGAAATTGCAAGAATGAGGAGAGGAATAAAGGCTAGTAGGAAATCCATAATGTCTTCTGCCCATGAGAAGCCATTTTTATTTATTAAGCAGCCTCCAGACAGTTTGCTGCGGCAGCTTTCATCAGCATGAGCTAACTTGGGCTAGAGAAGATCTACCGATATGTAATTGGGCTCTACTTATGCAATGGGTCAAAGGGATAGAATGTCTCCTGGGCATTAGACAAACAAATGCTATTTGTGTAAGAGCCAGAATATGAGCACTTGCTGTCTCCATCTCCTTAGCTTGCAGAAGAGCCCAGCTTGGGCCTCCATCTCCCCTGCTGTGCAAGGAATATGTTCTTCCAGTCTACATGGCAGAACTGGTCTCATCCAGTGACGCACTTCAGTAGATCTCATACAACCCAGTTCTCTTCAGGAATACCAGGGGAACTGACCCCTGGAGACAGGTCTCTAGATAGGCTCTTGGACTTGGGGAGCTGTGGGACTTTGCTGGCTTCCTTACATATTTTCATTTTAGCTTCTTCAGCCTCCTGACTCAAAAGTTCTTCCACTAACCCACCATCAAATTATAAAGCAAATAAGAAAAATCTGTATCTCTCTTCAGAGCAAGGGTGAAAGGCCGGCCAAGTGTGATGCATTTTTACAAAACAAGCCAGGCCCAGATGCCCAGCAAAGCCAAAACCAACAGAAAATGGTTGTAATTGGAATTAGATGGTGTAGCTCTTTTAGAATAAAATGCTGACAGTTGGACCTTGTTACAACCTGGCAGTCCAGGTTTGTGAACTACAGGTTGGTATTCATGCTGTGGAGTAGAACTCACACAATGCTGTCTACTCCAAATTAGAGAGCAAGCTCATCAGCCTATTGCTAAGCTATGGTTTATGTTTGTTCCAAAGACAAGTATGTAGTACTTGTGTGGGTGTATTATGGACAAATGCCTTGCAAACAGGCTGTCTGGGGTTTGCCATACTCTATAGAATAGAGGCATAACCCACGCAAGCCAAAGGGAGCTGCCACTAGCAAACATGACAGAACTCTTAGAAATTGTATCTGCAATCCAGAGAAAAATATTTAGATTGATCTGAGGTTCTGACTCTCTTGTCCTTTATAGCAATGCAAAATACTGTGATTTAAACAAAAAACCTCTAAAGCCTATGCCACTGTAACTTGGCGATTTATGTTTATGATTATGCCCATCAGGCATGTACTACCCAAGCTCTTGCCTACCCCCAGAGAGAAATGAAGTTTGTCCAGGGAACAGGATATGTTCCTGTATGATAGAATAAGACCAGAAAAGCTTCCTTTACTGTGGCTGGTGTGGCTGAGTTGTCCACAGTTATTCACTGTACAGGAGTGAAGTAGCACATTGGCAGATCCCATTATTCTTGGACTGTTGTGTGGAGAAGAGCTGTCAGTGAAGATGAGGAGTCTCTAGATGATGTCTCTCTCATTTGAAGTCTATATTGAGTAGAAGAGCAGGAGAAACCAGTGGGTGTGCTGACCCCTTGACTCCCTAGCACCATGGTGGGTGTCCTCAAAGCGGAGAGGCAGGGTGGGAGCATGTGTGTGAGCTGTCCATGGTAAGAGCAGGTCGCCCAACAGGTGTGGGCATCTCAGCTCCATGACATTAACTCTGCATAGGTGACCTAAAATTACGCTGGCTGTTATTGCAGCTGTCATGTCTAGCTGCCACTTGGAAAACAGTATTTATTTGTCTCTTGTATCTAAAAAACCCGACCTGACAAAATTTGGCTTGTTACTGGTGTTGCAGCCAGTGTCTGAGAACCTGATCTATATTGTTTGTCGGCCAGCTGTGGGTTGCAAAGCTCTCTCATATGGCCCACAAAGGACACAAAGTCTATGTTGCCCAAACTGCATCATGGCATCATATGCATATCTCATTTACACATGCAGGGCAGTTTTATGTCATCTGGGCTAACAAATACTGATAGCAAAAATAGGCCTGTACTGGAGAAGAGGTTGGATGGTTTATCTCTGTGTAAATCATTGGTGTTTCTGCAGATTAAACTTCTTTGGTCTTTCATGGTTGGTTTAAAAATGTCTGTGCAATCCAAAGTGTGCTTTTGTCACAAGCTGGGGCCTGAAGCGAGCAGGTTTATACAGGCAATCTTCCTGAATTTTGCCAGTAAAACTTGAATCTACTGTGAGGACTCCCTGTTCATGGGCTTCAGGACTGAAGTGCAGTTCCACAAGCACAGCCATAGGGCACCTAGAAGTTAAAAGCTGTACAGGCATCTCGCCTGCAGGCATTTTCAATTTTATGGTAGATCTTAAAGGACTTAAAAAAAAATATCAAGATTTCATTCTGTCTGGAATCCATACCCAGCTGTGAGAACCACCCAAAAAAACCCATTTCTGACCTTTTACATTTCTCCTTGTGCCCGGAATAGAGAAGATTTTGCCTGAGGAGGGCCTGAGTGTTCTCTCTCTCTCCCCCTTCCCTCAGCTGATACTAGTTCTACAGCTGTATTTTAGCATTAATTTTAATGACAATTTCAGTCTTACTGTTGGAAATCTCCAACATGTTGGTTTGGTGAGTTTGTGATTTTATCAATAAATACTGGTGAAGGGACTGGCCTACATGGCAGAACTTCTGATGCCCATTCCTTACCTTCCTCCAGGAAACTGGCGTATAGCACTGAGCTATCCTTGTCTTTCCTATTGAAGATCACGTAATGAGGACCAGCCAGTAGAGAAGCTCAGCAGTGTTGCTTCTAAACTTTCCTTGATCCAGTTTGGAATAGGGAGTGCTGCATGGAGAAGGTACAGGGTCAAATACTTGGGTTTGCATCAGCACTTAGGTGCTCAGATGGTATTAATTACTGAATTGTGGATACCTTTAGCCAATAGAGAATTCTTCTGATAGGGAAAGGTTACCTTCTGTTACAAAGCTGGATATTGTTCTGGCTGTCTTGCTAAGCAGGTGTGAGTGGTGGACCTTGTTTTCTCTTTGAAGCAGGTGAAGGCTTGTAGATAGCGTACTGAATTCCTGTAATTTTCATATCCAGATGTAGAATAAAAGAGGTGAACATAGCTACAAATGACTAATTCTGGCAAAAATAATCTCAAAGGATGTGCAATAAAATAGCCTTATCTGCATCAATTCCAAACTTGTAATCCTTGAAGTTTAAAAGAAAAAAAAAAAAATTGGGGGACAATATTTACTGCCTTCATTTTATAACACTAATCTTTTGTGCCTTTCTGGTCCTGTCCATCTAGCAGTCCTTCCCTCTCTTATTATTGCTGTTGTTCTCAAGAGAGCATTAAACTCATAAGCAGTCCAGCCACTATAGAGAAATAGCAAAAGATGAAAGGCTGGAGAAGAATTGGAGAAACTTGTAACATTAACCCAATATCACTGCCCGAGGGAGATAACACTAATGGATAAAAACCTAAAGCACAATGTTGACTTAGTCTAAACCTGCATATTTACATCCAGAATCACCGAGATAGGAGCATGCTTGTCTGAGGGCAGTTATAGGCACGTAAAGGCTAACAACATTGTTAGTCATAAACAGCAGTGGGTTTATGAAACAGGAGTACAGCAGACAATAACCTTTCTTGATACAATTAGATAATTAGTGGGCAAAAGGAATGCAGTGGATAGACTGTCTCTGGACCATGCATGGGCTTTTGACACAAAGCTGTGCAAGATCTTATTAGCGAAATTAGATCAAATTGGTTTTGATACAAATCCTGTGAAATGAATCGTGGATTAGCTGACAGAGTGTAAACAGAAGGGTTAGAGACATTCTTTATCCTTCTGCAAAGGTGGTGTCCAAAAGGGCAGTGTTTTGGTTTTAAATATTCATTAGTGACCTGGAGGAAAATGTAAAAGGCATAGTTCTCAAATTTACAGTTGACAGAACTGAAAGATACTAGAAAAAAAATGACAGTAGAAAAAAGAAGAGCTAGGCTGAAAAAATGAGCATTATTAACAGGCTTTGGTAAAACAAGTGGCAATTAGCAGTGTGTGGTTTAAAGATGATACTGGATCTACTTTGGAACAAGGAGCATCTCCTAATTTCATGTTGTGCAGAGCACGGTGGCAAAAGCAGCTTATGTTCAGAGAGGTCCCAGGGAGACAGTGACTATCAAATGATGTGAGCTGATGTGCAGCCTGATGTCTGGCAAAGCTACTGCTCAGTTGGTCCATATGTCTGCCCGGCTGTGTGCTTTCCAGAGTGACTGTCCCCTGTAGTGCTGTGGCATTGCACTGTGTGATTCGGGGCACCTTGCTACAAGAGAGACCCAGGCAAGTTGGAACAAATCCAGAGAAGGGCCACAAAGATGCTAAAGGGATTAGAGGGAATGACCTATGATGAGGAAAGGTGAAAAGAACGAAATGTTTAGAACCTCTAAGCCTGTTACATGGACACAGAAATAGTAACGGAGTTTCCTGTGCCAGCACGGAGGAGAGTTGGATCAAGTCTCTCTCCTTTTACATTCCTATTAAGGTAACTAGAGCTGGGCAAAATGGCTGTTCATCACTTTGAACTCTGCAAAAAACATTTAGCTGTTCTTGAAGTTCAAGATGTTGTATTTCATTGCCAGGGGACACCCTTAGTCTGTTTAAAAATCACCATAGGATCTCCATGAGACTTGCAGAAAGTCGCAGCTGGTGAGGCTTAACTCAGTGTGTGCTGCCCAGCAATAGTCAGCTACGCAAGTTGTACCAGAGGCCAGAAAAGAAGAACACAAGCTCTGGAATGGCTGGAGTACCTTAGCTATGATCTTTGATCTGTCTTGGTGTTAAGGACTTTTACCTCTAAAGCATGCGTTCACATCTAACCAGAACTTGCTATGTATTACTATATCCTGGAAGGGAACAGGAGCATCCTCAGCTGTAAGGATGTAGGGGGTTTGTTACTATCCTCGATTCACTATCAGACAATCACTGTTTGCTTGCCTTGGGGAGGAAGGGTCCTTAATTGAGGTTGTGAGTTGAGAAGTGAGTTGGTCTTAGGAGATTGAGCTCCCCTCTTTTTTTTTTTTTCAGTGGAGGGAAATACCTCAGTGGGTCCTGTTGAGGTCCTCTGTGAATTTGGGGCTTTTTAAGAGACAGAAGCTGGGATTTGAACTCTGCTGACTGAATCTGACGGTATAGCTCACCTCCTTGTCATGCCTTTTTCATAGCGTTGTCCTCTGTCTGCCCTTAACATTACAATTCCAACTCCTTTTACTGTGGAGTTTTTCAGTGCAAACAGTGTTTTATGGTGGTTTTGCCTTCCATTTTGACCCTAATCTCATGTTATTGTGCCCAGTGATCTTCAAATTTTTACTACAAATGCAATTCTCAGGTAGGGAAAGGTTCCAGCATCTGGCCAGCACAGCAGCTTTCAGCTTTGCTGTGAGATGCTAAGATCTGGACTCAGCTAGCAAAGCTTCATCTTCCTCCACACAGTCAGCTGGCATTCCACCAGGAGATCTGCAATCTGTCTAGGTGCCCTGCGGGATTAAAGATGAATGCACCTGCAGCATTTATTCCTGTAACTGCTCCATGGCCTCTGATCCAGTGTGACCCTCTGGGCAAAGCATGGGCATTCGTCAACTCATCATGCTGTCTCTGAGAGGGACCAAGCTCTGGATTCCTCTCAAGTAACACCAGGCAAAGCAGCCGAGGAACGTGAGATGCCTGCCCATACTCTCAAGGTCAACAGTCTTGCCAAATAACAAACTTGGCCGATCGATTCCAGAGATAGGAGATGAGGTCAAACATTGAGGATGAAACAGAGAAGGAAAAATTAGGAGATACTTGGGCCAAATGAGATCATAAGGATGCAGGACTGTGAAGTTGCTGCATACAAACATCTACATTCGTATCAACAGACACACAGATATTATATATATATATATATATAAGTGTGCACTCCAGCCTTGCTGTATCACAGAATGTTTTGTCCTGTCCCCTGCTGGGTTTGACCTCTTGGCAGAAGGAGTTGCCACAAATACCAGGTAAATAGGCTGAAACTGAAACAGAAATAGAAATTACCCACATGACCATAGTACGGTAACTTTAAACCAGCAGAGCTTCCAAGAAGAAAAGTCAAGCATCCCCAGTCAGTCAGAATTCTTTGGACATGTCATCAGGAAAATGCACGTATTTAGGTTTTCTTAAAGGCCTTTGACAAATTATCTTGCTGAAGGGAAAATTTAACCTCTCAGGTTAATACTATTATCAATTAAGAAGTGTCTGAGACAAAAAGAAGGGTAGAAATACCCTACCCAGAAAAGAAAGAGAAGTCAATTTTCAGCATGGTAAAGGTTAACATGAATCACCCACAAAGATCAGTGTTGTGGTGTTTGATCCATGTGTTAATGATCTGGGAAGTGGGTGAACAATGAGACTCTGCAGATGACATCAAATTATCAAGAAAGACTGAAGAACTCCAGAGGATCCGAATAAAGCTGGGTGCATGGACAGCACAGTGGTAGATGAAATGCAGTGTTGACTGTTGCAAAACATTGCACACCAGAAGGCATTAATTTGATTTTGTATAGATCTTAATGGATCCTAAAGTAACAGTAGCAACTCAGGAAAAGATCTGAGGATTGCAACAAGTAACTTGCTGATATTCTCTGTTGAAGAAATGGTAACAATTTAGATTTTAATTTAAAGAGGAAAAAAGCAAACAACGTAAGGAGTTATATAATAGATAGGCTGAAAATAACACTGAAAATATGGTAACGTCAGTAGGTAATTGATGGCATGCCTTTGTCTTGACTACTGTCCAGACCTTCAGCTGGAGAAGTGATGGAGCGGTGCCAGTTTCATGCTGCTGAGGAGCTGGATCATTGAACTCTGTTCTGGATTGAACAGAAATAGCCAGGCTAGAGGAAGTTCAGAGATGGATGATGAAGCAGATAAGAGGTCTGCAAAAACTTCGGCGTGAAGAACAATTATATAGATAATGAAGAGCTGAATGAGGAGAACATGGCAAAAGTACATTTCCTGAGAAGGAGAGTCAGGAGACATCCAGGGAGCCTGAAAGGCTGCAAATACAGTATAGGCAAATAAAAGTGGGATTTTTTTGTTTGTTCGTACACCGCACAAGTAATCCCTGGAACTCATGGCTGTAAGATATCATAAAAATTAGCAGTGTTCTAAAAAAAGACTGAACATTTATGTAAGGAGTAAGACTATCTGTGACTAAAATAAATAAGAAGAGCTTGTGATTTTGGTAAAGATGCAGTCCTTTCCATATACTTAAGAGCATAACCCTCTCTCTAAGAAGTGGGAATTTGAGAGCAGTGTCTCCATGCAAAAGCCCTATACTAGTAAATAGAAGAAAGATTAAGATTAAGCTGGAGGAAATACCTGATCAGATGATTTTCCTTCAATTTCTAAGCTCCCCATTTATTAATGATAGTGAAGCAGGGGGTAAGGAATCCAATATGAAAATTAATCAAGACTTCTGTATAACAAATGAAAACCCAATCTGAGCAGGTCCTTTCTGCAGGGTCTGCTAGTGAACTTTTTGCTTAGAGCCAGGGCAGCACATCTTGAACTAACCAAACATCTTTTTCACCTGGCCTGCCACAGACAGGCGCATTTCTTTCTGCTGTCCCAGGGGTAGATTGTGTTTGGGGTAGATTGTGCCTTGTCAGCACTGATGCCCCTTCCCAGCACTGCAGCCTGTGAACCGCCTGAATCATGATCTACATGAATAGCCTTGTCTTTATTCTAATGTGATTTTGTGGGGAGTAGGTGGGCTATTCTTAGTGAGTTCTACTGATACCCCTGAAGGAGAAGGATCTGGGTGGGGGCGAACTGCCTGAGCCAGCTGGAGTCAAACTGAGGTGGGAAAAGCAGAGCTCTCTTTTGACCAACCTGGAGCTGGGTTTGGCCAGGAGGCCACTGAGTGCCTTTGCTCTCTCCCCGCAGGCTGCTCGGCAGAATGGCCACGGAGGAGCGGCACCTCTCCTCCAGCTGTGGGTCCTTCATCAAGACAGAGCCCTCCAGCCCATCTTCTGGCATCGACGCCATCAGCCACCACAGCCCGAGTGGCTCCTCCGACGCTAGCGGTGGCTACGGCATCACCATGGGTGGCCACCCCAATGGCCTAGACTCACCACCCATGTTCAATGGCACAGGGATTGGCGGTGGGTCCTGCCGTAAGCGTTACGACGACTGCGCCAGCGCCATCATGGAGGACTCGCCCACCAAGTGCGAGTACATGCTCAATGCAATCCCCAAGCGGCTGTGCCTGGTGTGCGGGGACATTGCTTCTGGGTACCACTACGGCGTGGCTTCCTGTGAGGCGTGCAAAGCCTTCTTCAAGAGGACTATTCAAGGTATGGTGGGAAGGGAGGGACACTGAGACATTCACTCCATAGCAAAAATGGGAGGTGGCCCCAGACATTGCTGAAACTGCAGTGTTTCCATGTCATATAAAAGGGGGAAAGGGAGGATGAAGGTAATGCACCTAACCCTCCATCCTTTTGTATGCTTCCTCTCTCCTCCTGCTCAGCTCTGGTCCTTCCAAATCAACCTGGACATGAAGTTAGGCTTTGTGGTGGTAGGAACATTTGCCACGTTCCTAGCCTGGCTGGCTACCAGATCTGGCTGTCTGGCCTAGTGGATCTTCCTCCCGTTGCAGGTGGCACTGGTACCCTGATAATGTGGCTGCTAGTGGAGTGAGGCCTGGAAAGGAAATGCTTTGCACTCTAAAGGTGTTTTTAAGGCTCATTTGAAGAGTGGATGCCCCTGCCTAGAGATGGCATCTCTTTAGAGATGTCTGCACCTTGAGGTGAAAACTCCAGCATTACAGGCATAGAGAGGTTCTCACTCTGTCCTGCCAGTCTTAATTTGTGGCAGTGGACTCCATACAGAGCTCACCACAAGGCTGAACAGGGCACTTGGATGACAGTCAATCCTGTGTTCATCCTTTTCCAGTTCCACCAACCCCTTTCATTCAGATGCAACTTCTTTGAAGATAAAAACTTTAGGCACTGAAGGAGATAGAGATACCCAGTTTTTCTCAGTCTTACTAAGGATGAGAAGTTCCTCAGGTGATTTTGAAAACCTCATTGTACGTATGTGTAGATGAATTGCAGTGCATTGCTCCTGCATGTACAGTTCACATATAAGGTGTATGGCTGTGTCCTGACTGCCCAAGGTATGCCGCAGGTGTGCACACACGCAGGTACAATTGTATAGCCAAAAGTGGGAGTGCATCCAGGCAAGCTCCAATATCCATGGATGCTTGGGTGTACTTACATAAGCAGGCCCCGTGTGAGCAAACATGCCTGGACGTACAGATGCTCCCTTTATTTCTCACACTCTCTGACTGGAAAAAGGACAGGATCATTCACCTTCCAGTAGAAAGTGTATTGAGTTTACCCGATCATGGCGGGTTGACTAGAGACAGATGTCCAGTGAGCAAGCAGCTCTGTGTGTACTTGGCTGTTGGCTGGGGTCAATCCACTACACCAACACTTCCTTATCTCCTGTGAAATGAAAGAAATGCACATGTGGGGAGAGCACTTATTTTATTTTTGTTCATTGAATGGGCCTGATTACACTCTGTCACTGGGAATGTCCAACTCTGGAGTGGACAGAGCAGTACAGGGTGCAGTTCAGCCGAGGTCTCTGCAGAATTCACTATTTCTAGCTTAATTTCTTAGATTCCACATGTATCTCCTTACTATTATCTAGCTGTGGAAATAACCACTTTTTATTGCCCCACTGACTCTTCCTCTTTTATTATGCTGTGTGGAAAGCATGGCCATCTCTAGGGCATTGGCCTCTTCCCTGGCAGTGTTTCTGTGATTTGTCATTGCTGAATCTCCTGTGATTGAATGTGAACTTTTACTTGCACTTCTGACTGTCAGCACTGGCTCTGTCCCTCCTCCAGCACTTGGACCCATTCCCAGTGTTTCTTTTTGGCACATTCAGGTGCTAAAGGAGGGACAGGGTAGTACTCTGAAGCAAAGCCCTAGGGGCTTCTTATATAGGAAGAGCCTGAAAAACTAACCCCTCATAGGAGCAATACTGGGGCACCTCTGTGGCAGAGCAGGAGAGGCCTAACCTGGAGAGAGAGAAAAAGACCTAGGAATTTTTGAAGACTTTTCAGAGAAAATCAAAAGAAAATGATGTAGGGCGACAGTACCTGAAGTCTGTATCAGCCTGGGTGATATGTCAGCTGACTTAATCCCAAGAAGGGAGAGTGCTTCTCTCCAACCCCCTCTCCCCAGCACAGCCATATTCTCCCTGTGGTTCCCTAACTGATTGCCTGTTAATGTGTAACAGATGGGGAAAAGGAGTAAGTGGAGATTTCTCTCACCCTGTCATGAGCTTGGGCTAGCGACTGAGGTACCAAAATGCTTTTCTTCTGAGTGGGAGAGTCGAGCATGCTGTGCCCGAGGGTGAGCAATTTCAGCTATGGAGCTGAAGTCTGAGCCCAGGGGAGTGGGCAGCAAATAGGGCTGCACTGTTTGGCTGAGTCAAGAAAATGCACTGTTCCCAGGGCTCTGCTGCAGTGCATGCAATATTCAAGCACAGCCCTGGGTATGCAGGGGAAAAGGGTTTAAGGACCACACAGAAGAGATGGCAAGTGGCAAAAGCATTTCCAAAAGGTGTTCGTCCTGCAACTCTATTAAGTTTAGTAGATGCGTTAAGCATCTAACTGAAGAAGTGGGAAAATCTTCATCCAGGCTGCCTAATATTGATGTAGGGTATGCAGAAAGCATGCAAATGTGTATGTTATACAGTTGCATTCCCTGCTAGTATCAAAAGACTTGCCATGATTCTGGTATCTGGGAATGGCATTGACTCAATGGTTTGAGTACAGAGATGGAGCTACGACCCCAGGATTTCCCAGGTGCTCAGGAGATGCAGTAGGTAAATTCATCATCAGGCTTTTGTGGTCTTGGACCAGCCACTTCACTTCTGTGTGCTTGAGCATTGAAAGATGAAAAACTAATGACTATTATGAGAGTACTTAATCTGTTGGCCCTACATTTGGTAACTTTATTAAGTAACAGGTGTGCATGCTGCTATAAAATGGGTCTAAATCTGTCCTGGATGATTAGACTACTATGTAAATACCCCTGATCATGAAGCAGAGCTTCACGCTAAGTCCGTGTCCCCCCCCCCCCAACCCTCCCAACGACTCCCCTCCCTTTCTACAAATGACCCCAGTTTGCCTATTGTTTTTTTTTAGCTGCATTAACTCATGTAAAACCTGCATGTCTTGAGGCAAGAGGATCCTGGAATAGCCTGCTGCTACAGCAGTGGGAAGAATGAACATCCAAGCTGCAGACCTTTTTTGAGCCTGACAGCTCTGCAACTCACTTTGCCCCTTAGACAGGCGAGGCCAGGCTGTCCTGGACAGCACAAGGGCTGTTGCTTTTCAAGTGATGCAGAGAAGATAGGCTGAAAGCCAGCATGGACATGGCTGGTTATCTCTGAAGTCACTACTACTGCTATGTGGGAGTTTTCCATCAGTAGGATTTTTCCAAAGAAAAGCAGAATTTTTACAAAGTCAGATTTCCCCAAAGAAAATGTTGATGATAAGATAAAAAAAGGTCAGGAAAATCCAAACTGTCGATTCACTTCAAGCCGAATTGGAGTGTTTGGTCTTGCTGAACTAAGCCAGGATCACACAACACATCCTAACCTATCCCACAGGTTATGGGTGCGTCACACCTATGACCTCTTTCATGTTGTGTTACATGGCCCAAGAGAAGGGTCAAGGCCTGGAAACCTGTGTGTCATTTCCACTTTGCAGCACTGGCAATGCTTGAGATGGAAAGGCGAAAACCTGAGACGAGATGACAGCACGTGCCACTGGGCTGCAGGCCTTTCTCTCTGAACATGTTATTTTGAACCGCAGGGCTGGACTTCCCATGCTTTGAGGCAGAGTCAGAAATTCTGAACTGACTTGATGCATTTTCCATCAGCTAGGCTTGTCTGACAAAACTTTAATCCTGTTTCTCTACAACTGTATTGCTTTGTGGGAACTGTGCTTTGGGTCCCCATTATATTCTAGTGTCCATCTGTATTTACCTCCATGACGCAAGTGTCCTCCATAAAAACATGTGCCATGGGCATCACCTGACTTTGTGAATATTGTGGAAGGTGCAACCTAGCGAAGACAGGAGAGAATCTGAGTTTTGAGCATGTTGAAGTGTGCTGCTGTTGGTGCTTAAGAGAGGTCTGGTTTGAAACCCAGAAATTTGTATTAGTTGAACTTAATGGAACAGGTCCGTTACATGAAAGACAATGCATTTTAGATGTTTCTGAATTAAAATTTTTTGAATTTCTATTGCATGGAAATCCTAACTAATCCTTTCATACAAATTTAGGGCAAAGGCAAATGCTGGATTTCTTATGGGATACAAATTCTTAATCTAACTCTACTCTTTTCCTTCTTTTAATAGTTTGCTCAGTAGATAGAGTGTTACATATCAATCAAATATATTGTCATTATCTTTTGTTCATCAGTCGTTACAATTGGTAACAGTTTTGCCTATTCTGAATATTAACCAGTAACAGTACTATGTAACCATATGAGTCCTTTATTATTCAACATATTCATGACTGTGACTACCCTTCATCTATTTTTCATCTTCAAATGGTGAAAATTAAGGCTATTTCTAAAATAACCCATTAATATAAAATAAAAGCTTAAAGCTCAGCAAAATAAATCTGAATTAAGATTTCTCTCTCTGATCTTTGTGAATCATCTCATTGTGTGCTTGGAACTCATACCCATAAGGTAATACACACTTGCAAGTAGTGATATTGGGGAGAACTGGTTATTGGAGAGTCAGAGAGGAGAGATACATTTACCATCATCTTCTGAATACGCAGGTTGTGTATCAGGCAAAGTGTCTGCATCTGTGGATTCCCTGCTTGAGTCTTGCAAGCTTCAAACTCAGTGCATGTAGCAACACAACTGCTGTGCTGGGATGCCCTTACACCAAGAAGGGGCTTAAAATGTGGATAATGCAGCTTAGAAGACTTGTAGGGATTTATAACAGACTTGTAACAATATCTGTAGTCTTCTAGGGCTTCCTGGTTGTCGTTATGGTGGTTAGAGTGGGAAGGGAGGAGCAGTTGAGAGAGTTTGCTCATTTTCCTGAGCAGAAGAGCATTACCATCCACAGGATCAGCAAAGGGCCTGTGAGATGCAGAAGGGAGGTTTTGTGTCCCTACAGTAGCAGCCACGGCAGCCAGGCACTGTCCTATCCTGTTGTCTTTCTCAGAAACGTGCCTGCTACTTTTCAGGTGGGATTTCACAGCCAAAAACCAGGAGATGTTCTGAGTTTTCCAAAAACTTTTGAAGCTTAACCAGGGTAAGTGCAGTATTCCCCAGATCTAGTGCCGGAGTGCTGCTTACTATTCACAGCTCTAGCACTTGGATTCAGAAAACCATCTCCAGTGCACTCAACTCTATTAGTCTTGTGTTTTCTTTTTGCCTCAGTGCACCTATACAGAGAACTCTGTGCAGGATCTTTTCTGTAGAACTTCAGTGAAGTATTTCTGTGTCAGAAACCCTACAAACAAACTTGCTGCCAGTAGGGAGCTCCGGGGCCCATCTCCTGCTCCTCGTGCAAGCAGAAGGCTGATTTGAGTGAGGTTGTGCAAAATGTCCAGTTCCTCTTTCGTGAAGCAAGGAGCCAGGTGTGCCACCCTGAGGAGGAAAAAGTGCTGGTGTTACACCTATAGCTACCCCCTTTTCCTCTCGTAGCATCAAGAGTCCTGAAGCCTTGGTCCTCACATTTCTGTTTTTATTTGTGTATAAGCTGCATGAAGTAAAATTTTGTTAATCTAAGTGTTAGGGCTTATCTCACCTGCTTTTCCAAATGTCCTGCAAGTGATAAACACATGTACTAGGGTGGGGAGTTTTTTGGTTTTGCTTTTGTTGGGGTTTTTTTTTTGTGGGTTTTTTGTGCTGTTTGTTTGGGTTTGGTTGGGTTTTTTTTCTTTCAAAAAATAGGAGCCTCTATCGATGCTTGTATATACTCAGGCACCTAGATGAGGGACATGTCCCTGGAAGCATAGGACAGCCATGCTGAAAATCAGGTCACTTATTCAAGTGCCTAAATACAGATTTACAGGTTCAATATTTGAATCCCTTTCTTTGAAAACTGTGGCTTAAAAAATAACCCCTTTTACCTCACACAGATCATTGGAGAGATTTTCCACTGATTTTTACAAAGTACCTCTCCTCACACCAGGACTCAGGCTATGATGCCTCAGTTAGAAGGGCTTATTTAGGTGGAAGGTAATAGAGAATTCACTCCATACATATTATCAGTATTCCCCATCCTGGTGCAGGAGGTCAGACTAGTGCCTGCTGAGGGCAGAGGAACTGCTGGTCTGGCACTGTACTCACCAAGGACCTTTTTACAGTTTTCAGGTCCCTTTTCACTGAGACACCCAAATGATCTCTTTACCTTTGGAATCGGAGATAAAAAGGATTCAGGACAAAAGCTTGTGGGTCCTGAAATGAAAGTGTCGTCAGAGCTAGTGACTTATTGAAATGTTGGGTTGCTTTCTTCTGCAGACTGTCCCAGTCATGCAGAATAGCTGTGCCATGGAGGCATTATACTGACTGCCTGATGGGACCTTCCTAAGGCTACAGTATTTTGCAAGCAGTTCTTGTAAAACAAACAAACAAACAAAAAAACCCCCAACCAACCAAAAGAAAAAAACAACTGTGAGGGCGGTGTAACAATTGTTACAAAAATTGGGATAGAAGGAAACAAATGCATGAGCTGAGCTGCCTATGAGATGGATTTCCCTGGGAATTCCTATTCTCAGCCCTCTGGCTCCTGGAGGCTGGCAGAGAGTGGCACCACACCATTGGTCACAACTGCAGCATGATGTGTCAAATCACTAGAGTGAAAGACATGACTTGAATTAATGGAATTTGGAGCTTAATAGCAGATATGTCTGAATCTGGGTTTTTCCCTGAAATTCAGGAGAAGCTGCAGTCATCTGGCCCTCTTGAGTCACCCAAAGAAAGAGTTAAGAGGTCTGTGTGCAGCAGTGCAGAGCAGGACAGAGTATGGAAGGAAGGGAGAGGAGAGGGAAAGAATGGTGAAAAGCAGTGAAGAAAAAAACAGAAAAAGAGGGAAGATGAGGGGTTTTCTTCAGAAAACAGAAGCTGAAAATGTTTTAGCTTTAAGACTTTCTTGGCTACTTCTATCTAATCTTTCCTGAGTTTCCTCATAGAAAGTCTTTATAGAAAGGCAGGATCAGTACGCAGGGAGCAGCTTATGCTCTCAGTGCCATACTAATTCTGAGCTTAACTCCCCTGAGGAGCCCTGTCCATACTGAAGCAGGAGCTGGGTGGGACTTTACTGTGCTCCCCAAGCTCAGGGAGGCATTCTCCTCTTCCCAGTCCCTCCCCTTCCAGCAAGGTAAGGTGACTATGGGGTCTCTTCAGTGACCAAGCTCTCGTGCAATTTTCAGGTGCTCCTATTGTGTGTGCACTGGAAAGTCTGTTCCAAACTGTTTAACAGTCAAAGGTCTAATTTTACAGAAAATAGGGTAATTTTGCAGTTCTCCAGCATAGAAACCATGATCTATCACTTTAATAGTCCTTGGCTGTTTCTTAGCATCTCTCATCTAAAGGCTTTAAAGTACAGTTAAACCTTAATGAATCAAGACTTACGATCTCCCCAGAAGGTAGGTTTGGCACTCGTTTCATTTTGCAGATGAGCAAACTAGGACACAGAGAGGAAGTGATTTGCCCTCCAAGGCGACATATGAAGGCTTAGAACAAATCCAAACTCTGATCTGGTCACCCACCAGTTGATTTTTTTGAAGCCATTTTTTAGGTAAATCTTGTCCCGTGGTATTGGTGAGGTCCTAGCAGTTTTTTCAGATCAAATGTAAATATTGTCAAGGAAATCTCTTTTAATAAGCAACAGTTCAAAGCAAGGCCTTGCCTATTAGATTATCCCATTTTCTGCCCTTTCGGGTCGCACAATCTACAGTTCATGACACACTGAAACTTGACTCAAATTTTATACTTGCATGCAGACTTGTCCATGTGCACCTTTGTGTGCTGACGCTCTTCTGCAGGGCCTTGCAGCACCCCCAGCTGCTGTAGTGAAGGGGAAACTCTCTCTGAACCTCCTGCGCCAGCAGCCAGGCTGGTGGTGTGACCGCCAGCCGCTGGGAGGCTGCTGGAATTCCGATGAGTTAATCTCATCACTTTATCACAGGGCACTTACAGAAATTACAGGGAGTTGTGAGCAGCTCACTGTGCTGGCAGCCAGCCCCAGGACCCATAAAAGAAATTGAGACACACACACACAAAAAAAAAAAAGTCAGAGAACTTTGTTAAAGTTTTGGAGATGATAGTTTTTCTTGGATGACTTCTGCCTGGGTAATGCTGATTGTGCCTTCCCTGGTGATGTCCCTGTTTCTTGCAATAATGGCTGGTATTGCCCCCAGCTGTAGCTCTCAATCCCTGAAGTGCAGAGCATGTTTTGGGGCCTGATATAAAACTCCATTTACTTTGGCAGTGTTGTCTTGTGCGAAGAGGGTACAGTGAGCCTCCCCTCTAGCATTTGTGCCTGTAGGGAGGGCTGTAAGACACAGCTGCTTGTCCTTTCTTCCTTTAGACTGGGCACAGTGTTTGGAAAGGGCACATGAGCCTGTGTTCAATGTGAAGGCAATAAGCATGCTGAACAGGATGTCCCACCAGGGCTGGGTGTATTTTTTCACCTGTGCTTACCAGCAAACAACATGACTGCTGCACTACTTGGTGGCCACTGCTTTGCTGCCCAGGAAGGGGAGTCCCAGTGCCCACCTTCCTCTGGCTCTGCTCCTTTAACAGGCTTGATCCCAGTACAGAAGTGCCTTTGAGAACTGCTTTTTCAAGCTGTACATACAGTGTGTATATGGTAACCAGTACCTACATCTACTCTGACACTATCAGATTTAGTTGTGATGTAGGTTTTGTAAACCATTTCCAGTACTTTGCTTGTCAAGGGGTCCATGGGCTGGAGGCATGGAGAAGCTGGGGGATCTGCTTGACACAATGTAGAGGCACCTTGAGCTGTCAGATGAGGGCTGTCACTGCCTCCTGCTGCTATTAAGGGCTCAGTGCCCTTGGTGTAGTGTCTCTGTGTTAGGGGGCAAATTTTTGGCCTTGGGACCACAAAACATGAAATCTTACATCTCTCCAGAATTCTGGTCCTGGCTTTGGTGAGAAAGGTGGGCACTGAAACTAAGGCAAAACCTTCCAAAGTGAGACCGTGTTTGAGTTTTATTCCAGGTTTGTTCCTGCTCTGTTCCTTCCTGTGTGGGGCACAGCAAGTATCTGATCATGAGGTCAGGGCCTCTGTACTCATGGGTCTGTAATGTGCTGGAGCTCTGTGTCTAGAGCAGAAGTTTTTTTATTACCTTGAGATCAAGACTGAATCTCAATTTCCAGCTCTCCGAGAATGTTGCTACATTGCTGGCTATTGAAATTCAGGTGCTGCACAATGACGAAATACAGTCTGGATGGAAGCAACTTGTGCAGCACACTCTGCTCCTGCAGACAAACTGCATTTTGGGGGCAGATGAGCAATGGTGAGGAATGGAGTGGCTGGGCTAGAGCTTAGGGGCAAGTTGCAAGTCTTGTTACAAAACAAGAGGTAAGAGGTAGAAGGTTTATAATTAGCAGGCAGATCACCTTTAGGCTTTGGAGGTTGTGTGCTCCTGGGGTTTCACCCAGCATGGACCAAGCATGGTGAGATATATCAAATGGTGCTTTCTTCCTTTTGAATCTGTGCTCCATCTTTCCACTCAGATTCCCAATGGGCTTTCCAACTGCTTGGTTAGCCCCAAGGTCTAATTACCACCCCCAGAGACTGGTATGTATCAGATTGTTTGTCTTTAGGGGAAGGAAGGGTCTTGCACAAGAACATAGAAATCCATTACAGAAGCAGGAACAAAAATCAAGTTCTGTCCCAGTGCTACTAAACTGTAAACTCCGCTTCTAATCTGATGGTATGGAAAGGCCATACTGTGTGTTCTCTCGGCTCTTGCCTATGCTTCTCCCTACAGCTCTGACTGAACTCTTGAATCTCAATTTCCTGCTCTAAACCACCAAACCAACTTTTCCATTCTTCTGAACCGACTGTAGAGCCTAGAAATCCTTTTTGGAGCTGCCTGATTTACCCAGTAGCTAGACTGCCTCAAATGTATTGTCATTGTCCATGCATCACTGTCAAGCTTAGACTTCCAGTCCTGCTCCATGGCAAACATTGAATAACCCTCCTCAGAAACATCATCTCCAAAATATATGGCAGGATGGAGACAGCCATTTCTGTTTGTTGTCTTCTAGGACTAACTAATTGTTGCATTACACTGTCATCCAGCATTCCACTTACCTCCTCATATCAGACCCTCATATCCATGTTTCAGTTACATTCTTGGCTTATGATAAAATACAGTGTGACCAGAAATAAATTTGGGATGCTTCTTGCCCTGCTTTGTCTCAGAGGCAGTGTTGTGAGGTGATCATAAATGAAAAGGAATGAGGAAAGAAATGCTGATGCTCTGTGCAGAGGGATGAGAGGCAGGTACACAATGACTAATGAAGTAAAACTGGAAGGATTTGCATAGAGAGACTGTGTTCGTTTTACAGGACATCTTATCCATCTTTCTCAATCCAGACCTACTGCTTCGGCGCTACCTGTAGTATGCCAGCTGGCAGGAGGAAGCAAAGGAGTCAATGCCATCTCTGAGCTCCCTGGTCCCCTAAGCAAGGCAAGAAAGGGCAGGTGACATCCATCTCACAGACATGGAGCAAGACTGGCAGCAAAGAGAATGCTGCTAACATCTGAACTGCTCCCACTCTCAGCCCTGAGCTTCAGGGAACGGGCCGGGTTATAAGGGATGCAGCACAAGGGATGATGATGTGCCTGGAGGACACATTGTGCCCGAAAGCCCAGCATTGCAGTCATGTCCTTTAATGGACAGGTTTCTCCTAATACGTAGAGCAGCATTGCTTTTTTCTGAAATGTGTTCTAATAAGTAGCGCTGGGCTCTCTTAAGAGCCATCATGAGCTGGCTGTGGTCTCAGAGTCTGTGTGTGTGCAAAGGAGTGAGCAAATATACAGCATATGCAGACTGGTGGTGGTGGGAATATCTGGGCACTACAGCCTGTCCCTGGGTCAGTGGGGGGAACGTGGTTCCTGGGTGACCATCTCTGTGTTTGATTGCAGGGAATATTGAATACAGCTGCCCGGCCACCAATGAATGTGAGATCACGAAACGGAGGCGCAAGTCCTGTCAGGCCTGTCGCTTCATGAAATGCCTCAAAGTGGGGATGCTAAAAGAAGGTAAGACAGAGTCAGACTGAGAATTGTTCTCTGTCCCAACAGCACCTGGGACTCCAGGCCTTGCAGGATCTCCTAGGCTAACTACACACTTGCCCTCTCTGACTTTCCAAAGGTATCTTTTTACAGGTTTTGTAAAACAGTCAGGATGGGCAAATCCAGTGACAAATAGGGCAGTCCAGAGAGGCGAGCGGTTCTAGTCAGCACCCTCATACCCTCATGCTAGAATATTACTTCTAGCACTTGCAAATCTGACAAATAACTGGAAACTAGCTGTACCAGACTGTTTCCTTTCCCAAAGGAACCCCAGGCTAGAGGGTGTTGCTGTTCTTGCCCCCCAGGTCATTTTGCAGTGTTGGGGAGGACAGGCTCTTGTGTGGTCATGACTGGGTTGGCTAGGCTTCATAAGGGAAGGATGGAGTTAATGCAGAGCTATGGCACAGTGTGCAAAGGAAGTTGGCCATATTAGCACTCAGGAGACTTTCTGAAAATGGTGGGTAGCACAGGTTTGTCTGGGAGCTGTGGGTCCCCTGGCCTGCATGCTCAACCTGCATTGTGCTCAGCCTATTGATCTGTTCAGCGCTCTCTGAGCAGTGTTCAGCTTCTCTCCTGTGCTGCTTTTCCTTCCCCCACCCCCATCTCCAATCCTTGTCCATTCAAGGTGAACCACAGGGAATTCAGTGGCAATTAAACACATTCTTATGGATTGACTTTAAAGCTTTGTTTCCCTTGGGTCCCTCTGGGAGAGGCAGTGAGGGGAAGAGGGGGAAGGAAGGAGAAGCGTTGCGTGTAACCCTCTGCATTGCTGTACCTGACAGAGCGTGGTCCCCTCAATTTAACCACAAGGAACAGCAGCTGGCTGTGGTCTGCACAAGTCCTGTATGCTGGAGCCAAGATGCTGGGAGGCAGCTTGCTTCCAGGTCATACTGTCAGAGCAACTGGTGATGAATTGTGCAATGTCACTTGAGCGTGTATTGCTTTGCACTAGGGCTCTCTCATTTCTTGAGAAACAAGTTGATGGCAGACAGTGTTGTTAAGAATGTAGATTAGATGTTAAACCCTGTTCTGTTCCTTGATGGATGTGTAGTTTCTGTGGTTAAATATCTTCCTGCTAGAGCACACCAGTTACCAAGGGGAGGAGATGCAGACTTGTGTAGTCTGGCCCTCCCTGACCCAGGTGTAGAGATGGTAGAGTCAGAGAATCTTAATCCACTGCTGGGAGGGAGGCACCTACTTTTGGAGTTAGAGAGGGACCACTGGAAACTTGCTTATCTGCATGTGGTAGTTTGGGGAGGGGATACATCCTTTTACCCGCGTGCCAATCCACACAAGTGACACTGGCTTTAGTGGGAGCACAGATTGGTAATGCACTCTAGCCTGCTCATATGAATCCCATAAAACAACCTTAAAAGCCTGATGTGGCTCCAGTCACTCTGCAGAGCAGCAGCATGGGTCCGGGTTTGCTGGCTGCCTGAATCTGTGCTGCCCTGCGTCCAAGCAGTTGAGCTTCTCGGAGCTGGCAGCCAGGGAAGCAGAGTCACAGGAGCTGGCGCTGGTGTGTCTGACTGTGTGGCCAGGACATTCTCTGCTTCCAGTTCTGGGATTTTGATGCAGTCTAGAGCAGGGTCCTGTGAAGAGTTTTGTGGCTTAGACTCCAAGTTGTGTGAAAACAGTTAACTCCTTCCAGACCAGAGTTAGGCTGGCAAGCAATGTAAGTTCACTCACACGATGCTGTGCCTGAACTCCTGAGCCCTGTGGGATACTACTCATGGCAAACTGAAATTTGACTCTAAGGCTGCTTTTGCGCTGAAGTGTATTTAGTTATTCATATAGGGATTGATTTGGCATCATTAAAGCCACTGGGGAAGGGTGGTTTGCTATTGATATTAGTGTATCTGTGATCCTGCCCATAATATTTAGAGCTGTGGAATATACAGTGTAAAGATTTATTGATAGTAATGGGATGCAAGAACACATGACAATATCAAGAAAAGCAGAGGAGACTACACTAGCAATCTGCAGATAGGACTCCTGTGTTCTAACACAGAGTGGTCAAGTGATGTTGGGCAGGCATCTTTTTTTCTCTTTATTTTGCTCAATTTCCAGAGCTGAGAAATAAGGGTCATACTGCTTTGCTTTGCAAAAGGATTGTGAGGACTGATTAGTTAACTTTATGTGAAGCCTGGTGAAAGCACAAACTATTAGTATACAGAATTCAATCAATACACATCTTTAAAAGCTAAATCCAAAAAGGGACAAAAATGGTTTTACAGTCTTTGGTCTCCACAGAGCCAGGAGTTTCTGGAAAGAACAAATCCATAATTGTTTGACTTGCTCAAAAATGCAGAATCGACAAGGGATTTTGGATTAGAAAAGGTTCATTGGTCTTTTCCATCTCTGATCTGTCATCCTATTAGCTCATCCATCCCTTTTCTCTGCCAGGGCAGGAGTGTTCCCAGCTGTACGTTTCTAGTAGTTTAACTGTTTTTAAAAATCCTTGATGTCTTGGTTTCCCCAGAGGGCCTACTCTTCAGTCTCCAAGGACTCATTAGGATAAGATGTGTCTTGATACTTGAGCTACGATTTTTTTCCTTTCAGTAGTTCCCCCTCCTACTTTACCTCAGTATACCTCTCTCTTCTTGCTGGGGTTCATCCATGGCAGAAGGTTGCAAAGCCAGGTTCTTTCTCCTGCTTGATCACCAGGAGTTTGAAGAAGAATTGTCTTGTGATTAAAGGCAAGATCGAGAAGACAGTTCTTCTCTTGACAGGTTTCTCCTTGATGTCCTTGGCACTGCGCTGGTAACTTAGTAGGAATATTTCTGAGTGAAGAAACTGTCCTTCCTCTGAAGAACAGTATGATATTCCATTAGTGACTAATTAAGGGGTTCATGATTTCTTTTTTTTCTTTTCATTTTCCTGGTTATTGTTGACATACATGATGTACATACCACCTCCTGCCTTCTGGACATGTGGCTTGAGCCTCTTCTTCAGGCAGAGGACACCGGTATTCAAAGATGGCAAAAACAGCTAACCATGACTTCAAGCTTCTGCCTTACTCTTGAAATGCTCAGCTTGATGCTGCAGGAGAGACTTAAGCCTTCCCCTTGGGGAGTGCATATGAGGGTCACCAGGCATCTTCTCTCCTCCCTACATGGGCTGCAGCTAGGCGAACAGCTGTGCATGTAGCCCTTTAAGGTCTGGGGAGACTGCCCTAACACAGAAGTGCAGGTTATTCAGGCAATGCTGAGTGAATGAGGATCAGGGCAGGAAGAGAGCCAGTGGAGCAATCAATAGGTGTCTCAAATATCCAGGCCACTTTCTTTAAGAGAGTTCTGATCAATGCATTGCAACGAGGGAACTGCACGGACACCAGAGCTTTGCTGTCTCAGGTTCTCCTGGCGTGACGCTGCAGGGCAGGCGAGACTTGCTGGGGAAAGTGGCAGGCAGAAAGCTCTGCCCACGGAGCCCAACTGGCTCAGATGTCTGAAGTGTTGGCCTGTCTGGCTGCCTGTCTCTCACTTTCCCCTTCCATCTGGAGTGTGCCCCCAGAGAGCATTAATTAGCCCCTTACTAGCAGGCTCAGATAGGAAGCTGCTGAATCTGGAGTCCAGGATTCCAGCAGACTCCAGTCCCAGCGCCCCTGTGGAGAGGCACCATCCCCAGAAAACTTGCGCTCTGCTGCTCTTGGCCTTGCTGAAGCACCAGCCTGTAGGCAGCAGGAGATGGAGCATCTTCACAGCTTCTTCCAGAAGTGCATACCCCCTGCTCTGCAAAAATCAGGGAAACCTGGGCAACGTGTGATACTGCTGACCCCAAATGGAGAACATGATATCTACATACATGCCTAGCCAGTGGGGATGACCAGTGAAGGAAAACGTGCCCTGAAACTTGCAGAGGAGAAGCATTGCTCAGAGCTGGGCATCCCTGTCTTTCGCCACCCCGTTGCCTCTCTGCTCCCAGCACTGTCTGTCTTGTGCCCACAATGACCAAAGTGTAGCTCTTCAATTCTGGGCTCTACAAAGTAGATCTAGATCTCTCTGACTCTCTAGCATGATGGATGGAGAAATTTCAGCCGTTTGGCAGGTCTCTTTTAAAACCTCAATATACCTTGTCAGTTTTGGGGAGAATATACCCTTGCCATTCACGCTCTAGCCACCCATGGCCTTTCTGTTCTACAGCAATTTGTTTGTCTTCAAGAGGTAGATGTAATTTCAGATGACACATGGCTTGTGTAAGTGGGCTCAGAGGTTTGATTTTGGGCATTGGGTGGTTAAACATGACCTCACAGCGTTGCCCTCCACACCTCTGCTGCCTCTCTGAATTCACAATCCTGTGTGTCACCTTGCAGAATGGCACTGTGATGAGGACAGTGATGTCCATCCTTCTCTGTGCGTCAGTGTGGTGAGTTGACCTTGGCTGGCCATCAAGTGCCCACCAAGTTGCTCTCTCACTCCCCCTCCTCAGGAGGACAGGGAGAGAAAATATGATGAAAAAGCTTGCGGGTCAAGATAACAACAGGGAGATCACTCAGCAATTACTGTCAAGGGCAGAACTTGACTTGGGGAAAATGAGTTTAACTTATTGCAAGTTAATAAGAGAGTAGGATATTGAGAAATAAAAACAAAAGTAAAACCACCTTCCTCCCACTTCTGCTTCTTCCCAGACTCAACTCAGTCATGACATTCACCTCCTCCCCCCTGAGCAGTGTAGGCAGATAAGGACTGGGAGTTTGTGGTTGGTTCATAACACTTTGTCTCTGCTGCTCTTTCCTCCTCATTCTGTTCTCCTGCTCCAGCATGAGGTCCCTCCCATGGGATACAGTCCTTCATGAACTTCTCCAATGTGAGTCCTTCCCATAGCCTGTAGTTCTTCAAGAATAGCTCCAGCATGGTTCCTTTCTACAGGTGTCATGGTTTAGGTTTAACCCCAGCCAGCAACTAAGCATCACGCAGCTGCTCACTCACTCATGCACCCTGCAGTGGCATGGTGGAGAGAATCAGGAAAAAAGTAAAACTTGTGGGCTGAAATAAAGACAGTTTAATAGGACAAAAAGGAATAAAATAATAATAACAATAATAATAATTAAAAAATGACAATAATAATAATAAAAGAATTGGAATATACAAAACAAGTGATGCACAATGGAATTGCTCACCACTCGCCAACCGACGCCCAGTTAGTTCCTGAGCAGCGATCTGCCCCCCACCCCAGCCAACTCCCCACAGTTTATATAGTAGGCATGACGTCCCATGGTATGGAATACCCCTTTGGCCAGTTTGGGTCAGCTGCCCTGGCTGTGTCCCCTTCCAATTTGTGCCCCTCCAGCCTTCTTGCTGGCTGTGCATGAGAAGCTGAAAAATACTTGACTCAGTATAAACACTACTTAGCAACAACAAAAAACATCAGTGTGTTATCAACATTATTCTCATACTAAATCCAAAACTTAACACTATACCAGCTACTAGAAAGAAAATTAACTCCATCCCAGCTGAAACCAGGACAAAACGGTACAGTCCTTCAGGAACAAACTGCTCCAGTGTGGGTCCCCCACAGGCCACAGTTCCTGCCAGAAAACCTGCTGCTGCATGGACTCCTCTCCCCAGGCCACAGCTCCTACCAGGAGCTTGCTCTGGCATGGACTTTCCACAAGCTGCAGATTACTTCAGGGCATGTCCACCTGCTCCTGTGTGGGGTCCTCCATGGGCTGCAGGGTGGATATCTGCACTACTGTGGTCTTCCATGGGCTGCAGGGGGACAACTTGCTTCACCATGGTCTTCACCACAGGCTGCAGGGGAATCTCTGCTCCGGTGCCTGGAGCACCTCCTCCCCTTCCTTCTTCTGTGACCTCAGTATCTGCAGGGCTGTTTCTCTTGCATTTTCTCACTCCTCTTTCACAGCTGCTGCACAGTGTTTTTTACCCTTTCTTGAATATGTTATCAGAGAGGCATCACCAGCATCACTGATGGGCTTAGCTTTGGCCAGCGGTGGGTCCATTTTGGAGCCATCTGGAGCTGGCTCTGTTTGACATGGGGGCAGTGTATGGTGTCTTCTCACAGAAGCCATCCCTGCAGCTCTCCACTACAAAAACCTTGTCACGTAAACCCAGGACAGTCAGTTCATGAAAGGGAGATGTTCTGAGATCATGGGAAGAGGGATGGAGATAACAGGTGAGGTACAATGGAACATCAAGGCCTCTTATTACAGAGCTCGTCTTTGGGTGGAAATGACAGACAGGCAAGCGGAGGAGAGTCAATACTGGACATACCAAACTATACCACATCAAACGGAGCAGACTGGCTTTTGTCTGGGCATTTGGTCCTTTACTGTTGTGGAAGCCCTGCAGAATTTTTTCTTCAATGGATTCCCACTTGTATTGTTTCTAAAGCTGTGTTGTTCCCTGTTCTGTGCTGGCACATCTGCAGAGACCCAGATGGAGCACAGACAGTTCTGAAAAGGAAGTAAAGCTGGATCACTAATGCTTTAATGAAATGCACTCATGTGTCACATCAGAGAGTGACAAACCAAATAGCAAAGAAAATAACTGCCTAAAAAAATCCCATCTAGGCATTGAGAAGTCACCCATTATTCCACCAGTCTTTGAGTCTTGTTTTCCTTCTTAATAGGAATAATGTGTATTATGTTGCTGAAGATTGGTTGTCTCCTGCTCCTTGCCAGTGCTGAGACTTGTCTCCTTAGAGTCCTGCTCATGACTGAGGCCTAAGTGCAACTTTCTGAGATGTGTGCGTGGCTTCTGCCCAGTTTCTTGCAGACGTCGCTGGTTGGCTGCCAAGAAAGAGGGCAAAGACTGAAAGGGCCCTGGGGATGTGTCCTGTGGTAGACCAGGTATACCTTATTTCAGAAAGTAGAAGGTATTTCTGGAGTCCCCCAGATCTACATACATTTATTCTGATAAAAGCAGGAGTGGGAATTCCCACGATAGGAAACCTGCCCTGTACGAGGTGCTTTGCCCCACTCTGAATGTCTCTGAAGGCAAGTTGTCCTCTGGCCTAGCCTCCTGGCTCTCGGAAGTCACCCAGCAGCTATTTCTTGTGTGGTGAAGGTGAAGTCTACAAATGCAAGGAAGGAAGGCAGAGGAAGGTAGTCTTGATCTGGATGCAGAAAAGGGAGGCTCTTTAACAGCAAGAGAGAGGTTAGGCAATTATCCAAGAAAGGCATATGATTTATTTTATCTACATGACTCCATCTTTTCCCATAAGTGTATTTGCTGTGGTGTAGTAATCCCAGGTACAACCATTCCTTTCCTAGGCTTTGCTCCTAATGCATTTCCATAAGAAATGCTAGAGAACATGTTAAAATTCAACAGGACACCCAAATTCTTTGTTACAAATCCCCTAAGCTCTTGGACTCCTATCTGTCTAATTTCTGATGTAGTAATTGCCGGAAGGTGTGGATACTGACACTGCAGGGCTAGGTGGTGAAATATGAATGAGAAGTGAACAGAGGAGAGCCACAAAGTTTCTTCAGCTCATCTTCCTCTTAATTGTTCCCCTTTCCCTCCTGTCCCCAGTGTCTTTGGGAATACCCTGCCTCCCAGGAATTTGCAACAACCTGATAACCCTTGTGCTGCCTAAGTGCCTGCATCTCTGTGAGTGGTGGATGTGGTCCCCGCTTCAGAGATGGTGAGCCTGTAATCTCCAGATTTCAGAAGTGGCTGTCTCTTAAATCCATGTTCCTCCTGTTCAAGACCCTGGCTGATTAGGAAGCCCTGTAGCCAGTAGAACTTTCCTAGTGTTTACTCCTAACTCTGCTGTTTCCCTTACCAGCTGCAGCCAGTGGCTGATGTCGTAAATGTTTCCCAATGGGCTTCCCTGGGCAGGCCTGGCTCTGTGATGTTATAAATTGAGTACAGTCATCTAGTATCTAAACAAGGGATTCCAAGCACTGGCAATCTCAAACTACTTCCGCTTAGTAACTTTGCCTTCATCCTTCACTAAAATTCAAATAACTGAATCAACAGCAGAGCTCCTTTTCAGCAACATAACCAAATGGGGGGTGTTTCATTTCTGTTTCCAAGTGAAAGAATCTTTCAATGGAGCAAAGTGTTTCCAGCAACCTCTCCCTCCTGCTCCCATCTCTGCTTCCAGACCATGTGTTCTCAAGAAGATATTTGATTTCAGTGAAAGCTCAGCTGACATCCCTGCAATATGCTCGGGTTCTTGCTTTGTGCTTCCTGGGAAGGATGAGGGCTCCTCCGGGGATTCTGGGTAATTGGGTTAGTGGCCAGCTCATGTCAGGAAATTAAAAGGCAGCCCCGATCAGGTTGCTGCTGCATGCTTTTTAATGGCTTTGTATTTATAGAGTATTCTGCCTCCAGCCGGTGCCAGAAATACCGCTATTGGAGGCATCCAAATGAAAAAAGAGAATGAAAAATGATTTTTCTTTCTCTAAAATACCCCTGTGTTTAAAAACAGACAGGCAACCCCCTGTCCTTTGAAACAGGATCTCCAGGTGCAGTGAGTGGCATTTTGATGTCTATATCATCCACACCCAACTACTTTCCAAGGCATGAAATGAGCATTTGCAATGCGGCTGGAGCTGGGCTGGGTGATGGTGTGATACAGAGCATGTGCTGCCTTTGGCAGTGTGGTGGTGATTCTCCAAAGAGGAGGCTTGCAGTGGATGGGCTGTCCGCAAAGTGCACGTTGGGCTGATGGCACTTTGTATCTGTTTTCTGACTGTAAGACTGGTGCATCCAGGACCCTCTTCACACCTTCTGCCATATCCAGTGGATTATGAATCTGTTTAGTTTGGTTCCTCCCATTCATTCTGAATTATTAATCTGCCTAGGTTCTTGCCATACCTAACGAAATCTCCATTCTATCAAACGTGAAGTCCAGGCTCAATCAATGTACATCTGTGTGGGTTCAGAGAGGCATCAACTCTACACAGGTTTATGACAAACACTTGGTGCATTCTGTCACCAGAAATTGTGCTTAGTGCTCTTATAACATGTATAGAAAAGAGGAAGGTGATGAAAGCTGCAACCATCCAGTGATGTTTAGACCCCAACCATTGTGCTACAAGCTCTTAGGCAGTTCTGACAAAATGGTAGGTAAGATCCTCTGAAGTGAGCAAGAGTGGGGTGGGACTGAATGTATGTCCCACTGCTTTACAGTAACTTAAGGCATGTGTATCAATATTTTCACAGCCTCTGGTAACCCGTGTTCACCAGTGACTCAGCTCTGCCAAGATTCTCAGTCCCTTCCCCTGACTCACCTTTGAAGACTGTGCCAGCCCTGGGGCTGCAGGGTATCCTGAGAGGGTCTTTACTCAGAATTGCCTGGCACAGCTGTTCTAATTTAAGAATTAAATAATAAGTGGACACTAGTTCTTAGTGTTGGAAAAGCCACTGCTGAGGTGAGGACTTCAGGAGAGACTTCAAGGCTGCAAGGCCCAAGCAGAGGTGCTCTAAGAGGCTGGCCAAGGCAGCAGCACCCTGTGTTGGTGGGTCTAACTCCCTCACCTCTGTGGATCTCCGTCACAAGTGGGCTTCTCTCCCTGCAGTGGTGGGGGCCTCTCCATTGTGTCACGTATCTAAAAATTTGGTTCTTGATCCATGCTTGTGCTGCTCTACCTGTTCCAAAAGGCTCATAGACTCTACCTAACTAGACTAAGACAGAAAATTGGGCTAGAGAAAGCATTGGTTTGACCCTGCAGGGGTTCCCTTGGTAGTCAATAGGGAGAAATATCTGTCATCACTCCTCCTCAGGTAAGTGTCTGGCCAGTGAGATAAATGTGGAGGTGCCTGCTTCTCTCTGTTGCTGGTCAAGGGAGCCCAGACATGCAGAAGGGAGCTATCAAAGCCTAAAGTAGGGTGAGTTAAACCACACCCAGGGCTGCAGGTTCCTCTAGGCAGCAAACACCCCTTTGGGGATTTAGCTCTGAGCACTACCACTTGAAAGGTCAGCGAGGCTGGGGCTTTGTCATCTTTTAGGTCCTCTTGTGAAAGGCATCCATGGTCTTCTCCTGGCAGGCATGTGCCTGCAACTGTTCCTTTCACACAGTGCCCCTCAGCCTGCTGTTATGCAGGCATTGCTGCCACGGGTAACCAATATTGGGTAGCCAATAGAGCTGCTGTCCTGCTTCAGGCTGTTTAGAGGGTTGGGAAGGGAGGCAAAGGAGAACACGTGCATGGACCACAAACACAGGGTGAGTGTGTGGGTGTGGGGGCTATTACAGAGAGCTGAACAAGGTACTGAGGTATTCTTTATTCCCATCTGCCCTTGAAACCCTTGTTAATTCCTGACTTTTCAGGGTGATTGGGGGTCAAGGTGAGAGGGGCTCAGCATGGGAAGGAAGCTGTACATTTGAGAGACAGCAATGGCTAATGCTGCAGAGACGCCTCTGCAGAGCTGGCAGTCATGCAGCTGGCACTAGCAGAGAAGGGTTGGTTTGCAAGCTGTGTGGGTTACACCAGATCCTGTATGCTTCGGACAATCACCTGGGACATGCTGCTTGTGTTTCTGTGTCTGAGGAGCGAGGACGCCTTGTGTCACTGCTCCAAGGCAAGTGACAGCCTCTGGTACCAGGTATCATCAGGCATCACAGGGCTAACCTGTGTCCAGGGACTCTTTAGCCAGACAGTCAGCAAAGGAACTTTCCTACACAGCTAACATATCCCTGAAAATATCAAAGGTGGAGCAGGCTGCAACATCCTACTTGAAATGATCTAATATCTCTGTAGGCCCTTGTAACACAGGAGATGGATTTTTCAACTCCACTGCCTCGCGCCCCAGGTTGGTATCCCACCCTCCCATTGCAAGTGTCATTCCCAGGCTCGCTGACCTGCACCATGCTAGTCACTGGGTTTTTCTGACCATGCTGACCTGTGACCCTCAAGTTGCTTTCCTGTGTTTCAAATTAGTTGGGTAATTGCACCAGTCATCTACCAAGAGATTTTCCAGGGGCTGGCCTCTTTTTGCAGCAGTATAAAACCTAATGGTATAAAGGAGTCTTTTCCCCTTCCCATGCTGGAATCTCAGAGTAACAAAAGAGAACCTAGTCAGGTTGCAGCCTCTCCACTCTCATTAGATAGAGATGCCTTTCCCTATAGTCTATTTCTTTCCCCATCTTGGCAAGCCTAACTTTTATGGTCATCGCTGCTCTCTGTTTCCTTGATAGGCCTCCTCCTGGCTCACTCATCCCATCGCCACATCCTGTTGTCTCTCCTGAAGTTCAGAGCAAAAAGGGAGAGGGAAATTCTGTAGGAGACACCCTGGGCACAACCCTTCTCCCTTCCTTTCTTCTCTACTCTTAGCCTATGCCTTCCAGCTTCCTTGGGCAGTGCCAATCCATGTACTTTAGACTGCAGCTCCTGGGGACAGGGGCATCTCTGTTAGCTACAGAGCACCACCCCAGCTGGGAGACCACCCCTGGGAGAGCAAGCAGGTTGCATTGATGCAGAAATCGCAGCTCAAGGATTAGGTGGGCAGTGAGCACAGGACCCGGCTGGTGTATCGGGGAAGCTCAGCAAAAGCAGCCCCGTGAGCATTGCTCCCTGGCCAGCACTTGCCCTGTGTTCCCTTTGGTTGTGTCCTCCTTGGTCTAGACGCATATTGTACCGTGCAAACCCTGTAGCTTGGCTCCTCCGTTAGCTCTTTTGGCAAGATAGATCTTTCTGTTCCTATCAATTCATGGGCATGTGATTGGACTCGATGGAAAGTGAGGTGAGGCTAGTAATTTGACACGACAGCTGATACTGGGCCTAGACTGCATTTCCCACTGGCCAGGGCTTAGCTTCACAGAGCTTTTAGGAGTATTTTTAGTCCCCAGAAAATAAAACAGAAACTAAACCTGACTGTGTGCTGTCGCCTCTGCGTACTTGGCTATTTTTACTTCCGACAGGCTCGGCCTGGGTCCAGCTTTAAAAAAAGCTGGAATTATTTTACTTCCATTAAGAAAAAAAGCCCAAAGCCTGATGTTATCAAGTCAGCAAGGGGACATCTGATCCCAAAGTTGTCGGGCAGACGTCTCTCCGAGGGACATGTCAGAGAAATGCAGGGAGCTTGAACAGATCAGCAGATCAGCTCTCCCACTGCAGAGGCCTGGTGCTGGCACAGACCTCTCTGCAAGAGCGCTTGGAACACGAGTGGCACCCACAGGATGCTTAGAAAACTGACATCCCTACCCCAGGCAGGATGCTGAGCCGAAAAGTCCTGCCCAACTCCTGGCCCTGCCCTCCTCCCTGCTAGGTCAGAGGGGGGTCAGGCAGGCTGGGGAGCTGAGAGCATGCTGCCGGTGAGCTGGGACACAATCCCTATGGTGGACACCGGGGTGAGCTCCACACCTAGGTCAGACGGGTGCCAGGACTCTTACTCAGGATCCCTCAAAAGATAGCAAGATTCAATGAACAGCAGTGCTTCCTTGCAACACAGGGGAGTGGGAGGAGAGGGGATGTTTCCAGCACAGATAGCCTTCATTTGTGAAGAAGCAGGTGCCAGAAAGGTAAGTTATCAAGGGGTGGTACCTCCCAAACTTTGCCCTATACTGTTGCATCTCACATAGTATATGTAAACCCTCCCTTCTGTACTGCTCTAGCAGCCCCTCCTTGCTGATACTGTCAAGAAAAGGGGTCCAGGAATGCTATGGTGGTGACAGTTTTGTAGGACGAGTGCCTTCTCTCCTGGGAACTGGCCAGTTGTGATCCATGTGAGAAATAGGTTTGTGCAGGAGCCGGAAGGCAACTGCTTTTTCTTGCTGCTGTCTTATTGTCAGAGTGGCACCAAATCCTATGTAAGGGTCTTCAGTACAGACCAGCTGCATCTTGTAAGTGGCTGCTGCACCTTGTAGTTAAAGCTCAGGTGGCTGCATGTTTGGTGTGAAGTCCGCCCTTAGGATTACAGTGTATGTACCACTCACCCTTGCTCCAGCCCTCTCATCTCCCTTCTTGCACTGTCTCACTTCCACTCATATCTCATTTTACATCTCCCTCCATTTCTTCTCTGCTCAGTACTTTCCTTCATGCTGCTTCTCTGAGCTTACCCACTGCACCTCCCCACTCCATTTTAATGTCCTTTAGTGTCCCTTTCAGAGCTGCATTGTAACCAGCCTGCCTATCTTAAAATCAACCACTGAGGCAATGAAAGTATAACAGCAGGCATTAACAAGCCACCTGAATACCACGACTCAGTACCAGGTCCTGATATTTGGTCATGCCCTTTCCTTCCATCTAGATATGACCCATTAGGCTGTCAGATCTTTGGGGAAGGGATTTTGCCATGATGCTTGTGTCTGGAGTGTCACAGTCAGGGACTCGGGGTTGAAATGCTTGTGTTTGCTGTAGCACCTGCAGGTCACTGCACTCAGCAGCTGGTGCTGGGATGTGCTATGTAGGGGTCAGCCTATCCACCAGCTCTGCGGCTGGAGCGATGACAACAGGATAGAATAGTGGCTCTGCAAATGCTGATTGAAAACATTTGCCTCAAGGAGTGTCGCACAGGATGGGGAACAAGAGGAGGACAAACACTTGTTCAAAATTAACGAGCCAAAGTCCTTGGGCAAACAGACCTCTATCTGCTCAGTGAGGGAAGGAGGGATGGAGGGTAAATCTCTCTGCGTCTCTCTTATCTTTTTTTAATGCACTTAAGTCCTTTGTGTCCTTATAATCTGATTGAGGGTCCCTAGCACAGCTGCAACCCGTGCAGCCATCCGTCTGCCAAGCACTGGAGTATGGCATGCTTCTCCTTGGGAGAAGGAAACGAGCTCCTTCCCCCATTTCCTCCCTATCCCTCCTAGTGCCCCCTCTCTGCTGCTTATCAAACTGCATGGCAAAAGCATCCTGAGGGCTGTGTGTTGGTTTCTCCTGGGCTGAGAATGGCGTCTCCCTGCACCAATGACATTCTGCTCACTGGCGTGAGGGAATGGGCCCCACTATGACCCTTCTTCTGTGAGGGTCTTAGGGAGCTGTGATTCAGGCCTGAAGTCCTGCAGCCTGTTCTGGATTCCTCCATAATCTTTGAACAGTGTATTCCCGACCCTTTTAATTTTCACACCTGGTTACTTGGTTTACTGGCAGTTCCTGAAATTTGTGTCTCTCCCTCTTCTCCTGGCTTATAGGTAGGTGTCATGCATTCAGCAGAGTCTGGAACAGATGTCTTCTTTCTTAGGAAACCAGGGCACATTTATTGAAGGGAAAGAAATCATAGATGGAAAGGAAAGTTTCCTACTTCATGCAGGACTTTATTAGTGCTGTTCCTCGTGGATCTCCCTAGATAATCTCGTTTGGGATTCCCTGGCTGCCCTTTCTGAAATCACTCTGTGGAACGTGTTGGCGCTCCCAGGAAGGAGTCTTGCCCACAGGCTATCTGCTGCTGTGAATGGAGGTAAAAGAAGCAATGGGCAACATTTTCAGAAACAGTACCATGTAATGGAGGAGAAAGGTAGTACTTGTGCTTAGGGATGTCAGTGAATTCTCCACACAGAGTCAGAAATAGAAAATGGGGCAGGGGAAGGAAATTACTCAGTGTGATCTGAGTTCACGTATTCAGCTTCGTGTCTTTCTCTCCATCTTCAGTGTCTGCCATCCTCCCATAGCAGCCACTTGCAGCAGCATTTCCTTTGCTCTGGAGAGCTCCAGGCCTGCTCATTCCTGCTTCTCCTGCTCAATGGGAGCAGCAGGACTCTTAAAAGGAAGCAGCTATATAACATTAATAACATCATGCCTATGAGCCTCTGTCCCCACACACCATGGCTTACAGGTAATGCAACCTAGACCTCCATGTGGGTGTTGCTACTGCCAGAGAGATTTTGCTGTTAGACTGTATAACTGAGTGCTGTTGGCCTGGTTGGTGTTGGTTATTCTTGCTGTTGGGAGGCTGTTGGTACTGTCTGTCAGTCAAGCTGGTTTGGGTGCTGCAGCCATAAAGAGTATCAGGATCTAGATGTTGTGGCAAGTAATGGTTTCATGTGGTGCAAGTGGGGCTGGTGTGGTGGCATTGAAACGCACAAGTGACAGACATGTGCCTCTTTCTAGGGCAGAATATTTGTCAGCAGACTGCAGGTTTTTTCAGGTGTACAAGTTGTTCAAAAAGCATCACTTCAAAGTTGATTTGGAGTGTTTGCTTTTAGTTGTTTGTGTTTATGTAGTGGATTGATTGCAAAATATTAATGGCCCAATATGATTAGTAAGTGTATCACATAATTGGTTCCTGTGATCAGACTAGATAAACTTATGTGTTTTCCTAAGGAAGTACTTGTATAGTGTAAATTCAATTTTTTATTCTGTTTAAATGCTCCTACTTTTACCTTGAAAGATTTTTTTTTTTTTTGCAATAGCTGCTTCTCCCAGCAAGACTGAGTTACCCCAATTTCATAAGAACTGATTACCAGAGACCATATGGCTGGCCAGAAGTAACTGAGAATTGGATAAATATCTATGCCTTTTTTCATGATTTGTTTTTAACACTGTATTTTGTACTAATACAGCAGTTCAGCTGCTGGTCCTGGTCTATTGATGCTGCTATGGTTTTTTGCACAGTGACAGTAACTGGTGCTTCCCAGTCACTGGGAGCTGTTTTCAATGTGCTATTTGCAGTTTGATTCACTGTATTTTGAAAGAGCTGCAACAAATTCTTCAGTGTCTCCCTACTTCAGCTTTATCATTGCTTTATTGTAGTAGAGGTTGTTTCTATTTATTTGGGTTCTACTTTTATTACAGTTGCCTTACTTGATCAAGGGTGAAACATCTTTGTTGAATTGATAGTTCATAATCAATTTGCTATATGTCACTTTTTTCAAATATAAACAGTGAGAGATCACAGAACATTTAACTTCTCATTTTTAAGTACAATCTAAAAGCTTATTTTTATAACTGCAGGTTTGATTGGCATTTAAAGTCTTTCTTTTTAAAAGCAAGATCATCCAGAGGGCATTGAGGTCTGAAGCTTTTCATTTGCCCATCAGATTGATGGTGATTGAAGAGTTTGAATGGGTTAATTTCTGTCTTCATTAATGTTTTGAATAAAGTAAAGCTCACAGCAGCATGGTTAGAGCTGGAGGCAGTCTAGCTGGTATTATTGGGATTGCTGGGTTCAGCTGAGATCTCAAGTATTTGGGAGAGGGAAGCTCCCTGGAGTGTGGGGAACGTCTTACTTGGCAAATTTTAGCATCTGCTTGCCCAGGTTCCCTGTGGCACTTAGGAATCATGAGGATTTCTATTGTTTTACTTGCAGGTGTTCGTCTGGATCGAGTCCGTGGAGGCCGTCAGAAATACAAGAGGAGACTGGATTCTGAGAGTAGCACTTACCTGAGCTTACAGATCCCTCCCCCAGCTAAAAAGCCACGTATGTATTGGTCTTGAATTATGGTCCTCTGAGCAACCACTAAGTTTCTTTTTATTGGTCTCCCAAAACATAAAATGGAACGGTTGTCACTTCTGATTCCCATATCAGTCACCCAAATCAGCACTAGGATTATTTTTCTTATGAACCTAGTGCAGGGGTAGGTTAGGTATGCCTAAGGTACAGCCCAGGTGCTGTGTTCATTGTACCTAGGGTTAAATACCAGACCTTTTGTAGGAGATTATGTAAATCCATTTAGTGATATTCTGATCTTTTCCTGTAACCATGCTATGTTAACAAAACTAGTCCCATGCTGATTTCTCTCTTCCATACTACCCATTTCTCTAAACTTTTCTACATCCCACCAGCTGATTATTCGTGCCTCTTCCTCCCCTTGCTGGACCTATCTGAGACAATGGCTGACAACCTTACAGTAACTTCCTGCTTTTGTCATCCCTGTACAGAGCTGGTTTGGCATAGGCAGATCACTACAGCTTGTATAGCTGCAATAGTCTTCTGTTGTGACCAAAACCATTTCTGAGGTCCTATGGACTCTATAGTCATGTCTCGTCCCAGCAAGGTCCTTCTAGAAATGGCTGTTACGACACCTTATGTCATGTGAGATACAACAACTTCTCCTTTGAAATGTGCAGTGACTAAGATCGTCTCCCACTTGCTGGTCGCTGAGCCAGAGAAGATTTATGCCATGCCTGATCCAACCATGCCAGAGAGTGACATCAAAGCCCTGACAACCCTCTGTGACCTGGCAGACAGGGAACTGGTGGTGATCATTGGCTGGGCAAAGCACATCCCAGGTAAACAGGGGGAATTACAAGGGTGTAAGCATGAACAGCAAAGGGAGCTATTATTTATCACTGTGCTTATCAGTTTTGTCTTCAACCAGGATTTTTACATATAGTGATGGGTGGAAATTACTGTCACAGAAAACTGCTTGTGGTGGGCTCTCATTGGTAACAAACTCCAATATAGCCTATGGTATAGGTGCAAAAATTGATGATGGGGGGTGTGTGTGTGTCCTGAGATTACGCAGAAGGCCTTGAGATGATACGATAAAAGTTCTTGGTTTTACCTGGCATCGAGTGGTACTGCAAAAACGCTTGGGAAACAGCCCTTGGAATGGTACGGTGGACTTCAGTGATTTTGCACTGCATCAACATGACCTAGGTCTGTTGTGTTTGTAGATGAATAAGTGTTATGGCAGTGACTGGACTTTACTGCTAATGGCAAGGCAGGTAGCCACCCTCTCTGTAGTGGGCATTCTTGCCCAGACTCAGGAAAGCTTTTGTCATACTGGATTCATCACAGAACAAGTCCCTTTGGGATGGACATACTATTGTCAGTGAATCTCCAGGCTTCCATGCTGACAAATAACAACTTATGGGCAATGTGACCGGCCTCAGAAAGCTCACTGACTATATCCAATGAGTGCCTGTATGACTGAGTGATGTAGCAACTGTCTCACACCTGCAGGTAGGATGGACCCAGGCTGAAGGAGCAGCCATGGCCCTCAAGGGGGTTGTGGGGACAAAGATTTGGCCTGGCAAGGGAAAGTGCCTGGTCTCGGAAAGTGCCTGGTCTCTAGTTCCCCCCCGCCAAAAAAAGATAGATTGGATTTGGGTGTGGAGAAGGTTGGCCAGGGAAATTAGGGGATGTCCTTGGGGTTTATGTGGCTGCTTTCCAAAGACAGCTTCAGATGCTCAGTATGAACAGCTCAGTACAGCTATCTCTTGCCTTCTGTCCCCCTTCCTTGTGTCAGGAGAATATCTGAGACTCAGCCACAGTATTTAACCCATACTGCACGTTTTCTGTGTCTCCCACTGCATGGGTCTGTGTTCTTTTGCTTTGCTTCTTGGCTTTAAGCTCTTCCTTGTTTGGTGAGGCATCCTAGCATAAGTGATCAGACAGTTTAGTTCTCCCATGTATTTTGTTTCTCTTTGTAGCTCCTCTTTTTGCTTTTTGGTGGCTGCTTCGCTTTTTTCAGAGGGAGTATTTCCCCTGTGACTCAAGGGTTAGTGGTTTTCTTGGCTATATGGTATATGAACTGTTACGTGGTGGGACTATGAAGTCTGGAGAAACTTTTTCAGGACAGTGTTTCTGAGTAGAGGTTAATCTCAGTGGTGCCCTTCTTACACAAGAACTGCAGTATCTGCAGGGATTAGACCCATCACTAGTGCTGGAATCCATCTGGGGCTGATTCATCACAAGTGGGGTTACAGTGGCGATTAGGGAACTCAGCCTGGATTGCTCTACTAACCCAGTACTTGGGGTGTTAACAGGAATGGTTTTAATGCAATGCAATTAGCTGCTACGGCTGCCCAGTGAGGTGCCATTGTATGTTCTTCTAACCTTGGTTATTTCTGTTCGCACAGGGTGCCCTGCTGTAGTTTCCTAGCTTGCGGCTGTGGGATGAGCGTGGAATGCTCAGCTCTGAGTTCCTACAGAGTTTTTCAGTCTGCCATGGTGATATTATCCCAGAACAGGAGTATAGTAGAGACTACTCCTGCGCTGTGAAAGGGGTTCTTTCTCTCCTTTATGAAAGGCAGGACATACCTGCCATCATCTCAATTTTCTCTGTGTATTTTCCTTTCCTATCAAAGGCCCTGCAACACGATAACAGCCATCAGCCTGGCACAGTTCAGACCAGCAGCAGTATTATAACAGGACTGTGTGCACAGGAGAGAGCTCAGGGGTTGTTACACATAATAAAAGACAGTTCATAAAAATGGAACAAATACCCCACAGTTCTGAAACAAGTACGAAACATACTGAGTTAGGCAGCAAGGGGGCAGGGCAGGGCAGGGCCAGGAGCTGCCAGGTGTCTACATTATCCATGCCCAGTATTTCTGCCTTCCAAGGATTTTGAGCAAAACAGGACATTGCTTCCTGTGTGCATGAATTCTTGGACAGAGAGGGGTGGAGAAAGGAACAAAAGTCACATATTCCTGCCTTGTATTCGCACTGGAATTAGTAAAGAACAGTGTGACGTTGAAGTCATACCAACCCTTCAGGATCCCAGGTGTCAGCACAAACTTCTGCCCCACTGTGTTAGCAAATAAAACCAGTTAAGCTTAAAGACACTCTCCTATGATAACAAGAAAGCATGATTTAATGGTGTTTAGCAAATGTTATTAGCTCAATAGCCTTATTAGCCACTAGCTCAAAAGCCAGGCTTAGCCAATGTGGAGTTGTCCCCTTTTGTATGGGCCCCCCTCCCCGCTACTCACCCTCCCCCCTGTGCTAATTGTCTTTGAACATCTACCTTTTCTGCGTGCCTTGATGCAGGGAGACAAGACTTCTCTCGAGGGGTGACGATGAAGGTTCTCCCAGGGTAGCTGTTGTGCTGTTCTCACTAGGAAGACGATAGTACTAGCACAGAATGAAATATGGCAAGTGGAGTGACAGCAGCTGTGTCTGGAGTGGCCTCAGATCCTATAATTACATCTCCCTTTATTACCTCTGCTAATGGCCCTCCAGGATGACAGAAATGATAATAAATTAACAGATTATGAACTCCACTTGCCACAAATTATGTGACTTTTTTTTTTTTTTTAATTCTGGGAGCTCCCACTGCCAAACCACTGAAATAAAAAAAAAAAAAATCACAAAAAATAAAAAACCTGAATGTCACATCAGCTATTGCAAATAAAGCAGCTTTTCTCAACCTGCACCTGGGAATGAGGGAAACATGCATGCAGCTCTGTGCTAGAGACAGAGGCCCCTCTTTGGGGAGCCTAGGGATGGCAGTGGAGCGTTCAGCACTTTTTAGGATCAGACCTGAGAAAAGCAGCAAGAAACAGATCACTAAGGGCACTTTCTGGATGCTGTGCAATCAGACAGCTCAGGAATGCAAAAGGGCTGGATTCTAGCAATTTCTGGGAGCTGTAAGATGGCAAGGCAGTTGAATTTCACAACTAGAGGTTCTCCTATAAAAGCAAGCCTATGATTTTGGCCAGGTGAAATTAGCATTTACTGTTCCTGATCTCAAGTTTTATAGCATGGGAGACCCCGGGTTACATGATCTTCCCTTGTCTGTGCAGACTGCAACGATAGAGGCACAGTCCTCTAGCCCTTGCATTCTACATGTGTAAACACTGCAGGAAAAGGGTCCTGATTCTGTCAGACATTTCAAGTCCAGGCTTGGCACTGCAGCGCTCCCTCCCTTATACTCGCCTGCTGGAGCTGGAGTTGTTGGCTACCTGGGAGTGCTTCTGGCAAGGGGCTTTCCTAGGTGGGTAAGGCAATTGCAGCTGGCTCTTCTGTTCTCCTTGGCACAGGGTAAAGCATGGTCTCTGCTGTGCAGTTCCCACCTGGCATGACTGCCTCTGGGAAAGAGTGATTAACAGAGATGCTGGATGCTAGTCTACTGCTAGGGTTAAGTCAATTTTTCTATTTTATTCTCTAGCAGAAAAGCGTGAGCCCTGTCTGTCCTGGATCCTCTTGCTCTACTCTATGACTGTTTCTCAATCTTTAACAAATTTCATTGGCAGACTGCAGTGAGGCGATGGCATAACCCCTTTTGTAATCCAGATGGGGAATGAAGATGCAGAAAGGCCATGTGACTGACCCAGAAACTGGACTTAAGGCAGCAGCCTAAATGCAGGGCTGTTCTCCATGGTCAGAGCTAGGAGAAGGGTGACCAAAGGAGAGATTCTGGGTGCTAGAGACCATGACAGTAGCTGTGAACATCACCATTATCCCTGTCTCAGGGCTAATCTCATCAGTTCCCTGTGCAGCAAACAGACCTGGGGAGACGGGATCCCAAGCCTTTGAGCTGCATCAGCCTGCACTTGGACTCAGTCAGGAGGGCTGCATTCAGGAGCAGCACAGTACTTGACTGCAGGAGGTAAGGGGCAGAAGGGTGAGGCAAAGGACGAGTCACCCCTGAAGTAGTCACAGCCTGAACAAGGGGTGGGATTCACCAGGTGCAGGGCTACGTGGAGCACAGGCTGTGCTGTACGGGAATCAGTCTCACAGTCACAGAGCTGGATTTGTAGCTCTTCTCTCCAGTAGCCTGGACTCCTCTTTAGCTGTTCCCTCTGGCACTCCTCCCCAATGGTTTATTGATTCTTCCCTCCCACCCACTGCTCCCCTCAGACCTTGCACACACAACACGTGACAGCTGATTGGTATCTGTTAATTAATGTGGCCTGGGGCCTCTTTTCTATTCAGTGGCCTGATAAGGGAAATTGGATGTCCAAGGGCTGCCAGGCCATTATCACCCTTTGCTTCCCCTGGCAACACAAACACAAAACATGGCGTAGTGATAAATAAATACCACTAACCCACCCTTCTGCCTTCCCTTCCCCAGCTGAGATAGTGCAGATAGAAAAAGAGAACCCACAGTCAGTCAATATAGCAATCATCAGCTCTTTTGTTAATTGCCAACTTGATAACAAGAGAAATCAAATGATCATCATGGTGGCTGGCTACCTAGGCCCTGATGCGGGGCCAAGAACTGCGAGCAGGGAGGGCTGTGGGATAAAGGAGTCCCGCTGAGCCTAGCACACAGCCAGCAGGGCTGGGAGGCTTCTGCACAGAGGCTAATGAGCTCACAGGCCTCTTGGTAAGCCCTGAGGCTTAATAAGCATCTGGGGAGAAAACTGGCAGGGGAGGCTGGTGGAGCATCGCTCCCCCAGCTGAGGGGTGCCTGGGTGTCCCATTCTCTCACAGCCCTGGGACCCTTTAGGTGCAAGGAGCTACCAAAAAGCAGAGTCCCTGCCTGTCAGTGCTGGGCAGGAGCTGCCTATGTGGGACCAACAAACTGTGTGTGGCATCCCTGTCTGTAATGGCTGTTGCACAGTGCCCATCTCCCAGGATCTTTCATGGGCTGGCCTTCAAGGGTACCTGGTACAGAGGACGTAACAGACACAGCTTTCCTTCCCATGCACTTTATTTTTTTCCCCTCAAGGCAGACAGTCCCTCTGTGGTTTGGCCTATCCACTTTCTCAAGTGGATTCTGGGGCTGTCAGGGTCTATCTCCAGATGATGATTGCTCTTTCTGTATTTGAGGAGAATGACTTGGCTCACTGCTGGGTGCTGGTTCCATTGCTACTGGGTTTGGCTGTGATTTAGGTACTTGTATGGCACCATAAAGGTATTTTTGACACTGGGTAGGTTTGTTGGCTGTGAGGTGCAGAAAGCTGATGGTGTGGAGCTCAGGGAGTGATGAGGAATAGAAGAGGATTCTGTTCACAAACGTATTCAGCTTTTGAATACATTTTGGTGCTCTGTTGTGGCGGGATCTTTTCTCATATTGGCCAAAATGAGAGACTGTGGTATGCTTGTAATTCAGGCCTGTGTCGTTCCCTCCTACCCCATCAGAAGCCCTCTTTTCTGCCATCTGGAGCTCTTCTCTGCTCTTTGGTCAGCTGGGGCAGACTAAGTAGGCCGCAGCACAAAGCTACAGAGGAACACTGAGCAGGACAATGTGGTACAAAACAGTTGTTGCTATAGAAGAAGCAGAGATCATTGAAAAGAGGTTATCATCACCTTGGGTTGCCCTAAATGCAGTCAGAGCTCCTGTTTGAGGCTGTGGGTGGGCATGGGAGCAAAGAGAAGGGTAAGGTCCATGTGTGCTGATTGCCACAAAGGCAGGGTCACTTCAGTAGGCTTTTTTTTTTTTTTTTTTTGAAAGCAGCAGGCCAATGGGGGAGAGTGCTTGGGGTGAATCGCAGGGAAACTAAGGACCCCAGGCTCCTAGAAGCTTTGCTGCACACCCATTTGACCCTGCTTGTCTTTTGCCCTGTCAGGGTTCTCCAACCTCTCTCTTGGGGACCAGATGAGCCTCTTGCAGAGCGCCTGGATGGAAATCCTCATCCTGGGCATTGTGTACCGCTCCCTGCCATATGAGGACAAGCTTGTCTATGCTGAGGACTACATCATGGATGAAGAGCACTCTCGTCTGACAGGGCTGCTGGAGCTCTACCTGGCCATCCTACAACTGGTGCGCCGCTACAAGAAGCTCAAGGTGGAAAAGGAGGAGTTTGTCACGCTCAAAGCTCTGGCCCTTGCCAACTCAGGTACAGCCCTGGCCCAGCCAGCCTCGCAATCCGGGAGTCAAGGCCCACGCTGTTATCTGGTACGGGAGGAAACTAGAGCCTACTGCCCGAGACTGTGCTGTGCCTGTGTCATGCAACATCCTCAAAGCTCTTCTCTGTCCACAGAGCAGGACCTAAGCTGGAGAGCAGGGAGAAATGAGGCTTGCTGCTGCTAGAGCCCCAGCTGTGCTCTGGCCCTGTATTAGGGAGTGGAACCAGGCAGGGATGGGCTGGCTGCTGGTTTCTGGCAGTAAAAGAAAGGCTGTGGAGCCCTTCTCCACTAACAAGCCGACTCCAGTGCCGTGAGTTCAGAAAAGGGGAGGTGCACCATGCCTGCATCCACCTCAGTAGTGTTGGTCAGTTACAGCAAACAGAGAAACCCTGGTCCCAATTTCAAATCCCACAAAAAGCTGTGGAGTTGGGGCTGCCTGGTCCCGTCCTGGAGATGTTCAGTGACCACAGACACTGAGTACCCCTTTAAATGGGACACAGTGTGGATCTGGATGGTAAAGGGTAAGACGTGCTGGCAGAAGCCTGATGTTGCATGTTCTGTTTCTTCTTCTGAAGAGGATGAGAAAGGCCAGGGCCCTCAGCTCAGTGCCTTCCATCTCAGTCTGTGCAGCCGGCTGTGGGAGACACAATAGGTGCTGTGTGTTGTCCTGATGTTGCACAAAAGCCAGACACATATTTGCTCAGGAGTCCCTTCCGAAAGGGAAACTGCTAAAGCTACTGTGTGACGAGGGCTCCCTCTACATCCCTTGAGTCTCATTGTCTCACATCAGATCTCCTTGCTGAGCTGCGTCGTCGTGCAGGTCACAGAATTCACCCTTGCAGCCTAGCAATAAGTCCAGTATCTGTGTTTGGCTAAAGCCACCTTCCAGAAAGACACCTCATGTGAAGCTGAGGGGATTAAAAGAGGGGGAATCTACATCTTTTGTGGTAGCCAACTCTAATAATTAATCATTCTCTCAGTTTAAAAAAAAAAGGCACCAAAAAGGTACCATATCTTTAACGTCAGTTTGCCTGAGTTCAGCCTCCAGATACCAGTCTTTGTTGAGCTGTGTCCTATGACGCCAGGTCTTTTTACACCTGACAGCTTGACACGATAAAGTTCCTGTTCCATAGTTGCATTCCTTGGCCATAGATATATTACTTCAAGAATAACCAAGTGGTCCAGAATGCTGTGAGACTGCCCTATCCTCACCATTTTACACCATTCTGTTCCTCATTGCCGTCCATACTTCTTAGCAACAGCAATTTAAAAGAAAAAAAGAAAGAAATTACTTACAGCTCATTGATAAAAATGTTGAGTAGCGTCTGGTTTTTTACCGATCCCTGTGGATTTCCACAAGAAAACTCCTTCAGGGATGATTCACCACTGATAGCTACTTTGAGATCTGTCATCTAGCCAGTTACTAATCAATTGAAAGTGTGCTTTATTGATATTGCATAGTGCTAATTTTTTAATGAGAATGTCCTGTGGTGCTAAGCCAAGTGCCTTATAAAAGCCTAAGTCTATTATATCTATGCAGTTAACTTTATCAACCAAACTTGTAATCTCATCAGAGAATGAAATGAGGTTTGTTTGACAAGACCTCTATTCCAAAGTATTGTGTTGACTGGCAATAGAATCATAGAATCATTTAGGTTGCAAAAAACCTTTGAGATCATCGAGTCCAGCCATTAACCTAACAATGCCAAGTCCACCACTAAACCATGTCCCTAAGTACCACATCTACACGTCTTTTAAATACCATCTTATAAGTCTTAATTGAACGTCACAGTTTTTTTCCTTTATTTTGCCCTGGTTCACATCAGGCTAGCATGGAAATTATCAGACAAGACCTAGGAAAATATGTGCATCATTAGAACTTTTCCAGTCATCTTGAATTTCTCAAAAATACCAAGACTTGTTGATCATTAATCTGCCCTAGATGGGCCTCAGCCAGCAATTTTAGAACTCTTAAAGCCAAGTTATCTAGCTCTGTTGATTTCTGTGAAGTTTATCCCTAACAGATGTCTAACATCTTCTTGCATAAACAACAGACTGAGAAGTCTTCATCATCTTCATATAACACAGGTACCTAATGCTGCTTTTTTCTAAACAGGACAGAAATACTCACTGAGGATTTCTGTCTCCTGTGCACTGCTAGTAATAATTTAATCATCTCCAGGTGAAAAGAGCCCCACTACAAATGGTCATTTTTCTTCTATTTCTTAAATATTTGTAAAACTTCTTTATTGTCCTTAGCCCTTCCAGCCATGGATTTTCCTCCGATGTCCTTCACTTCCCTTATCGATTTTCTACACTTCATAACTTCTGATTCATATAAATTGCTATCTAGTTCCCTTTTCCAATTTCTCATATATTGCTTTTTTAGCTCTAATTGCTGCCTTCACTTTGCCACTGAACCAGGATGGGCAGATGGCCAAGACTGGCCTCTCTCGATTGTGGGACAGTGGCTTTTGGTGATGTAATCAACTCTTGTTAAAGAACCTGCCTCCTGTCTACCAGGAAGGTCACAGGATTAATCAGGGAGAAGGGCTCCTCAGAGAGGCTGAAGTGCTAAGGTAGTGGTTGTGACAGGGTGAGTGCCACACCAGGACGTTCATCTGGCCCATGCTATGAGCAGAGACACTGCAGGACTTGAGCCTTGGTGCTGTCAAGTTCTTCACGTGCAACAGAAGCACTTTCTGCTGATGTTGCTCACTATGCTTTCAGGACTAAGCCCAGGGTAAGCCTTATGGGACAGTCTCTATCAGGAGTGGAGGAACACTGAGCAAAGACAGAGCAGAACAACCAACACTCATCAGCTGCTTTGCGGTTCTGTTTCCAGCACTGTGGAGTAAAGAAAACAAGGTAAGGGTCAGGAGGCGCAGGCCAAAGCATGTTCTCAGCTGGATGGGAAAAGCCATTCTGACTGCACTGGTTTCTCCTAGTGCAGCTATGTAAGAGCATAATCCACAAAAATCCTGCTTTGTTATTCATATTGAAACACATGAAAGTAAAGCATGAGATCTCATTTTTCATGTAACTAAAGCCTCTCACAATACACACAGAAGAAAGCTAGAATAGGGCAAGTGTATTTTTCTACTGTAACTTTCACATTCAACCTTCACATTCTTTTAATAAAAGTTATTTTTCTTAGTGTATTTGTGACATGGAGTAAACATGCAGAGCCTGCGTGTATGTGCTTGCATGCAAACAGCTGATTCCTAAAATGGTAGGAATGCAGACTACCTTTGGGCCAGGCCTTAGCTCCCATGGGTCAGAGACAGCATTTAAAGCTGAGCACTTAGATTAGCACCTGTGCTGCCTAGGCCTGCTTTCTGCCTTGCCTCCCATATAGATAAATTCCTGAATTTGCTTTATCCTTGCTGGGTGTAATTGCTCATACAACCCAGCTTCTAGGGACTTTCCTGTCTTCTGTGCAACCCTGTGTATATTGACCCTTTGTTTCTAGGAATTAAAACAAATGAAAACAGAAGTGGGAGCTCACTCACTCTTTACTAGAGGAGAAGCTAACAATAGGCTGACCTTGCCAGAGCAGTGGCTGATCTCTGAGTCCTCAGTGTAACACACCAAGGACACACCTGCTGGGACTGGCAAAGATAATTCAAGTGAATGCTGTCTTTAGTAAGTGCATTTTAGAGAGCTGAGAAATTAATTCTTAATGCCCAGAGCAGCAGGCAAGTCCCAACAATATGATCACCCATTTTTTGACAGAGTAGGGGTGCTGTAGGCTTAATTTGTCATCCTTCAGACTCAGCAGTCCCTTCTTAGGCATTCCTAGGTCCTCTTTCCTCAGGAATACAAATTGATCAACCTGTGTATTGAAGAGCCCTCCAGGTTAGCATACAGCACATGTTCACTTAAGGACATCCTGGACTGACCAAATCTTATTTCCTCTTTTTTCCCCCAATGCATTTTAGTGCTGAGATGGAGTGAACAAGGTCTGGATGTAGCAAGGGGATGTGTAGCAAATTCTGTACTAATGGGTCCTGTGAGGTCCCTGCTCCTCCTGCTCCTGCCAGAAGCTGCAAAAAAAAGAGTTAGGTGAGGAGACAGTGAGCCTTGTCCATTCTCACACCTGCCCTGTACCCCATGCCAGCAGTGCTGGAGAAGGGCTCCTAACATGAAGCCTGACTTCTAGGCCAGCTGACCCTCAGGGACGTGGTCAGGCAGCCTCCCTCCACCTCAGTGCTCTGACAGCTGTAAAAATTCATAGCTATTGATTTCGTAATTAACAGTTTATCAATGCCATCGACACCAGCTCACTGATGGATTGCAAGGAAATTAATCCTGCAATGTTATTTTATTTTTTGCAGTCAGCTGCCAATTTTGAGCTTCTTTCAGCAAAGAATGGGGGGGGGGGGCAGGCTTTGATCTAGTTATTTAGTGCTGTTAAGTCTCATCACCTTACAGAAGTCAGGTGGCAGAAGGGCACAGTTTTGGGATTCTGTCCACTGTACAGCAGCATCAGTACCCAAAATGAGACCACCCACTTTGGCCTGAAGCATGGCTTGATGCCTAGCGCTTCTAGCACCTGCTGGGATCTGCAAACTCTGATGGCCTGTGATTACTTCTCCCCCTTGTGCCCCTAGCCAGAAGGACATTAAACAGAAAGACTGGAGGACATTTCTCTCCAAGCTCCAGCTCTTGATACTTCCAGTATCCAAAATGACCTCTGCAACTTGGCAGGAAACAGATCCTACTCACTTCTCCTGAATGGTGCATGGAAATTTTCCAGAGGTGCTACCTGGCTGGGAGAAGTTGACAGACTGACTTGGCAACATGCTTCTCCCTCCCTACTTTTCAGAATCAACCTCTGTGGCTAGCTCAGGTCATTGTGATGACCTGCCAGCCCTTCTCTGAGCTTCTTCGCCTGGTCTCTTGGATACAGATAGCACATGCAGGAAGAACAATCCTTCCTCAGTAGGCTTCTTGGAAATACAACCCTTTAATATCCTCTAATTAGGGCATTCCTTCTAAACAGCTTCTTAAACAGCTTTCTTGCTAGACATAATATTTTCCCAACTGTTGTAATACTTCATAAATCATGCATCATAAAGAGCGTTTACTGTACATGTGTCTTATGAAATTCACAGTCTCTAACTTGTGTTGCGCTCTCCATAGAGATGACACATATTTCTAGAGAGACTTTGGCCATTCAGCCAGCTTTCCTCCCCTTCACTGCTGTCACACTGAGGAGCCCCTGTCCTCACATTTGTGTTGTATGTGTGTGGGCTGAGCCAGAGCACTGCCATACTGCAAAGCCTGGCTGCAGTGGCAGACAGTGCAACTGCACGTGTCTTGCTGTAGTGTCCCTTTGCTGCTGCTTCTGCATTTGTTGCCCTGTGGCAGGAATCTTTATCAATGGGTTCAGTATCGATTAGAAGTCTCTGAACATTCAATGAAGACAAGGCAACAGTGTCTCCAGCTCTGTCAGGATTGTAAGAAAGAAGCAAGCATCAGCAAGATGAAAGGGAGAAAAACCTTCAGTGATGCTGTGCCTCATTAGCTTCTCTAATCTAACCTCTCTGCTCTTTGGTGCTGCCCTGTCACCATGACTCACCCACAAGTTTAGCAGCCCGTGTTCAACTCGGGTTCCCCAGCTCAACCCCTGACTTGGTCACTACCAGCTACCTTTGCCTCAGAGACACACCAAGGAGCTGTGCTAGCCTTGCAAACCCTGCCAGCCCCTCCGGTAGATTGTAGAAATCTAACTGGCAGGCTAAGGGAAGAGGCCTTGCAGGAGGTGTGGGTTTCCTTTACTGAAGCAGGAAGCTCCCGGAGCAGCTGCTGCCAGTCTCTGAAAACAGGGGCATATGCACAAAGGTGGGGCTGGCAACACCCCTGGGCACACTGGTTGTGACCTACTGGGGCTTTTGTGTCTTGCTGACACCCTGAGCAGCTGCACGGCAATTAGGCAGTTTAGACAGATGAAGCGCTATAGCAGTGTTAATTATTCTTAATGAGATTGCTCCCAAGTGGCAGCACAGCAGCTGCTGCCCCTTGCAGGGTGACTCTCCCCGTAAGGAGCATGGAGGGCAAGTGAATGTGCAAGTCACAAAGGCCCCGGCTGACCCCTGCACAGCCTTGGGGTGGCCGGCAAAATGGGCAGCACACAGGGCACAGTGTGTCACCTACCCCTGGCAACCTTACTGTCCCACACTGTTAGGGCCAACTCGTTGGGCTGATGCAGAACTTCACAGCAGCAGCACCAACACCTGCCAGCAAGGGGTTTTTTGCCCTTAAGAAACAACAAAACAAGAACAATCACACCAGCACCTGCCTCCCCCCCCCAAAAAAAAAACCAACCCCAAAACACCAACCCCCCCAAAAAACAGAAAAGAAAAGGAAAGAAAGCATCTTTAGCTTCAGGACCATAAAGGATTTCCTTCCTCATGTCTGACTTGTCTGTTTGCTGTCATTTCTCCCTCCCTCCAGACTCCATGCACATAGAGGACATGGATGCAGTGCAGAAACTCCAGGACCTTCTCCACGAAGCCCTGCAGGACTACGAGCTGAGTCAGCGCAATGAGGAGCCCCGGCGAGCAGGCAAGCTGCTTCTGACCTTGCCCCTCCTGCGGCAGACGGCCGCCAAAGCTGTGCAGCACTTCTACAGCATCAAACTGCAAGGCAAGGTTCCCATGCATAAACTCTTCCTAGAAATGCTAGAGGCAAAGGTCTGACAGCCCCAGCGCCAGCCGACAGTGGCCGGGGAACAAACTAGAAACAAAGATGCAGACAACGGAGCAATCCAAACAGCAGCAGCAGCCACCGCCGGCTTTTATCTTCAATCATTTATTATGGAAGAATTATTTAATGTCTATCTGTCGGCGTGACTGCAGAATCTCGTGTACAGGAGGGGGGAAACTCTTTTAATCAGTCACCTGTTTCTCTTTTTTTGTTTGTTTTCTCTGTGGGAAATACCAGAATATGCTCTTGCACTTGTTGAGGCGGTCACTGGGGCTCAGCCTCTCTGAGCAGTGATGCTCTCAGCACTATCCAGGCCGCCTGCTCCCCAGCTCCCTCCGCCAGTGCTGGAGGGGGAGTGGGGACAAAAGCAGGAAGAGAGGAAGAATAGTGTCAATACAAACTTTATCTGCTGGTGTTGTGAGGGGTCAGATAGAAAGGGAAGCAGCCAGGGTCCTTCTTTTTGTCACCTTCCTGGCTCTAACCATAGACCAGATGCTCCTTTGGAGAATAGTGCTGCTGGACCTCTCCTGATGAAAACGGCTGCCTCCCAGGCTCCTCTAGCGACAGCTAACACTTGTACATACAGGCCCCACTTCTTACCGGGAAAGATGCTCCTAACTGTGTAAGATATTCTGCGACCTTGTACAGTGTGTCATTACGCCCGGCTAGTCCCTCCTATGTACAATCCCCGCAGGCCCCTGAAGAGGTAGGATGTATGTCCCTGAGAGAATGCAAGTCTCCTTTCCCAGATGGCAAGAAAAAGAGGAGAGCCTCATGTTATGCTTCAGTGCTGGGTTGACTTGATAATCTCTGCATCCTCTCCTATGTGGTGCTAACTACAATTCTTCCACACTTTTCACCCCGTAGTGTATCATCAAACCTGCCTCTTCAGCTCAGCTGAGTGCCATTCCCCACTTGTTCCTTGTGGCAGAGAACACAAGGCTTTGTCTGCATGATTACTGCCCAAGTATAAATACACCCCAAACCAGGGCTTTCCTAGACTTCGTTAAAGTGATAGCTCTTTGCCTCCACAGAGACTTAGGCTTATTGCCAAATGCTAGTTAGGAATCAAGGGCACTGCTTTTTGGAGGAGGCAGCTCTTGAGCCTGAGAGATTGCTTTTTTGTGGCAGCCTAGGGAAATAAATTAGAGGGTGACGTGAAACCCACAATATCCCAACTACTGTCTTCCCCTGCCTCATCCCATTACCCTCAAAAGCAGCAAAAGAGCTAGCATAGATTATACCTGGCCTAGTAAGAGGTTCTTTCACTGATGGGAAAGCAAATATTTGACCTTGAGGTGGCAGGAGAAGAAGTGGGGGAATGTTTATTTACTCCTTTCCTGTAACCAGGTTCCTGCTGTCTCCAAGCCCTGGTTTAGATCTGCTGCCTAAGCCACAACTGCTGCATTCCCAGTAGCCAGATGGGAATGTGGGTGACTGACAAAACTGGCTGTTGGCATTCTCTGAGATGTTATTTTCTAGGTCACTTAGTTTTGAGCCAGCCTGAGCTGATGAAACCTGAATGTATTGTCTGTTTTGTGGTCAGCGGCACGGCAGTAGAGGTGAGAAAAAGCCTCTGATATACATTTGAGACACCACTAGCTGTACTGCCTCTGTTCCCCTCAAGCTTCCATCCCTTCCTGGCTAGCCCAGGAGAAAGATGGTGTGGCAGAGGAGTAACTTTCCCCCAGGAGGAAGCCTTCCAAACCAGGATTGAGGCATGTGATCAGGGAGACACTGGGTGCTTGTTTTCTACTGGAGCAGAATGTGTCACAGCAGAGCTGTCAGTGCTGCAGAACAACACCCAGGCTAGCTCAGAGACTGGGGGCACTAACTGATCCTGACCTCTCAGCTTTCACAGCCAGCCTGCTCCTGGTACTTGAGTTAGTTCAGTTCCATCTCCTTTGAGTTTTCTCTACACACGCAGTCGTAGCTACTCTCACTCATTTTGTACTCACTTGATAAAGGAATTCAGTCTTGCTTCAGGCACATTAGTAAACCAACAGAGACCTAAGGGGCAGAAGGCATGTGGGAGCTGGGACTGCTTCTATGTTCACAGTGGTAGCAATTACACAGTGGCCTTGTGCTTTGAACAGATTCTCATGCTTCTCTCCGCAGCTCCCTCCCAGAGGCAGCTGGGGAGAAAATGAGAGGCTTTTGGTTGCACTCATGATCCCTGTACCCATCTGTGACTGGGAGGGACCAAAGTGAAATGCACACCACCACTACAGAGCCAGCTTGCCATGTGCTGCACTCTGCTGTGTAAAGGTAGCTGTCCCAAAATGGGCTGAAAAGATCCTAAGAAGCAATTCTTATTCTGTTGGGCCCTGGCTGGAAAGGTCACTTACCAAAAGAAAAAAAAAAAAAAAAGGCTCTTCCAGCTTTGTTGTATTTGGACTTGGGCCTGCTTTCCAGAACAGGGAGGGAGAACTATCTACAAAACATGATTATGGAGAGCTGCCGAGTTAGCTTCTAGCCCACAGAGACTGCTGGCTATTTAGAGTAGGGCTATGGTACAGAGGCAAATCCTGCCTTGGCAGAACAATATAAAGATACCAAATGCATTTTTTTCCAGGATCTTCTTTCTCCATTACAGCTGCATAACCTTGGAGCCCATCTGGATATCCCCCATTGCTTGAAGATAATATGCCTGGAAGTGTTTGCATTGCTTCTGAAATAGGATGGGAACTGAAGCAGACAGTAATTAGCATATATTAATCTCTTTAAGCAAGGAATGCAAACTCTTCCCCAGGAACTGGGACAGAAACACCTGTCTAGATTTAACCCTTAAAAGGCTTATACCATATACTGGGAACCAGGTCAGTTCTGTTGGGCACTTCAGACCAGTACAGGAATCACACACATCTCTTCCCAGTTACTCTGATTGCTGTGCATCACTAGTGCTATCACGCTGCCACAACTGAGGAGCATGTCCAGCTACACAGTGAGCTGGGCTTGCAGAGAAGGGTAACATTTTAGTGTAGTCCTCTCAGTGCACTTTGAAGTAGGAAATGGGGCTTCAGCAACTGCTTAGGTCTTTGAATGCTCACAGTCTCTTACAAAAAGGTCTGGGAATGTGGAAGTTGAGACATGAACTAGGAAATGGGTTCTGGGTCAGTGCGCTTTATGCCGTTCATTTGTAATATAGGACTTATAGAGCACCATACAGCCGTCCTTCTACATGGGGCAAAAGATGATGGATCTTGAGCCTTGGGACACAAATGGGCTCTATGACTTAAAGCAAAGCAAAGCAGTAGAGGTAAGTGTATCAGTGACAGTGAATAAGCATGAAGCCCATGCCCAGCAACTATGGTAAAAGCAGCTCCAGCCCCTGATTTGCATGTGCGGATAACAGAAACGACGTACCCATCAGCTGCTACAAAAGGCAGTTCTTCCCAAGTGACCAGCTCTTCTGTTTTGGGCACATTCTTCTCTGGGAACAGCAGTGTCTGGCCTGTAATGCAAAACAAATTTCATGGGGATCAATTAAAAGAAAAGGTAAAATACCACACAGAATTAGGTTTCTGGGGAACCTTGGGCATTACACCTCGCAGCAAAACTGTGAAGCCAGAAGAAACTCCCCCATAACAATCAGAACCTTGCAGTACTGCTCATGCTAAGGGGGCATTATTTTTTTCTTTGTAAGCTAAATCATCTTTTTTTTTTTTAAACTATTACAAATATATAAAATAAAACATGCTGCACCAGAAAGATGTAAGCAGCTATTAGAGGAGAAAGTCACTGAGAAAGACCCTAGAATGTAACTTGTTGAGCTTTTATTACCAATCGGAGCTGAGAAAAGAGCTTCCACTTTGTATCCACAAGCTATAATCAATCATATGGCCAAAGGCCACTCTGTTGTTCTTGTGGCTGGGTTGTGTGGAGAAGCCAGAGAGACAGAGGCTGTGAGAATGATGCAGGGAGTTATAGACAGTCAGTGAAATAAACAGTATCTACTTAACTATTATCTGCTCCTAAAAAAAAAAAAAAAAGAAAAAAACCTGTTAAATAAATTGTATTCTTGTGGTACAGGTCATTTCAAGCAAAACAAGAAATAAAACAGAGAAATGTAAAAACTAACCCAGACAGAGTAATGTTTATTGTGTTTAGGAGCTGCTCCATTCTGTCCCTTGGGATACACATAGCCCCACAGAAGAGGCTGGGGTGGGGGAAGGCATGATTTGTGCATGCTGTGGAAGGGAAGGAGAGCCCCAGCCTTCTCCCTTGGAAACGCTCATTTGGTGTTTTCCCATATCCAGAAAAAAAATTCTCAGCAAGCTTCTGAGTTTTTGTGAGAGTAGCTTTGCTGAGGACTTGTTAGGCAGGCACTGTTGTCACTCTCTGCTATGGACTGGTCTGTTTCTTTCACTCACCCATTTTCTCCCCACATTCTGCACTTCACTGGTGCAAGGAGTAAACATAAGCTAGCAATGAAAAAGCCTTGAAGTTGTTCCAGTGAAAAACAAAATCTCTAATCATAAAATAGACCACTGGCTTAAACCCAACAGTGACATCATGAGTGTTGCAAGCATTACAGCAGCTGTCCAGTGCTTATAAAGTGGGTGCAAGTGCTGAAGTCATGGCATTTGCATTGATCTAGTGGTCAAGTGGTGCAGGAGGGCAAGCTTATGTCTGCTTGAGAAAACAGAAGGAAACGTGCTGTGGTAATTGGGGCAGAGATGTGAGAAACAAGAACCCCAGTTTTTTATTCTACCTCTGACTCTACTGAGTGCAGACAACATCACACCCTGTGCAAGCAGCACCATCTCCACACACCTCAGCCAATGCTGCTAAGGTCCTTCTTTCAGGCAATGGCACTCACCAGGATGATGCGTCTAAACCAGGCAACCAAGAGGCCTCTCAGCCTGCCCGCAGGAGGAGGAGGAGGTGGCTGAATTATTAGTAGTGGCCAGCAGGAAAGGCCATGGGCTAGAAATGAGCTTGAATGAAAAAACAAGATGAGCACAGAGCTAGAGAGCGAGGTGGAGAACAACAAGGTTTTTCTACACTTAGAGCAGTTACCCCCAGCCCCACACCATCAGAGCACCACTCTGACTGTGACAGGCTCAATCTTTGAACCAACACAATCCCTTTCCAAGTTCTCATAGGCACCTCACAGCCCCCACCTGCTCACACTCCCCACCCCACCCATAGCCCACCTGCATCGAGTGCTTGGGCCCTCTGAATGTTGTATCCGTTCACAGAAGGTTTGGAATTGGCCACCACAGTAGGACTTTGGGTTAAATATAGCACAGGGATGGTCAGTCTGTGGCTTTGCGAAAGGCAGCAGTTCTGGGGTTCTGAAAAGTTTATGTGGTACTGGAGCTGCCGGTGTCAAGAGATCGGCAAGGGTGGCCAGGGGACTATGGAGAGCCCAGGCCTCACTGGTCTCTTCAAATACCATTGAAGGGACATAAGCTTTCCTCAGTCCCTAACCTCTAAAGTGGCAGCTGCCTTCCTTACGTTTCCTGGGCACCCTTCTGCTTCGTCTAAGTTTTTCGAGGCTTTCCTTACTTTCCTTATTATTGTTCACTCACACTGGAATTAAAGAAAAGTGGGGGAGGAGGGGTTGGCTTTATAGTAAGCACACTGAGCATTGAGAGAAACTGAGGACAACCTGAAATTTCCTCTTACAGAAAAGCTTCACGGAAAATACTGGAAAAGTATTCTATGTTTTCTCAGATTAGCTGGGGAGGGAGGGAGGTTTCTCTACTAATCAATGTTCAGTTCTTTTTAAATACATTTCTCTCCCCCAAAGTTAAAGGCATGTTTAACTGCTGGGATATGTTCTTAAACTCCAAATGTTAAAACATGATTGCAGTAGTTATTTGTGGCTACCTGCACACAAAATAAAATGAAAACCAACAAGATTTTTCTCTTTCAGGCTAAGGTATCACACAGGGAATCAAAGCAAACATTAGCTGATGTACAGAAAACTTCAGTGTTCAACTTTCCAGTAACAGAAAGCTAAAGAGGTTGTGCTGTGTGCCTGGCTTTCTTTACAAAGACATTCTCTCCCATTGCAACCAATTTGAAAAAATTGGCAAAACCTGGACACCTGCGCCTGGGGAGCAAGAGGACTAGCCTGGCAGTGTGCTGTGGTGGCTGGAGGAGACAGAGGCTGATAAGCGACTAATGCGAGCTGGGTTTAGAAAGCACAAGGATGGTTCAGCAAAGCACAGCTTCCCTGATCCAAAGCACTGCTGCCAGCCAGCCAAAAACAACAGCCTTGCTCCAAAAGAACTGCAGCCAGTGAGTCGCTTTACATTAGTACTAATCAGCTTTGAGAGGCTCATCATGCTCCTGGTCTTTGTGTGCTTGCTTCCACAGGGCTTGGGTGAGGCTAGAAAAGTCTTCAGCTCTGGGAGTAGCAGCATCCAAATAATTATAAGTAGGAGTGAAGTCACAGGAACAGAGATGGCCAAAGGCTCAAAGTATCTTTTGTAAGAAAAACTAAGACAGACAACAGCTACCACTGACACATCACAGATTTGCTAAAGACTTCAGTGCTTCACCGAGCAACTGCAGCCATCTCTTGGCAGCATGCACAGCACGTGCAGAAACAGCTATATTGGTTCAGATCACAGACCCATTTAGGCCAGTGCCCCCTCTCTGCTAAAGTGGCCAGTAGCAGGTGGCCAGAGAAGAATGTAAAACCGGGGCAAGGAGGTATGATTAAGTCTCCCAGCGACTTAAGTATCAAAGACTACCTGAGCTAGAGATGAATGAGGTCTTTGTATTTCACACCCCTTCCCAATGATTATTTTTATATTAATTTTTCCAGTCCTGTTTTCAACTACAACAAGCATTCAGCCTCTGCAGCACCCCGCAGCAATGAGTTCCATGGATCACTGCTCAAAGCAGTATCTTTGCCTGTTCTGAGCATGCCATCAGTTCATCCTATTTCATGCTCCTACGGCTTGTATTAGAAGACAAAACAAACAGGCCCGTGCTCACTTTTCCCTAGCATTCGCAATCTTCTATGTCTTGATTTCACTCATGATCATTTCTTTTCAGGGAGGAAGTAGAGCTGCCAGCCTTACCCCTTCACAGGGTACACATTGCACCAATTAAGTTACAAAAATGTTATAATAAGAAAAAGGCAAATGGCTACCTTCCACCACTTGATCTTGATGCTTTAAAGACAAGTACAAAAACCCAGTCCCTATCTGAGATGATACACAGGCAGATATAGACCTTGCTTTTGTAGCTATCCACACACCAATATACACACTCATTGCATCTCTTAGCTATGCTTTCTTTCACAGCACTACTGGAGTTCACATCTACCTTCAAAATAGCTTAGAAACAAGATTAGCCTATTTAAACCATATTTTCCCAACAATAACAGATGGGAATCCCTACTCCTTTACATGAATGCAGCCTTTTCCCCGACAGATCTTTTTTCTCTTTTTCATCCATCTGAAACAAACAGCGGAAACTAAAAAGGCACCTTGGCCTTTCTCTGATATAATCCTTTTATTATAACACAAATGAGTGTTTTAAAAACAGAAGATTTTAATGCATTCCTTGATGTATTGAATAAGATTTTTTTTAAAGGTATTCCTTCCTATTGCACAATAAGAAGCTGATTTCTATTTAGAAATCCCAGCTTACTTAGTTGAGAAATACCAAACCCTTGCTTTTCTAAATGCTTAAAATCAGCACATTGACCATTCTTTAAAAAGTCTCAGCATCCAGTGCATTATTTTGATCAATGAAATTATTATACAGTTTGTTCTCTGATTTCAAGAAACTGGCATTACATTTTCAATAAGCTTTATCACACATCCCTGACGTAACTGCAATTGTTGAATAATAAAAGGCAGGGCAGTGATCAGATAAGGAGAAGCCAGGACAGAGCAAACTGAAATCACTTTGCCTAAAGAGGCAAGAATCAACACAAAACAAGGTTGCATTTAATAGATCAGTTAGAACAAGGCACATAAATCATGTTTTTGAGAGGGGTTAATTTACACCATATGCCAATTAAGTCAAGTGCAATACATAAGTAAGTTATGAATAATCTCACTGGAGTGAAGAGTGCTATATTTGGAAGGAAAACGATTTAACTGAAGCCAAAATTATAATCACCTTCAATAATTACATTTCCAGCATTGTAAGTTCTTTTCCATCACAACATTGAAAGCAAAGCAGTCAATGCTGCAAGTAATTTTCTATTACCATTTACATTATTAAACTCAAACACATTAACCAAATTCTTGTTTATATTTTTTTGTCACTGGTTAATGCTACTACAGATCAATGATCCTTTGGGTCATTCTTAGGAAGTACAATTTCATCAGATATTTGTCAAACTAATGAACCCTCGTAACCACGCCTGGGGTAATCACTTATTTCCCCCATTGCTTTGTCATTTCCCCCACTGTTTTTGTCATCACATCATAAAAATTCAGCAGCGTCCTAAAGGAGTAATGCTTATGGAAACAGCATTAGCACAGGCATCAGCTTTTCAGGGTGCTCTTCCACAGCCTTGAGCACTTCTAGCTCAGCCTCACTTTTTCTAGCTGCAGAAAATCCTAAATCACTACTGCTGCTTCTGTGCATTTCTTCTTTCCACCGCAACTCTGTGATTTCTCATGATGAGTCACCTGCTATGATCCCGCCTGTTTCCCTGGCTAATCTTTGATAGATTTTTGTTTTGTCACTACTGTGATAGTCTCTCTTTCTCCTGTCCCCCTCCTCCCGTCCTGTTTCTGGCACACTGCCCATGCGGGTGGCGAGGCCACGAGTGAATATTGAGTCCCCTGTGGCAGCCAACCACACTGAGCTGCTCCAAATCTCTTTGGGATAGACTGTTCCAGCTCCCTTAAAAAGAAGGTCCCCATGGCTAGCAGCCAGCTCACTCTTCTGGATACCTTCCACTTAGAAGGTGTCACCCCAGTTAACAATTTTTATTGTTTCCCATTGGTGAGGCTCTGCTAAGATGTTCTGGCTTTCCAGCCCTGCAAGGAATGCAACGCCACCAAAGTGACACTCAGCAAACCAAAGGGAATGTTACGGGAGGGCATTTGCAAAATGACACTCTTACTGCCATTTGGGCCAGGTTATCTTTTGCCTTCACGCTTAAGCTTATATTTGCAGACAGGAATGAATTACAGGCTGGCGACACAGTCCATGGTCAGACTAGATCACAGCAGGTTCTGTGGCAGCTCTAGTTAATTAGACAAACTATGCCAAACCAGTGAAATACCTCACTCACCTCAGGCTCCACTGCACAACTCAAGAGAACCTCAAAATCCTGCCTGCATAAGCCAGCAAGGCCATGCAGCAGGGTAGCACATAGAGACACGTGGTGTTGGCAGTGCTGAACTAGAAAAGCTGCATTCCTGTGATGCTGTATTCACTTGGCAAAATAGTTATTAACCCAAATTGAGTTACAGCAATTATAGAAACGCCACCACATTCACGCTCAGTGATCACAGAAAATAAAAACATTTTACAAATAAATCATAAACACCTTCTAAATGTGCCTAGAAATGTAATCCTGAGAGAAAAAAGCAGTCAAAAAGAGAGAACAAAGCCTGGACACATATTGACCTCTGTTTCTCAACTTTCTTGAATCAAGAGACCACCTTGCCTTTTCAAAAGAAAAAGAAAATGCCTGGACTACCACGGGAGCTGTGTACCATCAGCTGTAAATGAGCAAGGGATAAATAAAACCTCAGTAGACAGGCAAAATGTTTTGGGTTTACAAAAATGATAAGGTTATTATCATAACTATGAAAATCTTCTGTAAAATTTTAATTGATAGAAAAGCAAATGTGACCCCATTTTGCAGAGCTCCCCTGAGCCTGCCAGCCTGGGCTGCAGGCAGAGTAAAACTGTGTGAGAGTAGTAAAAGCTTCATACCCTGAGTGTATTCTGGGGTCTGTAAGAGACACTGAAGCTGGATAACCCTGCTGCCCAGCACACTGAGCCATACTAGCTCGGCACTTCCTTCTGCCACCCATTGCCTACTGCAAGCATTTCAGGCAGGAGTTTCCTTTTTGTTCCACAGCTGCTCAGTGCACATAAAGCAGGCCCCCGGCTTACCTCTTCTTCCCCAGGGCATGTTGCTTGCAAATAAGTGTATCCTAAACGTGGCTGAAACCTCAGATAAATGATGCCTGGGACCTCTCAAATTCTGGGAGACTTAATCACTGCATTGGCTGAATCAGCTGGACCAGGACTTGAGAACTGTTGGTTTTTGCTTTTCACATAGAACATGTCCACAAAAGGGGGCATCAATGACTCATTCCAGAGTTTGTGGTTGCCATGAGTCCCATGTTGCTAAGTTGCTCCTGTCAGTCCTCTGGACATTCTCACAAACAAAGATAGCACTAGGCTACCTATAGCTGCCTGACTGCTGTGTGTGTTATTTAACCCAATACAAGGAATAAATAAATTACCCCAAGTTGTCAGTGAAATACCATGCTAAGTACAAATGCTGACACCTCCTTGGTTCCAGGTTCCATACTCTGCTAGTTACATTTATTCTCGCACAGGTCATCATAGCAAATGCCCTTTTCACTGATTCTGGCCCTGCACCCTCCACAACACGAATTGTTCATCTGGCAGATGAGCATTACTCTTTTCAAAGATCAAAAGAGTCAAAGAACAGAAACTGCAACAGAAACTGTCTGGGCTATGTCTACGAGTAGTTGCAATTCAGCTGTAATATGCCAAGGGAGAGGGGCTAACCTGCACTGGGCCAGTGCTTCACAAGGTGAGCAGGGCTGGCTAGATGTCCTTCACAAAAGTGTCCTGGTGACTTCCCAGCCATGACTGAGAAGTGAGATAATCATCTCTTCCATGAGCACTCATCAGGTAACTAGCTACCCAGCAAGTCGGGAACATGGACTACATCTGAAACAAAAAAGGAGAGAAAAAATATGATATAATGATGACACAAAAAGAACATTAAGCAGCATCTCAGCATCTCTGTGCTTCAGACTTGGCTGAGGAGTCAAACACCTGTTGCAGTTAGCTTTATGCTTCACTGCTTACTGCTGCTAAGCAGGTTAAAAAAATAACCTCTCTTCTGTTAATCCTCTCCCTTCACAGTCCCCAACCTCCACTTCTTAATGGGAGGGGGAGACATGGGCATAATATTATTTCCCTGCCAGTCCACACCATAGGTACCACTTATTTCTGCTGGATCATTTCTCATGACTAGGAAGGTTCCTGCCTTTGTGCTTAGATGTATTTTGAGCTTTCAAGGAGAAAAGAGTGAGAGAAGCAGGACAAAGATAAGAAAACATGATAGTTTGCTCCTTAACTAGTTGGCATAACTAGCTTTACTGCCTGTTTCCCATTCATCAGGCTGGCAGGAAACCATGACATAGACATGAAGATTTTTGCACTACCTTCACTGTCAACCCTTGCAGCAGTGGGAGCGCAGTACACAAATGGGAGGCCAACATGCTCATGGCAAAGAAGGACAGAAGCAACCATTAACAACAGAAAACACTACTGTCACCTTGTTACTTGCCATAGCCCTCAGTATGACTGCTCTGTTCCTTCTCTTCCTAGAGAATCTTGGATGATTTATTGTGGTTTGCAAGTACATGCAGGAAAGAGAAGGGAAGAAAAAATACATAGCAAAAGGGAGAATGTATCAATTCAGAGCTTCAGCATCTATGAAGCTGAAGACTTCCTGAACACATCAATGAAGCTTAATCAGATTCCCACATACAGGAGGGGTGACAGGCAGCTATTATGTGTTTTTACTGCATATTCTGTACTTCCAGATGGGACAGTAATACTGAGCAGGATGAGAAAAGTCCATCTGAACAAGGCAGGCAGAGCCCAGCACTCTTCAAAGCCAATGGAAAGGCTGAAAGATATTTTTCCCATCAGCAAGAGATTTCCCCATACCCTCACCGCATGCTCTGTTCTCTGGGAATCATCATCTTTTTGGCTGAGAAACAGAATTCAACCTATTGCCCCAAATCCAGGTTTTGATAGCCAGGAGCAAAGAATCCAAAGCAGAGAGAATGAGGGGCATTAGATTCAGAGTAAGGAAGTTCTGGACTGCTTCCCACAGAAGGTACAGCAGCAAAAACTATGGTTACCTTTGAAATGCAACTCAACCTGTATACCCTTGTATGAGCCACAGGGTCACTCCTGCTCCCTCGTTCATGTGGTCCTAGTACTCTTCTTTATGGAGAAGGAATGGCTACAAGTGTCGCTGCAGCACACAAGGAAGTGTCTCCTAGAGAAGCAGGCCTTAAAGGCAAGTACTTACCCAGACATCAAAAGATAGTGCTTCTCTATGTCAGTCTGCATCAGAGAGAGACCTGCTGGAGAGACCTCTCCCCTAGAATTACCCTCTCCAAGTAATGAAGATGAGACACCTTCTGTGACTGAAGTGTCAGGAGAACAGCTGCTGGAACAAACTGCTAAAGAATAACAAATCACCAGCATGGTGTACCATGTACATCCAAGAGATCTGTAGGCATTTGGGATGGAAGTGGCTGAGCTGCTAAAAACATGAATTCTCTTATTAAAATCAGCTGTTCTACTGGAGTAATGAGGGGTAGCAAATGCTGTAAGGTGTTCTAAAAAAGGCATATGGGCTGATCTGGGAAGTCACAGACCACTGAGCTTTACTCTGAATCACAAAATTGGTTGAATTATCAAGTAAAATTAGAATCACAGGAGAGGACCGGCACAAAGAATTCATTTAGTTTTGCTCCAGTGTACTTGCCATCTTGCCACTGTTCCTCAGTACCTTACAAGTCCAGCTGATTCTTCTGAAGTATCCTGCTTAGATCTATCCCCATTACTTTTTGCACGTTTGGCTATGTCCTACAGAAAAATGGCTTTTATTCCTCCCCCATTGCACCTAATTCTGTCCTGGGAAAAACTGCATAAGCAAAATACTTTTACTTATTAATGTAATAACTGTATTGCCATTGTTGGTACTACAGAGGAAAGCAGCAATAGCAGAAATCATACCTGATGTCCTAACAATCCAGCATCAGTCCCTCACTTGTCCCAGTCTTAACAGATAAGAACTATATATTCTAGGAAGCTAATTACTTAAAGTACTGCAAACTGGGCTTTTCCATATGAAGACCATGCAGCAGCCTGTAAGAACATTTTAGCAAAGAGTTTTCTACGTGAACCCTTATATGATGCCTAATCCAGATGGAGCCTTAGGATGTAACAAAAGGCCAGATGATCTCTTCAGTTTCTGTGGCAAGATACACCAAAAAGAATGATCCAGCAGGTGTCTTGGTTCTGCACCTGGGGATTCTTTCCCTGGAAATAACCATTCCCATCCACCCCCCTCCTCACTGATTCAGGATTTTCTTTTATATTGCAGCACAACTCCTTTTTCTGAACAAATAGTGGGGAAGAAGCAGCAACCTATGAAAGATGCTGGCCAAGGTATGGCCAGGCTATTGAGGACACAGCCAGGATGTGACAAGCCAGGAGCAGAACAGGTGATAAATACAGAGTACACTCAAGGAACCGGGAGCAGGGGAGCTTGAAGCAGAAGACAGAAACCAGCATGGGTTTCTTCTGGGACAGGCAGGCAATATGTCTAGGTTCCCACCTGTGGGGAAACATCAGAGGCTAAAGGCAGAGGGATCCCAATCAGAAAACCCAGAAGCTGTGGTATGTGTCCTGCAAAAACCTATGCTGAAGGTGCAGAGGCACCCAGCCTGCAGCTGACATGCCCTAAAGGTCCACAGACAGACACTATCACAGTTTCACTTCTCCTGTTTAGATTATTGCACTATGAGTATTTGCAAACCTACCCTTTGTTGCCTAGTAATTATTGACTTACATTAGTTTAAGATTAGATAGAACCTAATTAACACTCATTACTGTGACAGGTTTGCTTCTGGTACTGTAATTACTACAGAATATCACTTTTACTTAAGTAGAAAGTTAACAAGTTATCAGCTTTAACAGTTTTTATTGTTCAAGCAGAGCAGACGATAGGATTTTACCTAATACCTCTTCATACAGTCTGGTGTCTGGAAACACCACCCTGAAGAAGGCACCAAAGAATCATGCTGATCCTGTACTACTTTATCTATCTATTTTGCATATTCATTTTCTAAGTACTTAATGTTTCTAACACCTAATTCTTTAAGCACCAAATGTCACTAAGTAGTGACATTAATGAACACATTAGACTATAATTCATACTAATTATCAGTATCACTTTGATCAAACTAACTTCAGTGTTTACTTGGACACTACCATAGTTAAATTGTTATTATAATTTCTGTCCACATTTTGTTAAGCATTTTGACTTAACAACTTTCATAACTATCATGACTTTGTTTTCCTTTCTAAGAAACTAGGATCCCAGAACTTTTCTGAGTAGACATTAGATTCCATGCATCCACACGATGGCAATGCAATTCACTTTCAAACTCCTAAGGTCTAAATTTCCTTGTTTGGATTTCTGGAAAATTAGAACACCCTCTGCAAGGTCACTGCAACACTGCCTTTTCACTTTAGTCCCAAGTCCAAGTGGATATTAGGATTTATAAAGCTTATGGCCCTTATGGCCTGGGAACTGGAGCATCTTTGTTCTTGCCTCTTGAGTCACTGTGCACCTGATGCCTCACTGATCCCCAAGAGGTTTGGTGGACCATGGCACTGAACAGCTATAATTAACTTCTAGAAGCCAGCTGCCAGTCAAGTGACAAAGAAGTCTGCAGAGCCATTTCCCCCAGCCCACATCGCTGAGCACTTGGACGATTTGAATACAATATTAAATAGAACAAGACATGGGCAATATGTTATTTTTGCAAAGCTGAGCTTGTCACATTTGCAAAATTAATATGGTGTGGCAGGAGATGAAAGGGCCACCTTCTCCGTGGAGCTCCCACGTCTGCAGAGCCAGACAGCGTGAGCCCAATAATGAAGTGCCTAGCTTTACAAAACCACGAAGTTTTCAGACACGAAATGGGCAACCAGGAGTACATTGCAAGTCCTTTGAGATAAGCACAAAGATGAGAAAGTAATGACAGGTATGGGTGAAAACAGGTATTTCCTACTAAGCCTAAGCAAAACTTTTCTGGGTCTCACTGGAGCACAGGCCTCTGAATTTTGTTGAAAGTGTCTAAGCCCACACAGTGCAGCAAGCCATGAGCACCCGGAAGGCAAAGAGCACTGGCAGCTTCTAGATGTTCTTTCTGGGACCTCTGGACAGTGTTATGAAAATGATTTTTATTTATCTGGCCTCCTCAGTGATCCCTGCACTCCATGGACAAAGGGGAGGACTCAGTGCCTGCTCCAAGAAACCCTGCAGCCTAAATTACAGCTAAGTCCCTGTTGCTATTCAAAGAGGGTTACTTTCTGGGCAAATTTCCTTTTGTTTTGAAAAAAAGGAAACACTTAGGATAAAATAAAGAAGATAAAACAACTGCTGCCTTTCCAAAGCAAGGTGCAATACCAGCAGTATCACCACAGATATAATTTTGTTCCTTTTGCCCTTCCTTCAAACAGAACTTAAACTCACCCATTTCCTCCCTTGCGCACTCTCCTCTTCAGAGAAAGACGTGGCTCAGGACACCACCTCCAAATCAGAACTTCACTTGGACACATCCTACCAATAAAATCCCCAGTAGAACCTGGAAGAAAACATGGCGTCTTTTGCTTCTTTGGACAATTTGCAAGGTGGATTTTTTTATATACATATATGTGTATGTATACATACACATAATATATACATACAATACATACGTATAATAAATACATATAATATATATTGTACATATGCATAATACATGTGGATAATACACACATATTTTCAGTGCTGCATGGATGCCAGCCAGCTCATGTATTCCCAAGACAGAGATATGCTGGTGAATGTGGAGGGGGCCTACCCTGAGCCTGAAATCTGACCAGGAAAGACTATTTGAAGGAAACATGGGAGGCTTCAGCCTATGTGTCCCATTCAAGGTTGACCTTCTGGGTTGAAAGCCCATTGACTGTGTGACACTGCCCAGAACTGTCCACAAGCAAAGTCACAAGCCAAGACACACAGCAGGCGTTTGTCTCTTCCCCTCCAAACATAAGGTGGAGTCAGTGACTCGCTCTTCATCCCACTTGAGAGTCCTCTTTGGGAGAGAGGCCATTTTAAGAAAGGGAAGGTATGTCCTACGCTGGCACTGGGAATCCCACTGAGTGACAGGGAGCGGTTCTACAGCAATTGCTTTGTTTAAAATGCAAAGTGTGGATGTGTTTAGAGGACATATCAGCATCAATCACTGTATGCAAACACTGCCTGTGGAGAAGAGCTTCCCCTGTAAGTCACTCCTCACTGCCCTAATCGAGTTAACGCTAGTGACTGAGGGCATGTTGAACGCTGATGGGCCACTGATAGTGCTGTCCCAGAAGATTAATAAAAGGCAGCAGAAGTGCTTAGCCCCAAGCAGGGCAAAAAGTCAGAGAGGGAGGCGAGGGGGGGAGGACAAGGGTATCTTTCTGTCTAGCAGTCGTTGCCCATTACCATGGACACAAAACCTTGCAGCCCTCTTCCACAATCACCAGCACACTTGTGGAGTAAGGTCAGCACAGATGACATGCACTGACTTGGACAGGAGATATTGCTGACTTGCACTCTGTAACCCCCTTCACAGGTGAACATGGATCCATAAAAGAGAGGTTAAAAAAAAACCAAGCAACTCCGCTGCTGTTAAGCTTAGATATACCTAAAACGGGTCTGCATCCAGCCTAGGGACCCACAAGCTGACACAGGAAACTAGAGTTGCAGAGAGAAACAATGCAAGGATTTGCTTAGTACATCATGAAGGAGGAGAGAGACACACTACACACAGGCTCTGACAGTCGCTGAGGAAAAAACACCACAGTTCTTGTGCCAGCTCTGCAAGGCTGATGGTGGCAGCCCTGCAATGCCCCTAGCCAGTGCCTGGCGAGGTGACAGCATGAATCCTAGCACTGGGCTACCTGTGACTGCACGAGAATGGTTTTTCAGGTGCTGGTGATGTCTATCTAAGTCTTGAAGGCAAGGCCCTGGCTGGAGTAAGTAGTACCAACTACAAGTGAACTTCTCTGGCAGATGCAGCCCTTGTCCCTTCCTGGCAGATGAACTGTAAGTACTGCTAATGATAGTCATTAACATCTTTCCCTCTCTTGGCAGCCAGAGCAGTAGTATAAGGAGAGTGAGGAGGGTGCAGATGTTCTCAATTTTCTCAGCGCTGGGAGCAGGAAAGGGATGGAGTACTGCTAGTTAGGTTGCTTTTCATCCATTCATTGATAGCAGTTTCACTGCCTACATTTCCCCCTTCTCATCCTAGTCAGCTCCTAAGCCTTCTACCTTGCCACCTTCTTTTAGCTTCTCCCATCATCTCCTTGGCCACATCACCCACACCTGCTTCCTGCGCCAAATTATTGCCAAGTTTCCCTTTTCTCACAGCCTCCTGTTGCAAAGGCTTCTGCCCTGAGCTCCTCTTCTACCATGTCTGCCCTCCTCAGAACTTGAGTTATTGTCCCATGACTCCTGTACATCTGAGTTACTGTTAGCTCCTTGCAGAGTGGGAATCTTCTCTTTTATGTATCTGTAAAGTGCTCAGAACGCTTATATTGCTCTATAAATAAGGAGAGTAAGAGTCTAATGCTGGCAGCTCCAGCAGATGCATAGGAAAAGGGTGATGGCCTGCCCATGGAGTGATATCATTCTGCTTACTGGAAGATTTTGTACCAAAACAGGCTTCTGCCTGGAGTCTAATACCTATCAAAATCCTTCTGAGCCTAGCAAGAGCAAAGCTAGTGCTGTGTTAGGGAGCTGATTTAATGCAACAATTTTCAGCGCTGCACTTCCAACTGGCAAGCAAAACAAAGAGTTTCTATAAGAAGTACTGTCCATATACACCAGTCAGTGAAGTGTAACTTTCGCTCTCCTAGAAAACACCTAATAGTGTAGGGCCAACCTGGTCCATGAGGAGCTTGAAATCAGAGATGATGCCATCAACCCAGCTGGAGATTTGTAACTTCTAAACCACTAAGAGGACACCAGACCCAGTCCTCCCAAAAAAGGAGCTCACATTATTAAAAGCCTCACAAAGCTGGTCCTTCTGCAAGCAGTGTTACCGTTACAGCCTGACTCTCCAAGGCAGGCTGAGGACTCCCATACAGGGGGTACACAATATTTCTAGAAACACAGTACAATGCTAGTAGGCTTCTAGAATTGAGACTCATCATTACTGCTGAACCAAGAGTGAGATAGGGAAGGGAGGAGAAACAAATTCTTTGGCACCATTCATGTTTATACTACAAATGGTAGCAGTGTGCTGCACACCTCCAGCTCCAAACTACATTTTTGCAAGCTTCAGGTTGTTGTTATCTGAAATCATTGCCAGAGCAGAAAGGGCGGGCTGAATGCTAAGTGTCCTTTCTTCATCCTGTCGTCTCCAAGTCCCAACAGATATTTCTGATTGCCTCCGAGTCATTTCAGCTTGTCCACAGAAACTGATGGACCACTGATCTGCAGTTAGAGGGCTGCTTGTGGGTTATTTTGGGACATGGATGTGAGACAGAAGATGGCAGGATGCTCTTTCAGTTATGTTCTAGCCCCACATATTCCACAGCTCTGACACAAGCATGCTATAGCCCAAGCAGCTTTGAGGGACTTATTTACATAGAGCTGAAGGGTAGGGATTTTGCACACTGCATCTCTGTCTCCATCTCTAGCATTTGAATGCTTATGTCCTTCCACAGGCACCAGCTGTATAAGAGTTCCCCACATTCAGGACTGGCTACCAGCTCTATGGGATAAAGATCAGCTATCAAATAAGCTTACTATCAGCTCTCTAATCCATGATTGGAGTTGCTCCTCCAAAGCCCAAGAGCTGAAATCCAGTCCAACCATCACCATTGGTCACAACAGTGGCTTCAGGGAGCAGAAAGGGTGCTGTGTCTTTTCTAGTACCCAGTGGAAAGACAGTTCGTTTCTGGCATACAAGCTGTTTCCCTACCAGGGCAGAAGTGGAGAGGGAGCAGAAAACCTAGCATAGAGGGAGGGCGGGTGAGCAGCAGGTTCTGGCTTTACAAGAGGATGATAAATGATAACAGCATTAGGAACAAAACCAAACATCTTTCATGCTGTCAGAGCAATGAAGCCAGCACATAACAAGACGTGGGCACAGGGCAGTGCCGTTGCTTTCCAGAGAAGTGCACAAATATCAAGTTACTTCTGCTGTGAGTCAACAGACCAATTCATCTTCCCTGAGTTCCTGCAGAAGAGGGCAGGGGACAAAGGGGTAGTCATTTCTCTCCAGTTAGCTAAGAGCTTCAGCTGCTCCACAGTGCATTGAATTCAATAGACAGGGTCAGGTCAGCACTGGATGCCGGTGCAGAAGAGCTGTAAGAGGATGTGGATTGGAGAGCTCTACATGATGGACTTCTTCCCATACTGCCCTAGTAGTTACCAAAGGGTTCTGTGGGACACTGCCTTAACACAGAAAGGAAAGACCAGTCCAGAAGATAAGGACCACAGTGTCCAATACCCTTCACAGTGTTCCCGCAGATTCAGACTCCACAGAAAGCATTCCTGCAGATGAGAATAAAAATCCTTTCATGGGGTTTACCTCATCTTCACAGGAGGTCACCAGGGCAATGGCAGTAGCTGGTGAAGGGAGGGCTGCAAAAGCAATCACCTCTGTCAGGCTTTGTGAGGACCAGGTTCAATGAATTAGTGTTCTGTGTGGTGCAGCTGTCCACCTACATTTGTGGTAGTCCAAGGCTTGGCAGTGAGGAAAAGATTAATGGCCAACATAGAATTAAGAATGGGATGGGTTGTTATGCCTGGTTTTGCTTTTATCAGCTCTCTATCATCCCCTTCTATGTCCAAAGATGGCCCTGTTTTGACATTGAATCAAGCAGAAAACATGATTCTCAGTGAACATATGTGCATGTAGCCAGGAAGGACTTTCAAGCACTACTGGCCTGACAGACCATTCCTTTCAATATTAGGTGGTGCTGGAAAGTCATTCCTGCTAAACTCCAGTGAAAGTAATTTCTGCTAAACTCTAGTTCTGTTTAACAGAACAGTAACAATACTTGGTGGTTCCTTCCCTGACAACCACATCTCATCTTCCTCCACTAATGGCAAGAGACACAGACAGCTGTTACTGTTCTTAGCTTGCGTTCTGGGGAAACTGGGACACTGTAAGGGAAGTGAGCTTCCAGGGTCAAACACAACAAGGATTCAAACACAGGCTTTCACAACTCCTTACTCCCTATATTGTTTACAATCTCTTTGTTTTGCAAATGCTCTCTCTCAAGATGATAGAAAAACCTCTAGCAACCCACATACTTAACCACCAGACTGTCCATGAACTAGGTAGGCATCTACCTCATCTTGCTGCAGACAACTCTGTAAGGCCCCATCAAGCAAGAAGGCTCTGCAGTACCAGCTTGGTCTTGTCTTCTTTTGGCTCTGAGGACTGCTGGCTACTTTCCCTCCTGCTGTGAGGGGTGGCCATGGACATAGAAATTAAACAGGAAGAATTGCTTTGCTAAAGACACCCTATGCTCAAGGACGCAAGCAAAATGGGAAAAGTGTGAATATTCAGTGGAAAAGGCCTTTGGAGTCAGGCATGAACCAGACGTGTCATGTGACAAAATGCAACAGAAAATGCAAATCCAGCCTGAAAGAAGGCAATAGAAAACAACGTAAAAATTCACACAGCAGGTAGAACTGAGCATGTCTGGGGAATCCCGAAACCATCTACCGAACTCATTAGAAGTAGCTTTGTGAGCAGTGGGATGAACAAATCCCAGCTTCCTATGGATTTGTGTCTTGTGTTGAATTTACTATGCTGCATATAAGAACAGGTGAACTCCAGTCAGAGTCTTCCCCACAACTAGGACATTGATGCACCCTTTTTCCAGGACTGTCTTTTGTCTGTCTAACAAGGGGTGAGGTTAGGTTTCACTCAGAGCAGACACTGAAAAATTGTCTTCTCTGCCCAGGAAAATTGTTGGGACCCAGCACATTTAAGATCTCTGCATCTCTTTCAGGTAAATTAATTTGGGGGTGAGAGGTTCAATTCAAAAGTTAGTGTGAGGAATGAGTGAAAAAATATAGACAAAGACAGTCACATACAGACAGCATAATCACTTCAGCCTTGTTTCATTTGGAAACGAGGCTTGAAGGAATTAAAATCTTCTCTGTATCTACTGGAAATAGAAAGTTTACCAGAAAATTGGTGGGTCTTTGAATTATGAGAAGATTTACATTATAAGAGGGAGATTAAGGAAGACAATGACATTGTAAGAAAACAGCACTCTTTCTTTGGCACCAAAAATTCTGAGCAGAGATCGAACTTGGAATTATTCTTTTCAGATGACAAGGATGAAGCTTGGAAACAGCAAGACTCACAGTAGGAAGAACTGGAAAAAATAATAAATTGAAGAGGAACAATCTCCCAGGATTTTATGTCATTTATTTGGGACCCCTGAAGAAAATGAAGAATAGAGCAGCCTTGCTGCTGAGACAAAGCACATTATAGAAATAGAATTTGCTGCTCTACAGAGTAAATTCCAGCCACCTACCCAGCCTCTACAGCACAGTAAAATGACTGAGGTCACTGGAATTAGTGAGGGCAAAATCAGGCCCGCCCAAAGAGAGAAGAGCTTCCTCTGGCAACCTAGCTGGTGACGTTCAGCATGCTTGTGCATTTCCCCACTGTTGGATACATGCCCATTTTTCTAACCACTCCTGGCCTTGTAATTCCAAATAAGGATGAAGAACAATGAAGATACCTCTTCTGCCAGAGACCTGAAGCTTCGAATTGCTTTTTTCATGCTGGGCTTGGCCCTTTTTTCCTCACACACCAGCTGTCTTTTCTGCATCCTGCATGGCTTAGTCTAGCTCCTGTCCTGGGGACATACTTTCTCCCCAAGTCAAAGTGGGTGATTCAAGCCCTGTGCCTGACATGGAAAGCCATTTAAGTGTTACTGCACTAATACTAACATTAGTTCCCAAGAAGGTCACACACAGAATAGCTTAGCCAGCTCCTGAACTGGAAAAGGGGGAGCAAGACACAAGTTAGAGAGTAAGGAATACTGGTCCGGTTGCAGCATGAGGTGACGCACTGGGACCCTTACTGTTATTGTAAATAAAACAACATCTGTGATGGGAGTCAAAGTCTGGGGTGAAACAGTTGTTTAGGGAAGTAAGAGAAATCATCCAGCTGTGTCTGAGCAAAATTTAGGCTGTATAAAAGCCTAAGCCATAACCCAAAAGCTTATGCCATAAACCATAAAGATGTCTTATCTCTCAGTAATGATCTTATGGGAGCATCTTCTACCCAAGCACAAGTGCTCCTCCACAGGGAATGTAGTCAGTCTTGGTCTACCATGCCTACTGCTATTCCCATGTCATGCCAGCCTAGATGGCTGTGCAATGCCCCATCCTCTCTATGGCGAAGCACTCAGATCCTCTAGTACCTGCCTGCCTCTCAGTCCAATTCTGGACCTTTCTTGTCACATAAAATGGATTTTTAAAATGCATATTTAACTTCATAGAATTTATATGCCACTGAGGAGAAATTCACACCCTCCCCCCAAATGAAAGAAGGAAGAAATAAAATCCTGTCCTTGACTTAACCTTTTACATGTACTGTCTCAGCAAGGATGGAATTCATTCAGCAACAGTTCATTGTAGCTTTATTTCTAAATCACAAGTGAACAGTGCCTGACCCACAGGCCAATTATAGCCTCCAGAACTGTACAGCAGTACAGGATAGTCTGGTGACTCTTTTATCACTCAAACAGTTTCCAGTGGTTCTTTCTAAAGATCCCAATGTACAATGATCAACTCAGACCATTTGTTTGAGTTCTGTGGAGCACCACATGGTTTGCTATGTAGTTTTCCTGGGTTGTACCTCTTTGTCCAGAGGAGGACCTTTAATTTGTTGCACTGGACCCTATCATCAATGAGTTCACTAGGAAAGAAGTGGGTTACAGTTACAGCTATCTGCAACTTCCGCAGTGGGAGGCAGCTTGCTCCACTGAACAAGTCTCCATTAAGTGGTGTTCCCACAGGAGGTGCTGTGTGCCCCACAGGAGCACACGCAGGGTTAACATTCTTGAATTTCTTCCCAGAGACAAATGGTTTGTGTTGAGGAACTGCTGCTGGGAAGGAAGGAAAAAAAAAAAAGGCCCTTTTTTATTATTCCGAGGTGCATTTTAATTTGCACAAGCGACATTGTGTCTGTGATGGATTACACGAAGGGAAACATTACAGCCCAGCAAGCTCGGTAAGGAAAAAATAAAGGAGATATGGGGAGGATTAAAAACAACCTATTGCAATGCAGAATTCTGATAAGGGGTCCATGGTGCCTTCAGAGTGGGAGCAGGTGGAGCTCAGAGTACCAAGAAAGAGAAGGGGCATTGTACAGGGTGAGGGAAGGGGAGCGCGGTGGAAGCACAGACTGGAAGAGTCTCCTTGGTCACATAGTCCACTCTCTTCCTGCTACCAGCACCATCACAGAAGCCCTTTCATAAAAGATCAGGCTCCATCTTAAAATTCATTGTTTCTTTTCCCTTGGAAAAGTGTTACAGAATCTCACTTCTCTTTCTGATGGTTAGAAACCTTTGTTTATTTTCCAGACTAATTTATTCTCAGCCAGCTTATACCCATTTGTTCTTGTGCCAACATTGTCCTTAAGCTTAAATAGCTGTTCTCTCTCTTGAGGGTTTTGTGGTTTGATGTATTTATAGACAGAAATCATATCCCCTCTTTCCTGATTTTGCCTGACTGAACTAGCAAAGCTCTTAATATCCTGTAAAACAGATTCCCCATACCACTGGCCAACCTAGTACCTCTCTGTGCTCTGTTCTATTTGATACCCATCCTTCTGTGATATTGGTGACTGAAATTGTATGTGCTATTTCAGCAGTGGTCAAAACAGGTTCTTGGACAATTGCACAATAGTTCCATTTCTTTCCTGGAAGCATCTCTATGCTGAAAATGCCTCCTACCTTTGGACCTTTCATCAGCACTGTGCTGATCATTTGGCCAATGCCATTAATGGTCAAGACAAGATCATTCCTGAGAAGAGCCTCCTTTCAGCATAATACTTCGACTTTCAGCTCTACCTGTTGCTGCCCCCCCCCTTCAGTCACCTTTGTGATTCCTCCACTAATCACCATGCGGCACCTTATCTAATGATTTTCTGAACTCACGATAAACAAGGTCTAGCCAGTTATCTTATCAAAGCCAGCTATCTCATTGCTTTTTATCCCATCTTCTATTTTGCTATTGCAGGTCCTTTTCTTTTAAGAGTACAAAACTAGTGTACAAGCTAGAGAAAAAATCCTGTTGCCTGCTAATGGTATATGGTTTATGGCACAAAGGTAGGTAATTCTGTCTCCTTGTTGGGGGGAGGAATGGTGATATGCAGTGGTCTCTTTACTACAATCTTATACTTTCTTACACATTCTTCGGGGTCTCAGCAGCATAACCAGACTTTTTGTACTCCTCCATTTTTTATCCAGCCTCTTCTTATTTTGAACTAATGCAAAAAAACATTTCTCCAGAGATATTAGTGCCTGGAATTAAAGAAGATAGATTTCTAGCACTTAGGGATAGAGGCATTTAATAACAATAAAAATGCAGCTTTGTAGGTGGTCTGAGAAATGCCCTAACGCAACAGGAGAGACTCAAGAAACCAAGCTGAATTAGGCAGACTGTTGGTAAACAGAAGCATCATATTTTCGTACTGTGAATCACAGGGAGCATTTGAAGTGACCACAATAAATATTTATCTATTAATTTATAGGATACATCTTATTATAAAGGTCTAGGCACATCCATAAAAAGGAACGAAAAAAACCTCACCCAGAACATTCTCATTAATAAGCACATAAATAAAAAAAACCAGGCTACTCCAAAATCTAGCTAAGCTCCAGTTCAGAATAGTACTGAGCACCTGGCAACACCAGCTACTTCCCTGGAAGTTACACAGGCTCAAAATCTTTCCTAATCAGAAGTTGAAGGCCTATTGCCATAAACCCTGGAGGCTTTTCCTGCAGAAGAAATAGATAAGCCCTGTAGGACCCTAAGGTCACTATAGCTGGGCGCTGATGCACCACAAATGGTTTCTGTCGAAAACATTTGGCCATCAGCGCATGTACGTATGTTCACACTGCAGTGTAAACACATATCTCTGTCTCTCCTGTACTGCCATAAATGAGATGGTGGCTAAAACCATAGGGGAAGGTGTGAGTACTTGAAGCCTAATGACTTCAAACATAATGTGCTTGTTTTTATAAGGCTATCATTACTTGTCATGAGTAAGCTCACCCAGGTCTCACAGAATCATACCGTATTCTGTCTGATTCCTTGTGCCATGTCAGAAAGAAATGTTCTACTGCGTAAATACTGTCTGGCCCTGACTAAAGCTACAGGCACAATGCAACTGTTCCTTGCCTCCCTCCACATGTCTTCTGGGAAGTCACGAATTGGACCCATTCAGCTGGTAAGGGAGGAACAGAATCCTGCATCCTTCCCTATGGCTCTGCTGCCTCAATCAAACTACAAAGTAAAAGGTCACAAATGCTTCTTTTTGATTCCAGAGTCAGTAAGGCTAACTCTACATAACTGCTAACAAGAAGGTAACATATTCAATGGCCGTTTTCAGAAATGTATTTTCCATTTTCCCCATTATCTGGGGCATCCCAGTACCCTCTATTAATGAAAAGCTGACTGTGGTCACTTTTCAGAGCAGAGCTAAACTCTGCTACTCTAAGACTCTAGAAAGGTCAGTGTTACACTTGTACTTGTCATGTCACAGAAGTAAGAAATCCCAGAGTCAACGTCCAGAAAATGCTAAGTGAAAAAAATTAATAAAATAGGGTATTACTTCCGAAATCTGCTTGTCTCTCTGTGCCTCACTGTCCTGGCCAAACCTTTTGCAAGCAGGTATCTTGCTATATGCTTGAAGAAACTGTGTATCCCTCCTCAGAACACACATAAACTCCGCTTCCTCCTCTGGGGGAGGAAAATGTGCTTCTTTAAATAAATTCATAGCAGAAAATTAAGAAGTATACAGTATTATTTGGAAAATTCAATGTCTGCTAATTAGTAATGGGCAAACAAGTGTTGGAGTGGGAAGAGACTGAATACATGAGTCATTCAAACTGAATGCTTTAGGCAGCTCAAGTGTTAAGTCCTGTTCCTTTACAATAACTGTCACTGAAAAACAACAGAACTAGAAAGGGTGCTAGTGACTTCTTCTAGACAAGGCTTCTGAAATACAGCTATTTCCCTCTCTCCCAGTGCATCCCTAATCCTGCCAGCTCCTTTCTCTTTTAGGCGAGGTTTAGGCAAGCAGGCAGCACAGCCTAATTGGTTTCTTTGACGTGATGGACATAAGAGGGGATCGGTTAAAGAGCTCCATGATAACCTTCCTCGCTGAGATTTGTTTTCGAGACACAGTGGATGTAGTAGGTGGCATTAGTATAGCCTGAAGATCTCTTGATATGGGAAGGGTCCTTTCTCACAGTTGATAGTATCATAAACATCCAATCACCTAAGCAAGGCCCACCATCCTTCTGTGGAATGAATAGGCAGTTCTCAGCCCCATTCCTGGTGCACAAACATGCACCCAGCTGGTGTGGGAGGGACAAACCTTCTCTCCAGATTCCTGAGCAAAGCACTGTCACAGGCAGGGTGACAATACTGAGAATAGGCAGCAGCATTGATGGCCATTGCTCCTGCCATAGTTGCCCTGCAAAGAAAGCCTCAGGCACATCCATTCCCTCACATCAAATGTGGGTTTAAAAAAACCCTATTCTACCTCAAATTCAATGGTGTTCTACCACTGAAGCTCTTAGATTTGCTCTTGCTCATGGCTGGCAGAGTCAGTACTGTCTGAAGTGGGGAAAGGACGGCTGGTGTCACATAGAGGGTTGGGAGGTAGTAAAGAGAATGCAGGGCCCTTGCTTCGTGTATGTGGGGACCCTGGGGAAGCTACCTAACAGATTCAAAGGAAGGAGAGGTGGGGTGGGAGGCAGTCCAGGCAAGCCCAGAAGTCTCTGCTTGCAGTCTTACACAACTCTGCCAGGTTTCAAGACTACTCAACATAATTGCCTCTGCTTGGATACACAGCCTGCGTGTTTACTTACTGCCATGACACCATGTTGGTGTTTTTCCATAAAAACACAAGCTGCAGGAAGGAAACAGTGATTTCTAGTAGCCAAATCCTGAAAACAACAAAAAAAGCCCCTTTTAAAAGCTCTTTTCTGTCAAATTTCATACTGTCATGACACAGTGGAGCTGTCAGAGCATCTAGAAACATAAGTTTAGAAAAGGTTGATAGAAGGCAAACTAAGGTCACTGCCTCTTTCCCTAGAATGAAACTGCTGTGAAACAGTAGGGATTTCTAGGGAAAACTCTAAACATTAAATCACTCACACAGAGCTTTTCAACAATGAGACAGCAGAGCAAGGTAGGGGACCCGTCATGTCAGTTTTCAGTACATGCCAGGTCCTTGGGAGGAGCCAGCTGGAAGATTAATCTACTATCGAATTACCTTTTTAAAATTATGTTAAAAAAATATAGGTCAAGCTTCAAGGATCTTTACCTAAAAGGGACAGTCAGTGTCACCAACCTGCTGGTGTGTCAGATGCTAACCCAGTGCCTGTATGTCTGAGTACGGAGTGAATCTCAGTTGCCCTACAAGTCATGAAACAAGTTATAGGTTAATTCCATCTGTAATGGATGACTTTGCCAAGGTTCAGCCAAATCTTTGACATTATTAAAAACAACAGTGCCAGCTTACAATTACTAAAGAAGTCTCAAGTCACACAAGGCTTTAGAGATTATACCCAAAACTTTGATAGGACAAAGTTTACATGTCCATGGACTACCATCCTCCTGAAAAAAATGAGTTAAAACATTTGCTCTCACTAAATATTTGGAGGCTCCCAGCCCCTCCCCAGGCTCCTGGAGAGCTGCAAAAGCTCTACTTTTGCTGCACATTTCAGGAAATATGATATGTTGGAAACACCTTGCACAAGAACCATTTGTCTAGCTTCCCCTTCTTATTCTTTGCCGGCAACTTTCCTCCACAGCTCTGTCAAAAGAGGATCACCATCTTCATGCCTACACAGGCTGTGGGGACTGGAGTACTCTCAAGTCAGGAATAATCCAGTTTAGTTTAGTACAGTTTCCACTGTAATGTCAGCCCACTGCTGGACACCTGAAAACATGGTATCCTTTATGGCACAGATTATTCTCTCTTCAGGGAGATGGATTTTTAAATTACAGTATCAACAACCCCTTTCTCCATTATGCTTTTAATGATAATAAAGTATTATTATTAAAGACAAATAAACAGAACACTGTTCATCCTAACACAAGTCTTGACCTTGAGCCAGCAGCTTTCCCCACAGGTCAGAAGCATGCCTCTCTTTTTAGGCTCTATTTTCATGTGCACAGTCAATAGCAGAATTAAGAATTGCCTTGTATTGCTCTTCATGGAAAAAGATTTCAAATGTAGATTGCACCACTGCACACTTTTTGGATGCACTTAACAGTGTCAGACATAATATTGTCTTTTGGCCCACAGGAAGATGCCGTAGGATGAAGTCAAATCTCCGCCATCTCCATGTAACTCTCTCTTATGCATGGGTTGCCCACCCCAGAGTACACTGAGCTCGGAGTATCATTGGTCTTTAGGGTGATGTGGAGCAGTATTATTGATTACTGAGTTACATAGTGAGTGCCAGCAACCATTCGTTGCCTGACAGGATGGAGGGAGTGTATATGAATCACGTGGGATAGGAATGACTTGAGTCATGCTCAGTTAGCTCCTCTATTTCTTTATTGAAAGATGCATGTGATGCTCCTTGGTCGGAAAATAAGACTAAGGGCTTTAAAGAATGAGAATAAAGAGGGAAAATGAGAACACAGAGAATTTCCTCTACTCTTTCCCCAAAGAGAAAAAAAGATAAACTGCCAGATAAACATGAACTGATGTGTTCCCTTTGCCACCCTTATTTTGCTGTAAAGGCCTTATGTCAAGAAGCTGGACTATAATTAACTCCTGCTTTGTTTTACTGATTATGCGTAAAGCTACAGTTCCTCAGATGGAGATGGCAATACCCACTGCAGAGCATGCCAGCTATCTCCTTGCTCATGGGTTCTGGCACCAGCCAATTCCTTTCTGTGATTTATTACCTGGTAATCCATCTCCTCCATCCATTATCCTGCACAAAAAATCAGCTCTGGACAGCCACTTTCTCTGCAGCATAGCAGGCAGAGTTGTCACTTTGTCTACCCTGTTCTCAGCAGGGCAAGGGAATTTTGTCTTTTCAGATTCAGTAAGCCTCATGGCAATTTAGTTGAATGTCTTACAGGTGGAAATAACAGCTCTGTGCACATTAGGCTAGACTGATGACCTGCGTAAACATTTCTCTTCAGTTGGGATTGTTCTTCCAACTTAGGATTTGCCAGCATCTGTAAGATTCATGCAAGTTAACCCTCACGAACCTTTTTATTTTCCATAGGCTATTTAAGCATCAGTTAATGAAGCCTCACTATTTTACTGAAATCAAACAGATCTGTTGCCTCTATGCTGAACTGATAAACATGACATACAGTGATTTCAAATGCTTCAACTGTAGCATGTGCAAACATTCAGCAATAATTTATGTTGTGAAATAATATATATAAGCAAAGCAATGCATTATTGCATGCCAATTCTTTAGTGTTTGAAATCAATTTCTAGGATTTTTATATATGCAATCCATGTGCATATCCATCCAGCATCTAAATAGTACACCAGACTTACAGTACACTAAAACACCATTCATAAGCAGTGTCAAAGGTTTTTATATTAGAAAGGTATAGTTATATCAATAAATTCAACACATTCTCCTGAAGTAGACACTTGCTTATTAGTACAAGCTTGGTTTAAGTTGATTTCATGTATGGAATCAATGAAGCCAACAAAAGTTTCTTGTGTGGACCTAGCCTAAATTATCAGGATTTGGGTCCAGATCAGTGCCTGCGTATTTGTACAACAGCTAGCTAGAACTTCAGTGCAAATATTAGCAGTGGTGAAACACATGCAGAAAAATAACACACTGCAATAGAAATTAAAATTCTCCTGCCCACAGCTGTGCAGCTCACAAAATATCTCTATTCTGCAAGAAGTTCTGTGTACAATAAAGAAAAAGGGAAAAAAAGGAAAAAACTATGTTTTCCTTCAAAGACTCAACAAAAAGCAAGACATCCTTTCAAGAACAAGACTTTCACCTTTGATACAGCTGTACTGGATCTAGAATTTGTTGTGTGCTTAGGGAGAGGACTCACAAACCCAAAGAGAGTTCAGGTTGGGGAAAATAATTAATTTCTATTCCTCTCCTTCAGCTCAGTCAACCTCATGGGGGGAGGTGCCAGAAAACATTACTGCCCTCCCTTTCTTCAAATTAAAAAAAAAAAAAAGTAGATGAGGAGGCAGAGGGGGAACAAAGATACAGAAAGAAACTGGGGAGGGGAGGAATAGGAATGGGGAGCTGAGAAGCAAGAAGAAAAAAGCATTTGTAAAATTAAAAGGCAGGGCCCCATCAGATTGTGTCGGGCAGGGGAAAGCGTGTCGTAGGCAGGAGTAATTGGTAATCGGAGCAGAAGTGAAGAAGGGGATGATTTATGGGAGCATGGAGACAGGGGTGGAATAATTTTTGGAGCAGAACGGGGAACTTACTGAACGCCTGAAACTCAGCTACTTATCCACTCGTTCTCGTGATAAATTAGCTCTTGTTTAAAGTAACCGGAGCTCCATTTTTCATTCTGATTACTACACTTGATATCTCTCTCTCTCCTTATGTTTCTCTCTGACCACTGCCCCTTAGCAGGTTCTCTGAGCTGAGGCAATGGGTTTATGGAAACTCTTCACCCCTCCATTACACTGTTCCCCCCACCTTCCAATTACTGTAGGGTTAACTCTTTAAGTTGCTGTGTGTTTCTCTGAGCTGCTTAAACTGTTTCTCAGGGTTGACCTGGGAGCATATGGAACATGATCCTCCATTTATGCTACGGTGGGGGGAAGGGGGGGGCGGGGAGGCGGTGCATGATGCTTGCCTGCATACAGAAGAAGCACAGTGGTATGTCACGGTTTCCAGCATTTGTGTGTGTGCTTCCCATGTTTGGAAAACAGCAACATGTCTGGCCTAGAGCACATCAGGTTATTACTAGGAATGATTTATTTTATGGTACCACCCAAAGCCATTGCACCTGCCTCAGGCTCAAGGTCTCACTGTTCAGTTTACCACCTAAATCCATATGAAGACTCAGGTGAGACACAATAGGCAAGATTGAAACAAGTGGCAGAATGAAGGAGATGACATACAGTGACAGACTCATCACAAGCAAGAGTAGATGATTTTAAGACAAACTCATTTAAAAATATGCTTTTAATAGGAAACTGTAAGACAAATAAATACTACTAAGTATCAAGTTTCTTACTGACATCAGAAGTAGTTATTTTCCTAAAAGCATCAAAATACTGAAGTGGATCACAAGGAAAGATTTGAAGGATGAAGTGGTTTTGCCAGTTAGTTCAGGGAATCAAAAGACAAAGTATAAAGGGTACCACAGAAGACAGAACAGCTAGGTTTTTGCTACCTTCCTTTATGAGTGAGAAAGACATGAAGAGCAAGTTGCTGAGAATACTGAGGAATAAAGTACAAGAACAGACAAGCCAGGAGTTGGCTTGTTATTGCCATTAGTCTAGAATTAGGATATAAAAAGAAGAAGGGTTTATTCACTGAAATGAAAAGATGACAAAGTAATTTTTCCACACACAAATAGTTAGGTGGTGCAATCTTCACCTCAGCTGCTATTAATGCCAGGAACTTGGCACGATTGAAAGGGATAAGACAGATGTAAGGACATACCTAGACCTATGTTGGTGTGGACACCAATGGCTGAGCCCCTGCACAAGAAGGCAATTTCTACATATACAGACTCAGCAGATGTGACCCCACAGTCCAGCTTTCCTTAACTGCCCCCTGCCTGGAGTCCTTACACCTTCTCAACTCATTTTGTGTCATCACAGCAAAAGACAAGGTATCAGGTTAGCAAAGGACACCAGATCTGACACATCACAACAGCACATGAGCTCCCATATAGGGCAGTCCAGCCATAAAACCTTGCTGAACAAATATGCTGCCTGCCCAACATGGCTTACTCTCAGTGAAAACTCTATCACATACAACAGCACACAACATCAGTTAAACCACACATTCATTTCTAGCTCTTCGGAAGGAGACATATTCTGTTGAGTGTTGTCTGTTTGATTTGCTGCTCTTGTCTGCTGTGACACCTCCTGTACTGCCAGCCTGAATACACTCTCTTAGGTACAGTTCAGTTAAATCACATTGAGTCACATTCAAAATTGAGCTAATTCTAGTAAAGCCAGCATAAACTTAACTCATGTTTCTCTTATATTTCTGTAGGCAGCAGGTAGTATAACCACACATCATCATCTTTATGCCAGAAAAGGTTAATATTATGGATAGGTACTTTTCCAAATGAGAAGATGCACCTCAACAAAATGTGTTCATACTACTGCCTCTTAATACAGGCTGTTTTCTTATGGGTTTTCAATGTTTATTCTATAAACATAATGATCTCCAAGCTCAAGCAGGGCAATCCCATCTCCATTGCCTCCTTATTCATACTACTATACAATTGTGTGTTACATGAACAACCTGGTAGCACTGAACACCTGCTATTACCTATGTTAGTGTGAGAGGCATTCTTTGAATAAGTAATTACAGCTTCGGTTATGAGGTGTTTAGAAGGAAAGTCTAGGTAAAGTAAATAATTAGAAAAAAAGCTATAAGCATTGTCATTACCAAAGCCAGCAGTTGGGCAGGTTGCTTGGAAACAATGATGGAGTCTCTGCCTTGAAGGAGTCACAGACAGATTAAAAGCCCACACCTCCTGAACACATATTTACAAGTTCACAGTCTGATGTGGTTCTCACAAAACTCACCAGAAAGGTATCTTTGGAAGATAAGTGGGATCACCAGGTATTACGCCATCAGTATTTTGCCAGTGATGTCAACACAACTACGTTGTGCAGGCAGGTCTGCAGACCAAGGCCCAGAGTAAAAAGCAGCTGCAAGAGAGGCAACAGGCAAGGACAAGGCGTGCAATAAAAGGGTGAAGATAATGAACGTGCATTTTCTTTGAGGTGAGTATACTGCACATCCTCTAACCTTGGAGGATCCCAGGGGGTTTTGGAAAGGGGATGAGGGTGGTTCACAGTTGTTAATACATTTTTATTATATATTTTATTATATTAAGTAGAGGGCAAACTGATCACTATGACCAGACAAGGACAGGGAGATTAGCCTTACTGCAGTGGTGGGCAGTTTCTTACTTGGAGTCCAGACAGCTAATCTACCCACCATGTTTCAGACAGCACTCCCTTTATCTCTACTTGGAAGCCCAGTACCATCTCTCCTTCTCATACCTTTGATAGCAAGCAGCTAGATTTTCAGAGATTTCAGAAAGTCAAAGCGTATGAAACAAATAAAGACTCTGAAAGTTTTGCTTCTATACACAGCAATTTCAATGCAAGAGCATCTAGCATAGTCTCAGAAAGGAAGAGTTATACCTGAGGATTGAAATCCATATGCTTAAAATGTATTTATACTTCCCCAGTTTGAGGCAAAGAAGTAGAAATCTGTATTTTGAAAGAGAGATTCCTCAAAGCTGTGGAATAGGAAATGCAGCTGATTTAAAGAAATACATACATAATATTAGCTTAAAAAAGGATCTTTCAGAATTAGCCCAGTACTGGAACTGTCAGATTTCATAGGAAAAGACAAAAACCAGTGAAACAAAATGCCTTCTCCTGAAACTCCAGCATAAGGCACTAATCCAAGGGAAGAGAATTGGTGGATTTCAAAGAATAGTACTCTGTTTTCCCTTACTCTGCTCAGTGCTGTGGCACAGGGGTGTGTATTTTACACCAAAAGAATAGAGAGCACACAGCAGCTGTCACAAGTTTTGGAATACTTCAAGTTGAAAAGCATAAAGAAAGTATGCAAAGTTTTTCTCTGGGAAGACCAGTGTGTTGCAGAAACACCAGGTAGTAATCTTGCATCCCTTACCACAGCCCATAAGAAGACAACTAGGAAAACAACCTTTTTTTTTTAAATCCCATAGGAGACCTATTGTTTTTACAGTTGGATCCCAGCTGACAGACTTGGCATTTGAGATATAGCACTTGAAAACACAAGCAGGACAAAAGCAGAAGCTTCATTTTATGGAAAATTTCAAGGGTAACAGGCCACAATCCTGAAGTAATAATTTTATGCTTTCTTCAAGGAAGGGAAGTAGATGGGGCCTAAATGAGCTATATGGGTCAAACCCAACCTGCATGAAAATTGGCACACCTGTAGTTTTAAACTGGTGTCTAGAGCAGCTTGGGTTTTGAAAAACAAACACTTGTTTTTTTCCTGAAGGACTCTCAAGTGGAGAAAACTTACTAGGCAGGTCTTGCTATAGATCATATGGGGGGAATGATTCCTTTGTTAGACTGTGATAGTTTCCCTTGTGATTATTTTCTAAATGACCACTGTCATGGTGGCTTACAGCAACGGCTCCTTTCTTCTAGAACTACCTGACCAACACAATGCTAAGATAGCTTACGGACAAACCAGAAGCAGCTTAGCATAAAATGGTGTACTGGTTACCTCTGGCATCTGACTGCCTTTTTACTGCCTTGGCTCCAACCTAGTCAACAAATTGCAGAAATGGAGTCAGAGGGTCATTTGCACCTCAACCTTCCTGATGAGACTGCAACAGGAAAACTGTCTAGTGCAACTCTCAGCCATTTTCTCTGCAAAATGAGTGAGACACTAGTTCAGCTGGGACACTAACTCATAGTACACGGCCATGAGGTAGTACTGACTGGCTGTGTTACTGCAAGGTGAACGCTGCAGACTGAAGGAGTACTCAATCCACAGCCAATCAACTGAGCAACTCTTATTTATTATACCTCAGTGTATCTGATACTGTAACCCAAAGGTTCACATGTAGCAGCTGTCTCCTTCAGTGGCCAAGATTACCAGGATGTAAATATGACACAGTCCTTCATGTGTTGGCAAACTCATCCTGTTTAGCCTAGGAGCTCAGATGAGCAAGTAAGCCAGCATCATCTTTGTGGCCATCACCTTCCTGCCTCTGTCCTGCAAAACCAGCTAGCCTTCAGGGGAACATCCAGCACTCAGTGGAAGGGAATAGCTGAAATACTCAAAAGATGTCAGGACATACCTTTCTTACAAAGAAAGAAAGTATTCATTTATGGGACAGAAACAAAATTCTGTGGCTCTGCTTTCTGGCCCTCTCAAGAGTTAGAGAAGTCATCGTTACTCAGTGGACAGCGAAAATTTCTCCCCACTTATTTCCAGTGCCAAGCCAATGGAGAAAAACTTTTGTGGAAACTTCTTTTGAACAAGACCTAAAGACCTTAGAGGTTCTTCCATTTCTGATGGCCTTCTAGACCATACTGGAATTCAAATAACCTGATTTATTTGGGGATTGTAAAATACCACAGGTAGAAGGAAGAGGAAGGTGGAGAGAAGAATCCCAAGATACAATGGATATATTTATTTTTTTAAGAACTATCGTTGCTCTTTTCTATGCCCCCTCCCCTGGCAAAGGTGAACTGCATATCTTTAGTTAATAATTAACTTGTCATGAGCTCCATCAATATCCCATCATCTAAGTGACAGAGGGAAGGGAGGCGATGGGGGAGGTGATCAGTACAACGTGCCAGCTCTGCCCGCAGCCTGCGATCTCGTCTCAGCCATAATAAATAGGATGAAATGCGCTCCTGATAAATGCCCATGTCATGGAGAGATTTTACCTTCACTCAGAAACAATGTAATATCTCAGCTATTACCCAAAATAATTTATCAATGTGTAATAGCTTTGTGCAGAGCTCAGATAGGAGGGGAGCAGCGCTGCCCGAGATGGATGGATCCTACCTTCTGCTTTTAATTTTTAATGCTCGTAGGCAGCTTCACATTAAAGGCCAGGTGTCATATATAGACTTAATGTAAGAATGGAGTTCATGAATTCTAATCAGGAGAGAATCTCCCTCTCTCTTCTCTTGCTTTAGTCACTTCTCTTTTTTTTATTTATCAATTTTCCTCTCTTTCCGTACTGTCATCTTCTTTGCCTCTCTCTTTTGGTCCATTTCTTTCCCCCTATTCTTCATATACATTTTACTCCCTGTCTCTGCAACTGTCCTGGTTTCAGCTGGGATAGAGTTAATTTTCTTTCTAGTAGCTGGTATAATGTTTTGGGTTCAATATGAGAAGAATGTTAATAACACACTGATGTTTCAGTTTTTGCTAAGTAGTGTTTAGACGAAGTCAAGGATTTTTCAGCTTCTCATGCCCAACCACCAAGAAGGCTGGAGGGGCACAAGAAGTTGGGAGGGGACACAGCCAGGGCAGCTGACCCAAACTGGCCAAAGGGGTATTCCATACCATGTGATGTCATGCCCAGTATATAAACTGGGGGGAGCTGGCCTTGGGAGCGGATCGCTGCTTGGGAACTAACCGGGCATCGGTTGGCGAGTGGTGAGCAACTGGACTGTGCATCACTTATTTTGTATATTCCAACCCTATTATTATTATTATTGTCATTTTTCTATTATTATTATTATTATCATTATTAGTTTCTTCCTTTCTGTTATATTAAATTGTTCTTATCTCAACCCACGAGTTTTACTTTTTTTCCTGATTCTCTCCCCCACCCCACTGGGTGGGGCGAAGTGAGTGAGCAGCTGTGTGCTGCTTAGTTGCTGGCTGGGGTTAAACCATGACAGTAACAAAACCATTTGGGTAGCTATTTGCTACTTCCAAAAACTGTACCATCACTTATGGACAAAACAGACGATTGGATCTACTTCTGCCTTGGTCCTGCTGTCATCATTTGCATGTAGAAGAACAAACTCCACACAGGTACCAGGCCAGAATATTAGTATTTTATATCGAGGCAAAACCAACAGCACAGTAGTGATCAAGAGTGGAAAAATCTGGACTGTGGCCATCAAAGTTCATAGTGCAATTGCATTACTGAAAAGATCCTGGCCACTGGAGAAGACCCATCCCATATCCCAGCCAAATCACATATCCCTGCAAAGAACCATGTTCCTCTAGTTGGCAAGAATACAGCACTGGGATGTGTGGATCCAAAAAAATGCTGTATCCCAAGGTCTAATTTTCCTAAGATTTCTAGTCTCCTTATAGCCATGTCAGCCACATAAATATCCTCCTCTTCACTTTCAACATTATGCATGAAAACCCAGTTGGGACCCATCTCATCTGGTGGCCTGCATCACAGGAACCTATTCAAGAACCTCTGTAGCAGTACGTAAAATCTCCGGTATGGACAACGGGACAATGCCAGGAAGTTCTGTCATTAAAAACACACCGTTAGGGCTCACATTAGAAATACCATTATTGTATCAATAAAATACATCAAAGTATGACGTACCGTCTGGGTGAGACATACCTGAAAGCAACAGCAATGTATGACAGCACTTCTTAGCTCTGCGCAAAGAATGGAGCTGTAGGAAGGAAGAAGGGAGCACCACTTACTGGCCAGAATGTGCAGCAGGGGACAGACAACAAGACAGTGAATACACGCAGCAGACACAAAGATCAAGGAAGAGCCACAGGCTGCAAAAAGGAAAAGATCGACTGTTTGGACAACAGCTTTTGTTTGCACTCCGACCCGAAGGAAACTGAAAGCACACCAAGGCAATACTGCCCGCAGGAGGAGCACTGCCAGAGCTGCAAACCCTTTTACAACCACTTTGCTGACTTGCAAGTTATGTGGACACCAGTGCTGAGAGGAGCTTGGGCTTGATATCCTGCTTTCGGTTAACAAATGTAACGTTAACTGCTCCATTTGTTGGTTGACAATGCAGGGACCACAAACTGAATCACTATCAGGAATTCCTTCAAAAGGAAAGACTCCTCTTGTGCCTAAAGACCAGGACGGCATAAAAAGGCGCTGCTGGTGCTGCTCCAATGTCCCTTGTAGCAGATAAACAGAGGACAACCACCTTTAGAGGTTGCATTGTCAGTGAATTATTTCTCTTTTCCTCACCACTCAGACATCTTTCTTTCCAGAACATGAAGAATTCAAGACACAGGCCATTTATTCCTGTGTGGTACTTATCATATTCCTCTGCCTACTAGAACAACACAGCAGAGTTCTGTTCTCAAGCACCAAATTTACTACAGGAACAGTGCACAGGAAACTTTCCTTTCTTGTTTCTTACCTTTTGCAAGGATTGCTCTGAGACCGTTCCTCTATTTTCACTTTACTTCCTTCCCAGCTCTGCATATCACACAGTTCTGGAGATCAGCTCTGTCCCAACTAAAACAAGTAGCACACCCCAAATTTCATTGCCTTCACATTGCTTTTCACTAGGTGGTTGATAAGGGAAGAGAAAGGCTGGTGTCCCACTGTGACAAATCCACTCTACACACTAAGAAGCCATCTCTATAAAACATATTAAAAACAAGTTTTAAGAAAAAGTCATTGCATAATTGATAAAAGACAAGACTTAGCTTTGTATTCAGCTTTGTGAATGTCAGAATAAGAGACTGCAAATCTTTGGACAGCAGACCTGAAAAATAAGAGGGTGGAGAGCCAAAGTTGTATTGCTGGGCCGTAGTGTGCTACTTCAGGGTACAGGGAATGTGTGGCTGTTTGTGGGCAGAAGCTCTGGAAACTTCAGGCTGTCTGTGAAGATTCCCGGTTCTTCTAGGAACACTTTACAAAGACTGCCTGCATGCTCATCCCTTACCAAGCACATTTTGCTCGTCTGTGTCTGTGTATAAACGTAGGACTGAAAAGGCAAGACACTAGCATCCCCTGGTGCAGCAGCCTTAGGATACCCTCTGTGATCTGAACTAATAAGAAAGAGAGATGTTGTTTGAAGAGGACAGAAAGATAGCCTTACCTCCCCTGAATACCACTCACTTAGTGGCTTTGGCCTGGCTCCAAGCCAGGAGGAGAGCAGCATGCCCTTGTCTGTGTTGAATGAAAGCCCATTGCTGCCTGCCAAATAGCCTCAGGCAGACAGTGACTCTAAGGACCAAACTAAGAGCTCTAAACTCATTCACTCATGGGCCAAGATCCTTCCTAACCCTAGGGGGGGGTGAGAGAGAAAAAAGAGAGACATCCCCCAGGTAACAGTCCTTTGCATCATACAGCCTGAGCCTAATAAGGGTCTATTGCTGTCTCATTCCATTGCTAGCACTGTGACTCTAACTGCCGTGTACTACAAATTAATTCATTCCTGCAGGCCTTGCTGTTCAGTAACTGGCTGTCACAGCAATCTCCCGAGGAGCTAATTGAGAGTTGTGATCCGTGCAGTATTTCCATTAGTGCTGTAATGACAGGCAGCCAGACACACACACATGCATGCTCACACACACAGAGCACAGGTTCCTCTGTCCCCACAAAGGGAAGCAGATAACAAGCCAGAGCCATCTCAAGTGTTAAGCAGCAGCTGCGAGAAAGGGAAAACAGGAGGAACAATTTCCATGATTCAGGCTGAGGTCACCCAAACTTTGCCTGAATGAGTGCAACTTGCTGGGAGCTCAAGACAAGCTCCTAGTTCACATTAGTGGAGTAAAATCCTTCACCCACTCCTCTTCTGTACAGTGGCACTGTTCCCAGAGACTACAAATTCTACCCAACAAGTCACCTCTATTTGAATGGCCTTCCCTGTTGCATGGTGGGATCTGCAGTCTCCATAGAGATGCTTCTTGAATAAGGATGATTACAGTTGTGTGTAGCACTGCAGAAGCTACTAATATTAGAGTCTTACAGGTTCTGCTTAGCAAACTAGAAGAGGTGTTAATTTGGGAAGAATGTATTTGATCAGTTATGATGTGGTTCATTCAGGAACCTGGATAGCTCAGACATGAAGTCTGTTTATAAACTTAACCTCTTTTTTATTTGTTTTTCCTTTCACGCCTAATTTCCAGAGGATTAGCAGGAAAACATCAAATACAGCACCTCCTGTAGCTGTGCCACCTGCTGGTAAAGACTTAGCCATCTTAAAGGACACATTTTATGTCCTAACTGGACTACATCCTCACAGTTTTTACTGAGAAAGCAGACATGCAATTCTGTGCTGTCACTGATGATTACCTTTGAACTAACTGTAGAATTAACCCTACCACATTTGAGGCCTTGTCTATGTACAGACAAATGTATATCCATTGAACTTAGTTGGCTTAGAAGTTGGTCAAACTGATGCAGCTTGCATCAGTTTGTAGTTCAGTAGGCACTTCTCACTGAGTGCTTTATTAATTCCAAAGCTGTGACCAGTTTCTTTATAAATTAAAGACAAAGTCCGTTAACAATGGGGAATGAAATCACAACAATTCTTTTGAATGATAATGAATGAATCCTTTAAAAATGTATTGTGTTGGTCTTTTTAGCCTTAAAAAAAAGAGAGAGACTATTTAAAGTTTCCCCAGTAATTAAAATTCTGTGACATTTTAAGTATCTATGCAAACCAGGATGCATTTGCAAGTGAATTATTTCAAAGTGATCTGTGCGATTATCATAGCAGCCAGACATATCTAAGTCAACATTTCTAGTCACCCTTAAATTGAGACTGTTGCAATGGCGGAAGTTAACTCAGCCATGTGTAAGGAGGTAGCTCATGCTGGGGAAGTCTCAGAGGGTAAAGATATCCCCGCTTGGGCCTGGACTGATCTCACATAGTCCCAGGTTTCCAAAGGCAGCTTTTTAGCAAGGGCATGAGCTTCAGGTTCTTCAGAGCATTCCAGAGAGCACAATATGCTACTGTGACTACCAGCACAGTCTGGCTTTATAAAAATACCTAGGTAAGATACCTATTCAAGGTACACAAACAGCCTTTAGGGCTCAGATAGAGGATTAAGTTACTGAACCTTAAGAAGTTGTTGCATATAATCTTAGCTTGATAATTGAACACGTGCATGCTCCTGGCATGTGATAAATGCAAGGTCATTTGACTTAACCTAGGAGAAGACAGTGTTAAGTGGAGTTACCCCATGTCTGCTGCAGGCTAGTTGTGCACACAGCTGTTACCACAGCTCAGCTGATATATAGCAATTTGTTCATTTGTGCTAAATGTTACTGCATGTACAAACCCTGATTCTGCCCTCTTGTGACAATATCACAGGAAAATGAGGTTCTTTTAAAAGTCAGATAAATTTGATAAAGGAAACATAAACATTTCAAAAACTTTCACAACAGTGAAGTACTCCTGCAAAGTGGGTTAATGTAGAATGTTCTGAGATATCCATGTAGACCCATACTGCAATACGTTTGGCTTTCCTGTATATAACTGTAATTACAATTTTCAATTGGACATAGCTGCAATAGATATAAAATAATCTCAGAGGGACACAGCGGAAGGCAACAGATCTGGTGCATCTGCCTCTTCTGCAGACAATCAAACTGAAATCTCACACCACACCAAGAACAGACCCTACTATCACTCATGGCAAGCTTCTGAAAAAAGACAAGAGGATGTCAGTGAAGAAAGTTCCAAAAGCCCAGGGGCAGAGGAGATCCTGGAACAGGCCACACAGACCATTAGGGTATGGTGTGTCCTGGGGCTTCATTTCAAGGATCATTCAGGGCATGCCCAATGAATATAAAAAGTGGGCATAAAGCTTATCTCTGTTATCAATGTTGGGAAAGCCGTGCTATAAATGGAAAAGGTCCCAAGTTCCGACCAATAACTTCACTGTTACAGAAATACTATGTGCCACAGAACAGCTTTGGCTTCTGGGCAAAGTCATGCCTTTTCCCTTAAAATGTGACAGAAGATTGTTTCCAGCTGAGAGGTGGGGGTGGAGTGTGGACATACAAGTAATGATTTATTCCAGATTATTTTGAACTGATTACTTGGAGGGAGCTTCCAAAATACATTTACTGAGCATGGCATGTATTTCAACACAAACTGATGTCTTTATAACTCTGCCATGCCAGCATACATATAGTTACATAGCATAACAGGTTCACCCCAAACAACCTGAATCAAATTCTGCGGCCATAATATGTGACAGAAGCCCCTGTTCATGTCAGCATTTGACATCCTCATGGTCTCCATGCACAGCATAATTATGGGTTCTGACTGTTTTGCTGCTAGCAAGCCTCAGTGTCTGTGTTTCCTACAACAGAATCCTGTCAATATTTGCACAAGTTTTTTCCCGTGGCTCACAGATGCTTGAATTTTATTTTTTTTTTAATAGAGGAAGACCTCAAGCCTGTCAGACTTTCAGTGCTCACTGCATTGTTCAGTTCAATCACTCAATCACATTTCCACAGCCTTTATTTGAATGTTCTTGCAATAAGCAATGCAGTCACAGGCAGAACAGCTCTTGCACATGTGCTGTTCCACAGCTCAGTCATGGTCTGGGGTGGGCAGAAGGGGAAGCACACTTGGACTTATTTGGTACATCAGCAAACAAAGAGCACTCATGCACGTAGGTTCAGGGAAGTCTGGTAAGTTCTTGCAAGATGCAGTGAAAACCAATTCCTAACAAGACTTTTTCAAGTTAGTGCAACACAGAGAACTCTGGACTGTACTTCCAGAGATACTAGCATGAAACTTGGGTAAGTACTTGGCTAGTGCATGCACGTCTACTGTATGTGAGTAATGGGGTGAGTGGCTCTGCGGAACTGCCATGCTTCCTCCTGGAAAGGTCTGTCATATGGTATATGGGGGACATATATATGGGGGACACGTAGTCCAGTCATGAAGTGGGACTACTACCACCACTAGAACATGTCAGCTGTGCCTCTGTCTAGCTGAGTCTTGGAAACTTCCAAGGATGGAAGTTCCACTATATCTATGGGTAACGTGTTTCACTGCAGCACAGGCCCCCTAGGGAAGTTTTACCTATGCCTGATTTGAATATCCCAAGACACAGTATGTACTGCCAGCCATAGCTGGCAGAAGACCAAGTCCTACCTAGACTATTCTAAAAATGGTAACCATAAAATGACCAAAAAATAAGCAAATATTTGGAAACAGGCTCACAAAGAACGTGTACAAATGCATTTCTCATGCTACCTGAAACTCGGCACTAACTGCAGGAACTCCTTCAGGATTTCTGTTTTCAAAAGCTCTCTCAGTCAGCAGAACTGAAGAAAGATTATGGTACTCTGATACTCCCTCTGACAGAATAAAGCTGCATGAAAAAAATCAAGATGACATTAAACAATGTCTGACTGCAAGCCCAGCTTTCACAGCATTCTCTGCTCAGTAGGGCACTTTACAGAGCAGGGACTTCAGTCTCTGATTATGGTCCCCCATTTATGCTGCTCAGTTCTCCAAGGTAGTTATCAAGTGCAAATAAACTCACAGGGGGACATTTGCCTCCTCTAGTTCTAATTAATGCCACTGAAACTCATCATTAGCTAAGCATATGAGGGCAGCTCATACACTTGCAACCATCTATCAGGAAACACCTATTGTATGGGTGTAATACCAAACAAAGGGTCTGTTGAATGAAGGGAGCCTTTTCTTTGTGAGATACTACTGTTTCAGTTCAAGAGAAGGTTAAAGCACCAAAACTTATGTACCTCATTTGGCTCTTTGCCCACTTCTCTTGCTAAAGCAAGGAACTAGTTTTATTCTGGTAACTCACTGTGTAATTCAGTGTAGCTGTCTAACAAATCACACTTAGAATCACAGAATTAAGATTGGAAAGGAGCCCTGGAAGTCATCTGGTACAAGCCCCTGCTCAAAGCAGGCCCAGCTTTGAACTTAGATCAGGCTGCTAAGGGCAAATTGTCACTGTCTCTGAAGACGACAGCCTCTCTGCAACCACTCCCATTATGAAGAACTTTTTCCTTATAGCTATTGTAACTCCCCTGTTGCAGGTTGTATTCATTGCCTCTCATCCTTTTGCTGTGCTCCTCCAAATAGAAACTGTTTCTGTCTTCTCTTTAACTATCCATTAGGCAGTTGAAGGCTACAATTAGATCTCCCTTAGCTTTTTCTTCCCCAGCTGAATGAACTCAGGTTTTCCAGTCTCTCCTTTTATCTCATGTGCTCTAGTCCTCCAACCATCTTTGTCACCATTGGCTGGACTTGCTCCAGTTTGTCAACATTTTCCCTATGCTGGTCAGCCCCAAAATGGACACAGGACTCCAGGTACAGTCTTGCAATTGCTGAATAGAGGGGAATAATCACTCCTCAACTTGCTGGATACAATCCTATTAATGCAACCTAGTGTGTGCTCAGCCTTCACTACCTCAAAGTCATGCTGTTGATTGATCTTCAACTTGTCTGTCAGGATCCCCAAGTCCTTTTCTGCAGAGCTGCTCTCTAGCCCCGTGGATTCTAGCCCACACTTCTTTCAAAAACAACATTCACTTTCCAACACACCTTAGCATCATCACAAAATCAGCATGCAGCTTCTAATTCAAAAGCAGTAAATACACCTCACGAGCAGAACAGAAAATAGACGGTTTGTGGGGATGCCTGAATGTGCTTGCAACTGACAATTTCGGGGGTATTTACGCATAATTTACAAATTGTATTCCCCCACCTCCTACTTTACTTCTTTTGCCAGCACAGTATCTGTGCCTTATGCATTTGTGTAAGATGCCACAACTTTTGCCTTCTCCAAGGCCTCATGCAACAGATGTAGCAGGACAACTTGATCATCTGGGGACCACTGAACAGAGTGAACAAGGAGCAAATATCTGCTACCAGAGTCAAAGGAAGCAGAAGGGACACATGCTTGCACCACAGTCTCTAACCCGTGGAAAAAAGAAAGTTCTCTGGTTCAGAGTATCTGGTTTAGAGCAGAGGCCAGCGAGTGAGGGGTGGAGGAAAGGCCAGGAGTTGAGCACTCTCCCCCCCAGAGGGAGGAGAAGAGGACCTGTCTGGTCAAAAAAGTAGCAGAAAATAGTGCAGGTCTCCAGAGAGGAGACCACAGCAGGGAACAGTGAGGAGAAAGGTGGTTCAGGAGCCCATTATGTTTTCATCAAACTGCTCTTTTCCACCAGAATGCCCTAAACTTTTTAGCACTGGCTCAGGAACAGATCTACAACATCTCTCCCTAATCTAGTTCCATACCTGGTTATACCTACCTCCCCAATGTACACATCATCAGATTTTATATTCCGACTCATTTGATTTCTGGCACTATTTACACTTTAACTCACAGTATGTTTCTCTTTCCTGTGGGTGGTTTAGACCAGATTTCACACCTGTTAGGCTTTAAATAAAGTATCTGTTCTACTTAGTTGTATTTTAAACGATTCGCACTCTGCAGGTATGCCTCTTTCTCCCCTCTATCTGCTCTGTTTTCCACTTTGCCCAAGCACTATAATCTCCTAAAACAAGATCCATTTTGTCCAGCACTGTAGCTATGTCAGTCAAGGGTGCAATCAATGTTAGAACATTGCCTCTGGCAATGGCCTAGAGCAGATACTTAAAGAAAGGTGATTAGAGAGAGGGCAGGAACAGGATTACTGTGTCCTTGGGGCACTGGGCTGATGCTTTGGAGATCTAACCACAACGACCCAAAACCCATTTCCAGGTGGTAATATAAAACACAACATAGTGTGGGTCATTTCATATCACCCCCTGCCTTTGCCCTGGGCATGATTTCACATTTTTCAATACTGTGAAATCCTCTGTCATGGTGATTCCTCCATTTTTATTTATTCACATATCAACACATTTAATTGTCCATTATGGCTTCTAGTGATCTGCTTGGCCTAGAAAACCTCCCTTCCTTGGTTTTGGAGTTAGGTAGTATCTTTGCCACCCTCCTTCCCTGTGATTTAAGTAAAATGTGATTTTGTGATGAATACAGACACATTTACAAAATCTGCTAATGCAAACTTAGTAATATCTTTGGAACTGTGCTGAGTGGGAAAAGATGAGGCTGGTACAAAGCCCTGTCAACAAAGCTCCACAGCTGCTGCCATATTAGTTTCATTCATGCTAAGCATGCGTATGGTAAAGCTTTCCAGGTATAATCTTAACCAAAGAAAGAAAGTAACCACCACCAAATACAGAAATTCACTTGATGACCTACTCATTTAAATATATCAGTCTTACATACCAGAAACAATCTTGTAAGGGGACCAGCATTCTGTAAGGATACGTTCTTGCCCATACAAATCCACAGTCTAGACAACAGATGCATACAATAACTGTAGAAGCATATGCTGCCAACAGGTTCCTATAACATGTCAGAGTTTTAATGGAGAGTTGATCATTTTAACAGTTTCTCTTTTGATGTTACTCTGCCTTGTACAGATTATCTCTGTGTAATAACAAAATAAATTTATGGTATCTATTTTGTTTGTTCTGACCTTATATATAACTAACATTCACTGATGCAAACTGAAAGAACTCCATGGCAGATCTAGTATTAAAATATTCAGTCTGAATAAACTATTTGATAGGATTTGGCCAATCAGGACAGTATTAAAACAAAACCAGTAATTAATAACATCCTATTGCTTAGTACTTACACCACACTTTACATTTAGAAGTACTGCAAAAAAATTACTTGATTAATCAATTAATCAAGAAGCTATAAAATTAGCTACATTAACTAATTAATTAATCAAGAAGCTATTAAAAGCCTGACTGAAAGGATATCGATTACTGCTAGAAATAACAATGCAATTGCAACATTGTAGTGCAAAGATAAGAATTTCAGAGTTGGGAAACAATAGTTTGCGGATTTATGAGGATTCACATGCATGGATTTGAGATGCACCCTAAAGGTGTGTGGCATGGGAAATGAGAAAAGAGCTAGAATATGTATTGTCAAACATAAATGTAAGGGCTTGTTTGAAATGGCTTCACTTTCAAAAACAAAAGAACAAGCTATAGCTGAGATCTTGCCTTGCAAGTAATTCCCATCCTGAAGAAAAGGTAGGAAAAATTAAGAGAAAACTTCCACTTTATTTATCAACCTCGGTATCAGCTGCTACCTTTATTATGGGTTCTCAGAGACCTACTAAGAACTAAAATGGGTATTTACCAATTAATTAATCTCTGATGAGAAGACACTAATGGCTTGCTCAATACATGCCACTCACTCTATGATCATGACTCAGTTCTAAGTCTGCAAGAGTTTTGCTGTTAGCTTGTAACATAAACTTCAGAGGCAGGGGAGACCAAGAGTTGCACCCAAATATGGATAAAATAGAGGATGCACAGACACCCTACCCATCTCTGCTGAGGGGCATGGTGTGGAAGGGCCAAGCCCTAGGGGCAGGGATGCAACTTCCCATGAGGGCAGGTGGGTTAGAGATCCACTTACTCTCCTTTAACTCTTGCTTATAATCAGGCTATCTATTTTACAACTCAAGAACCTTACCAAGCTATACACCTTACAGAGAAGGACTGCAGCTGATTTCAGCTAACTTACAGAGCTAACTGCAGCTAACTTCTCTGATCTGATCCTTCTAATTGCTGATTTTTTTGCCCTGCTTTGACAAGGCCAGCAGTAGCTGAGTTTCATCTGCTGTTAGCATACACATGATTCTAAAGCTACGGGAAAATCTGCGCGAAAACAGCCATATTGATGATTGCCAGAAGGTCTTGTGCACAAGGTTTACCAGAACTACAGGCTGATTGTTCAGGATCCTCCATGTCCCAATCCTACAGTCATACTTCTGATGGGATACTGAATTGCAATAGCAGCACCTCTGGCATAGAAGGGGTGTCTGAGACACTGGATCTGCTCCACCTAGCGATTCCAGAATATGTCAGGCTATACCTCTGTACTGGAGATGAAGGCAGCCGCAGGCGACAATATAGGGCACCATGGACTGTATATAATCTGCAGGCTACTGCTTGGTGATTGTGGCAGTAGAAGAACTGAGGTGAGTTTCCCATTCTTCCTAAGCTGACCTGTGGTAAGACAGGTTTTATGTAATGGGATCGTTGATCCCCTCCCCCCACTTTCTTATTCCAATTTTCACCCCCCTCCCTTATATTTTATTAAATTTCAATCTCTCTTTGGTAATAGCGAGCAAACAGAAAATGAGAGCAGAATATTATATCCCATAGCACCACAGCAGCTTGAGAGACAGACACATCAGCACAACTGAAGTGGGGAGGAGGGGAAGCTCATACCAGGTATTGCTTCCCTCATAAGGCAAATATATAGACAGAAGGAGCTCTTCCTCAAGTAAAGAGTGCTCTCAGTTTGCTTGGCCCTCGAAGCAGAGTACTGGAGCAGCCTACACTTCAATTTAATTGGAATAAAATGGAGCACATTATGGCAGTCAGCGTCTCCAAGGATGAGCAGCAGAAACAGATTATACACCCTGGCATGCAAGGCACAGTCTGGTCCCAATCCTTGCATCCTGTAAAGACCGTGTTTTTGTGCATATTGCATTGCAAGAGCCAAATATGCTACAGATGATGACCGAGGTTAGGTGACAGGGTTAGGTGCTACAACTTGGTGCAAAAAGTGAACAGCACCTCTGTGACTCAGTGTAGAACAAAGGCTAACATTTTCTATACAAAAACATTTTCTGTTCCATTTCCCAAATGGAAAAAGAAAAACCAATTCTGAAAAGCATAGACGCAATGTCTTTTCAGTCTAGCTGTAGTGAATGTCTATATGGCATACTGCTGGTGAGGAATCTTTCCTTTCCCTGCTAACACTAGATTAGTAATTCTCTCTTTCACACTGTATGGCTCTGGCATCAACCCTACTGTTCAGGAAAAGCCCCCGTCTCCCTGACTGAGATCACTATTTATACTGGATGCCCATTAATTGCATTGCTTGGAATGATTTGCTGTGAGGTTTTTTTTTTTTATTCTAGCTGCATTATGTCGTGATCTGATGATTGATTGGGCCCTGTGAGCAATCATGAGCCCAAGCCTATTGCTGCTAGCTTGATAGAGTGTATATCTCTATTTCATATTCAATAATGATGAATGGTCATGGCTTACATTTATATAGCGCCTTTCATCCAGAAAGATCCCAAAGCGCTTTACAAATTGATTTACTGTGCAAACTATGGGGTTTATTCTCTGCTTCATAAGCTCGTATAAATCCCATTGAGTTACTTGCACTTCATCAAGGTACTTGGTATTGCCCAAACAAAGCACAAGCACTCTTTATAATACACCTAGGAGAGAGTCAGGGAACGTTTATAAAAATATGCAAGTGTTCAGAACCTCGGGTTTATGTCTTATCCAAAAGGCAGAATCTTTAGGAGCAAAGCATCCACCTAACCCTGGGAAAGTGCTAGTTTCTGCACTACTAACAGGGCTTCCTGCAGCAAAGCATTCCTTGGAGAGGACACCACCAAGAGCTGAGCCTGTCTGCTCACATGAGTGCACCCTGAAGCAGTAGCTGCTAAAAACAATCAGTTCCTTCTGTTTTAAAAAAACACTATTAAACAGAAAGCTACTAGCAATTGAACATCAGGAGCCATCAATATAGGTTGCATGGGTTTCTTCTGGGTTGCAGAAGAGTGAAACAGGAGGAAGGCTCAGGCAACCTTTCTGGCAATAATTTTGAGCAATTATTTAGCCACAGCATGATGCTCTGCACTAAAGCTTTGAAGCAAATTATCCAGTTGCCTTCTCTGTTTAACTTGGGGTGGGGAAGGAAATGCACCAGATATGTGCCTGGCTTCAGCAATTGCTGCTGTTCCCCACCTTGATGACTAGCAAAAGGGATTCCCAAATCTGGAATCTAGCCTTCACATCTTCCAAGCCTGAGGGATACAGAGTGAAGTGGGGAATTCATGACTGAGACAAAAGGTAATCCCCTCAAGTATGTTTTCCACATTCTCCACTCAGTCTAAAAGCTTTAAAGGAGCAAGAGCATCTCTACCTCCATGACTTTGTCAGATAGCTAAGTGAGGTCCATAAAAACAAATGCAGAAATTCTCATGAATTGAGATGCCAACAGTGGCTCTTACCAGTATAACATGAGTATAAGCTGAACAAGCTCCCAAGTACCTTTTTTTCCCTGCTGTTATCACTTCTGAAATGGTTGCAGTACCAATGCTGGTTCTAATCTGATCAAAGACAAAGTTACGTCAAGTTATCCAATGCTTGTGTGAAAGACCCACCTCCTAAGGGATTTTAATCCAAATATGTTCTCTGGGAACCCAAAGAACAAAAAGCAATAGCTTATAGATATTTGAAGCTAAAAGGTATTGATCTAGTGCTAGAATTACATATAACTTTCAGGTTTTGACCACTGTCTTTTCTTTCTTGGCCTATCAGAATTACCATGCTGACATACTACAGCAATAAGTACAGTTAAAAAAAGTAAAGAGAGACAACAAACCCTTCCCTTCGTTATTACATTATGGACAGTTTGCTGTATTCTTTATTAATGTCAGATCAAAAAAGGAAGATGATAAAGATTAAGACAGGGGAAAAAAAAACATCTTGAAGACATGAGTATTTGGAAAAATAAATCTAGCAGCAGGATTGACAGCGTCAGACTGAAAGGCCCCATGTAACATGCATTCCTGGGGCAGGGGGAGGGGGAATCACACAGAAAACATGGGAGGATTTACCCTGCAGTTTCATAATATGTTCAGGTCAATATAGCTGCAGTCAGTCCCTCAGTCATGCATGTCCCACCTCTGTTTTGGTCAACTCTAGCAGCTTGTCCAGTACCAGTAAAATCTTTTGGATCACAAGTAAGTGAGGTTTTAAGGAGGCTGTAGGTAGAAATGTCCTCCTCTCTACCCCTGTTATGAATGTCCTGCCCCTTTGGTCTCAGTAGAAGGTAGTTATGGTGAATGTCATGGCAAATGGGATGGTGAAACACAGGGAAGGCTTGGAAATTTCCTGTGGTATAGGCAGAGAGAATGCAACAAAAGCATTGCCCAACAGAAGATGCTGAGGCCAGTCAGATGCAGGGCACCTGCCCCTACTGCTCACCTAGGGCATGAGACCCCACTAACCATACACTGCTTTCTCTGAAGACTGCTCTCCCACTTCAGTGAACAGGATAGCATTTCTGTATTTCCATTTGTCATCTGTATTTTAAGTGAGGACCTTGGTTATGTTTAACACACAGCTGCATTTAGCATGGGGTTTAAATGGAGTATCAGTTTTTTCTTGGACATCTTCCCTCTAATACCTAGATATGTCACAAACACTAAGAAATTTCTCTTCCAAATATCTGCATTGGAGCACATGGTGTTAAAGAACTGCAGGATGATGGGTACAGCCTAAAGCCTACATCATATATTCCTTCATTTTAGGGGACCGCCATGGTGTGGTGAAGGCCTGTTTTATCAATCTAGTTTTCACAACTTTTGTGTGGCTAAATTTTAGCTCATTTTTACTTCAATTCAAATTCTTCAATTTCATCTTCAACTTTACATTAGGTGCTTTGTATTTGCACCCACGAAGTGAGAAAATGAAGAATATTTTTATATAAATGGCCTGCTTAGCAAGAGGGGAATTCTAAGCAACCTTCTAACACCTAAAAGGAGGTTACTAAGATACAGCCAGGATCTTCATGGAAGCACATGGCAGGAGAATGAGAGACTGTGGAATTAATTGCAAGAAGGGGATTCTGACTGAACATAAGGAAAAACATTTTCACCATAAATAAGCAGTGGAACACATTACTCAGAGAGACTGTGGAATCTCCATCCTTGGAGTTTTTCAAGGTCCAGCCTGTCCTTTCCTGCACACACTCCTCTGCCCGTCTAGCACTTTTCCCAAGCCCCTGCCTTGTTTGTTTAATCCCTCTTGTCTCTTATGTTCTGCATGCTGGTGTGGCTCCTTTTTCTCCTTCTGACTTTGAGGTCAACAGGAGGAGAGTGAGAATAAGAGCAAGACTCCCAGTTCTGGTCTGTAAGATGATAGTGGCCTTCAGACGTTTGGAGAAACAATGACACAGAAGACCAGATCAAGGCCCACAGATGTTACAGGTTCCACTTTTGTTACCAAACAAATGTTTAGAAAGTATGCACTTCTATAACTGTCATATTTGGTGGATTTTATAACCAACAAAGAATAACTAAGTCATGACATCAAAGCCAACATGAATATTTATAAGGAGGAACAAGCATGCTGGTAGAATAGCAAGAAAGTCTTACAATCTGCTGTTTTGAAGCTTTAGAGAAGCCACAGAATCATCCCATAGTTAGTGTCTGAGGTTGGGATGCAGTTTCTCCTAGTCATGTTTTCCACAACCTGCCCAAGTTTTTCTAGCTGGATGGCCCCAGCCTGACACCACCTAAGCAGGGCACCAAATGGGAATACGATGCCAACCCAGGCACCCTGCCTACCACAGCTGCGCCAGCAGTGCTAGGAAACTGAAGGCCACGAAAAAAAAAAAAACAAAACAGTAACTTACCTCGGGACCAAGGCTATCAGACTAGAAGGGAAACAAACTTCATACTTTTAGAAACCCTGAAAGATTGCCAAGCACAGGAAAAGGAGTTCAGCCCATGTGAGGAGACACTGTTCAGCAAGTAGTTGGAAATATTTTATTATTTTTTTTATCCTTAGAAAACTTGTTAACAATGACAGGACATCTCATCAACATTGAAGAACAGGGACAAGAAAGCCAGAAAGTAATGGTAAATTAAGGAAATCACATCAAATTAATTGAAGCAACAGGGTCAAAGTCCATTTGCTGGCAAAATAGCTTTCCACCTCACAAGAAATGCCAGCAAAAATGACATAGATTGGACTTTTACTGGCACTCAGCTGCAAAGCCAAGGACCAAACAACTGCTGCAGACTGAGATTCTCCTGATCTAGGAGGATCCCATCTCTCTATAGTAGGAAAGTCATTCAAAGAGGCAGGGATGCCAGGGAAGTCTGCATCACTCACCAAAGCTTTATTTATCCCAAAGATAAAGACAAGATTCTGACAGTGCTCCACATGAATCAGTCTACTCTTGTTCACCCGCACTGAGCTCACATCATATCAACTCTATAAAAAAGAAAGAAGACACAGGCAGCAGTTTTTGAAATAAAAACAAAGACTTTCAAAAGCTTTGCAAGAAGAGAATGTGACTGGTAGCGCTCAAAGACCTGAATTTGTATACATGCAAATAAGAAAAAAGCAATGTGGCACAAAATTTTCAAGTTTCTTGGCCTTTGCAGGCAGATCAGTTCGGACAGAATGTAGCAGTGCCCAGCACAGTGCGTACCAAAGACCTCCAAGTCCAGCTTCATAGGCCTACAACATTATTGCATCTGCCCATAGACAGTGCCTCCCATTTAGCCAAGAAACTTTCCATCTTGCAGCTCCCCAGAGATGGTGCAACAGGAGCCCACAGCATCCAGAGCTACGTGTCTGATAAAGCCCTCCTAGCTGAATAGGACATGACAGTACCCAGGATCATCACTAAAGCAGGAAGGGGGTCCAAAAATTTATGAATCAGGGCCTGGGAAAACAGCATTTTACAGGAGCTTGTTACAAAAGCAAGTGGAAAACTACTGCGCTCCTGGGGTTTTTTCCTTCCCAAAGCAAGCAAGTGCCAGAAAGCATGAGTCCTATTTGTGTAGGAAAACACACAATCTTCTTCAGACTCCCAGTGTGGAAGAGCATGTTGAACCACACCATCCCCCTGCAGCCCTCCCTCCCTCTCATCCGCTGTAGATATACAAGGCTAAGTTGATGAGCTGTTCAGCTTAGTGTGAAATGTGTTACATTTTCCCCCCAGCTGCTTCCTGATTGCAGTATTTACTTTTAATCTCCTCTGCCTCAATGCCCGATAAAAACTTTGTCACATTAGATGGTGACAGATGGGAAAGAGAAGGGGGGGATCACTGCAAGGGAACGTCCTGGCTTCCCAATAATTTTTCACAACGCCAATTATGTCCTTCAGTGCTTCCCGGCATGTGCACCCATGTCAGCAGAGAAGGAAATAGAAAGGCATAAATAAAGACAAAACCAGGCACTGCGTGGCTTTAATCTGCAGAATAACATTTCTCATTTGGGTGAAATATTGTTGGATTCTCTCCTGTGCTGGAAATGGAGACACACACATGTATATACAAGATGCACAGAGTTCACAACTGCTTTCCTTATGCATGGGTACTACCATCCTCACAGGCAGCTCTTCGGCATTGTGAACAGAAAAGTGCAGCTGTCTCCTGCTTTCTGAAAGGTATCCGTGTCCACCAAGCCAAATCTTGTGCTCTTTAATCCAACCACCCTTGACTAAATAGGGGTAATGTGAAGATTCTCATCTTTAGGGTATAAAAGACAGTTTTTAGAAAGTTTAAGATCACAATATACTATGTTGTACTTCAGGCTGCTGGCAAACATCCATTTCCAAGCCTAATCCTGGATGACGCTACATTTGCCACCCTTAGATGTTCCATCCAAGATGATGGGCTACAAAGGGAAATCTTTTGAATTTTAGTTACTTCTTGCTTAGGTGTCCAAGAGAAATGAAAAGCAGTAGTAACAACCTGTATTGGTGGACATGTATATAGCAGCAGCTGAAGGTAATCATGGAAGCAATGGGAGAGGGCCCCAGGAAGAATGTGAGAGACAGCTTTGCCTGGGCTGGGATTTAGTCAGTCCTATCAGGACAAAAAAACCTACTTTTTGTTTGCCCTTGCTATATTCAAGAAATAAGGCTTTATGTAACTTCTTTGTAAACAAGAAGGAAAAAAAAAATCAAAATATATCACTTCCCCAGACATTTTTTCTTTGAACTAAGATAGCCACACATGCTTTGGACAATAGCTACTACTGTCTTCTTGACAGTCCTGGCTCAGTTCCAAACAGGGACAAGAGTTTGGTGACTTTCATTCCAAGCAGAATGGACAGGCAATGTCCCAGAGGAGTGCATAATGAAACAAGAGCAGCTGCTCTAGGGCATGATGGAAGTGTAGCAACAGAGATAATGAAGGGAAAGGAGCCTCAACTGGAAAAGAAGGAAAGGGTAACCCTCCAAAAAAGTGAAGTATATTAGGATGGTATACATGAATGTTCACAGGTAGGGCACATTCAAGCATCTTCCACCAGGCCAGAACTTGGCCTGCAGGAATCTTGGTAAAAGCCGAGACAGTGCCCCTTTCCACATTAGATATGAAATAAGATATGTAAATATGTAATAAAGCAGGTACTGTCAAACAAGGAGGCTTCCGGGTACCTACAAATTGGGCATCAGCCAAGGAGTTATTCACTGACTCTCGGGGGGGGGGGGGGGGGGGGGGGGCGGTAAAAAAAAAAAAAAAAAGAGTGAATTAGAAGTCTCTGGGCTCAGGGCTAGAAGATTTGGCAGGTATCAGGCAAAGGGCTATGAGCCACAGAAGCAATGAAGAAGCCACTGGTAAAATGAACTATGCTTTATAATAAGCCAGGGAACAAATGGCTGGAGCTGGAACAGAAAAATAAGGCAAAGGACTGTTAGTATTAAGTTCTTTAACTGTAGATTTGCTCTACTGAAAATAGCTAACTAGTAACAGAAACATTATGATCTTAGACAGAGTGTCCTTATGGTTGTGCATGACCGGATTTTGGCAGTCATGTCTGTATTTACATGCCTGTCAGAATGAACATATTATAGGCAGGTTTACAGAACTGATTATGCCATTGAAACTCCCCCAGAAGCTCAACTACAATGGCCTCAGCCTGATATTATAGTGGCAGAGAAAAACACCCTTTTCCCTACAGACATAACCAGTGAGGAAACACAGGTCTCTGAAGAACTTGTTGACTGAAAAGGGCACAAATTAGCAGTCCCAGGCCAACCAGACCTCAATGGATATAGGAGCAACAACAGCCACTTATGAGAGAAAATTAGTATGAAGAGAAATGTCAAGGCAAATAGATTTAAGGAGAAGAGTAAAACTCAGATCTGAATAATTTTTAAAACACTGTTGCCTTTCCAAAGGATGAGTGCTGAAGGCTAGGAACTGCATATGGGCCTTACCCACTAGGATCCTCTAAGAAGTATCTTTGACAGAGCTGCTAAAAAATAGCATCATGTTTACAAACAGATATAGCAGACAATTGCTTTGGTGTGGTACCATGTCCTATGGTGAGATTCTTTGTTTCTTCCTATTTTTGTAAATACATCAACCCCAGTCACTTGTGGTTGACTAACTGATAAAGATTTTTAAAAACTAAAATGTAGATGCATCCAGATTATTTGTTTTCATCTAGCCTCCAGATTAGTTACTCAGCAAAATAATATTCTCAGCTCTTCACGGCATTATTTTTGCAAACTAAGTGAAGGTGTTTCTACAAAGGAAAAAAAAAAGCAGACATCTACTGTCCTAATGTAATTTGATATAGAATTGTCTTTTTCTTAGGCAGGAGAAGAGCTGAATCACGTTTTATTTCTCTAATTCTCGCTAGAGATTGTCAATTAGTTTTATTTGAATTTGTTCTCATTTGCAAACTACGTTAAATGAGTGGGAGTGTCCTAGGAATCAGAGGCGGAAGAAACATGTTCCTACTTAAATTTTTATTTCCTTCTAAATGAGAAGGATAAGAAGCCCATATGCAAAGGACTCTCTCCTTTCATCCCAAGTTTATCAAGCAATACTCATGCCACAGTTTCTTCTCTCAGTTTAGCTGCCTTACCTTCCAAACTTTAGCACAACATGATCAAAGGGTTTTCTGCCCACCTATCTTAGAGTTTACACTTCGACTGAAACTACTTAAGCACAGTGACCAAGACTTAGAGAATTCTTTCCTTTTTCCTGTTAAGAAGTATGTATGTTTTCATATTCCTCCCCCAAAAATCAGACTTTCCTTCATTTAGGCACAATAAACTTCCTAATGATGGGAGAAAAACAACTGCCAGATATTCAGTGACTGTGTAGCTGTGTACCAGGAGGATTCCACATGCCACCCCATTAACTTCAGTCTCTAGAGGAAAGACAGGAGCTCAGCTTCAATATGCGCTCTCAGCTTTGCTCTGCTCTGACTTTTCTTAGTGAGCATCACCAGTTCCCCAGGGGAAAACTCCAGCTCCTGAAAATAACAGAAAATTCACTTGGTTTCCTCTAACCACATGGTCCAGCATAGTAATGTAAGGAAGCCAGGTAAGCTAACCTTCCAAGTCAAAGATCTGTCTCTCCGTTCAACACAAAGCATTGCAGATTATATGAACAAGATGGTCACCATATTACAGAATATAAACATACAGGAAGGTCTTGCTTGTTTTGCCAGCAAACTGTTCTTGAAGGAAAAAAATACAGAGGACTCAACTTTTCAGCTAGCGACCCGGCCAGCTGTCCAAGAAATACCTATGTCACTTTTAAGGGGTATTCAGGAATTAACAAGCATGCTCTTCCTTTTCCTGCTGTATGAACATGTGCAGCCCTTAAACCTGCAGCTTCTTAGGGAACTTGCATTTGTACCTGGCAACGTGCTTGTCAAGGTACTTGTCAACAACAGTACAAGAATATAGTCTATACTTTTTTAAATAGTCCAGCAAGTCCCACCAGCTTTCCACAAACATTACACTGAGATTTGCAGAGGCCTATGGAAGTTAGATAAGAATTCCCAAACCAGCTTCTCTTCATTCGTTTTGAAGAGTCCATCCCCCGTTTGCATAACTCGGAGCAACAACAAGGCGGGGGTGGGGAAGTAGTCTACAAGTAAATTTTGCCTGACTCTTGCAATCTCAAAATCACAGGATGTTTACCATGGTCCTGTGGGAGATCCCATGTTTTTCAGTACTCACCTAGCCCCAAGGCGCTCACTGTGTTGCACTGCTGCAGTGCCAGCCACAGCAGTGACATGCAGTGTGTAGCCAAGGGGGCAGAACAGTGGACAGCCCACTGACTCTTGTTGAGTCGCCTTCATTAAAAATTTCCAGACCCTCAGTGAAAATTGAGTGGTAGTGGCTCAGAGTACACAAGTATTCATATCAGTACTTTTAGTCAGCCATTCATTTTCATAGTCATCCCCACTCGATACCTGCCCTTCCAAAGGAAGCATATGTAGGTTAAAAGGATTAGCAATACTTTACTCGGCTGGTACTTTTGAGGTATTTAATACAGTATATAATACAGTATATAATAATTCCTGACAAGGAACAAAAAGAAACCTTCTCCCTGCCCTACACAACATTAAAGTCAAATACTGCATACCTGCATCATCCACACTAACGGTTTTCGGCTTACAGTCTGCAGACCAACAGGATTCTTCAATATACTTGCAAGAGAACCACAAAAGACATTTACAAGAAGCAATCCTATTGTCAGGAGGCTCAGTGTCACTCTACAGGAGCCCACACATCCATGGAAGTGTTTTAGAGGTCCATAAACTTAAAAAAAAAAGGCTGAAAGACATCATAAGTCTGGCAAATACTACATAAACAGAAACATTTTAGCTGGACTAATGATCAGGCATCAGTATGTGGGCACCATTACTAGATCTGCCATGGAAGTCTTTAATGATAATAAGTGAAACTCCTTCTCAGTAAATTCTACAGATTTAAAGGATAACAATAGATGTTTGCAAAGCATCTGTATTATTTTGTTTCAAAGCATTTCTTATTTTCTTAAAAGATGACTAAACTTATTTAGGAAGAAATCAGAGTGATATTTCATGTGTTTATCATTCAAAGTCTTTGTAACAACAGAGTATTTTCAAGACAAGCATATATTTCCCTTCTGTTCTGCAGATATTTAGTATGAATAGCAACATATTTATCTGTAGGGGGAAATAATGCAATATGGCAACAGAAACAAAGAGATCTGGTTACAGAGCAGTGATTCAGTGGAAAAGCTGTTAGAGCAGACACCAAATTGTTCAGAATCAAGCAGTGTGATTTTAATACAAATGCTGTTTTAATATTTATCTACATACACAACTTTTGTGAGATGGATGGGTGACAATAACTCCTCTTTATTCAAATTTAGTGAGAAGGTTTAGGGCTGTATTCAGTACCTCCCCCTTGCATGTCAGAACACAGGAAAATCAGAGAGAGTCCAAAAAAGGTCTCTGGATCTGCTGAAGGGATTAGCTAGTATATTCGAAGCCATTCAGCATGGAATAGAGATATTGCAGAGCACTTGGAAACAGACCGTAATTATGACTAGGGCAACAGGGGGGGAAAGAAGAAAGACAGAAAGAAAGACAGAAAGAAAGAAGGACAGAAAGAAAGGCAGAAAGAAAGAGAAAAAACCCACACAAACCCACAAAAAGTTGTTGTGAATTCTGGTGAAATGGCTCAAACTGATTTGAAGCAACAACTCCCAGCTGCAAGCTCCCTGTATCCAGCGGTCCTCAGATCACATCAGCAGACAGAAGTGTCAGGACTGGACCTATGTACAACTCCTCACCTCCTACTGAACAGGAGGAAACAGCACAGGAAACTACTGGATATGGTCTGTAGATATTAGGTGACCAGTGAACCACAGCTGAATAGGAGGGAGCCACTAGGACACAGAGGCTTAGATTAAGGACTGCACCCTGCTTCTGCAGAACCAATGAGCAGCAACCCCACAGGCTTCAGCAGGGTACAGTAGTGAGCTAACTCAGACAAGCAGGTCTGAAACATTAACATTAGGATCTAGGATCTCCACCTCTCACCTTCAGGTGAGAAAAAACACCCCACCTCTTTAAAGAAGTTTCAGAAGTAAGTTTTGACCATGCATTTTTGTCCACAGCTAGTTAAGATGTGAATTTGAGCCCTGTGGAAGCAGAACGGGCCCTTTTTGCTTCTCAGGGTTTGTGAAGGCGAGGGTAGTGGGTTTCAGAAAGATTATCTCACAGTTCAAACTCGTTAATGAAAGAAATAAATTAACCAAGCTCATTTTTCAGGGAATTCTTGTGTAAACTGGAAATTTTCCAGTCTGTGAGCCCCGCACTGTGCTAACCCATAAATCACAGCAAGCAGGTTGTCTGTATAGTGAGAGCAGCCACGTTCGGTGATGGAGGGGGGGGGACAAACCAGCATATGTTCATGGAGAAAAAAACCCATAAAAGCAAAACAGGAAAAAAGAATACCTCCCTTGCCCACCACTGGAACAAAATAAAAGGCTTGGCCTCAGGCACTGGAACATACACTGTCTGCAAAGAGCCCCCCAAACCAGGGGAAGGCACCTGAAACAGGTCAGCTTTTAATTGAATACAATATTAATTACCGCGTGCACCATTAACGGTTTGTGGGATTTGACTAATTAATGTAATAGTTTGAGTCACGCTCATTAAATATGAAAATTACGCCGGTGAAAGGTATCGGTTTCATTATCAATCTTGTATGGACAGGAGGGGGGGTGGGGAGAGGGTGTAGTAGAAAGATTCCCACCCCAAGTTATTGTGTTATTAGCTCGCTCCTCTTGGAATTGGTTCAAGTGAGCAGAAGGAAGAGCCAAAGTGAAAAGTAAAGAGGCAAGGAGAACAGGAAGCATTGCCTAGTGTCATGAGCTAGTGGCTGCAAGTCAGGACCCAAAAGCTATCCAGCTCAGAGTGAATGTACCCTTTTGCTTAGTGGACAGAGCTGGCTGGTCTGCATGTAGCTCCAACTAGTTGTTGTCAATTCCCATCATAATGCTTAGTTTCCTTCATCCCCCTGGAACAAGCATAACGAGAGAGACCGAGGACACATGGGCTACTTAATTTATTAACCCATGTAAAGCATGTGGTGGTTCCTTAGTGGAAAATTACAGGGAAGGTAATTATCACTATTAAAAGTCAGGTCCAGAGCATAATTATGCACTAAGAATATGTTGAGATATACTGTTATGGGACACACCCCTCACATGGGGCAAAACTGTTTGTTACAAGAGGACCAGAGATGTTATACCTCTCATTCCTATCCAGCAGTCCAGGGTAGGGGCAGCACTGATGTATTCTAGAGGGAACTGCCATCAGTCCTGTGTGAGGATGGGGAAAGAAAGGAAAGAGAACATCAGTGCTGCAGGGTACCTGTGTGCCCTACCCACCACAAGGGAGCAAAACACAGAGGTCATCTTCTAGACTGAAATTTGAGAACAAGTGCACAGGTGAGACAGTGGGAGGGGGAAAAAAACCTCAAGAGTGAGATAAAAGTCTGACATCACTTAGTGGGACCATTTTTCCAAGCACCACAGAGGGAGGTAGGATCACCATCCTGTTAACAACAATGCATAAATGCTGCACAGGGAGCCCTAAGGGAGTAGGAGGAGCAGAGGTAATGCCAGTGCTATTATTTTTGTAGCAGTCCTCTTGACTGATTCTTAACATATTTGGCACATGCTGTGGGGGTGAAGAGGGGAAAGGGGATGGCCTTGTGCCAGAGCTGCACACCTTCACATTCATGCTGCAGGTGTACGTCAACCTAGAAGGCCCAGATACAGAGCAGAGAAACCAGCAGGTGCGGAAAGAGCCAGAAGGGGACAACAGCACACATGCAAAACCCAACAAACAACTCAAATCCCTGATTCTCCTTAAAAGGTAGGGAAGAGAGAGCAAACAGTAAACCTGTAAGAAAGAGGAAATCCCATACATTATGTTAGGGCTTTTATCACTTTGTCTAACAAGTAATGGCTTTCTGATTTATTTTTTCTTCAAAATAGATGCCAGCATTATTTCTAAATAGCATCAGCTTGCCAGGAATCCGTGGCTGAGCCTGTTGAGAATTGGTTAGATTGTGCACAGCCTGTTCCTCTTTGGGCTTATAACATGCACAACCAAGAACAGTCTGCAGGCTCCTGTACTGCATCTAAGGCATTATCCCTTCTCCACTGTACATCTTCAGCCCAGTCACTCACCCATAAATGTTTCTTCATACTCCAAGCCTCATCACCCTGTGCTGAGCAAGGAAGGCAGGTAGCTACAATCAGTTCTGCTTCATATAGGAACTGTGAGTGCCAGGGGCTCTGAAAAAGCTGTAAAATTTTGAGGGTCCTTGGTATAATTAAATCCAAAATTTTCATTAAGACGATGGCAGGGCTCTTTGCAATCATATTAATAAGGCTATATTTACTCTCCATAACAAGACAAGTAATCACACATTTATGGAGTGAGAACAAGTTCCTCCTGTGATGCAAATCTTATACCAAACAAACAAGAACTCTTCTGGTCTGAAAAAATGTCCCGTACAGGTGGTATTTTCTGGTCCTCCCTTCTTTCAGGTCACAAAGGTTTCACTGAACTCCTTCTCACCTATTTTAAAGATGAGCTTTACATTTTTAATCTGAGTTCATCAGAACAGCCAGGGGCCTACAAGCTGCCCTACAAGCTACTCTGGAGCTGGCTGAAGGTATTTTGGTTACACTGTGTATGTTTCAGGGATCAAGAGAAGATCTAATTCACGCTCCTCCCCCTCTTGCTTTGCTAAATGTAGTTCAGCCTAGGCTTACAAAGGTCTCTGTAAGGGCCTTTCATCACAGTAGTTAATAGAAAACCTTTGGCTCAGGAAGGCCCAAAACTTCTGGATTGCCAAACACTGCTGTTCTTCTCAGAAGTGTGCAATAGTGCCACTATCAAACAGGACACAAAGCTACATAAATTCTTGTTCAAACTTTTACAGCTGCTTCATACTGCCATAGTTCCCACAGATTTTGTCAGTGAGAACAGAGAGGACAAAGATCCAAAGTTTCCCTACCAAAAGCAGAGTTAAGATACTCTTCTCTAGGATGCATGCTAAGAAACCATGCTCAGCCCCTTGTTTCTCACTAGCACTGCAACAGCTTTTATCAGCTCACACTTACTTTTAGCTTCACTGACTGTATCCTCTACACACTAACTTGATCCTTTTCAGTTCCTCTCATTTTCCACAGCTTTTTTCATACATCTGTGCTGATGAAATAGGGAGGACCTTCCAGACTGGAGTAAAGGCCAGGATTCTACATACAGAAGTCCTGGTTGGAAAAAGAAAACCCACACACAACACAGAGCAGTTTATGCTAGAGAGAAAGCCTTCGCAGCTATGAAAACACCCAGGTTGCAGCTACATAATCATTATATATCATGGTCTCCTGTATCTCCCATAACTTTCCTAATATGAGTTCACAGTAGTTAATTAATTTAGCACTATATACTGTTGAGATATGCTGTCACTGTCTGTTATTTCTTCGTATTTCATTTTAAATGTTTTCATAGCTCAAATGTGTCTCTGAATGAAAGTCAGTGTTCCCAAATGAACATGTCATTAGACACTTTCAACTTCAGTTACAAGAGCAGCACAAAGAACATGGAAGATAATACTCAAACTTTAAAGTGGGTAAGCACAGCTGTACTGAAGCTGCAGCAAATTAAGTTATTACTTAAATAACAGTCAGATGAATACAACAGCACTGCCCTTCAGATCCATAATGTTCCATGAGAAAGTGAACCACCAAAGAACAGGAGGGGTTGATTGTTTTGTTATGTGTTTTTGTTGTTTTAGGGGTTTTTTTAAAGACATCTCTTCCACCCCATCACACATTGCAATTATAGGTATGTGTCAGCACCTGCCAACAAATATATTTAGGAGATAACACCTAATTGCTGCCAGTACCTAATTTCATTGTTACAACTGCACAGACTTTATTTATGATACCATGACAAAGTGGCATTTATCTAAGCAAAGTTGTAAGTACTTTGTTCATCACCTCCTCTTCTCAGTAAAGCATGTGGACTTGAGTGGATAAATTCAGACTGCCTTAGATTGCCCCTTAAAACATCATTCAGTGCTTCTCTGGATTAAAAGAGGACAAGAATTGGTCAATGTAACAAACAAAGAAAGTGTGGTAAAGCTAAGGCAATAAACAGTTTTCTTCTTACTGTAAGGACTTTCAGGTTTAGAACAAGTGTCAAGTTCTGCTTTTGTAAGCTTTACAAGAAGGACAGTTTAATTTTTCCAAATGAATAGATATTAAGAAACCAGCAAAGGGATTTTTGAGTTTCTTCTTTATCATTCAGCCTAGCAGTTTTAGTCACTAAACATTGGTTACGTGTTTTTTCTTGCCTGAAGACTTTGGAACAATTTCAGAGGAAAGTATTGCTGTCCCATCAAAAACTATAGCACAGAGACCAATAGCGAGTTCTGCAGGACAGAGGAGTCAGTGACAGAACTAGGAATACAAGCCCACAGCTGTGACATTAAAGCTAAAAAAAGCACATAATTCTGAGCACAGGGATAAAAATAATGTCCTACTGTTGAATGATGCTTCACAAGCAGAAACACATCAAAACTACTGCTCTAGAGAATTTACAGTGCCAGCATCTGTGACAAAATCCCTAAAAGCAGCATGTTGATAGACATAACAGGATTTGAGGTGTATATGTACCAGGCTTGGTCTCCTACTTGCTCAGGCAAGCTGACTATTGGCATTTCAGTATGGAAGGGATGTATTGATCACATCATGCACTATGTGATTTATGAACTTATGCAAGGAACTGTCTGTCCTAACAAGACCAGGCAGCAGTGAGTAGTACGCTCTATCTAAGCCAGATCTCTGGAGAGAAGCCTTCACACTGCACAAACATGAGGTGTGAAATGAAATTTAAGACAGGGAAGCAAGCCAAAGTGAGTGCGTCTGCAGTCAGAACAGTTTGCTGTCCCATGCAAGCCAGACAAAGTGCCATTTGCCTTTTAGTTGCTAGCAGCATAAGAAAAATGAGAGTTCATTTGTATCCAATAGCTTCCTCTGCTGGTAGGGAAACCTAAAGTAACAGCCATCAGTATCACTAACACATTAGGAAGAAAGTGATGTTTCTTTCAAATGTTTCACCTTTTTGTAATGTTGTTTTGAATTACCCAACTCATGTATAACCCTTTCCCTAGTAGTATTCAGTGTCTGGGCAGAAAATTAAGAGAACAAGCATTCCTTTCCAAGTTGAAAGTCCTTGCACAGGGTTGACTGGCAGCACTCCCTGAACTTATCATCCAGCAGGAGTAATGAGTTCTCAGAGAGTTGGGACATATGTTTTCTACCAAACTGAAAAGACAGATTTAGGGCAAGACTCCAAGAATTAGAGGGTAGCCTCCCTTACCAGGCACAAGGCAGCACTTTAGTAAACAGAAAGAAGAGCACAAAGGCAGCTTATAACCAAGTCTATTGCCACTCCTGGCACTAGCTATGTGATAGGCCTCTCTCATACAGGGCTTTCACTCAGGTTAGCTCTGTATCCCATAGACTCACAGAAAGACACTCTTGGTGGCTGGGCCTATATGGAACATTTTCAGAGGGGAACAGGTGGGTGAGAGGACATTAAACTCTCTGCTAGAGCTTGTTGCATGTTCCATAATTTTTTCTTCTACAAAATGTCTACAGATTATGATGCTATCTTTATTCCTTCATATCAAAATGGGAGGCAAGCACAATGGATGGACCTGACCTGTACTGCAGCACTCACGTATGCATTTTGCTTCCTTAGCCACTCCTACTTCATTTCTTTCAACAACCCCACCTCCAAATAGCTTCAGACAGCAAATAAGAACATGGCAAATCACTACAGGTATCTGCAGGAATAGGTCTTCACATGTAGAATCCAAAAAGCTCTCCTGACAAATAGTTCAGAGAGGGCACATAGCTCACCACTTCCACCAGATGCATATTTTCTAGAGATTTGTCCAGTCTAGTTTTAAATTCATGGCAAGCAGCAGAGATGGTATCACTTGTCTTGAGAAATTTTTTTTCTATCTTTGGTCCAAGATTTTTCTTTAGTTCTAGTATCCCTACAAGACTTGCTAAAAAGGATCAAATGCTAGTGGGAGCTTAAAACATTCAGTTTATTTGCAGACTGAATGCACTTGGGTCTCTCTCCAGCCCCCGATCAGTTCTTAGGCTTCTCACTTGGATATACTCAGCTTCTTGATCCAGAAGAGGAACTGATGTGTCTGCGCAGAGACAAGAGGGAGAAATTGTAGCAGCCATTCAGGAAAGCAGTCATATAAGGCAGACTCTTGATCTGAAAGAGATCTAAGGAATAGCCCTTTCCCCAGTTCACACAAGAGTAATATCTTTACAGGAACATGTAATAGCGCTTCTGAATCCAGCCAGGTGCGCTCTGCTTAGGTTCAGCAATCCTGGTCTTGTACACCACTTAAACGGTGAGGGGCAACACTACTTGTCAGTACTATTCTGCTGGAGAAATGCCCAAGAATACTCCTCTGCTTTGGCCCCCATTTACTTAATTACACACTCCACTCCCAAAATGGCAGCCTCTACCCATCAGGATCCTTTCTGAGAGGCAACAAGAGGCTTTACCGACTCTGTGCTGCTATACAAAGATATGTGGATCATTAACTCAAGCAAGCCTCCAGCTTCACCATTAATCACTGGCTGGCTCAACACCTGCATTCTGCAGACAGCCTTCACTGAAGAAAGTTTGCAGCTGGCCCAGCTCTGGCTGAGCTTCCTCATACCCACCAACTATCTCCACTCTCCATTTGTCAATTGTAAGTGATAATTTCTATTCAATCTGATACATATTATAAGAATATAAACAAATGCCTCTGGCTGTATCATGGCTGCGATCACTTCCCTTTATAGCCATCATTTATTATAGGCAGACAGGTGGCCATTCATTGGAATGCCGAAGAGGCTATCACCTGGACAATCACCATGAAACACACTCACATTTGCATTCTTCCCAAGCATACCAGCAAAAGAGGTGTGTAATTTCTGGAAAAACTTCACTATGCTCCAAAATTTCTTCCTTTCCCAGCCATGTAGGTCACGGGAGCAAATCTGAATATTACCAGCCTAGCCCATGAATGAATACCAGATTTCAAATTTAAACTTATTTAGGATTTTTGAAAATAGGGACGGGATCTGGGGAAGCTCTGCCCCCAGTTGTTTCATTTTATGTCTTACAGTTTTGATAGAGGGTATGTGCTTTTTCTAAATATTGACTGGTTTACTTCACAAATGTATACAAAACACTGAGATGGCAGCACCTTTGTTGCTCAAATGGAGTTTGCAAGAAGGCTTGTTATCTACTACTGTCAGGCACAGGTAGTGTTTAATTTCAAAAAGACCTTGGAATTCATATATAGGAATCATTTCACCTCCCTTTAAAACACTGTCACCGCTAAAACAGATATATATGTCCGGTTACTTCACAACACAGGCAGCAACAGTCAGGACAGAAAGTGAACAGTATTGCAGTAACAGCACTTGCAGAACACAAAATATAGTTTACACATTTGTCAACTTCTAGAACAATAAAGTTAACATTAGCTCTTGCATCAACATGAAAGGACCTTAGCCTTAAACTGCCTCTGAAACACTGCAATCTCACAAGCACAGCATAGCTGGAGATCAGTGCAGTATATTAGTTCAGAACAGACTTGCATAATCACAGGTTCAGCAAGTCCCTAGCAGCAGTTCTGTGAGCAGGACCTGGGCTCTGCATGTAGGCCCTGGTACTAGTTAACTTGTTAGACCGTTGGAAACGGGACTTTGCACAAAGTGCCACAAGGACAGAGCAAGGAAGACTGGAATGGAAGAGTTGCTGTAGGATCTTGTAATAGCTTTTAACTTTACTAACTATCCATCATTCTCAAGATTAGAGCTTACATTGATTGTCATAGCAAAATGTGCATTATCAAGTTCCTAAGAACAGACAGACCAAAGGTCCATCACACCAAATATGCTGTCCCACCAATGGCTAGCACCAGATGCTTGGGAAAGAATCCACCTTCTCCAAGTATACTCTTCTAGCACCCAGTCTTTCAAGGAGTTCATAAGGCCAAAGGCTGTATTCAAACCATTCCATTTATTAGCCATCAATGGACTTGAATACTTAAACTAATTTATATTTTTGGTCACCCACGACATCCACTGAGAACAACTTTTACTGGTAAATTCAACTTGATACTTGAGAATATTTCCTTCTGGTCTTCACGTAGCACCCAATGAAACCTAGAGACTTATTCACTAGTTTGTACAACTTTGTAGGTGTCAATCACAGTTGACCACCCATTTCCCATCATGCACACACCTCTCTCCAGTGCTGTCCTCCCAATAGGTACAGATGAGAGTTCCTTTATTACTGCCCAGCATAGCAAAGTTATTATTCAGTGATTCCCCAGTCTATCAGCAATGTAGTCACATTTTAGGGCACAAAGGCAGGCACCAGACTTTAGATGTTAATGCCCAGTGACTCTATCTGCAGACCTGGGCAAATCCCTTAGCCTCCTTTTACCTTTACTTCCCTACCTTCAAGCTAGATGCAACGCTTCCTTACTTTAGGAACATCATCTGAAGTTACACTATAAATGCCTGCGAAGCATTTTATGAACATGAATAAAGGTAACCACAAATATATTAAATGTAACTCCCCAAATTTCCACACTGTGTCCTACCAAAGATCATTCTGATAAGACACAGGTACAACTGAAAAACATTAGCTTAGAAACAGAGAAGAAATACAGCAAACACCTTTACCACTTCAGTATACGACCTGGAGATGGAATCAAGGTGGCTTAGAGCAGAGCTTCACTCAAGCAGATGGCATGTGACTTTCAGCATCATGGATACCTATGAAGGGACTGTAATAATATTCCTGCATGTAACAACATAGCTGTTCTCAGCACCTTGCGATGATCCTGTAAACAAATTTCCAGGATAAGCATGAAGCTTGAGTAGGTGCCATCTGTGATCATGTCACTCAGTTGGGAATCATTGCTGCCAGCATGCTCAGCAGAGCTTATTGCACATCAATGCTCATTGCTCAAGGGACTTTTTAAAAAGCAGGAGAGGCAGAAAGCACACAGTCTGCCCCCAACCTCCTGAGCCACAGAGCAAGCTGTAGGCTTGGTGCACACATAGCATTGTTGAAGATACTTTTCCACAGAGGGATGCTATTGGTGTCTGTCCACTTTCATCCACCAGCCATCCTGAGATATGCTAAGAATTTCAGTACATACATAATATGTCAGTTGGTATCACCCCGGATAAACAATTCACTGGGTGCTACACCTCCCTCATGGCCAGTAGAGATATTTGTTTTCACTTAAAATCTGTGCAGGCCCCAGGGATCACAAGGTCTTCTGGTAATTCTGTCCTCAGGTCACCTCACATTTAGTCCTGCCACTACCAGTTTTCTGTCACACAAAACACTCCAAAACAAAGCAAGATAAGCAGCGTCATGTACCATCACTCCTAAATCCTCCTCTGGCGGCAGCTTTCTTCCTTCAGAGCTGTGACATGCAGCAGTACCTCCTCGTGTTCTCTTTAGCACCCATTTAATGAGCCTGTTGTCCACAAATTTGGTTAGTCCCTCTTTGAACATGCTAGTGCTCTCAGGTACCACAGTCTCCAGCAGCCAGGCACAGAAGCTCTTTCCTTTACCTGCTTTCAACCAACCTCCTGGCAGCTCTGGGAAGCACTGCCTTGTTCTAGTATAGTAGAATTCAGCAAGTAACAGTTCTCCATTTTCCTTATCTATTATCTTCTTCCATAAGGGCAACTTTTGAAAGCACTTCCACAGAGTTTTTTTCCAGATACAACCAAAAATTCGCCACCTTCACTATAAGGGATCCTTTCCCCCCAAACAGGGCTTTTTACCACAACAAGCCTCCTCCATTTCCCCTCACTCTGACAGTCTATCAGCTGCACTCATCAGCCCTTGCCTTGCAAGAGGGTGCTGAGTTCCTTTCCCCAGAGGAAGAAGCTGGGAGAGCGAAGTTAAGGGACTTGATGGCACTAAAAGTGGTATCTAAAGACACAGGTCCTGGGCTTTCAGTTTAATGCTTAGCCCAATAGATGAGGCTGTCCCCTGTGCACATGGCTGTGTTCATGACCAAGGGACACACTAGCTCCTTCCCAGAAGAATCAGCTTAGAAAGATGCAATGATTGAGACTGAGGATGTAGACAGCTGCATGCCAGAGATAAAGGCCCTGCTGACTCTACTTTTATGGTGGTAGCTTGCTGAGGCTGTTGCATGACAAAGAACTGGAGTCCAAAGGCCAGTTTGCAGCAAACTTGGGAGAAATTATAGTGGTTTTAGCCCTAGCAGTCAGTTAATACATGTGCGGATACTGCACCAACAATTTCACTATTAAATTAAAGGGTAGGATTCTTCTTTCCATGCAGAGGCCTTCCAAATAAGGAGGCTCCAGCTTTTAAGGCAGCCAGCCAGCCGTGGCACCATAGGCAAGATCTGCATGCGGAGCCCAGAGGTAAGTGAATAGCTAAGCCTATACTGTCTGTTGTGTAAAGTGTACAGGAGTGTCTCTGAGCAGGGACACACCAAACCTAGATTGCTTTAAAAGTGCTGTGGAAGCCTTAGGCAATGAAGGCACGTGCAACACAGTTGCTGCTCCATTGGCTTTTTAATAAAGCACTGGTCCAGACTGCCTTAGTTCCAGTTCAAATTTCAAATTCAGATTTTGCAGGCAGGAAACAGGACTGGGATCAGACCCCTCTTTTGGGGGCAGTGACAACAGGGAATACCCAACTGTAATTAACCTAACTACTGAAAGGAACCTAACTGTAATTAACCCAAACCTAATACTGAATAGAAATTAGTCCTGGTAATTGATAAAAAGTGAGTGGAGTTACCAGGCAGTGATGTGTGGACTCCACCGATGTCTCTGTGTCTCTCCAGGATTCCCAGCAGAAGCAGCGATGAAGCATTTTTCTCACCTCCTCCCTCACTCCCACAAGACAGTTTTCAAAGCAGCTGGACTGCATGCATGACTATATGCTGTCCACCTGTACGGCTCTCCCCAGCCCACAGAAAGGGGAAGAGAGGGATCCAGGAAAGGCAGGACCGTATGCCAGAAAAGAAAGTCCCTACCAAAACCATCTGACCCAAATGCTCACAGATCAGGCAGGCTCACAAAAGCATCTTGGAGAGGTCACTGGTTTGGTTGACCAGTTCATTGGCAAATTCCCTCTTTACCCATCCAAGCTGTCTTTCCTGTGCACTACCTGTGAAACATGTATTTCTAACCCACTATCGAGCACAGGACAAAGCAGTCTAGCTCTGGATGAGAACTGGTTTGCCAAAAGACAGCAAATGGTAGAAACCATCCATTACAGCTGAGAACACCATTTTGTATAGCTGTTTGATTTCCTTTCCAAGGATTTTGTATCTGCCCCTTTCCAAATTTATTGTTTCATCACTCTGATATTTCAAAACACAATAAGAATTCATGTACTATGACAATTATTATTTTACATACTGACAACTGAAAGTTCTTGCAAGCCTTCCCCCAAATTAATTACCTTTGACATAATTACGATTTAAGGGAATGTTTCTGCTTCCTGTTGAAACTTAATATTTTTCATTGAAAAAAAAAGATCTGCCACAGTGCTCTGTAGTGGTGGTCTAAGTCCTCACCAAAGTTTCTCAGTGGGGCTGTCAAGGTACATCAAAGGAGACACAATCCACCAAAAAAGCCCAGCCTAGTGAGAAAAACAGAAAGAGAAGCACATAAGCATTAATACCCAGGAATAACCATTTAACAGTTCAAATCTACATAGCCAGTTAATTTGGATTTCATTTTGCATGGAAAATTAAACCTTCCGCTTACACTTCCATGCTATTCTCCAAACACCTTCCCTCAGATGAAACGGCCTGTTTTTCCAAACAACTTGGCCTGCTACCTAGCTCTGAAATTCTTCTATTTCTGCATTAATCTGTGACAGAGGTGACCAGAGCTGAACACAATACTCTTAGGCTCTCATTCTACCATTTTTGTGTTATCTATAGTCTATAAATTTTTTATTCTGTTTTTAAACACTGGCTGGTGAAAAGTTAGACTCTCTGCATTTCTAGTTGAAAAACTGATACTTATTAAAGCAGGACCTAAAAAGATGAGCAGAATTCCAAGATTGTTTGTTGGTTTTGTGTGGTTTTATTTTTTGTCTGAGATGATGTTTACAGCACAGAGAATCTGGAGGTGCAGTGCCCAGATGTATAAAACTTAGGGTCTGTAAAACTGCAGAGCAAAATTGGAAAAAGGTTCAGCTCTCCCCATAACAAATAAGCCTCACTCAGGATAGTCCTAGAACTGAAGGTCAAAAAAGGCAAACTCAAACAGCAATTTGGTACACAGTTTGACATCACATTGCAGGTTCATCCACAAGTCCACAAACTCTCTCTTATTTTGAGGCATTTTCCCCACTGGGGAAAATATGTTGGATGAGAATAAACACATACACTGAAACCTCGTCGTGGTTTAACCCTAGCCAGCAACTAAGCACCACACAGCTGCTCACTCTCACCTATCCTGCAGTGGGATGGGAGAGAGAATCAGGAAAAAATTAAAACTTGTGGGCTGAAATAAAGACAGTTTAATAGGACAAAAAGGAGTAAAATAATAATGATAATAATAAAATGACAATAATAATAATAAAAAAATAATTGGAATATACAAAACCAGTAATGCTCAACGCAATTGCTCACCACTCGCCGACCAATGCCCAGCTGGTTCCTGAGCAGTGATTCCCTCCAGGCCAACTCCCCCCAGTTTATATATGGGACATGACGTCACATGGTATGGAATACCCCTTTGGCCAGTTTGGGTCAGCTGTCCTGGCTGTGTCCCCTCCCAAATTCTTGTGCCCCTCCAGCCTTCTTGCTGGCTGGGCATGAGAAGCTGAAAAATCCTTGACTTAGTCTAAACACTACTGAGCAGCAACTGAAAACATCAGTGTGTTATCAAAATTCTTATACTGAACCCAAAATATAGCACTATACCAGCTACTAGAAAGAAAATTAACTCTATCCCAGCTGAAACCAGGACAGACCTTCATCTAGTTTTCACATAGCTGCATGCAGTGTATCACTTCGAACAGGCCACCTGGATTAAATAGAAATTAATTAAAACAATCCCTCATTTTTTGCTATTTAAAACTTAAGACTTGGTAAAGGAGGGGTAAGACAGGACTTTTTATTACTCTTAGATGGTGCTAAGAGGACCCATAAATACATCTCTTCTTCCTGTGATCCCATTCATCTTGCTGCCTTTCCTACTCCTCTTTGCCAACCATCAGATCCCAGTAAACAACCTCAAGTGAAATTTGCAACTGTCAGATAAACATTAAAAATGCTTTTCTTGTCCTTTCCCATTGATAGTCCCATTAATATTGTAATAGAACAAAAAGTTATGAAAAAGAATGTGTGCTGGTTTTGGAAGTGAATGATGCAGACAGCAACTGTGAAATATATACACTTGAATATGCATAGACAAAGAGATACAGTGCACCCACAAAGAAGTGTGTATACACTTACATGTAATATTTTAAGATACAAGACTCAGTTCTAACCTCATGCTACTGTACGCTGTGAAGCAACTCCATTGACTTTTGTCTGGTGTAAATTCAACACAAGTAAAATCAGAATTAAACTACTGTGGCTTTTTTTGAGAAAAATATCATATCTACACAATTTTTCTGTGCTGGTTTTTTTTTTAATCTTTATTTTTAGTCAGAAGCTAGTATTACAATCTCCTTTTGCCTATTTAGTACTTCCTCACAGCATGCAAATCTCTGGTTGTATGTCTACTGCTAATAAAAAAAATCTGTACCACAAACTTAAATGAAGGAGTATGAAAAAAAATTATAAACATTAAAGTCAATCTCTTTCATTCAAACTTGCCCTTTAGACACATATTAATTCAAACAGTATCCACTAAAAGTCTCCAAAAAGGAGCAGTACAGTCCTCCCAAGCCTGCAATGAAAATGTTGTATCTGGTGTCCTCTGTCCATCTGAAACCTCACTGAAATCATTGACAGTTTTGCAAAATGAGAGACTTCAAATTTGAGTCAGGTTGCAAAATAATCCCCAAACTGTCTTAAAACATGATGAGGTATTGTTGTCTCATATATACATTTTTATATATATATGCATATACATGTATTGGATTTTCCTATCAGGCTTTTACATTTTCTGAGCTTTTAACATTTAAACATTCTACTGTTTCAAGCTTTTCTGTAGAGATAAAAGCTTTGCATGCTTTTAATAAAATGAGAATTCTTCAAGGGAAAGCAGGATTTCAGAGGCTAGAGTTTTAGGAATACTCCAGGTAGAGAGGCAGCTGTGATGGGTTGGTAAGTGTGCAGGGAGACTCCACAGAGACAAAGTCTGCCTGAGAGGCTTTCCCTGCTTGAACAAGACCTTAGCTCTCTGAACAAAAACATGCTGCCAGGCATATTGTTCTAATTCCCAATTTAGTAAAATTTTGTTGGGTCATTTCATAATGTCAGGCTGCATTTAGACGCTTCCAGTCATCTATTTGTGAAGTCCCTTAATGTTACACTCCTAGAATTCACTCTCTTCTGAGCCTTGTACTTTTCAAATGCAAGTCCTACATGCTTATACTTCTATATGCAAGCCAAAAGATACTAGACTGGGAATGCTGACTGCATCTTTCAAATTCATAGTTCTCTACTGTTCAGGTCAACTGTCATTTTGCACAGAAATCATTCCCTAGTTGCTTATATTAAGCAAAGATAAAACAAAAGAACAACAAAAAAAGGATGTTACTTTTATAGTGTTTTCTAACATCATAGAAACAGACTGTCAACATTCTCAAGTTGCCAACAATCTTGAAATGTGGTATATTTCTACCTGGTATAAAACATCATTGCAAAAGCAAAATTGTTTTTTGATGTTCTCATCAAAGTCACAAAAAGGTCAGTCAGTCTTATCAGATTTCAACTGCTCTAGTGCCTTTTGAACTGAAATTTGTTTCATTCATCCACTCTGAAATACTGATTATGGAAAAATGCCACTTTAGACTTCTGCTATTTTAATCACAGATCACCGAAAAGTAATCAGCTTCTGGAATTTGTATTAAAATTCCTTCTGAGTGGCAGTCAAGTTAGGTGTAAGGATTGCAGTTGGATGAAATTAAAAATTCACATGAGACTGTCTATGTTGCAGACTTAAGCTTAAAGTAGCTGAGAGCAAGGGACCGTACTGCAGTCACGAAATCTGGATAGTCAGGAGGTACTGTGTGTCCTTCCACAGACAATATATTCTACTGAGTTAACATAAATACAATGACTACAGCGGGTCACTCTTAAAGAATATTTCCCCAAATACCTCACAGGAAATGTTCACCATCTTCTTGGTGCTTTTCTTTGTAATTTATTGCCAAATAATCTTTGGGCTGATAGTGCACTACGCTTCAAACTAGAACATGATCTTACAAACATTAGTGTCTACCTTTCACAAGTCGCCTGAGAGTACTACATTTCAACAGCAACATTTACGGGAAGAGTATATATGAAGATGTCAAGTTCCCTCACAATTAAATTTTTTATCGTAAGTTTGTTCACAAAACAGCTTTCCTGTCCTAATGCTTTTTGATTTAGATTTGTGACAATTTATACAAACACCTTGCTCGTATTTGTTAATTTAGGGTTTGAATAACAGTTTTTCTTCCTGTACAGTTACCTCCCTTTATTTTGTACACCATGTTACCATTGTCACAAAAATCTTCTTTTCTGGTAAGGAGAAAGGTTAACTGCTTACTCTGGTGTCTTGCACAGTTACCCCACAATTCACTACCAACCAGTTACAGCTCCAAAATGGCTTTCTGTTCAAATGTTCATTGAAGCAGGTCAGTTGAGGGGTCATGGAGTACAGGATGAAAGAGCTTTCCACTGACTTGCCCTCATGCTGCCATTTGCATGAGGGCAGTAGGGCTATAAAGAGTTCCTCTCCTCAAATGGGATTTTATGCCTATATAGCATTAGTACAAATAAGAAAAAAGAAAGAGACAAATTAGGAGCAGTCTGCTGCTGGACATGCCCAGGAGTAATAGCCATGAGACCCTGTCATGGAGGGACTTCGATAAGCAAAGGATTCACCATGCCTTTGTTGAGATGGAAATGCAGCCCACAGCACCAACACAAAGTTCAGTCTGAATCTCACACTCTGTTTGCAGTTCGTTTTTTCTTGAGCCTCAGGGAAACAAGCGTGGTAGAGTAAGGACAGAGCATAGGGCAGAACTGGAAACCTTCTTTGACTTACCAAAGCATCATCAGAGAGCAAGCATCAAGGAAAATAAGCACTATGATGATCCATGTATTAACTTCCTGCCCTCCAAGGTCAGCATTTCTTAAACCATCCAGGACATTACATTCTCTGCACAGTCTCCAGCCATTTAGCAATGGATGGCAAAGGAAACTAAAGCTCTAATGGGATGAAGTGTCAAAGAGAGCTTTTTATTTAAAGAACTAGAGAAAAGAAAAGAAAATGGATATTTAAACTTTTATCTTGGAGTTAGTTAATATTCACACTTAACTGCTGAACTGGCTAAATTCTTTTCTTTTCTTAAGGACCTTTATAAATTTCATCATTAATAAAATCAGACATTCAATTAGCAGGGAATTTCTGATTGCTAACTGAGATTTCCCCCCCAACAGTTTCTCTTTTTCATTCTTTCTAGTCTCTCTTTTTCTTTTCCCCTCCTACCCCTGTGTCCCCCTTCTCTGAAAAACCAGGGGAAAGTAAAAACTGACTCCATTAACCTCTGTCATTACCTAAATCCATCTCTTAATTAATATGAGTTAATATGATTAATCAAAATAATGAGACAAACCTATTAAATTAGGGTGTTTAAATTACAAATGGAAGTGGTAAAGGCAAACGGGCTGATAACGAATAGCTGCAGTCAGAGATGGGGTTAGCTCTTGAAATGATATGTGACAATCAGCAGAGAGAATCTAGAATGAGGGGAAATCAGCAAGATCCATGTGAGAAAAATATTCTACATACACAAAGAATGATGTTGTTCAAATGCCTGGTAGTATTTCAGAGGATCAGGTGTGATAAGATAATATTTTAATCCTTTTCATGGTGGAATATAATATAGATAACAATACGATCATCAAATCTTTCAGCTTGCAGTTAGCTTCAGTAGGGTTGGATGGTACAGATTTTGCCCAGTTAGAAGTCCCCAGTAGCAGTTTGCTGAGAACTCTGAAGCATTTGCTAGTCATATTAACACTGCCCCATGGAGACAAGATTGGACAGGTCACACGTTTCTATACGGGAAGCACACAGCCTGAGCAAAAGCCTGCAGTCCCCATACTCCACCTCTGATTCTGACCTTCTTTGTGACTTCAGGCAAGCACCATGAACTCCTCTGTCTTGCTTGGCTGATTTAGATACACCATTCCTAAACGTAGTTCCATATTTTCTCTAACTAGAATCTTGAAATCTGGCAAGCTCTGTCACTGCAGTCCTTTGAGTGCTGAAGAGAAGTTATGCCAACAGTGACCTTTCCCCAAGAACTCACTGACAGTCAGAGTTTCTCATTGGATTTCCATCACTCAAATACCTGTTTGAACTACAGTCCTGAAATTTATTTAACTCCCTTGTTACAGACCACCAATTAAAGCAAAAATAATGTCTCTATCATAGGTCACTGTAACAACAAAAGTGATATTCATTTTGGGAGGTGATTATGTGGAGTGGGAAGTCTTCCCTTTGGAGAAATCCATTAGCAGTTTCTATTTCAGTCAAAACTATCAGCAAAGGAAATAAATGTAGCACAGGACTGATGCAGGTAGAAAACTACACTTCAAATACTGCCAAAACATTCAGACATCAAACAGCAGGAGGCGATGGTGTTAATATATATTTTTCAGGCACAAGGAACCCCTAAAACTAGAAGTGGGGAGAACACAACCATGTAGATAGAACATTTCAAGACCAGCCCCAACCTTTATATCTTTAGTATATCATTTGTGATCTCTATATAAAGTTGAGAGCATGCTAGAGGTTGTGGGGTTAATTAAACATAAAACTGATGAAGACGTCTTGCAATATATGATTTACAGGCCACTTTAACTGCCTTAAAAAGGCTGCAACTGGCCAGAAAGTGCTCCAAATAGTAAAAGAAACCCCTCTCTCCATGGCACTGCACTGAAGTGGCAGCACGAGGACAGTGAGATGAAAACAGAAGAAAAAGAAAGGTCCAGCAGTCACTCAGCAAGGGAGGAATAAACTAGAGATGGCTGGTTAGCCAGAGGAGATGACAATAGCAGGAGAAGGTGGCACAAGAACCTCGTATTTGTAGCCCCAAAACACCCTTTCTTAGCTGGCTTTAGACTGAGTTTTAAAAGGGGCTGGTGAAGTTATGGCTGGCAGCATTATTTTGTGAGCACTGGTGCCTGACCTTCAGCATCGCAGAAGATGCTGTGGAAATCCGAGGAAAAGAGTGCTGAAGCAGCAAAGAAGGAACTTCATTATTAATTATAATCTCATATTGGGCATTATGCTTTATTTACTTTGCCTGTCTTTCTAGCTTTGTCACTGAAACAGGCAAAGGTGCAATCTTTCTCCAGGAGGAAGCACAATTTCTCAAGTCAGCAATACCCAATTAATAAGGTCATGAACACATATAAAATGATGGGAAGGGAAAAAAGGGAACACAGAGAAGATTCAGAGAGTAGTAATAAACTGCAGTTGAGTCATTATTTCCATTTCAATGTAGAACGTCAACATCCTACATCAATGGCTTCCTAAGAAGACATGGTGTTGAGAGTGATCACAAACATTCAAAGGAGCTCGGTAAAGAAGTTTGGAAAGAGCATTTCCAGCACACCGTATGGAAAGGCACAAGTATTTGGAGGCTGAAGGGCTGAAAGGCAATAGGATGAAATAAAAAGATTATCACAGGTACTCCATGCTTGGAGGAATGATTGGGAGCTACCAGAGTGTGTAGTACAACTGGTGTCAGCCAAACACAGTGCTTTTCAATTGATGAAGTGTACAAGTAAGTAATGTTTCAAAATGCCCACTTCCACAGAATTGATCTGATGCTCACGTATCTCCAAGTGGAGGAATAGCCATGTTCTTCCCAGTCCCCTGTCCTCTCCTACACTGTCAGTGCCAGCTGCTTGAACAAGAATCTCCTTGGAGAGCAGTCACCAGGCAGCCTCATCTGAACTACCTCTAGCAAGTGCCTATTGCCCACCCTAAAGCAGGAAGACTCTTGTTCTTAACATTTATCATTTGTTTATCAATTCATAGTTCACACAAATGTCCTGACCTTTGATTCCCAATAAATTTTGAGCCTGTTAGTCAGGTCTCCATCTGGATTAGGATTTCTGCATGTTACCAAATAGTAATAAACTGTGTGTTTGTTCAAACTGATTCTGGACTGTGAAATGGTGCTAACACAGCACAGGCTCTGATTTTGAAGAGGAAGGCTTAAAACACTCCACTCCAAAGCCTCATTCAGGGCCATTCACACAAAGGCTGTTGCTGACTAGTGACTTTATTTTTCATCACTATTGATCAGATGAGCAGCAAGCAAAGGACACAAACACCTCTGGTTAGGAATCTCTTCACTAAGAGGAAATATTTAAAGAAAGCCCAGCTTCACTGTACAGTGTTAGTTTCAAAATGCTGTAAGTGTATAGGCACAGCTGTAAATCTTGTTCACTTTCACAGGAGAGCAATAGAGAAGTGGGGAAATGGAAAAGGTTGCTGTTGCAAAATTGAAAACATTGAATACAGATGCTGTGATCAATTCCCACTCCCTTTGTGTCCTTAGAAGAACAACTTCAATTTCAGATTTTCAGACTTATAAAGGTCTCCACTCTTTTGTGCTCAACCTGGAGAACAGAGAGAAGAGATCTTAAAATTCAGCTTAAACTTTAGAGTTATAGCATCTAAAGCTGGAGTCAGGAGGTAGGATTACACTTCCCGTCTTGATACACTCAAAAATTTTCCAAAAGTTCTGCAGTTCCTTTGCAAAAACTGCACCATGCAGCTGGCACTGACTGACCTGTTATCCAAAAGCCATGAAGAGCAATCTGGAGAAAAAGCAGCTTTGTCTAGCTGCCAGCCCTGCCACGCTGTCTAGATTCTGAGAGTCCAGCTACATTCCCTCTGTTTCTTCAACTAGCAATAAAAGGCTCTGCAATGGAAACATTTAACCATTATACAGATGGTGAACAAGCCACAGAAAGATCCAGGCCTGCCTCCTATAGGCCTCCTGGCTTTGCAAGCCCCACCAGGAGTACAAAGCAGCTGGTCAGGAAACTCAGCAAAATGTTGCAATAGACCCAGGGGTGTCTCTCAGAGAAAAGGAAACATTTTCAGAGCCAGTTTTACTCTTTTGGAGTTATTACTTCAAGGTGTGCAAGAGGACCCTCTGCATCCATTTCTTTAGGCTCTTTGATTGCAAGTCACTGCAGTAGCTTCTAATTATCTAATGGTTTGTTCAAGCCCTGGCTTCTTTGCCAAGACTACTGTCAAGGGGGTCAGTCAATGCCAGCCGTGGTTCTGATCCAGATGTCCACTGGCAATAGACTGGGGCGAACTCACTCCAAAGGCCAAACAACTATTGGAGAATGCTTTCCAAGCAGTAGTGGAGCTGGATGAAAACCAGTGCTGTAGAAGTGACCTTACACTTAAATAAGCAATACCAAGTGTCTGGAAGGAACAAATCCTTCCAGTTACAAGCAAGCACAACAATAATTCTAAGAAGTGGAAGGTGGTGAATCAAAGATCTACTCAGATCTCTTTTGATAGCACTGATTAGCAGCCCTGGTCCAAGCGAGCAGAGAGGGGAAGAGGTCATGTATCTGAAACAAACAGCCCTAAGAGCTGCTCCAAAACAATGGCACTGGAAACAGGAAAAGTAGAGCAAATGTAATGGCAGGACTTGCTTCTATACAGGCCAAAATCCCAAAGTTCACGTCTCCACATGAAAGCACCACAAATCAGTCAACAGCTCCATTCCTCCTCCACATAGAAAGGAAACAGGAGAATGAAGGGGTCTGTGGCATTCTGCAGGCACACACTGCATTCAGGAGACAATGATGCAAAACTGCCAGTCCTCCCTATGATTCCAAGTAAAATTCCTTCATTTGCCACACACTGCAGCCCAAGTACAGAAGACACTTGCAAGAACTCAAAAGAGAGACATGGCTTAAGCAGCTGCCACAAGTCTGCCCATGCTTGGGCAACTATCTAATTATCTCCCTAACATCTCCCTCTCTACCTACTTGTCAGCACCTAACCCATAGAACTGCTCATGGTTTGGTTTTCTTTCCTTCTGTCTTTGGCATAACCAGCTTTGTTGGGAAATAATTTGTTGAAATCTACATGTTTTGCAGGAACTCACTGTCCTGAGGAAACCTTTGCTAGAGAAGGCTCCCTAATTTGCATTGGGTAACACAGAAGCCTTCATGTGGAAGGAGACCTACATGGGATATGAGAGATTGGGGCTCAGGTTCCTGGTCTACTTTTCTGGACCTGAGACTTGAACTTGGCTCTTCCCCAGCATAGCTAAACGCCTTGACTGGTGTAATTTCTTCTTCTGGGAACATTCTCTCCTGTTGGAACTTTTTCACTCTGTGTGAATTAATAAGTGCTTCTTTGGCAAGGGCTCAGTCCTACAGCTGCTACAGCACTAGCCTGTGGAAAAGTCCAGCTCAGCACTACCCTGTGGAAAAGTCCGGCTCAGATTTGCTCCAGAAAATATTTGCAGTATCCCACATAAGAATCCTGACCACCTTTATAGTGCCTATCCTGCAAAGACGGACAATTTTCTTTTCCTCTGACAAAGCTTCGCAGAGTGCTGATTTAATCACACATGGAACAGAAAAAAAAATCACAAAATAATTCTTTGGATTTGAGAAAATGAAACATATATGAGAAAAAGCCTTGGTCCACAGAGACTCTGGTAAGCTTTGCTTTCTGCCACAGACACGTCACTTTCCTTGCCAACTGTAAAGTTGCTCTAGGCAGGTTCATTAGCAAACGGCAAGAAAGAGCTGCCATTTCTTCCAGCCAAATTAAGATGAAAGAGGAGGGCCAATGGAAGTAGAATGATCTGAGAAAGGCTTAAACATTAATGCTATTAAATCAGTGGTAGTGCCATTACAGAGAAAGAAGGCAAGGATAAAGGGCTCAGAGTGGTTGCAAGGGTCATTGACCCTGGCCACAACCACTGTGAGAATGCAGGGGTACTGCCAGGAAAGCAGCACTAGTATTTACAATAGGATTGGCTGTTGCCTCAGCTCAGCGAATCCAGCTCCGTTGGAAGCACAAAAAAGGAGGAGAGGACATAAGCCCATGTCCATTCTGAGAAAGAAACAGGATGGTGCTGCAGTTCTTTCATGAGGGGGACACATAAGACTCTGGGTTTTCAAAACAGCAGCTTTGCCTGCAAACAGTTTTGCTTAGTCTCCTGAAACCTTCTAATAGGAAATCTTACTATAGAGACCTCCCCTCAGCCTCTGATACTGTTCTCTCTGCTCCCTCTAACTCATATCTTCTTCTACCTGTTTGGCTGTTCCCCATCTTTGCCTATTAATTTTCATCCAAAGCTTCTGAGTATTTCCAGTATTTCCCCTCCCTTGGATCTGCAAACCCATAGATGCAAAGAAAGGGGACATAGCAGAGCTTTTTCCCACTTGGACCTACTGAGACTTCCTTAGCACCCTTTTAATTTCCTACGGCTTCCCATATTGAGTCCTACCAGTAGAGAAGGCCAGAAATAGCCTACCTGCATTCTAGGTTGAGGAAGAGGGATCTAGAGCAGTATGTACCAAGCAAAGTCTTCAGAATAGTCAAGAGCTCTAGGTGTAGGTTGAGGGGCCAGAAAATGAGACTGAGATACAGCAGGCTAGCCTGACTCAGCAAGTTGACTGAGGGTGGCAGGTTGGAAATATAGCCTAAGCTGTTAACAGAAGGCTTCTTCTCATGGCCAGAAACACACTCATAGGGAGCACTTAGGAGCACAAGATGGAAGAATGATGGTTCTTGCAAGTTATATACATATATAAAGAGAGAGAGACTGTATACATATACACAATACACAATACATCATCTGGTCATCCAGTTTGTTCTTTTTGAATACTGGCACAGAGAGACACAGCAGGGTTGCATACAACCTCAGTATGATGCGAGGACAAAGATGATGCTTAGTCAACAGGAATCTCTTCAGCATGTTGTTTACTTCACAGAATCATACTTAAGGGCAGAAAGACCATGTGGATGCCCTCCTTTATATTTCAGGCCACAGAATTACACTTTGAGCACAATGGTAATGAGTTTAAATTACTCTTTCATTGAGGCACTGGATAGATGCTGAGGATATGCAAAACAAGAAACATCCTTGCTCGTCTTTCCAATATTCAATCATTCTTTTATTGAAAGAAATGTACCTTATTTTTAATATAAACTACATTAGCAGTTTTAATATAAACTGCTCTAGCTTCCAGATGTTTGTTCCTGTTGTTTTGAAAGGGTCCTCTGATCATGGTGGGGGGAAAAAGTGCACCTGGCATTTTTTTCTCCATGAAGGTACTTCTACACTAAGTCACTTCTCAATGTTTTTGAAACTAAACAGAGTTCTATTTGCTCATTCCAAGTCATCTTGCTTCCTGTGCTGTGCTCTTTTCAGTTTTTCTACCTTCCTTTAAAAACTCTATACTAGAGCTATATTCTACTAGCCATACATGCAGGTTAAAAATCACTCCCACTTCCTGCTCCTGTGGTCAACTCTAAGGAATGCAATCTACAGAATGGAGGACTGCAAGATACAGTACTTGCTCCCAAGCGTATTGCTTTGTATATGACTGCTAATACATATTTTGTTAGAATTAGCTTTCCTCATGGTGCTAATTGCTTTATATAAAGTTTTTCCTCATTATTTATTACCCTATCGTGTGACATTGCAAAACTTAAAACTCAGCTATGGTTCATAGTTACTTCCAAATCGTGGACGAACCTGTTGAATAGCATGGAACTTGATATCAGTTCTTGCCCAATCCCCTGGACGCTCTCTCATTCAGCAATACTTCCCACAAATGATGCCTTTGAGCTCTCTTAGCTAACTGGTTCTTAATCCATTTAACAGGCACTTTACTGATATAGTGTAATACTAAAATTTTAGCCAGACTATCATGCAGTACTAAGTCAAATGCTTTATGAAAGTATAAGTACATCACATGTACACAATTACCTTTAACAATCATTCTTTGAGATTACATTCTTGAGATCAAGGTTTTTTTACAAGACCTAGTTTCCATAAAGCTATGCTGACTGGCATTAATTATATCCCTATTCTTTAGCAACTGACTTCCATATCAGATTTTTCCATTGCTCCCTTGTTCTTTTTTGACTTCTGGCATACAAAGGCAGGGCAGGATGCAGTCACAGCATGGTTGGGAATGGGAGAAGCACAGGAGAGATGTGTAGTGATGTAGTCACCCCCAAAGGCACCACAAAACATTACTAACAGGAAATTGCAGCCCTCCTAGCTGTCTTCCATTCCATATCCAGGGTGAACCTTCTCCAGGTGATCTCATAGTCCTTCAAATAGCGAAGAAATCCCCAAATCGAACAAAAGCTGTTATCAGTAACTCGGAGATTTCCTAAGACCCTTGACTTGCTCATTTAAAAGGGTTTTCTCATTTTGGATGTTGTTTAACACTCCCTTGTGGTAACTAATGGAGTGGAAAGGCCCACGGATCCTCATGTGATATACAAGCACATTGCCCTCTTCAGATATACAGCAAAAATATTTTTTGCATGTGTCAGGTTCTGCAGAGGTTAAATAAACTACATAAGACTCAGGAGGAATTTTGTCTAGCATGTACAGCTTTGGAAGTCTCTTCCCACCATGGGTTAGACTATGTGATCTTCTACAAACAGAGAAGCCTGCCCATAAGAGATTTAATTGGTTTACATAAAAAAAATAAAGGCGGAAATCACAGAGCCAGAGAACTGAAAAGGGATTTCAGCTCTGAAGCTTTGTAAAACCTTTAACGTTTTAAGCCAGCAAATGGGAGCTGATAAACTAGTATGACTTTGCAACAGTCATGTAACACAGTTTTATGCCTTGGGACCCACATCAGTTAATCTGGGATTTAAGACTCTGAACCAGCTTATAGGACAGCGGGGCGTTTAAAAACATAGCTAAGGACTTTGGGGTGCTCTGAGAAAGATATTACAGGACTGCAGGGTATCAGGGTTCATGCACCAGACAGCCAAAGAGTTTGCTGCCAGATTCATACCCCAAACACAGACCTATGCTCTGGAGTCTAACCTCTCACCATGTTTCTCAGTTTCCTGGTTTCAGGGGAGGGCTCAAAACTATGAAAACTGGTGTCATCAGGTGGCTCCTGTACGAAGCCTGAAGCCACAGCCTGCCCTTCCCACTTCTCAGTGCTGCAGTCTCTGCAGCTTTTGGCAGTTTCCTCAAGAGATGAAGGAATTCGGGATCTCTATCAAAAAAGGACTACTCTGCCGCAGCTGAATATTCAGCATTTTCATGTCCATCTGTTACTATATGGCTACACAGCAAGGGTTCAGGAACAAAACCTTCCATTGAGGTAGAAAGCAAGACAAATAGTAGGCAGGGCTAGTTTGACAAATTACAGGAAGCCATTCACAACCTTGCTTGAGTTAGCAACTTGTCTGTAAGCACCTATGACTACATGCTCTTCAATGCACAAAATAACCACAACTGCCAAGCCTCTTTTCCACTAATATGCCAGCTATTTTTTACACTCTCCACTAGCGTCCAGGGATGTGTTTGTTCCCAGGTGCCTTCAGACTCTCTCATGAACCACAGAGCAGCTCAGATCTGAGAAGCCAAAGAGTACACAGGGCTAAAGCCAGCTCTGAGCTTAGCCCTTTCCCCAGCACAAGCAGGAACATCAATGTTCTGAGCTGCACCACCTGGTCAACACCACTTGGAAGACAGAGCATCAGCTGTGGAGCCTAAGCACCCTACATTTTTTCGTGCAATAAAAAGACCTTTTATCAATACATTTTATGTTAGCTTGTCTTCTACATAACCTCCCTCTGGTGTGAAGCGAAGGCCTAATCAGTTCCCTGCCTCAGTTACACAGTCAAAGGATCAAACTGTACTCAGCGATTCCCTTGCCACCTTGCCTAACATGACCATCCACCAGTACCTCATCCTGCCTCGCCATGGAGCTAGCTGCTGTACACTAAGCTGATGGCAGCAGGCAAGACTAGGGCTTCCCTACATCTCGATTTAGCAAAATGGTGGCCTTTAAAGGAGGCGAACCACAAGACAGTGATCTTCAAAGGTCTCCACTGCACCTTTCAGTGTGCACTGGTCCCCAGAGTAGCCACCATTCATTTGTTCTGTTAAATTCATACATAGTGCAGAATCAGGCTCTCCTAACCGTCTTCCTGCAGAGCTACGGGAGTGACATGGCCTAGACTCATATCAGCAACTGGCACATATATTTCTATGAGTCTGTGCCATGATCGACATGGAATAGTTGTGCAGTTGTTTAACCCCCGTGAGAGCCTGGAGTGCTGTTCACTGAGTGTCTGCCATTCTCAGATGAAAAGGAAGATTGTTCAAAGATGTGACTTTGAAAGGCTCTTCCAGATTTCTGAGGAATTTTTGAAAGCAGCATCAAAACAAGTACGCACAAAAGAAATTGGCGGGAGGCTGCGGTACCCTGAGGGATGATGGTGACGGAGGGCAGCACCCAACTGCGGGGTGTGGAGACACGAGAAACTTCCGAAGGAAGACACGCAATCTGATGCCGCTTCTCTCCTCCCTGCCGCCGGGTAAGCGACCAAAGGCGGCGCGGGGCTGCCGCTGCTCTTCCCCGGGCTCCACGGCTGCGACGCGACGCGACGCGACGCCGCGGGGAGGAGGGCGGCACGAGCGGGCCTCGAACCGCCGTGCCGGGAGGCGACAAACCCCCGCCGCCGGGGCCGCCAGGAGCCCCCGGCCCTCCCCGGCACCAGCCCTGCCGCCAGCCCGCCTCTCGGCGAGGTCACTGCAGCTCCGCCCGGGGACAGCCGCTGCGGGCAGCCCCTCCGCCCCCTCCCCGCAGCTCCCCGGGGAGGCGCAGCAGCCGGCCCGCGGGGGCCCGCGCCCGCCCCGCCGCCCCAACCGTGAGGCTTTGGTGCCCCTCTGTGGCCAGCGGCCGGAACAGCAGGATCCGGCCCCCCCGGCCGGCCGGGGCGAGCTCTGTCGGCCCCGAGAAGTCGGAGCCGCCGGTTTGGAGCCTCCCCGAGGAGCGGCAGAGCGCGCGGGACCTCGCCTTTCTCCTCGTGAGCAGGAGTACGGAGCTGTAAGATTGCTCTGTTTCTAAGCACAGGCGAGAGTAAAAATGGCAATAAAGAATATTTTTTTGCTTAGGAGAGAAGGCTTCAACAACTCTGCCTGCTGTGAAGGGCGATGGAAACTCCCTCTCTCTGTTCGGCTCCTCCGAAGAGCCCAAACATAGCAAAGGAAGCACGCTTTTTCCCTGGGAGTGGGGAGGGAGGGGAGAACATATTTTTGTGAATGGGAGGCACTTATTCATGATAAAAAGAGCAGGAGCCACCAACCTGATTTTCTTCAAACCCCTCTTTAAACACACGTAGGGGAAAAACTCACTTAGGGGAAAACAGTATGTGCTCGTAAATTTTGCTGACTGAATAGCTGACTGAAAAGAGCTCCAGGCGTTAAATGAGACAATTCAAAGGGAGTTGGCAAAAAAAAGACACCAATGGATACATACTCACTGGGCATACACAGCCTGGAAGCAGTAAGACACTGTCTGGACAGAAGTGGAGTACAGAAGGAAGAAAGAGGGTGTTCACAGTACAATGCAGGCACCCCATGTATAGGGGTACAGACATTTTAGTGTGAAGCAGAGAGACATCCATCCATGTGCTGGGATTACTCCACACATATTCACTGCTGGGACTTGCTATCAGCTGTTTGGCAGCACAGATTTATGAAGAGAGAGAAAATAAAGCTAAATTCAGCTAGTTGTATTATGACAATGCAAAAGGATGACCTGGCAGGTGACACAAAGCAAAGGAGAATGCAGGCTGCATATTAAGAAAACCTGAATGGGCTCTCTCCCTTGGTATGAATCAGTTTAATCCTCTTTATGAACAGCTGAAGATGAAGAGACACTGGAGAAAACAGTCCTGGGCTGGTTTCACAAGCCGGGGTTTTGCAGCATTTGTACCAATTATTACCTGAATCCCTGCACCCTAATTCTAATCTAATTTTTGGCCAAACCAAGACTTTTAATGTGCAATGATCTTCCTAAATCTATTCTCATGCTCTGCAGGAGAGGGAAAAAAAAAAAAAAAAAGAAGCAGAATTAGCTTAGAAGAAAACACACTCACCTCCAGGCAGAAAGCATATAATGAAATAATGAACACCTACCTTCCAGCAATAGCAACATGGAGATTACATTTTTACTGTTTTCAGAGTAATATGTATACATGTAACCTACTCAGTACTCCCTCCTTTCATCAGCCAACAGCCACTGCTGCTGTCACAGGACAGGCAGAATAAGCTACAAATATCAGCAGTTTAAACTTATGTTGGAGAGTAAACTAGAGCAGCTGAAGCACAGAAGCATATTCCCTTTTGGTTTTTAAAAATAGTTTGTTTAATATTCATCTTGAAAAGAGCAAGCAGTACAGGTTCTCAGTTGGCACTTTAAGTCGAACCACTATATCTATATAACCCACTGTCCAAACTTCTTGATTTGTGGCTTGTTAAAACAAGAATCTTATTGTGACAACGGGAGCCTTTTTTCTTAATACAGGGAGATGTTTTGGTTTTTTCAACTAGTTCAGTTCAAAGACTTGTTCACTGAGAGCTGAGAAACCAACTGGGAGTTGAAAACCAAGAAAGCTCATTTTTCTTTCAAAAAACATTAAGAAAAACAAGGTGTGAGAGTAGAAATTAAACTAGTTCAAAATACTGAAAGAAATGAACAAACAGAAACAATCTGTTCAATTCCCTAAGTATTGATGGACTTTTTAGACTCAGATTTCAGTAAAAAATATTTTCTTAAGCTTTAAGTAAAACTATCTTCAACAGTCTGGACAGATAACTAATAAAAAAATTTAAAGCTATTTGTGCACTGTAACTGAATTCCAATTTCAATCCAGTTAGATCTTGACACAAATTAATCTTCTGATAAAAATGAACCCATGATTTTCTAGTAAAATAAAATGTAGAAGTTAGGATCCTGAATGTGTGCACATTAAACTACACCATTGCTTGATTCAATCTGGTACGGGTATAGTATATCCTTCTGGTCAAGAGTAGTATCATACTTAGCATACCGTCCTATATGTATTTGCCAAAAAAGAGGGCAATAGTGAACACCAAAATAAAATTAGTATTCCCTTAGCAATTTAAAACATAAAATTGCATGAAAAAATTAAAAGAGATTAAAGATCACATTTCCTGCTTCTCAGTTTAAGTCCTCAATCTGAATCCGTATACCCCTGCAAACTCATGAAGTGGAAATAAAATTGGACAAAGAAATTGGATTTTAGCTAAATTTCTTAATCCAAAGGACAAGAGAATGAATCTGATGGATTACATTAATCTTCCTGGAGTTACATGGTGCTCAACAGTGAGAAAATTCTTGATTTGCAATGGATTTTCAAACTCCTGCACAGGAAAACAGAAGTTTAGTTAGAAAAGCAAATACAGAGACCATTTCCTCACTCCAGAAAACTGAGAAATCATACTAAGTACCAACATTCTATCTGATCCCTGGCACATAGGAAAGACAAGGAAATACCTTTTGGCCTTAGCTCTATGCACATAAACACAATGGAAATTAAGCTTCTGCTACCCGATGGGCTGATCTCCCAGACTGCTACAGCTAAAAAGGATTCCATGAAATCAGTTAAATGCACTTTTCAGATAGCTGGCATTTAAAGAGAAATCACATTAATGCTAAACATTAAAAATACCACCACACACCTCAAAAAGACATGGGTTTGATTAAACAAAGAAAAACCCCAGGAGGTACTGCATTTTTCAAATCATACTGAAAATTTATAAATTGTACACTTCTCAGACTAGAACAGGATAGAGAGAAGAGCTTCCAGCTTCCAAAAATTTCTTGATTCTGAACCCTAAACTGTCAAATCTTTACTAGTCAACAGGCTGAGTGCTGGGTATTTTTGCTCAGTTCAGGATTGAGTGTTTTAGATCATAGATAGTGTTCTAATGACAGGTTCAATACCTCATTTACAACCAGATGGAAATATTACTTTCAAAGAATTGTTATTTTTGTGTCCACACAGTTATCTGTTAGAAGAAATAATTTTCATTTCTCCATAGATTCCAACAGTGAAAACACTTCCTAGCAAACATCTGCCCTAACGAAGGCAGGGGACTTTGAGAATCAATTCAAGTAGTGGGCATCTAAGCACAGAACGTTTGATTTTGTCTGAAGGCATCCATCTCACTACTTTACTCATCTCGTTCCCTAGTGTGCTGTATCTGCTCTAGAGAAAAAGCTGTGTTTTGACTCTGTTGAAATCAGCAAGCAGAAGTCCCATTACCTTCTTCAGGGCCTGCAGCCTACGCACTTTAAGACAGAGCACACAAACTGCCTTGTGTGATGCCAAGCACTGTGTCAGCATGAGGCCATAATCACAGAAATAACAGAAATCTCTCCTTGAGGTAGTTCTAAGACAAGCGTATCAATGTGCTAGAGTAACAGTATCACACAGTAGCTACTCTTTAGGCATATTGGATTTTATGTCATTCTTTGTCTGAGTTCATGACAATTAAGTGTTTAGTTGCATTGGGCCATGCCAGGCCTCATGGTGTCTCCAGCAGAAAGTGGACCACCCTGGATTTCATCCCAGCTGAAACAACAGGTGCACATCAGCTCAGAAAATCAGGCAACTTCTTCAGAGTCTAGCAGATTCAAGAACTGACTCCAAGGGCCTAGGCTTGAGGAGCATGCTCAAAAATTTTTTCTTGATAGGGATGCCCCATCAAAACAGTTTGGAGATGACTGCTCTCTAAAAACAGACACACAGTATCCCTCATTGGAGCCACTTACCTTTACTGCAGACCCCAGATCCTTCACCTAGGGACCCCTTTGTCCATATTATCTATGTGCAAACACAAGCAGATGCTTAACAAAAGCCTAAATACATTTGTTTGTGCTACTGTATTAGCAATTGCATTGAGAGTGTGATTGCTGCAAGCTCTTCCCTGTCTTTTCTGAAGACTGGTCTCATGTTGTTAGTCTTTAAGATATATTTTCTCTCTTTGATGTTTTGTCTGAGTGAGTTGAAATACTGACTAGATGTAGTGATATCCTCAGCTAATATCATCCTTCTAATCTACTGAATAATCTACTGTTTCTTTCCCTTACAACCTTCTTACAATACAAGTGAGTTTATTTTCCTCCTGCTCTTTACCCCAGTTCTGTATGTTTACAAGCCTCATCTTTTCACTACATGTTTCAGCAGCTCTTTCTTAATTTTAGGCTTAAAGTCTATGAGCAAATTTCTGCTGGACATTTTATGCTCCTTTACACTATCTCCTTTCAGGGTGACGGATCCACCCAGTCTTAATTTGTCAGGTCTGTAGGATTTTCTTGACCAATTCACAGATAACTTAATACTTCTTCCCACTGTGTCATCACTAAATTTTTTTCAGTCCACATATTTTGATTTCTGTAAACCTGTTCCATGGGGCTGATGACAGGAACATTGATCTGTCAAGGAAATGACCCATAAACAGTCTAAGAACAGTAGGGTTTGTCCTGTTGTACAAGCTGGAAGAGGTGCATCTACCCAAGAGAAATTTCTTGGTTATGATGAGTTGGAAGTTCAAGAACTGATTTTGCATAATGTCATGGCTTAAGCCCAGCCAGCAACAGAGCACCACAAGGCTGCTCGCTCACTCCTTCCCCCCAGTGGGATGGAGAGGAGAAAATATAACAAAAGGCTCATGGGTCAACACAAGGACAGGGAAGGATCACTCACCAGTTGTAGTCATGGGCTAAAAACAGACTCAACTTGGGGAAAAAAAAAAACAAATCAATTTAATTTACTACCAATCAAATCAGAACAGGATAATGGGAGGTAAAACCAAATCCTAAAACACCTTTCCCCCACCCCTCCCTCTTTTCTGGGCTCAAGTCTACTCCCAATTTTCTCTACCTCCTCCCCTCCAGTAGCGCAGGGGGATGGGGAATGGGGGTTGTGGTCAGTTCATCACACCTTGTCTCTGCCGCTCCTTCCTCCTCAGGGGGAGGGCTCCTCACTCTTCCCCTGCTCCAGCGTGGGGTCCCTCCCATGGGAGACAGTCCTCCACAAACTTTTCCAACATGAGTCCTTCCATGGGCTGCAGTTCTTCAAAAACTGCTCCAGCGTGGGTCCTTTCCATGGGCCACAGTCCTGGAGGCACAGACTGCTCCAACGTGGGCTTTCCCATGGAGTCACAGCCATCTTGGACATCCCCCTGCTCTGGCATGGGGTCCTCCACAGGCTGCAGGTGGGCATCTGCTCCCCCACTCCCCTCCATGGGCTGGGGGGGGACAGCCTGCCATCTCACCACGGGCTGCAGGGCATCCCCTCCTCCGGCACACCTCCTCCCCTCCTTCTTCACTGACCTCGGTATCTCCATAGGTGTCCTCTCACATTCCAATCTCCTCCCCCACTGCAGGTTTCCCTTCTTAAATATGTTATCCCAGAGGTGCTACCAGCGTCACTGATGGGCTCAGCCTTGGCCAGAGGTGGGTCCGACTTGGAGCCAGGGAAGCTTCGAGCAGCTTCTCACAGGAGCCACCCCTGCAGCCCCTCCTCTGCTACCAAAAACCCACCACACAAACCCAATACACATGATATAATTAGATTTGTTGAAAGGCCAGAAAGCTTCAGCTATGGTCAGGTCTACTAACATTTTATGGGCTGCTCTTCTGATTGATGTATATTTGCTGTTTCCCAGAAGGAACAGATACTCTCTTGGGGTGGTGGTTCCACCTATAATCTATTTTGAACACCTGCCAGCTGCTATATTGGAGGAATTTTCTCTCTGAGGGTTCAAGCAAGTGAACAGAACATGTATGACCACAAAAAAAATCATTTTTGTCCCTTATTACAATGCAGGAATCATCAAAGACAGGGCAGGCATTGCAAAAAGGCTTCCTGGGACAGATTCAGGCAATGATCTTGGGTTACCATGGCCTTTCCTTAGGTCCTGGGAAGAGAATAGCAAGTGTAGCCAGCCTGTCATTTCACTGGCCATACTTTCCTCTCTGAAACCAAATCAATAATTACAGATTGATTAAATGCACTGGCAAACTCCTTATTTCAGAATTCAACCTGGGACATGACAATATTCTCAGATGGCAACACCCCATGGAGAAAAAAAATCGATGGATACGACCTTTCTGGCCTCTATTAAGGACACTGCCTGGTTGCATTCTGCATTTTAAATTTGATTTTGCAATAAAGTTAATTTTTTAATGGCATTCCTTCTGAGACTATGGCGAATTATAGGACTGCTTTGCTTATTCTCCCTTGGGAATCTCAGACTGAGCTGCCATGTTCTAAATCATTTCTCACAGTCAGGCCCTATTAGTCACCCAGTGCTTTGCACAGCTGGGCATCATATTCTCCATTGATAATTCCATATATTTTTACAGAGCTGGAAGGATCTTCAAGTGCTTTGAAAACTATGTGACAAATCATCCTTTTCTCATAGAAATCAACTCAGTTGCACAGAAACTATAATAGATTTCAGGGTAAGGGTCAGTATCTTCTGTGGTTCATCCTTGTAGTTTCATCTCCTCTGCATGAGTAAGTAAATCAAAAGAATAAGTTAACACATACACGTTTCCACCTCACTGGATGTGTATAACACAACTGGAGGGAGGATGAGGAATTAACTTCCTCTTCTAAAAACAAGCAGGAAACACAGCTTTAAAAAATGTTTAAAACACAGGTTGATAGGAATGGCAGCAAAGCAAAGGTTCCACAGGTCCAATTCAGGACTGCAAGACAACCCAGCATCCTTCATATCCTGCCATGAAAGACCCACCACCAAGCTCCCTGTCTGCCTTCCGCCTGCTTGATGCCAACTCTCCTTGGAAGGCATAGTACCATAACATAAAGGACCCTTCCATATGTTCTCTGCTTCTGGCCTTATAAAGCACAGATACTACTGAGTCTCAGGAATCATCTCACCCCATGACAGCAGGTGGTAAGATGTAGTGTGTACTAAACTGCTGTAAAACAGCCATATATAGCCATGTTAAGACAAAGCTGTAGCTATAGCAGCACTGCTAGGGAAGTAGAATGACTTCATATGACCCCATATCTGCCCTTAGGTCTCTCCTCAGTGAGGAAAAAATTGCCTTAAACACCCATCACATATTTGAGAGTTAGAAACACTTCCTGATGATTATTTCTGCATTTCCTTGCCCAGATTTTTCTTTTTCTTTTTGATGAAGGAAAAGAAAAGTATGAAAAATACATCTCTTTCTGTTATGTTCACTTACAGATGAAGTAGCATGGACTGATAGATAAATGGCAGTATTTCCTACTGGTTAGAAAGCTATAGACTACCTTCCTTACTAAGGGAATATCAGCTGGTGCCTACTTTACAAGGTTGCTAGCTTATAAGGATCTGCGAGGATGCGACCTGCACATCAGACAGCAGGTACCAATCTCTCTGGCCTCTTTGACTTAGGAAGGGGCATGTCCAGTTCACTCCCTATGAAGGAGCTCGGTGCCTCTGTGCTGTCAGTAGGCTGAGGATGCCACACTAGAGAAACCGCACAGACTTACATGCCACACATGGAATGAAGGAAGCCCCCAGTCTTAGGGGGACTAACACATCTGGGGAACAGCAGGGCAGACCATTTAATATAGGCTTATCACAATGAATGCACACTTGGAAAGAAGACAAACACTCAAGAGATATCACAATTAAAACAAGACAATGCAAATTCTGTAGACATCTTCTGACTATCTGAAAATTATAAGGGCCAAGCAACAGGAAAATGAGTCTTCCATTTCTATCAGACAAGTTATTTCCAAGCAGGCTTGGGAGATAAGACAGTCCCAAGCATTATGGATGAGACGGATTTTTATTTTTAGGTAATCAGCATCAACCTCATCAAAGGCATAAGCTTAGATGCCAGTGACTTTTCAACAACTACTGGGAATCATCTCTACATGAAACGAATAGGCAGATTTTAGCACAGAATCAGGAAGGAAGGCAGAGAAAGTCCAAACATCCAATGCAGTTAGCAGACTTTGCCAAGACCCTGATGGATCATGCCAACTCCATCCCTCCATTGCTATAGATGGTATTTCTCCTGCTCAGGGCAGAAGTAAAATGGCTGTGTAGTGTGCATATGCAGAGGTTATCATTCTCTGTTTCTGTAGCAAGTGCATTAATAATACATTATGTGGGTTTCAAGGCTGCATACTCTAGTGTGCTCCACCTGTGTTTAACTTATTTTAAGAGGGGAAGTGCCACATCCTGAATAATGTTTCAGTATAGAAAATTTGTTAAATAATAGTATTCAACTCTAAAATAGTGTAAGAGTCTCCTCTCTGTTTGGGATTCAGTATAATTTCCATTGCCCTGTCTATGGAGGTCACCTCCTTGTTATCAGTTCCTGCTAATTAAAAGATTAGGAGATCAGGAAAGTCACCCTGAGGAATCAGTTATTACTAGCACTAACAACAGCTGGCAAAGTAGTAGAGACATGTGACTAGATGTCCTAACCCCCTTCTCTTTACACAGATTTCAAGTTTATCAGAAACTGCAAGGGACTGGACCCAATACCTAGCAAGATCCTTTTTAGCTCTATGATCTATGAAATTCATTTCCACTCTTCTGGTGAATTTGCTGCTAATGATGTTTCATCAAGAACTGGTTTCCAAATGACTGGTGTATGCAAGCCTGTGTTTCCAGTAACGATCTTCATGCTCAGTAAAAAGTTTATAATCTGAGTTCAATCTTCAGATGCACATACACGTGCACAATAAAGGCCACTTCTAAGTGTTGGGTCACTGCTTGGCAGTAACATGTTACCCCATGACACATTTTTTCTTTGCTTTTTCAAGGCAGCAGTAGCTACTATATGTTTAGACTTGATGGCTTCAGTATCATGATGACAATGTTGTCTGTTCCTAGTGCCATAAAACAGACCTCATAGGCCTCTGATTGTTTTAACACTTAGCACTGGAGAGGTCCCGGTCTGTTGATGCTATTGCTCCCTCATACTAAACAGTGTCTCCCATATCTAGCCTTGCAATTTTTTCATTTATGGTATCATAGTAGGGAGCAATAGCCAGGGTTTATACATGAATTAAGAGCTAGGACTCCTGAGGCAAAGTTCAGACAGCTTACTTGGAGCAATGAGTACCCCATGCATTTATAGGCTATTTAATCATCTGAGGATCTGATGCTCATCCTTTTCCTAACCAACTTTCCTCTCTGGATTTCCCAGTCACCTTGCCCAATTCAACATCCTACCCTGTGATTTTGTGAGCTTATTCTATGCAAAACAATAGCCCCTGTGTTAAAGACTTCTCACGACATTAACCTTTCTTGAAAGTGCTTTGAGAGCCATGGATAATAAGTACTATGAATTGCAAAATACGTTAAGTGTTTTGGAATCATTTCCACATGACTTAGTTCACAGTGGGCCTTCTCTCAGACACCTACTGTAAAACATTCTTAGTCACAACCTATCTCAAAACAATTTCCAACAAGAAACATTCTGTAATGTTTCATGTTTCCACCACCCTCACCCACAATTACAAAAACATTCTAGCAGTGACACATACGGCAAAAGAAAGCAGTTTTCCCTGCTAGACCATGAGCAATAACTCATAAAGCTCTCAGCAGCTATGAAGAGATTTCTGAAAACCATTTCCACATTCCAGGTAATGACTACCTTACACCAAGAGTCCTGTTTGAGGCCGAAGTTTGCCAACCTGACATGAGAGGAGTTCCAGGTACTCCAAACGGAATCGTTTACAACAAAGCAGAGCTGAGCCTGCCCAGCCATCTTCTGGGAGGCCTGAAAGAGGGCAGCATCTTAAAACCTCCTGGCACCCTTCTGGAAGACATGAAATACAGTTTGAAGCCCTACACAAAGCAACTGTGACAGCTTGCATATAGCACACACTCTGAACACTAAATTCTGGTTTTCTTGAAGAAGATTAAGGAAATGTCTGAAGAGTCTTAGCTTATAATCCAGTGATGTCCAAGATCAGATATGACATTGCATCATTATTTAATTTAAAGTATGGACACTATAGAAGGTGGAATTTTACTGATCAGCCAAGATCTGCTGTAGGCTAAGCTCATCTTATGGCTAAGCTCATCTTATAGCTAAGCTCACAGCAGTGGGAAGAAAATTAAAAAGGATGCAAAAAGAATAATGGAAATATGCAGACACAGCAGAAATAGATGGTGCCTTAGTGCAGGGAGTCTACCTTGAAACAATAGCAGTAACAGCAGGGCAACAAAATGTTTCCTTCTGAGGAGTTTACCAAAGAGACAAGAAGATGCTCTCATGGCAAAAGAAAAATAATGAACAGTCTAGAGCAGGTAAGGGTGCTCCTGTCTATATTCTCATAAAGTGAAAACAGAAAGGGTTCCACAGGAATTTAAAAAATAAATAATAATTAGAGATCATAAATCCAAAGACAACTAAGCCTTGCCCCTCCATTTTGCTACAAACAATTAGAAACATAAAAGCTTAGCACAATTATTTCTATCACTATCCAGGTTTGATTTTATTGTTCTCAATTTAAAGTTCTTTGAAACAACCAGACCTAAAGATGGCTAGATTTTTCATCTTCCCCAAACTAAGAGGACTGGCTGACAGCGTTCTTGGTAGAAAGACTGGCAGTCTTCCATAATAAAGACTTTATGTCTGGATCCCTAAATTAATAGCTGCAGCCACTGAACCAAAAGAATTTTGTTCTAGTAAAAACTGTCAAGCTGCTAACTCTGGAGACTGAGGTGTCTCATTTATTCACAGAACAATTAAATTATAGAAGGCACTGGGCAAATTCCTCCCAACTATGCCTTTCAGATGTTACTCCAATAAAATCTCTGTTCTGAGGCATCTCTGCTGCAGTGAATGTGGATTTTTTCACGGCTGTGGATGAACCTGTCAATGGAAAGGGGCAATTAGTACAAATCCCTGATTGCAGATGTGCAATGGGAACATCTGTCTCAGCAGGAAAGACTGACATCCAAGACACTTTGCAAAAGCTAGAGAACAGGCAACAGATGGCAGCAATTTTCAGTCACCAGTGACTGGCTTGGACTCCTTTCTGGCTAACAAGTGTGAATGGCTCAATTATCTGGCCAGTTCCCTCAGACTTCTGCGTCTATCTAAAGCTGAGAGAACTGCACATTTGGTGACAGTTGTTTTTAAAATTACCTAATAAAAGCACAGCTAGTAACAGTACTCAATTCTCATGAAGTTCAGTGGGAGAGCAAGGATGCTTAGCTGCTCACAGGCTCTGACCCTGCATCTTGCCAGTGGCCAGAATGGTGACGTACATGCTCAGTTAAAAGGCCCAGTTTTTTCAGTGGGGTTCTGTCTTTCTACCACAAGTCTAACAGAGGTACAAAGAGACCAACAACCAGATGAATCAGCCTCCAGCAAAAATGCAGAAAATTCTTCCTCATTTTGTGCACCTATAATTAGTACTTCCTGTGCATGGAAACATACAAAAGCACATAAGAATATAAGCACTCCATCTACCCAGTGATAAAACGGAGTCTGAAGACCACTCCCCTCCCAAATCCACAGAGCAAGACAAAGAAACATTTAGGATTCCTGGCAACCTATTCCTTTCCCAGCACATGCTAAACAAAACCCTGCTATCTAACAGGGAGAGAGGATGAATTAACATAACCACCTCTCCACACAGCAATTAGCAAATGAAATCAAAACAAAGGAAATGTCCTCCATTAATCTTTCCCTGCCAAAGAGCACCTGACTGCCATATAATCCACAGCAATTAGCCAAATAATGGGAGCGCAAGAGATTTATCTTGAAGCAGGAATTAGGGAGGGCACGATTAATGTACTGTACATCAAGAGTGCAGGCAAAAGCTGGTGATCCCTCAGCGCAGGGTTGTTTGAGGAAACTACAAAGCTTAGTAGCCTGAAACGAGGTTGCAACACATACACCCCTTTAACATATCCTGAATAAGTCTGATCAGCAGTCACTGCATATAGAGTATCAGAGCTCATACCCAAACTTACACAAACAAGCTTCAGTGGTGCACCAAATAGCTTACCAATATCTTCTGTTAAGGAAGGCAACTGGCAGCAGTATTTGAAAAAAAAAAAAAAATCTGTGGGCATGCAGAACAGGAGGCAGTAAAACAGCAGAGATATTGAAGGTACATCCCAGCTCACAAGCAGGACCCACACGCTCCATCAGGCATGGTACTATTTACCAGGGAATATATGAGCCAAAATTTGAGACATGTGGTCCCTTTTTAAAAGACAAAGCAAAGTAACACCAAACACCTCTTGCTTTTATTGTGCATACCTACACTATCTCTTAAAAATCATCCTGCTGCTTTGCAGGATGCTGTGAAATAATTTGCAGATCTTATTTTCTGAATGGTCTTGCTTTGGGCTACAGATCAGCTGCCACTTTCTAGCCAGAGGTGACTGCAGGTGATATATGGATGTTCCAGAATAGTAGGGGGGTTTTGTAAGTTCATTGTATGAGGAGATTCCAGGATGCCAAAGAGTTTAGGTGGTATGGCCCATCAGGATGGAAAGGTCCAGAGAAGCACTGAGAGAACTGCCACTGTTAATCACCATGTCCCCTCAGCTCTGCACACTGTGGGAGTTGAAGCCAAGCAAGCTCCAGAATAGCCTCTCCAAGTGATACTGTTTTATGAACTAAACTTGATGACAAAGTAAAATCTCTCACATTCTGAGTATTTTCTTTCCTGCTATTTATGCCTTTTGAAATCACAGTGCTCTGCTGCTTTTCACTTTTGGTTCTCATCTGTTGTTTTTCCTGCCCATTTACCTGGTTATTTTAGTGGGGGTGTAGCTCAAACAAACCTGCAAAGCAATAGGGAATTTAAGAAGACTGAGTAGCACAAAGCTAGAAAAAAATGCAAAGCCCCAGGCAGGCAGATCCTCCACTACGGGGCAGTTAGAAGATCAGGTAAGAGAAGTTTCAACATGCAAAATACATATATCTTGCCATTAGCTGAATATTTCTTAAATTAGGAGATTTTTTTTTTCCTTTCTTCAGTTTCCTTTCTCCAGAGTCACATGAAAACTGAATACCAAACATGGAACAGCATACAGGGACACCACAAAGCTCTTTCTTACATTTGCATCAGAAATAGAGAGTTATTTTAACAAAATTAACAAGTCAGTGAAAGAGCAATACCCTTGAACAGTACAAAGCCATTCACATTATGTTAAACATAAAGGTTTTCTATCATCCAGCAGGCTGGCACAGGAGAAGACATTTAAGGAGATTTACAAAGATTAAGACCTCTGCCATAAATATCTGTGCCAAAATTTTACTATGGGACAGTAAACAATTTATACTCCTGTGACATTAAGTGTAATAGGACACAGGGTAGGAACTGGATTCAACAAAAGACTTATTTCAACAATATTTTCAACACTACAGAAAATGAGACTCTAACCAAGTGGAATAGGAAGAGTACAGACTCTGCATACTACTAAAATCAATGCTGAAGTGGTGTGCAAATACCTTCTTGTTATCAACTTAAATATCAACTTACTAAGCAAGCCAACAGAGAATTTGCTTTGGGCAACTGGTCTTACAGGTGTTGCTGTTACTAGGGCTTTTAGGTATTCAGACAGCTCAAGAGGAATTCTGAGGGCTATGTAATGATCCGTATTTTGAAATGATCAGTTTTAGCCATAGATGAGAGCTTTACTCTACAGAAAGCCTGGCAACATATTTAGCCTTTCTCTGCTCCGAATACATGGCTTCACAGATTCCATCAACTGCCATACCATTGTATCTTGTCTGTGCTCCAGACCTATGTCTGATGTCTTTTCACACAGCAAATATAACAGAAATAAACACAGAAATTGAGACAGGGTGAAGCCACAAGTCATTCCTGAAAAACCCTGGATGAACTCACATTCCTAAACCTGTAATCTTGCAGTTGACTTGTTTCAATAGAGCAGAGAACTTGCTTCCAAAATCCAAAGTTTGTCCCCTAGTCCCTATGTATCATACTTCTAATCAGAAAAAATAATGTACCTTTCTGCAAAAAAGACTGCTTGTTAAGTGAGGAAAAAAATTAATCAATGTCCATCTAGAGAAGTTACTAAAATTTTGCACAAGGGTTAAGAGCAATTTGAAAGACTCTACTCAGTAACAATGTTTCAGTTTAGTTTTCTCTCCAGTTCCTCCTTAGCTTTTATTCCTTCTCTTTCTCTTTTCTTTCTTTCCTACCCCTCCCTCTCTTCCTCTCCAGAAAATCTGAAAATATTTTCTGTTACCCTGTCCTTTAAGCTTCACAAGAAGGACATGTTACCTCCTGGAATATATTGTATAGATCTTCTCTATGTGCTTAGCATACTCAAAAGTGGGAGAGTGAAGGGGCAAAAGAAGAGAAAGTAAGAAACTAGCTCCAGTGAGGTAGTTACAGCTATACAACTCTCTTAAAGTTCTCACAGATTTAATCCTTCTCATTTCCCTGGAGTTTCATCAGCTGACCCAGCAGGGTCACTTTGCCCCGGTTGTGGCAATCTGAGGTGGTTTCCCACAAAATCAGTTGAGTTGTTTCTCTAGCTCATGTAACATTGCTTTTACCATTGCTCCCATGGGTCTCTTTCCTTTTTTTAACTGTTAATTTACTGTGCTTCATCAGTATTTTTACAAAGAAATGATAGAACAAAACAAAGGATACCATTTCTTTTCTCCTTTTTCCAGCATACAGCAGTCATCTACCAGGCACTAAAGAGTAATGAATCTGGAACTGTTTGCTACTCTCCAAAAGTGTTAGCATGTTCTTGCCATCTCACATTGGGGATCTAGTTCTAAATGTGCATGAGAACACAACAGCAGGTGCCCCTTAGTGCTGCCTTCTGGGGAACCCTTAATAGCAGCAACAACAAAAGATTGCACCAAATCATTCAATTCTTAAGCAGACATTTCCACTCTCTCCCACAGGGTCTGTCTCCTGCCCATTACAGTCAATACATTCCCATGACACAGAGATCAGCACGGACCTGCCAACACAGCCTAGCACAGGCTACAGCTGCATTTCCGTCTAGCCACTCACAGCAGTCTTTCTGAGAGCATTTGTTTTAAGGAAAGTAAGGGAGAAAAGAATGGCATTCAGCCAGTTTACCTGCTGCACTGCCTTACAAAATGGAAATGGAGGGCAGAGCCTCAGAGATGAGCTGGTCAGGCTAGTCGCTGCATGGCTAGTCTATCTAACTGCTTTCCTGTTAGTGGGCCAGTTGCAAAGAAGTTACTGTTTGTCATCAATTTTTAGTCACTGGGATATTAGCAGACTTCTCCCTTGATGCATTCCTGATTCATATTTTTAATGCCTAATTGCCTACACAAGCTAGTGCTTTAATTTCCCACATAGCTGAAACTCTTTCAACATGAGGGCTCTCATTGTCACTCAAGTATAAGGATGAATTCCTAAACTTCCTTGTTCACATAACATGAGCAACAAACATGGTGGAATGCTGGCAGCCATAAGAGTATGGTCTGGCAGAATTCAGTCTGGTCTAGGCTGAACAAAGCTACAGCCACACAGGGCATTCTTGATAGTCTGTACTCGGCCCCTAAGCAGTGACGCTGCTGTGCCTTAATTTGACAGCAAGAAAATAAAAAGTGCTTTAAACAGAAAGCTGTATGTCAAGATTTTCTTCATAACAGACAGATTTGGAAAGAACAAAGTTATCATTATATTGACTGTTGAGATTCTCCTTTGTGAAACTGTGAAAAATCTAATAGTACATTTTTTTAAATAGAGTCAACGGACAGACGGATGAGGTTTTAGAGAGACAGAGACAGAAATGTATAAACTTCAGCCAAATACAAAGAACGAGAAACTGCCTGGGAAAACATAACTGAGAGTAACTCAGCATGGCTTGGTATTGGGAGCTGAACTTGCAGCTTTGACAAGGCTGACTTTAAGGCGACCTTCAGTGGAGCTCCTTAACAGTGTATGCTGGGCAATCGCTGGTAAATCTTTATTAATTTTAATTGGCGGCACCCATTTATAAGAACCATTAAAAAGGATAAATTGAGCCCATCCGGCGTAATGTCTTTTGTTAATTAGTTTGTCAGCACTGTTTTAATATCCCCTAATGACTTCATATTTCAGGCCTGACATTAAAGGAGACGCTGTGAGAAAGGAAATGGTCTTATCACCGTGTACATTTTTTTCTTTTTTTGAACAAAAAGTGTCCTTCCAGGCCTGACCAAGGTTAGGTGTCATTTAACTCAGACAGACAGGTACCACAAGACTTGGAAGGGCCCTATCACCCTCTCCAAACTTCACCTTGCTACTGACCAGCATGCTCTGCTGAGATTTCCTCTTTTTACAGACCCACACAACAGCAGAAGAAATTCAAAGTCATCAGTCACCAAATTCCCACCCTCCATAGCTCATTATGGACTTGTCTCCAGTCTCAAAGCACAATCATGTGGGAAAAATATGGGAGAAACCTGAGATACAATTGCGGCAATGCAATTGTAAAAGTAAGGTTAAACCCCACAACGCTGAAGGTCTTTTGATGCACAAGGACATGCACAGCACCAATATCCTAATCTGTCTTGGGGACCACAAACTTACAGATGAGAAGCTGATAGGTAAGAGCATCAGCAAAGAATGCTTTGTGTACGAATTTGATTTGTAAATGAAGACAAAGGAGAAATTATTTCTCTAGGTATGATGCTTGGCCCAGAGCAAAGGGGACTGAGCAAATCTGTGATTTTGGTGTCAACAGTTCTCTCCTTCCTCCCTTGTGCTCATCTTATATTCCTTGGAATAGCACACTCAAACTGCAAGCCTGGAAGATGAGGAACTTGAATTCAGTTACAAATGTTGGAAAAACATGGCTTTTCTACTTCTAATGAGCACAATATTTTAGATCTTTATGTCTCAAATAGATTATGAAAATTTTATATTAGGTAATAAAAGCAACTTAGCACAAACATTTAACACTTTCTCCTGAATATGTATGCACTTGATAATCTTTATCCAAGGAGGAAGTGTATAAGGTAAGGGCCAGGAGAAGGATCAACTGTAGCCATCAGAGAAGGTAATGCAAGCCATCATTGTCCTAGAGCTCCCTTTATGGGGTTAACCTGGTTTTCTTAGACACCACTGTCTCTCTCCTCACAGTTCTGCCACATGTTAAATGTCTTTGAGCTGATGAACACTGGAATTATTCACCCAGGGAAGCATTTCCTCACTGTGCGGTGTGCAGCAAGTTTTATCCCTGCTCAGTTTCCTACAGTGGCTTGATCAATCGGGGGGAGATCCTGAAATAACATTGACTTTTTGTCAGTGAAGGGCTTTGTCTTGAGAGCTGGATTTTATTAGGTTTTTTTCATTGAAGATTACAGTAGGTGACCAATATGAGGAAAATAACATCTTCCACCAGTTAATATCACATTTGATGCTTTGGTGTCTAGTGTTAGATTAATTAACACAAGGGTGAAGTGAATAAGCAAGAAACAGCTAATAAGAAAATTAGCTTTTCCTCTGTCTTACACAGCTTTGCAAATCATGAATCATTCCATTAATTGTAAGGTGTTTGCATTTATGCTGGTAATAGTAAAAGGAAAATTAAATCTTTAGCTAATAAAATAGCTTTTTTTTCCCTGAAATTTTAAGATAACCCATAAATGGCTCTTTATAAGCATCATACTGAGAATTGTAGAGACACATGTTCCACTTTGCTAGATCACCTTTCAGCAAAATACAAAAACGTAATAACTGTAAAGACTGAATCAGTTACTAGTTTTATTACTGAGCAAAATCCTTGTCTCAAAGTCAATGGAAATCTTGCTGTAAAGGTCTTGAGAACTAACAGGTTTTACTTTTTCCATTAAAACTTAGGGCTAATGATTTCACCACAGATTTTTTTTTTTTTTTGATGGATACACAGTCACAGCACTTGAATATTAAAAGCTGCTCTATGATCTCCCGAAAGCCATCCTACTGTCATTGCAAGCTTGTGCCATGTTTCATGCAGATTTAAAATTTTCAGGGGACTGCTAAAACTATGCCCTATGTGAAGCACACAGTAAAAGCATGCCTAGGGTGAAATAGATATTCCCAGCAGGCTGAACACCTCTTTGAATGAACTGCCTTTGCAGCTAATAAAAGTCTTGAGTTTTTCCTCCAGCCAGCCTGTCTCTTGTGCACTGCTGTGCTCTACAGAATTCAGCCTTTTATAATCAAAGCTCTGCATAACACTGCCAACATAGTTGGTACTTAGTCTCCATTTTGCAGCTCTGACAGATACAAATTTACATAATAATCTTTCATTTCTATACAACATCATTATTCATGACAAGTATATTTCCAGTCTTCACAACAGAACAAAAACTTGTATTTCCATTGTCTCAGTATTTTCAGCTTTTGTTGTACAAAAAATTATGCCTTAATTAGTTTTGCTATTGCTAGCTAAAAAGTGAAGAGAGATTATTTTCTTCAAATGCATTAACTCAATGACAGCTGAAACTCACCTGGGAACTGAGAAAGAAGGAAACTAATATTCCTGTTTCCAGTCACATGTATGAGCCAGAGAGAAGAGAATGATATCTACCACTGCCAAAATGTGGCAAACTTAGGCCTAGGTATCCCATATATATTCCCATATATATTCCAACACTATTTTCACCTGTTGATATCTTTCCTCCTTTCATATAAAACTTTCTGTCCTCCAGTATATCATTCTTGATTCTAGTCTTCACAATTTAGGTATCCAGTAATCAAATTTCCCAATACTAATAAAATGCCTGTATTTTAATAAATTTTTTAGAAGTTTGAAAATGCAAACCCTGTGCCTAACATATTTCAGGTACTTTAATAAAATCTTAATACTTTATTGTAAATTTTTAAGAAATTATAATTTTTATCCAAAATCCAGCTTGCCAAATCCAAAAAAACCCCACATCTTGGCACCTAAGATATGTGGCATCCATTAAAATAACCCAACTAGTCTAAATAAGCCTAAAGAATTAATTTTATGAATGTATATGAACAGAACTACAGGCAGGCCCATGACATACAGGCCCTATATGTGCCAGCCTGGTCCTCCAGGCTGGTTCTGGACTCATTACCTGCCAGGAATCATTGAGGAACTTACACAGATTTATCTGTGTGCCTGGATTACTCAGAGGATATGTTGATAATTTTCCTTTCCCCGACAAAGTATCAAGTTGGAGGAAGACAGACATCACAGAGATTACAAGAACAGTTTTTTCTTAATAAAGCTGTTATTAATAATAAACCCAAGCTGTTAATTTTAATAGCAGAAAACTACACACAATACATCCACTTCACACAGCTCACTCATATGCACGCCAACACACTAACTTGTAGTTACCAGATTGGAGCAACAGCTGGGAGGCCAACCCCAGCCATTTCATCAGAAGCAGAGGATTGTACTGACACAACAAAGGCTTCCAGGCAGGTGTTCAGAAAGCGCTTCAAGTGGTCCCTTGTTTCAACTGGTGTATATATATACATGTAGTTCCTGTCTGCAGATAGCAGCCACCACTGTCTCAGATGCAGTGTGAGTCATGCATCCCGCTGTTGATCCTGGTGTTTGTTGGTGGCCTTCAACAGATTTGGCTGACTCACATGCTAATATATCCATGCTTGTGGATTCAACAGCATTACTAACCTCTGGATCTTATCAGATTTTGGGAGACTTTCAGACACGACCTCTCAGCGCACGCTTTTCCCCTCTTTGACATGCTGTCTTCTGGTGTCTATTTCTACCCCCACATCCTTAAATACCTATAGAATCCATTCACACTCACACAGAAGGGGCCTTCACAACACACACACAGAAGCTCTGATGCTTTGGGGAAAAAGCAGAGCTATTAGGCAGTATTGTGTGAACTGTGCTGCTATGTGCAGTAGCTCAAGGAGACAAGGGGTGCCAACAGACCTGCAAAAATCAGAGTAAAAGCTACAAATTTAATTGTTTACAGTGAATATGAATCTTTTTTATGGAAAACAACTAAGAACTATAAAGGTAAAACAAAGGTGAAGTCTATCAAGTGCTTTTTTATTTGGCATATTATTTAAATAATCAATTAAAAACAAGTTCAAAATCAAGCATTTAAAAATCATTCCACAGAAACAACTTTGAAAAGAACCTGAATTTTGGTACCTGTTTTGATCACTCGTCAAGAGATCACAGGCTAACTTTTCATCAGAATCATCTTTGTAGCTTATATCTCAGCACTGGAAAAAACAATTGCCTGATTTTCCCCCATGGGAAAAAAAACACAGAAGGAAACAGAATATCACATGAATTTGTGTAAAATCACAAATGTCATTATTGGTGACTGTCATATGCTCCTAAATCCCACCATCATCTAGCCAGCAACTTCTTAGTCCTGCATCATGCTGAGCATTCAGCATCAGAGTGCTGCTGTGTTAGCTTGCACTTACAATTATAGCTCTCAAACCACCTTACAAAACTGCCCAATATCCTTATCATCATTTTGCAGAGAAGAAACTGAAACACAAAGATAAGTTGTTTGATTTTGTGGCAGAATCAGGATACATATGCTTATATTTTTCTATGTATAGAGGACTAGAAAGTTGAGGCCACATATTTCTCAGCTCTCCTTTGAGAAGAAAACTACTTATCCTTCCCAAATTCCCTTATTTTCTTCAGTATCCCCCTCTATCTAACTTTTTTCCAAACCAATTCTTGATCAAAAGTGATAGAAACCTTCAGTACTAATCTTTCCAATGAAAAGTTCCCTCTCTGGCTTCATACCTGTCACAATCTCACAATTTTCTTTTAGTCCACTGCTTTCCATAATGAAAACAGTCACAACTGTAATAAAAATAATTTTGAAAATAAAGTGGTTTTATAATGAAGTTAATAAAGGAATAAAAACTTATGGAAGTCAATTAATAGGAGTCCCATGGCCCCTATTCACAGGACTACACTAAAATTTTCTCACAGAAGAGAAATTGGGCAAAGTCAAGTAAACATGAAGATAAATTTCACCTTAGTGAATTGTCTCCAAACATCTGATAGCTCACCCCTGTCCATCGTTATCAACTTTTATTGAAGTAAAACAACCCACTGAATAATTCATGTGAATAATCTTGGTCTGGAGCCTATGTACAGTAAGTTCCTTACATGCATTTTGTAAGGCATATAATCTTACTTCCATTCTCCAGCCAAAAATAATGTAATTTTGGAATAAATTTCTTGCCAAGGAGCTCCAGGTTCACTTTGTGGGACCATTCCACATTAAACTCACTATTTGCAATGAGGTCTTTCAATCAACTTGTTCACAACAACATAGTTTCAAAACCAACAAAAGGACACTGGAGAGACAAGTGCATTTCAGATTTTGTCTGAATAATCCTGACCTACCTTCAGTATTTGCCTGCCTTTATGGGGCAACATCAGCTGGATCCCTCTAATGATCGCAGAAAAAAAACCCAACACAAAAAAAGATGAAACAGTGCTGCTAAGCCCAGTTGAACACTGAGACTGGGCAATGAAGGTAGTGATTTGCCACTAGACAACAGAGAGTATCCCCATCTTTGATTTTACCTCAGTAGAAAACAGCAGAGAGGGCCTTTGAAAGCACTGAACATGACAGTCTCTCCCTACCTTCTCCCCATTACATCATGGATGGGCCTCTCACAACAAGCAGAATGAAATTGGGCCAGGGACAGGTGAAGTGCTGATAGCCAGGTTTTACATGCGCAATTTAACAAAGATTGAGCACTGTATTTGGGGAGAGGGGAGGGAGAAGATGTTCTCAGTCTAATCTGAAAAATACTTTGTGATGCCAAAATAGGACTGTAGCAAAGTGAGTGCAGTCATCTGCCTTGCTAGCCACACAGTGAGACCTGTGTCAACAGAAGGTGCCTCATGCTTTCTTTGCCAGGAGCTCAGCTTCCCAGGGAGGAGGAAACGTGCTTTCTGCTACATTTCACAGATTGTGGGGGCTCCCATGGCCTGTCATTAAATCAGTTCTTTGGTCAGAGGTACAACCTGCTGTGCTAAGGCTCCCTGCTTTCCCTCTGACCACCTGTGCTGGCCTAGACATACTCTTAACATATGATGCAGGCTAAGGAAGACATTCTGTGTTTAAAATTGTTATTTCCACGAAACATTCAGCATACAGACACAAAGTTTGTGCAAATACCCAAAGATCTCATAACTCCTACACCCCAGACTCTACCCTATGTATTTTAAGAATTTGTGCACTTAAATGCATAAGCTTGACATTCTGCCAGCTGGCCACCATTTATTTCACTTTAATGGAAGCAGAAAGACATGAAGCAACTTTACAACCTTTAAGTAAGCCAAGACTAGCCATCCAGATCTTTTTATATTATAATGTCCCATTAATCACTGCCTTCCCTAGCTTTGCACAGTGTGTTCTGGCCTCACAACTGAGCTGAGCTTGCGTTCAGGAAGATTATGTTACCCTTAAATTCAAAATGTTTTCTGTCCTGCTCAGTTCTGATCTGGGGAACTAGATTAACCGATTCAGCAGCAAAAGTCTTCTGCCAAGTGAGATTTTCATCCATGTTTTTCTACCTGAACCAGGCCTGCAAAGATCCAGACAGCTCCTTGCCTACATCCCCCCAGAGAGACTCAACAGGCCTACTCCCACTGCTCCATCTCACTAGTCTCCAATAAGCAGAGAATTAGCTTCTTGCTTCCTGAACTGCAGCAGAAAAGTTGACAATTGGTGTTAACAAAGAGGAATGGAAATTGCTGTGTGCCTTAAAAACTGTGTGTTAACATCACATCAGAACTGCTGTTTGGGACTGGCTTCCTCATTGCACAGAAGGTACACTACTGGCTTGTCAACAGCCATTCTTCATAGTTATCAAGTTATGACCAGCTCCATCTGACATGCTGAGAACATTATAAAAAAAAAAATTCTAATCTTAGAAATAACCTATAAACTTCAGTGTGTGGCCAATATATGTTGCCTCAGGTTTCTGGGGTGAAGCAGTCACAGGAATAGGTCAGCATCCATTCAAGCACTTCCAATAACATTTTCATTGTCTTCTCCATTAGTACCAAGGGTTGTGTATATAGGCAGGCCCTGCATAGAGAAAGCTGAGACACATAGTAGGAGGAAAGCTGGTTAGAGGTGCTTAAACCAGTGCGTACTAGAGATGCTCAGGTCAGTGCTTACTGGAGGGTGATGAGAGCTGTTCAGGTCAGCAGTAAATAGCTATTTGGTACAAGGGTTACAGCTGGAGGTCAACTGGAGAGATGTAATTGTGTCCATACATGCTGCGCTTGGTGGGTTGATAAAGGTAAAACGTGGGGTTACAAAGCTATCTGAATTCTGCTTGGTGGGCAGCTTGTGATGATCCCTGAGAACAGTTCTGCTGGCTCAGAAGATGTGGAGCCTGGCCTAAGCCTAAGCCTGGCCTTGAATACTGCAAGCACTAGCTACTAATTGCTGGGTCCTCTACCCCACTGTGGGTGCCAGGAAGAAGAGAGCAAGAGAGGCTACCTGCAGAGCAGCACCTTCTGGCAACTGGAACAGCAGCACTGCTTCTGCATTCCTCCTGCTTGAGTACTGCCTCAGCCTGGCTGCAGGAGCTCATGATTCGGCTGCTCACTGCAGGCTTTCACAGATCAGGCCCATTGTATTCTCTCACTGTGTCTAACAGGAACTAATGCCTGAAGCCACATTGGTCTTGAGAACAGAGATGAGCCAGAGTTGCAATAAGCACAGCCTTTTTCCAAAAGCAGGATGTCTTAACATGAGGCTTGTTTCAGAACCAGCTGCATTGCATTGGCTTCCTGGAAGAAGTGTTTTGAAAGGTTTTTGACCTTTGTTTCCTATTTGGGGACAAAAGTGTTTCAATCATATCATCCAACACCTAAACATGAACAGATTCCCACTCCCAAGTTTGAGAGCCAGAAGTATCATTTTAAAATAGCAAGCAGCTATCTTTGAGACAAGGCAAAATGACATGAGTTGCCAATGAATAGCCAACATCACCAACAGAATACTCACTTGTCCATAAAGCTTTAAATTTTAAATTACAAGATAAGTCTTTGCCTTGGCGATGCTCTGAGAGACTCTAGATATGCTTCTGACTCCCACTGTTGTCCTACTGCTGGAAATGTAAAAGTCTGGGGCTAACAGCCAACCTGAGCTCAAGTGCTCTTTTTTAACATCTTCGTGCTGAAAGTCTCTGCTGTTGGCCTGCTATAGGCTGATTACAAGTCCCCTCACAACGATTATTAATGTTATGGCGGATCAAATTTATTTGCATGAAAGCTCTGTCAAGGTTAAAGACAATAGGGATGAGTTTGAATGGGTATGTTTAAAATGGACACACAAAGGAATTTGGAGGTGCCAGCTCCATATGCCCTTCTTACCCCATAAAAACAGCATCTGCAAGAAAGTGGTCATTGATTATATAAGAGATGTCCTCTGAGAAATGACCTTTCTACCTCTGTTTTTGATACTGAGACAACTTCACTCATGTATTTTATGTTCCAACAAAAACATAAATTCTGGATGAAGAAGAGTCAAACTTCCCTCTGATGATCCTCCCTGCTGTCCTAGGGCTACATAAACAAAAAGAGGAAGGAATGACAGAAAGCCTCCTTGAGGACATCCTTCAGAAGGATAAAGATGGGTTAATTAAAGATAAATGTACCAAAGTTTTCTAGAGCTGAGAGAGTTTGGCACCTCAGGAACTCTTGGAGAGGTGTCAGATGCTCAGGATTAAGATTGGTACATAAAAAGGAGCCAGGAGGGCCTGGAGACAAAGAAATGCACATTAAGACAGGCAGAAAGATGCTCTTCCTAGTTCTGGTATTTGTTTTGTTGGGCACCACTCATTGAAGGAAGGCAAATAATTTACTGAGTACATAGAAGGATTTAGTGGGTCTGAGGTGCTGATTCCTCAAGCCCAGACACTTCACATGCCCAGTCCTGCGAAAGAGACAGAAAGCCCCACTCAGTGTATTTAACCCTCAGGATCTCTTAACAAACAGCAGTGACATGCTTCTGGAGACAACCTGCACAATCCCATCAACTGGGCAGGGGAGACAGTGAAAAATTCACTTGGAGAGCATCAAAGTGTGTGGACAGTCCCCACACATTTTGGAGGAGCTGGTTCTTTGACATCTAGCTGTTGCTCAGTTAGATGGGTCATAGAAACAGCTCTTAATTCCCCCCAGACAGAAGATTAGGATACCAAGCAAGTGCTTTCAGAAAGATTCAGGGCCTTGCACTAATTCAGTTTCTGCTGTTTATTCTGCACAGAGATCTCATGCAAAACTCTCTGCCTTCAGTGTGATACAGCAATATGAGTTCAGTCACATGAACTCACTCATAATCTGACCTGGCAAAAAGGGCAATTAAATTGCTCAAAACCAAAGAATTGTAAAAGTTAAGGGAAAATCCTCATATAGTTTATTTTATTAATATTGATTACACAGATTTCTAGAGATGGCTTAGCTACATGAAGTACAAATAACCAAATAATTTATATGACAGTAGAACCCACACTTTCACTGAATCACCTATGCAGGGAATATTGATCAATTCTTTCCTCATAACAAAATAAACCTGGCACTGCTCTCATCCATGCAGAAATAGCAAAGCAGGAATTGTGAATTTCTCTGTAAACTGAAAATCAAACTAAATCAGCAGAAACATTTTGTTACAGCACATCCAATACATATATTATAGATCTTACAAGAATGAGGATTCACTTTTGTATCCATACTTGGCATTTGTTTACTAAGTCTTTGAAATTCCTCAGAATCTGATGAAGCATGGGCTGGAAAAATGGATTGTGAGGTGGACTGAAAACTTGCTGAACCATCAGGCCCAAAGGGTTGTGATCAATGGCGCAAAGTCCAGCTGGAGGCCTGTCACTAATGGCGTATGCCGGGGTTGATACTGGGCCCAATAGTATTTAATATCTTCATTAATGGTCTGGACAATGGGACAAAGTGGGGATTGATTGATTAAGGGATTGAAGCACCTGTCATACAAGAAGAGGTTGAGAGAGGTAGAATTGTTCAGCCTGGAGAAAGGAAGGCTCGGGGGATCTTACTAATGTGTATAAATACCTGATGGGAGGAAGTACAGAAGACAGAACCAGATTCTTCTCAGCGGTATCCAGTGACAGGACAGGAGGCAATGGGCACACATTGAAACACAGGAAATGCCATTTAAACTTAAGAAAATAAAGTTTAGTGTGACTGTGGCCAAACACCGGAACAAGTTGTTTAGAGTGGTTATGGAGTGTCCATCCTTGGAGATAATTCACAAACATGACTGGACATGGTCCTGAACAACCTGCTCAAGTTGACCCTGTTCTAAGCAGGGAGCTTGGACTAGATGACCTCCAGAGGTCCCTTCCAACCTTGTGAATCTCCACTGGACTTTAGACTCCTACCTCAAGATCTATTGCTTTCTGTAGGTAGTAAGCTCCACGATGTGGCCTAAGGACAAGAGACACAAGAGATACTCAGAACATAATATGCCATCACAACTTTAATCAATGGCTATGTATTGTTCCATGTATTTGTGTATTCTGACTGATGCCTCCCTAAGTATTTTTATATGCATGTAAGCATTCAGCAGTGTTCCAGATTCAATTTTTTAAGCCATCACAACTTTGTACTCACCGAGTAGCAGAACATTAAATACCCATATAATGTTGATATCTAGCTAAGTTTTTGTCAGTTCTGAACTCACTGCACTCTTGAAGGTTATTCAGAAACAGAAAGAGGCAGATACAATAAAGGAACATTTAAATCAGACTGTAGTTTGTAAATTGGGTAGAAATAGCCCTTCAGCTACTTTGACATGTTATTTTGCCACTGTAAATCTAAATAAACCAACATTCTGCAGGGACATGGGTTAGTATTTTCACTAACTGATCTCTTCTTTTTTCTTCATTTCCACGTTTCCCATTTCCAGCAATCATAGTACTATTCTAAGCCAAAATGCAGAAAACTCAAGCCACTTACAAGCTAAGTGTCTCCTTAGGCTGCTATCACTGGTCTTTTTGCTAACCACATATTCAAGTACACATTTCCTCAGTGCCTGCCTTTGTGAGATTGGTTTTTATTATCAATGGACCCAATTCAGTATTTGTTTCTCTTTTAGTCCATAGAATGTAAAAGCCCCAGTAGCACAATGGGGGACGTGAATAAAAACAGACAGTGGATCTTTACTTGTCATCACAGATATGATCTACCCTCTGGGTAGACTTTTCGTGCTTGGAAAAGCCAGATGGAGAGGCTACCTCCATGTTAGTGGAAGTAAAAAAGCCAAATACCTGGTGACTACAAAGAAAAAGGTTCTTTGAGATGGGTCTTCAAATGAAACATTTCCCTTCTTTGGCTAAACCAGAAGAAATATGCTTAGCTACAAGGTTTTCTGCAAAATTCACTCAACGAAGAGAGCAGAGATGGAAGATATAAGAACTGTACTGGGTCAAACCAAAGGTCAGTCTAGCCTGACAACTTGTCTCCTACACTGCCTAATAGTTACTGAATGTGAAGTCCCAGAACAGACTTAACTCTGGAATGGTTAGCCTGAACAGAGACATCTAAACAATTTCTCTTGAAGTCTGTGCTGCTATAAACAGAGACCAATGACAGATACCTAGGGAAAAGTGTAAGAATAAGGTAGTGCTACATCCTGTGTACTTTCAAAGTAACCAGCTATGGCTTGTGGAAAATATTCTAGGCTATATTACACACACTGTGACTTTAAAGGCATTAACTGCAAAGACAGGCATTTATGTATTTAAAACAGATCAAACAACACCTGCAATATCCTCTTCCATTCCAGATTCACTATGATCATAAGCGAAGTAGAGCAAATGACAAGTATGCCATGCTTACACACCTGTAAGGAGTTCCCAGCCTGCAGTGAAAACTGGAAAGCTGTCAACAAGAACACAGCGAGCCCAAACCTATCCCAAAGCCTCAGTAAGAAGTATGAACCTGGGGAATTTGTGCAGCTGTAGTTGGTACTGGATAATGTTGTCAGAGACTGGCTGCATGGTCTCCTCCCCTGATGGATGGCACCTCGACTTTGGGAGGGCCACATCATCCCTGCAGAATGGCTATGCAGAACACTCACTGCTCCCTGCCTGCAGCAGCACAGGCAGTGCTTTTGAGCAGTGACTGGGGAGCCAGCTGAGGAGAAGAAAGAAGGTTGAACCACACCTGAAGTGGGATTTCCTCTCCACTAAGCAGCGGTCCACAGAACCCCTCTATTTGACAGGGAGAGGTAGATGGCCATCATACTCCTCTTTCCATCAGAGGGACTCTGCAAGGGAGGGAAAAGCAAACTGGCCAGCCACATACGTCTGTGGATACAATGCAATTCTCTGAGTACTCTGTAGGGTAACTGGAGAACTGACACATACCCATCTGTCCTAATTTTGTGAGAAACAAGATCTGAACTGTGTGGCCCACCAGACCATGGTGGGGAGCAGGACCAAGAGGTAAGCCTGAATTTGCAACCAGAGAGATCTTGGAAAGCTCCTGGAGCAAACACTCCAGAGCCCACTGGAGAACATGCTTTCCTCCATACTCTACCCCAGATGACCCCCAAAGTCAGTGGTAGGGTTGGTAGTGTGTTCTGACATAAAGATCTCTTCAGATCTCTGAAACAGGGCATACTGCTCATGAAAAATGATTCTTCTCCCAGTTTTTTCAAGAATTGAGCCTTCATCTTCTTAAATGTAATATAACACTACTTGTTGGTCAGCCTGCATGAGGCATAGAAATCCTGATTTTGCTGTGGGGTTATCTTTTCAACAGAGAAACTTTCAGACTTCTCACTACACAGGTCAATGACAAGCACTGTTTCTTTAGAGTCTCAGGTTTTATCTCATTGGATCTTCAGGGAGCCTGAAGGAGTTTATCACAACTGCAAAAGACTGCAGCAGAAAGGACAAATACTTGAATAAGAGAGGCTGCTAGAAGACAGGAGGGGTTCAGCAAGGGTAGATTGCAACAGAAATAGGACAGCTAAAGAAAATAACACATTTCAAGCCAGGAGAAGGATGGAGAAAGGAGCAGCAAATACACAGAAATGAGGGATGGCAGCTAATGGCAAACATGAAAGTGTATACAAAGAAGTACTTCTCGCCTCTGTGCCTGGGAATATCCTCCCAGAAGCTATGCTAAGGCACATGGAGGACAAGGAGGTGATTCAAGACAGACAGTATGGCTTCACGAAGAGCGAGTCTTGCCTGATCAACCTAGTAGCCTTCTATGATGGAGTGGCTACATCAGTGGACAAGGGAATAGCTACAGATGTCACCTATCTGGACTTCTATAAGGCCTTTGATGTGGTCCCCCACAACATCCTTGTCTCTAAATAGGAGGCATATGGATTTCATGGATGGTACTGTTCGGTGGATGAGGAATTGGTTGGATGGTTGCATCCAGAGGGTAGTGGTCAATGGGTCAATGTCCATATGGAGATCAGTGACAAGTGGTGTCCCTCAGGGGTCTGTATCGGGACCAATACTGTTTGATATCTTCATCAAAGACACAGACAGCGGGGTCAAGTGCACCCTCAGCAAGTTTGCAGATGACACCAAGCTGAGTGGTGCGGTTGACATGCCTGAGGTACCTGGACAAGCTCGAGAACTGGGCCCATGTGAACATCATAAGGTTCAACGAGGCCAAGCACAAGGTCCTGCACCTGGGTAGGGGCAACCCCCAGTATCAATACAGGCTGGGGGATGAAGGGATTGAGAGCAGCCGAGAAGGAGGACTTGAAGGTACTGGTGGATGAAAAGCTGGACATGAGCTGACAATGTGCGCTCGCAGCCCAGAAAGCCAATGGTATCCTGGGCTGCATAAAAAGAAGTGTGACCAGCAGGTTGAGGAAGGTGATTCTGCCCCTCTACTCCGCTCTGGTGAGATCCCACCTGGAGTACTGCCTCCAGGTCAGGAGTCCTCAGCACAAGAAAGACATGGACCTATTGAAGCAGGTCCAGAGGAGGGCCACAAAAATTATCAGAGGAATGGAACACCTCCCCTATGAGGACAGGCTGAGCGAGTTGGGAATGTTCAACCTGCAGAAGACAAGGCTCCAGGGAGACCTTATCGTGGCCTTTCAATATTTCAAGGGGGTTTATAAGAAAGATGGGGACAGACATGTTAGTAGGGCCTGTTGCAATAGGACAAGGGATAATGGTTTTAAAAAAAGGGTAGATTTAGACTAGAGTAATGAAGAAATTTTTTATGATGAGGGTGGTGGAACACGAACAGGTTGCCCAGAGAGGTGGTAGATGCCCCATCCCTGGAAACGTTCAAGGTCAGGTTGGATGGGCCTCTGAGCAACCTGATCTAGTTGAAGATGTCCCTGCTCATTGCAGGGGTGTTGGACTAGATGACCTCCCAAGGTCCCTTCCAACCCAAACTATTCTATGATTCTATGCTTCCATGTTGCAAGTGTTCTCCATAGTTTGAGAGCCTTCTAGTGGTACAGGATTGTTCACAACACACTGGAGGGCTTTGCAGCAGTGAGAACGAATCTTCACTTCAGACTTTTGTGGCTCCTTCTGCATTGGATACATCTGGTCCATACCTGGAATGAGAGCTTCTGGTTCCATTTTTTCCAAAGGATTTCATACATGGTTCACACATACCAGAATCACCCTGTAAGATCAACCAGCATGCAGTAAATGAGGGCAACCAGATCTGCTTTAAAAGCACGCTACTGCTCAGAAACAAAGCACTAAAGTAGATGCAGTCAATGTTTGCTTAAGGCCACTGTCTCTATCTCTGCAATCATTTGTGGATCAAGTCTCAATGAGAGTGAAGACTGAATATCCATCTTTGAAGCATTCTGAAGCTGTACTCCCCTAGGACAATCCAGTTCACAAATATCAGGACAAGGAACTTGGAGAGTTCACAGTGTTCTTCCTACGGTATCTGCCTGGAAAACAGACTTCAGGAGATCAGGCGATTGCTGCATGACCTTCCAGGAAACGTGCTTGCCCTTTGAAATGCCTTGTCTATCACAGGAATCACATTAACAATACTGACACACTTGTCTATCCTTTAAAAAACAAGTTTTCCAACAAGGAAGATAACAAAATAAAAACAGTAAAAGCTAAAAAAACAACCAAAACCCACAACCACCAAGGAATTATTAGCCTATTAGCTCTGTCTATGCTACATAGATACCAGGGAGGAATTTTATTAACACTATCTATGCTACATGGAAGGTGCTCAAGTAGCAGCATATTTACTGTACATGAAAAACTGCTCAAATCAATGGATGTTTCCATTTTCAATTCAATCAAAAATTTCCTTGTGTAGTGTCACTTCATAAAACCAAAATCCTAGAAAGACTGTATTTAAAAGATGCATAAATGTGACACCTCATGGAATCTGAAATATTTTATAGTTATTTTGTTGTTACAAAATTTTGATTTTATGCTAATATTTATAAATATTAAAATGTGATTCTTTTTCACCAGTGCGACTAAGAAATTAGTGTTTTGTTGTCAAAAGCCCAGGATTGGGGGTTTCCTCAAAATTTCTACTGTGCACAAGGAATCAACACCCAATAACATAACAGGAAAAACAAAGCTGAATGAATACTCCAAGTGCAGAGCTTCTGGCAGGAGGATTACACAGCAGAGGGAGCAGTTGCCCTGTGTTACTTTTTTCCTTCCAGCATTAGCATTGCTGTAGCTGCAAATTATTCTAAGATGAGTTTGTAGATGAGTGTAGTAGTTTTTACTAGACCAAACATGACAGTTGAAAAAAAGCCTTCAAGAACAGAAATCCTTTCCGAGTACAGCTGAGCACATACTGAGAACAAGAACTCTGTAGTTACTTAGATAGGCATTGGTAAAGCATCCAAGAGAAAAAGCAGCTGGTACCTGTGAAGGAGGAATGTTGTGTGCTTC